>NW_020799109.1:9977996-10049485 GCF_003259725.1 Athene cunicularia
TTTCAGCAACTGACCATGCCTCATCCTACATGGAAAACTGATTCTCTTTTCACATTTTTTCTGAGCAATACTTACCGTGGGTCTGATTTTCTCCCACAATATTTCAGCGCACAGTGTGGACATAAACAGGGATAAAGAAAAGAACTTGCTCCAGAGTGATGAATACCAGCACCTATCACAGGGATCATAAAGCCCCCAGCAACCAGATGTCCCAGATGGGCTGGGACAATCCTGTAATACAGGATCCTGTAATACATCCACACAGAAAAGTACAAGGTGCAATTCATCCCAGATATTTGGAAGGATAAAGGATTTTTGTCCTTTTACCTCAAAGCATGGTCTTTGCCTAACATACAACCAATTATTAAAAAAATCTTCAGTGCAGGACCTGCAGAGCTAAAAGACTGCAACACTAACACAGCTTGGTCACCCCAGCGTCAGCCACCTTGTCACACACACTCAGCTGTGGGAGGTTAATCACTAGTTTCTGATATGCCACAAAGGTGTCACACAAAGTTAAAAAATAAAAAAAAAAACAACAAACAAACAACATCATAGTCCTGGGAATTTATCTCTGAAAACTGAGATATTCTGTGTTTGTCCCTCCAGCTTTTGGTCAACAAGGTAATAGCTGGAGTCACTACACTGTGATGGACCATGCTTTTACATATGGAGCTTCTGCTCAGCTCTTTCCATTGCACTCTAGGAAAGAACCAAACCTTGGTGCTGAATTGCTGGGCTGGTCTCATGGCAGGACCCTTACTCTGAGCGTTTTCAGCAGGTGATGTTTTTCACGGAATCCTTAAATCAGGTGTCAGCCAAAGCCACGTGGACAGATGCCACAATGGCAGCCAGTAAAACAGCAGGGATCTCTGCATTTTAATGCATGTTGTCACAGCAGATAAGGTGGATGTTAATACCCACACACTCGCTTCACGCCAGGGACATTTCGTTAATTTAGAAAATGCTCTCCCTGTAGGGAAAATTTTTTTGAATTGTCCATTGGGAGCTTTCTTATAACTTCTGCTAAAGCAGCTTGTACCAGCTACCGTTGAAGATAAAAAACTGGTCAAAACCAGCTGATCTACTCCCAGATGATGGCTTTATGCCGTCGTGCTCCCTGTGCTGTCGGTCACTGACTGCTCTCAGGGGCAAGCCAGGACTGGATCATGGCAATTTCACAAGCGGCTGCTCTTCAGCTGCAGGGGCAGAAGCTGGGGGCGAAGGCTGGAGGACATCAACTGTTGGGGAAGCCCCTCAGCTGGTCCATCCTCCCCCCGCTGGGCTCTCATGATCACCCCCACTCTCTGCAGGTGCCTCCTGCCAGCCGGACCCGTTAACCCAGTCAGGAGACAAATTGTTCCCCGTGTCAATTTTCCATTTAAAATGCAAACTAGATTTGACAGAGTAAACTGAATAAAGATTTGGATCGGATAATCCAGTAAAAGCTAATTACTAAAACAAAATGAGACACTGAGACGCAATCTCCCTCCTCCCCTCTCTAACGAGGTTCATTTGATGAGTGCTCTGCCTCAAGTATTAGCACTTTCTATCAAGAAACACAAGCTATTAACTCCTTTTAACAATTTATGATGTTCAATAAACTGATTAGGAGCCCATGGTACATAATTTAAAACCATTTGGATGTCCTATGGCCATTAAAGAGAAAGCAATGAGTCTGAACAACCCTGCTAATTATAGGTCTTGATGACTCCTGATTAGAAATCCTAATTAGGTGTCCTAACTAAATCTTTTCTTGTTTTTAAATTTATTGTCTTCATCTCCTCACCTTGGTTATGAGATGATTGTAGGAAAGTTAAAAACAGACCTTTCATAAACTGAAAATTCATTCACCAAATGGAGTAAGGTTCACAGCATCGCCAATAAAAAAAATGCCTTAACTCAAGCTACTAAGTGCTCTGAATTTGACTTTATTCTAAAGTTAGAGTTTGGTGGAGTGGTTTTCTTTCATCTGTCTTTTATTCTCCAACTTATTGTATATTATTTAAAAGCCCCAAAAAGTGAAATGTCAAAAATTGCTTTTCACCCCCCCCTTTTCATTCAAATAATATTAAAATAAAAAATAAATTAAATAAAGTAAAAAATCCTAATCTTCAGTATTGGTTCAACCTACAAACATTTTCTGATTTCTTTTTTTTTTTTCTTGAATTTTTTTTACAGTCTATTTTCATTGCTGATTCAAAATCTACTATTTTTCTTATTATTTTTTTAAATCATTTCCACTATGATAACATTATTTGAAAACCTAAGATCAAAGGTGTATTTCTGATGCAAATATGAATGTCACAGTTTGGTTTTCATGTCCAGCTTCTCTGAGACCAATTTTGTGCAATGGGGTGATCTGCAGGGAAGGAGGCACAATGGAAAGATGAGTTTGTGCAAAGATATGATGTGGAAAGATGCTGTAAGAAGAGTTTAAAAATTCTTTTGTTCCTCCATAAAGTCCTGTTCCAATCTGTTTTTCCAGGATCCTCATGGTATGGGTCTGGGCAATCAGAAAGTCTGTGCCACCAAGAAGGGAAAGGCAGAGAACCTAAAATCCTTTGGAAAGGTTCATTAATGGTTAATCCTCCACCCTCCTAAAAGTCTGTCCTTCATTTCTGCTCTAAATTCATTTGCTTTACCTTCTAACCATTGGGCTTTTGTCTGCTAGATTAAAAATCTGTCTGCTACAAAAACTCTGCTTCCTGGGATGGTATTTATAGATGAAAATCAAGTCACCATTTAACCTTCTCTTTGTTAACTCAAATAGATGAGCATAATCTAACACTTGGCCAGGAACACTTTTATGCAATAACAGAATGATGAATATGGGGGATGCTATTCTCCTTGGCATCCCAGAGCTGATCTCTGCAGAGATTTTCCCTAAAATCCCAAACTATAGAGATCCAAAGTTAAAGAAACAGGAACACCAATAGTTTTCCACTGACTAGAAAATACTGAGGATACATTAACACTGTCCTCAAATGTTGGAGTTGGATCCCAGTCCCATCTCCTTGCATGTTCCTCATCTGCCCTGTGCAAACACAAGGTGGCACCAGGGATGGGTTTAACCCATCTTGCTTGGGAGGAGAAGCCCAAACTTAGCACAGCTGAGGTGCTCTTGCTCAGGTGAACTGGGAGAATGAGGTCAAGACAGGGCTTGGCACCTAATAGTCCAGTGCCCAATGAGATATCCTGTGCTCAGCTTCTAAAAAAATATTGAGGCTTTATATGGTTTGATAAATAAGACAACAAACATGAGATGGCAGCTTAGCTAGACTGGTCATTTTCTTTAATTTCTGGCAAGAAGTCTGTTGATTGTAGGCACAGGCACAGATAGATACAAATGTTCATGGAAAGACCTCACAGAACCCTTGTCAGTATAAATGTGACAGCCTTATGGAAAAGCGTAGAACCATCCTCTGTGAAAATTGTTGACTGATCAACAATTTTTGCAGTTGCTGAAAAATTTGCTCTTACACTTGCATTTTTTGAGCAATTGACAGCTGACAAAGAAGCAAATGTTTTTACTGTAAGAATAAAAATCAAAAAAAGGGGAGAAGTATTTGGGTTTGAAAAGAAAAAAGGAAAAAGAAGGGATGGGGGGATCCAAAAGAGTAATTTTGAGGGGAAAATACCTGTGATTAGAAGCTATTTGATACTTATAGAAATTTCAGATCGAATGTACTTAACTCCTGACAAGTATTCTTTTGTGAAGGGAACAAAGTATGGGCTAGAAAGGAGATAGTCCCTCACATCCTTCCACTGGACTGAAGTGGACCCTCTTGCACAGGTCTGGTTCAGGGATAATGTTATGCAGGTGTTAACTCAGCCAGTGAGTGCTAAGGTCCCAGTGCCTCTCTTGCCTGCCTGGAATAGCACAGTTTATCTTGTCTTCTGCACCTGCTTCATCAGTAGCCCATGTAATGATGCCAGGAAGGGTTTCTTGCACTGTCAGATACCCCATATTCCATCCTTTTTCACCAGACATTACGCCTATCTACAGGAGGGGCAAATACTGTTTGTAAAAACTGTATCGGGAGGTCAGGTTTGGCTTAAATTCATTGGAAATATCACAGAAACACAAAAGTGGAATTTATATAAATGCCTGTCTAAAAGATCCCAATCCCACTGAACTCTCTGCTGGTTTGCAGCTGCCCCGGGAAAGTTCTCCTAGGATAGCCCATCCAAACGAACCACCCCATCTCCTGTCCAAATCACAATGATCTCCCTCACAGGTCCACATCTCATGGCAAGGGGCAGTGCCTTGTACTTAGTTGCCAACCAGCAGAATGGCCACCCCAAATGCAGTCCAGGAGAAAGCTGGTCAGAGACAAAAGCCTGTCATTTGTCTTGCTTTGTCATGCTAGCCAACAGCATCTCCATCCCTGACTTGTAAAAATCATCGCAATATGACTGCCAAGGCAGAATCTTCTTTTAGGATATGATGTTCCATCCCATACAAAGCAATCACGTGAGTTTTAATCAGAAGCTTTGCCCTTTAGTTGTGTTTGCCATGACTTGCATGCAAAAATGTAGATGTTATCGGCATGATCTTTTTTTTGGGCGATACTCAGGGGAATATTTGACCTTTGATTCTTTTTAATACCCCAAATGAAAGAGGCTGAATTTCTTCCAGTGAGCTGAGCTGTTCATTTGTTATCTCAATCTGGAATTTAGCAGGATTCAAAGCTGATCAGTTTAGGAAGCATATGGGTGATGAAAGACATTTTATGTAATGGGTTTACATGTCCTGTTTGGTAAACAAGCAACCACACTCTGAAGAGTTAATATTTTTTTGTGTATTATTTTTATAGTAGAATTTTGCCATTGTGGGATATTTTTTCCCCCCAAGGTGCTCATGCTGTGGGACTCTGGTCAATGGGTCTCTCCAGGCAAATCAGCGTCAGCAACATTTCCCTTTCACTGGTAGAGAGAAACAAAAGAGCTTAATTGAGAACAATGGCGGTTGTGAATGACTGAAGTGAAATGTTCCTCTCTTCCCATTTTTTCAATTTATTAAGCAGTTCAGCAAAACTGATATGATTTCCTACTGCTCAGGTCCCTTCAAATCTGTACTTAGGAAAAAAAAAAAACACAAACAAAATATCTCGATTTAGATTCTAGACTTGATGATTCCCATAGAAATAATTCAGTATTGATGGCATATTGACAAATTTAGTCCTCTAAAACATCTATATGATGAAGTTCTTTACAACCAATAAGGCTGGAGGCATATTACTGAAACAATCCTCTTCCTTAGCGCTTAGTCTTGTCCTTTAACAGGTGTGAATATAATTTTTGTTCTCTGTAAAACACCAGGGTCAAGGTGACGAGTGCAGAATCACTGAGACGTGTGTGGAACAATTGCTCTTTCAGACACATGATTTATGAAGTATCTGACTAATGTGGTCATGGAAGCCTGAGAGGAAGGTGAGGAAGCTGGTTAAGAAGCATTTAGCTCCCCTCTCCGGGCCCACATTTGCATCCCATACCCATAGTAGCATTCATCTTGCTTGATGGTATCTGTTTAAAATTTAGGCTTTTCATTTAAGCAGTAGTCAAATTTCCTTCCCAATTCAGTGGGAAGATCATTGGACAATTCATCCCTCCTCTGTCAGACATCACCACCAGATACTCCATCCCTTGGTCATAGGAAATGCCTAGACACCTCATAACTAAACAGTTAGATGAGACAAAACCCCCAAGCATCCAACTAACCTCTATAGATCATCTGGCCCCAGCGCGTCTGACATCCATGTTTGCATGCAGTTCAGCTTACCACAGTATATCTGAACTGTCTGATGGGACAGAAGAAGAGCAGGGCTGACCTCACACCAGGAACTTTTTTGCCTCTCACCCAGCCTTCTAACACACCTCTGAGGCCAGCCACCATCTCATCCCATCCATTCAGGCCTGGCCAAATGATAGGGCCGTCCCAGTCTTCCTACTGGTCACTAGGAAGGTGCCAGCATGGAGGAACTGACTGTTTCTGCCAGGTACCAAAATCACCAGCAAACACACTTTACCTCTGATTTAGGAGAAAATTGTCCTTGCTATAGCTACTACAAAATAGGAATAATGGCCTTTAATTAGCAATCTGAGTTGACCTCTCTCTGCTTGGAAAATGGCCATTGGTTTTAATTAGACTCCCAGGGCACTACCCTGACATCCTGGCCCCAAACCCTACAGCTGCCACGACTACAATACAAAGCAAGATCTAAGCAGGTCCCATTCTCTGCGTGCAGCTCAACAGCTCTCCCTGTTATATTCTTCATTTCCAACAAGTTCTGAATTTTTTGACGTACCTAAGATGAATATTCAAGGTTTTAGCCCAATTTACATATCTGTAATCCGGCAGTGAGAATAAAAGGTTGTCAGGCAAAATAAATGTGTGTCTCAAGGTCAGACCTGGTTGAAACCGATAATGGTGCTTAACAGCCTATGCCATGCCTCCGCAATGATCAGCATTGCTCTAATTGACAAATTAGCTGTCCATATGGGCTCAGAGGCAATCATACATCCATAAATCCCAATAAATACAAACATAATCTGATCTAAGTTGGATCAGCCAAATAAGTTAAAGCTAGATTTAACACCTTAAAGGATTGCATTTAAGGAAAATCACTGTTAGACTAAGATTGGGGAGCGCTGGAACCATATGGCCAGAACGGAGGCCACCAGGGCTCATCCCTCCCCTGGATCTCCTCCTCTCCTGGCTGAGCTGCGTGGGACTGCAGCCACTGGCCAGCCTTTGCATGCCAGGGGCATGCGGGTCCTGCCTCCAGCAATTTTCATGGGAGGTTGCTATAGGGCAGGAGAAGAGCTGGCTCTGGACTGGCTTCTGCTCCACTAGTGGACAGTGACCAGGAGTGGGTGGACCCTCATTTTCCTGCTGGTAACACTTTTGGTAGGGTATAAACCGAGGGGGGCAGCAAAGCTAGATGAACCTCAAGGTTCTCTGCCTTCATGTCATCATTCCCTCCTGCCCTCAAGCAGGTGGGTCTGTGCTACCTGCTGCAACAGGCTTTGAGGAATGCCCATGGAAGATCTTGTGTTGCTGTAGTCATGCTTTTCCGTGATTTCCTGAGAAAAAGACTGACGCAGTCGGTCTGTGTGTGTGTATTCATCTGTCTTCTCAGCTCCTTCCCCTCTTTTCCTCCCCCAGATCTCTTCTGAATCCATTGGCAATGTCAACCACATTGAACAAAGGTCTCCAAGAGGTGTTTTTCCTAGACAGTCAGAAATTTTTTGTATATTTCTGGAAAGCAGGTAGCCTGGTAGAGCAGAAAGGCCTTGGCTGTTCTTATGGGAGACAGAGGTTGGGACCTTATTAAACATCCCAGCCCCCACACAGGTGAGTGGCACTCCAGCGGTCTCACCCTCTAAACAAGCTTCACAGTTCATGGTGTAACAGGGGTTCCCAGGGCTATTAGGTCCAGGCAGATTCCCAAAGCCCTATCCAGGTCTCTACCCTGGAAGAATCAAGGCTGCTGGTTACCCTTTGGTAGGATCAAAATGTGTGGTCCCCCTGAAAGCTGAGGATCTTGCTGAAGGCATTCAGAACAACAGTAAACCCTTCATGGTAACGACACCTCTCTGCATACTCACCCTGGCTGCTCTTTGAGAGCCAGTTTGGCATTACCCAAAGACATCATCAAAGGCCCCCAGGTCTCTGTTGCTATGTCTCTCTCACTCAGGATGACCTCCTAGTGCTGTCTAGGGCCATGAAATGCTGAGGTCTTGTTCATAGATCAGAGGCTTGGAGGGTCTGGTCTCAGGGACAAGATGGATGGACCTTGAATTTTCCCAGCAACTGGGAAGGGTGTAGTAGGCTGAGACCGGGTGGGTCTTATCTTAGACACCTCTCAGTGAGGAGAAGGATGGATATTAAAGATAACGGTTATAATGAGTTCCCCTACTTGGGGAGGAAATGTACATGTCCAGAGTACAATACAGAGATATTTGGATCTTCTGTATTTGGATCTTTTGTGCTTGAATCTTCCCCAGGCCGGATTCAGCTCAAGTCAGCTTCAGCAAAAGGAGAATGGCCCCTTCTGTCTGCTCCCCCTGCTCTCCTGCAGGCATTTTCTGGCGGACTGTCCCCTCTCTCATGGAACAAGAAAAAAGACATTGACTGCTTTGCAGACTTTGGAACCATGGTGGAAATCAGAACTCTAGAAGGTGGGAACATAAAGACGCTGTTCAAAATAAAAACTAGTGAACAGCAGGAGACAGAAGATTCATGTCTGTAAGTCCCTCCCTCAATAAGTTCTGCTTAAATAGCCTTAGGGGCTAAACTTCTTGTTGTCAACCTCCTGACTTCAATTGACTTTGGACCGAGTTCTGAATTAAACAGTAAATCACAAAGCTCATCCTAGGCACTGGATGGGAGATACAAAACCTAGACAGTGATTTATGAGAGATTTGACCCAGGGCCAGTGTGTTCACCTTGAAATATAACCTTCATCCTTCTGGATTGTCAACATGTGAAAAGGAACTGAAGACTCCAGCTTTGCTGCCAGAACTGTTCTTCAGAGGACTTTAGCATCAAAAAGGGGTCATCAGAAACATTTGTAGACTGGTGCAGCAAGTTTTGGAGGTTCTTTTTGGCTCTGCTGTGGCTGCTCAAAAAAGACTGCCAACTGTTCAATGGGTTGAGTGGCAATTTACTCCCACACTCTGCTATCCCATCTCTCAAATGCACACAAACACCCCTGCATGTTACCCATACCCCAAGCGCATCAAGGCTCACACTATTTCAGGTGTGAATCCAATCGATTGTATGATTTTTAACCTCATTTCTTCTTTAGATGTCTGGATCGCAAGCTCTACTATTTAAGCACTTCAAAGAGATAGAAGCAAAATTATGTGAGATTCTTGGTGTTCCTTGTGCTCATATACTCCTGGGAAGGCATCTGAAATTGCACTTGTATCTCTACAAAATGGCAAGAACCTCAGGGACAGCAAATAAGGGATGTTAGTTCACTGTCTCTTCCAGTACAAGAAGCAGACATAACCTAATGACACTAACAAATTGTGATCCAAACCAAACACAAACAGAGCTTGTAAATACATTTTGAAACTCCTTGACAAGCGATATTTTGGCTGTTAAGAGTTTATGTTATTTCAAAAGGCAGCTGGACAAATTCACGGATGGAAAACCACCAAGAGATGTTCTGTTCCAAGATACCACTGCTGGCTCTCTAGGACTGAACAAGAAAGTGCCAAAGGCTAGAGAGTATTCTGGGATAGTGTGCCTATTCTTCCCTATGCTGTCCCCTTTTGGGCACTTTCAAAAATAGGATCAGTATTGTTTCCAGGAAACATTTGTCCTGGCCTTATATGGCCATTCTTATGGATTTAGGTCCTTTTGTTCCTGGGGAAATACTACAATATGGTTATTCTGTTGATGTCCATTTGGTCCATTTGTTGACAAAAAAGCCTGTTCATACACTTCCAAGATGTCTCCATGCATGGTCTTCTCCTGGATACAGTCATAACTCAACAGCTGCTATTGGGTAACCCTATTGCTCTCTTCTGTTGCTTACTGCTTGCATCCAATAGGGTCAGTCTGCTGCAGCAGCTTTCTATATTTTGTGATTAGATTAAGGGATTACTGATGATGATTCCCTAAGCAAACACAGACCTCAGCTCTCCTAGCAACAGGATGATAAATCTTGGTCCCATGTTTTAATTCCTCAAATTCCATTAAAAGACATTCTTACAGTTTAAGGCATAATGTTTGTTGTTCCATCCCTAATGAGGATTATTAAGCCATGGGTATGTGGTAACTATGCTTGGCATTAGCATCCTTTATATACACTTTTCTGGGCTCACTGTTACAAATTTCCTACCCTTTAGATCTTTCAGTCTAAAAGAGAAACACAAAGATAAAAGAAATAATAAATCTCTGTGTGTATGTATGTGCAGGCACATATAAAGCTCTTTTCCCTAACCTAATCTTTTTTCTCTGTTTCCATGTGTGGAAGATTCATTGTCAGATGGAGTTTGAAGGCCTAATCTATGACTTCCATTGACAAAAATGGGCTTTAGCTGAGACTGGCTAGAAGACAAAGAAAGGCAGCTCTGCAATTGATGGGGTGGAAGATGAGAACAGAAAAAGTAACCAAGAGACATATGGTATGAGCACAAAGAGACAGACAGAGACAAGACAAAGCTGCAGGGTTTAAGCAAGGCTTCAAGCTTGCCTATCATACACATCTCTTATGAAATGACCCACTTAAATTACCCATTAGCTAATCCTCTCAGCCACTTTCAGGTTTTCAGTGAGCATTAAGGCAGAAGTGTTATATGGAATGATGTGAAGTCTGGGCCTCAACCCAGGTACAAATCTCCCTTAAGTCAGATCAGTCTCAGCTTTAACTGAGAGCCTTCAGAACACTGTGGATATTTCTGCTGTTGAAAGAAGACTTTAGGAAACAACACTGGAAACCTCCTCAGGGCAGAAAGGCTCCAAGTCCTTTTACACCATGAGGGGATCCAATATGATCAGTAGGCAAACGTAGGTTAAAAACCAGAGCCAGGAATACCAGCCCTGCATTGGTCTGGTTGCATTTTGAAGACCTGCCAACTACAGCAAAAGGTGGCAGCAGATGTCATGGTGGCAGAGCCATGGCTGGGAAAAGTCCTCCAACAACAACTGGAGACATCTCTCCACAAAGGATGGGTTTGCTACAAGAGCAGATTTCATTTGGTAGCTGTCAAATTCATTAATGTAATGCTTCTGTTCAGTCAGTCCCATCCCTAGGCTCACGTGAGCTAAAAGTCAAGGTCCCTGCGTGCGGATAAGGGTGGACAAAAGCCAGCTCTACATGGAGCCTAGCTGCAGGTGCAGCAAATGCTGAAAGGATCTCCTGGCACAAAAAGAGGGAATGGGACTCTTCCACATCTTCTGTAGGAGGACCTTTGTTAGGGTCAGTCCTCAGCACATCGGCCACCAGCCTGGGGTGCTCACTGCAAAAACACCCAGTGGGACAAAGATTTCATTGTAGGACATCTGTATTTCCATGTTATGGCTTCTGTATTTCTCTTCTGACCACTGAGTGCATGGGGAGGGGGCGAGAGAGAAGGGCTAGGAGAGGAAAAAATAAAGCCCATAGGGACTGTAAGTAATAAAAGGCTGCAGCAGATTTGTCACACTATTTCATTTCTTATTAAATCGAATGGTCTCAGTAGAGAGGGACATAAAAGAAACCACAGATTCAAATACCTCTGAACTCCAGAAATACTTGGACATAGCTCTAATTCTTCATTTATCATTATTATATCTACTAAGGGAAGAACCATATATTTTAATTAACATCCTAAATTGTTTAAAAAATATTCTTATTTAAAGAATAATATATAAATATTCTTTAAAATATTCTAACTAAATATTCTAACAAACAGAACTGCTCCAAAACAGTTTTGATCTTCTATAACTATCACTCATATTGCCCCTACTAATTGTTTTTTTAAAATAAAATCCACCAGAATAAATATTTTATTACAACTTTTTTTAGCCTGTGAACATTAAAATCTATAGGTGCTGGAGCTCCCCGTGCAGCACAGCTGTACTGATTCTCAAGGTTATATGTATTTTTTGTGATAGAAGGCAAGAGTTTAACTAAAATGACTAAGAATTAGAAATAGAGGAAATTCAGAGGCTTTTTTATATTAAACTCAAAGCCTTTCCCAGAGCTGAGTGTTTCAGGTCAGCTGGAATTTGCCTGAACTCATTTCTGGATTTCAAAGTGATCTTAGAAACCAAAGCCTAAGTGGGGAATGATTTACCAAAGAAATACTCACTTCCGTACAATACTCTCAGTAATAAAAAGAACTATTTTCTTTTTTTTTTTTTTAAATGCCATTAGAAGTCAGATTTCTCATTACCTGTAGTTCCTCCCTGCCCCAAGATCAACCCCATAAACCCAGCTGTGTTTACAGCCTGTGTGGTTTTGCTGCATGAGAACCCAAAATGCAGCTCACTGCAAAAAAAAGGTGACATTTCCTAAAAACAAGACTGACGATCCTGTGCAAGGTTAGCTGACCTTGGGCAAGTGAAATGCAAGAAATAAAACTGTATAAAATCTTCACAAAAGCTGAAAAGCAAAAGAGGTAAAGAAAGCCTTACAAAATACACGGGATTCTCAAAACCTGTCTCTTTCAATGATCAACACATTGGGATGAGCAATAGTTTGTAAAAACCTTTCCCCCCTGACTGTTGTGCACTCAGAGAGATGTTTTCATTTCATGAGGTGCTGGGCAAATAAATAGGCCCGATCCTGACACCAGGCAAGTCATTTGGGCAGGGAGTAGGTGGAATGGCAGGCAGATGCTTGGCGGATGTGACCAATCGCCCTTCTCTTCTGAAACAAATAAGCAAAGTTTCCTTTATTTACTCAAGGTTTTAAATGAAAGCTTGATTTTCATGGCACCACTTCTGAAAAGAAAAGCTTCTGAAAGATTTTATTTTTCTACAGAAAAGCACAAGGAATGTGCTTATTTAGCTGAGATAAAATGATAATTCCTAAGAAATCATTGTGGATTAGGGAGCGAAATGATTAGAGAGAGAGAGAGATGGTATATGTATGAATGTGTGCATAGCCCCGCTGGTTAAAGGGGTATTAATCCCTCTTAGTCTGCAAAAGGACCTTCAAACTGCTCAAGCAAGCAGGGCTTAGGCACTGCAAGCTTCCTAGAAAGTCCTAAATCTTCACATTAGCTCCCTGCGTTTCCTCATCTTAAAGTCTAAGCCGTTTTCTAAAGGATACTTCCATAAACAAGCCCCCTCAGAATCTGCAAGGATTTGGAAATCCGGATTGGTGAAATTTTTTAAATCCAAGGTCCAAGTGGATAGAAGAAGATTAGGTTGCACTTAAAAAGGCCACCTTTAAAGAGACAGTGCTGTCCTAGATCATTATTTAGGCTGAACTGAAGAAGAAAAAGAAAGAGAGGGGAAAGAAAAGAAGACAAAAGAGGAGAGAAAAGGAAAAAATGTTACACCTGAGATCAAGCTGACTCAGTGTCCTACATGGTCCCAGAGCCTTTCAGGGGGAGAAAACGTGTGTATCTCTGCCAAAACCAACACCATGTTTCTTGTACAATATTAAGTTACTTCAGGCTGCTCCACTAGGACTTCCCCATGGGGTTCAGTGGGAGTCCCTGCCCTCGTCATTGGTTGCTACGAAATTGCATCTGGGTTTCTCCAGTGATGGTGTAAGTGCTCATGACAGGAATAGCAGCTCACATTTGCAAATTCTTGTAAGATTCCTTAGGGAAACTGGGGGTATCTTACAGGGAGATCTTGGATCATTTTCAGTAGATTTCACCTTTTTCATGAGAAACTCATGAGGTCCTCCCTCCTCTCCCTCTATTCACCATAAAAGTGTTTGCAGCCATGGGCTCTGCTGAAAAGGAGGAGGAACCGTGAATCTATATGTTCAGCAGAAGACAATGAACTGGCTCACTCTTTTCCCTCTCCAGGACTGATGTCCACCAGATCTCCAGATTTAACTTATGGTCCTGGTTATTCCACCAGAACAGCCAAACAGCCAAGAAGCCCTTGCTTGCCTGCCCACTTTGCCTTAACCAGGGGAAAAAGCAGATATTGACAGGGAGATGAAACAGATTGTGTGTGATGATGGTTACAGGCAAGCAGGAATGATACTTGACAACAATCTGTGGTCCTGGGCCAGTCCTAACCATGGATATATTTAGGAATATATAGATCATCTTGTTTTAACTAAAAAGAAGTATCCTGACACCAGAAATGGAAAGAGGCAGAGCTTTTCATCTGCTTGTGAAGTTCAGAGGTACTCAGAGTGATGACAGAAAACACAGCTCTGGATATTGTTTCCTCTCTCTGTGAAGTTGGTTTCTGTGAGTCACATAGGCCACTTCAGAAGATGCACCAAAATTGACAATTTGACAATGGAAAGCCTGTGACATCTCTCTATATAGTGCTGTCAATGTCTCTAAAACTAGCAATAATAGCTCAACACATGATGGGATGTGTGATTAGTATGTGATGAGACCTCAAAGAGGGAGGATTGACAGTAAATCCAGCAGAAAAATTCTTGAGGATGCCTCTGTAAGAGATGAGGGAGGCCTTTGGAGTTGCGCTTCATAACATGACCTGACTGCAGTCACTTGTCTCCAAGTCAAAGATGCTAAGGATGAGATCTGGGAAAAGAGCAGTACGTCTGCGCAGGGTAGTTGAGTAGTCATGGAGCAAAGCTTGAGGATGGTAAAACAACACAGTACATTACACTTCACAGTATGACACCTCCTTAGCTGCTCTTGCATTTCAACAGGCTCGTGAGATGAGTGGTGAGAGTCCACTGAGAGCAACCATGGCATGGGTGATTCCCAGAGGGAGATTTTGCTTCAGACTGCCTGGGCAATATGCTCCTCTTTCAGCCCAAGGGAGAAATGCCTGAGTTTGTTCACCAACTTTGTAACTTCCTTGTTGCTTGTGAACGTGAACTGGGTCATCACAGGACATTGCAAATGATTAAATAGTCTCCTCCTTCCACAACCTTCTTCAAGTGACATTTCTACTATCTCTTCCTATTGGTTTCTATCCTGGCTTTACAGTTAATCTGTTCTTCTTTTCTCAAAGTATGTTCATAATACTTATAAATTATATACCACCAAAGTTTTTAAGGCACATATCCCCTCCCCTCTCTGAGATGTGTCCAGCTTGTTATGAGCTTTATGTGGAGTCCACATGTGATGTATCAAAAGACTAAAAGACAAATTTAATGTCTGTCAAGACAATGCAAACCCTCCTCCATCGAATCAGAATAACACAACATATGAAATCAGATTGTTTAGCATATTTTTGACTCTTAATTAGGAAGATGAATGGATTTGTTCAGAAGATTAGAGAAAGGGATTCAAAAGGCTCCAGTTCATTTTCTAGCTTGACTGTAGGGTCTTTGTGGGATCACAGACGTATCTGTGACCTGTTCTGTGCCCCAAATTCAGAATGAGGATAGCAGTTTTCTTTCCTCTCATTTTTGGGAACCACTGTAAAGGCTGAGCTTCCTAGGGCAGCAGTCTACCTACATGTGCACCACCAAGCACAACCAGGGCTGTGACATCCATCAGCACTTCACACTACTGAGCACAGATGAATGATAATCGCCAACCAGCTCTCTCAGTATCCAAGGATGATTTATAATTGTGCCTCCTTCCTTTCCTCAATGGGCAGACCCTGAGAGCTCCCCTCTTGCTAGCAGATCTCCTGCCTTATAAAGGACTCTTCGTAGGACTTGGATTTTGCGAATTTAAGCCCTGACACCTCCTTCCCCCAGAAAAATTTGCAGAGCCATGAAATCTTTAAAGTATTCCAACAAGTCTAGTATCACTTTACAGACTAATGCTAATGAGATCATAAGCGATTGACCAGAAACAAATAAATAATTCAAAATCTACTGCAAGTGTGAAAAGTATTTAAATGCTATTGATAAACTAATCTACAGGCTCCATTAGCAATTCAGTCACACAGTACCTGTATTGATCAGCAAATTTAAGCACACACACAAAAACAAAACCCCAAAATACAGCAAGCAAAAGCTAGCTTGTTTAGCAGTGCTTTAGATAGCAACTTCATTAACATTTGGGAGTTTACTGTGTCATTTGCTCTGGGAGTTTTCTTGCCTTGCTATTTTATAGACTGTAGCAATAGCCTGTATGCTATATCTGTGGAGTAGTTTTAACAAAGCTTACATATTTATCTGTAGTATGGATTAAAAACCATCAGGTATTGCTCCTTTTAAGGCACCTACACATTGCTGAATTAGCTAATGGCACACGTCTACCCTCCAAAGTTTGCTTTTGGGCTACAGACAGTGTTGCTTCCTGATGTCCTGGCTTGTTCAGCCTTTTCCCTCACTGCTGGAAGTGTAACACATTGAATTTCTCGCTAAAATACCTTTTCGGGTTATACATATAGCTGATGCTCATGCTGTGGACCCTGCAGCATTAGTGTCAACTTGAGTGGTGCTGGTGCAGGTCTGTGTATAGAAGGACTCTGCAGAGTGCAGATGCAGATGAAGCCTGTAGGAAGGGCTTATTGGATTGGACACATCCACATGGAGCTACTCAGGGAACCAAACTTCACAGCACAAAATGTCTAATGTGGCAGGTCATGCTCGCATGCCCCTCCGCACCCTAGCAGGTAGCCCTGCACCTCCTGCACCCAGCCTCACCTGGCCCTACATTTTCAGCCTTTCCCAGCCATGGGACAGAGTGAGACTGTCACTTTGCCACCTCAAAGGAGGTGATGGCTGGTGGCCCATCGATACAGCAACAGAGCAGAAGTGGGGGCTGAATGAAAAGCAGCCCTTTCTATGGAGGGGGGGGTCCTTTTTTTTTCCCTCTTCTTGACTGCTTAACACACCAATTTCTTTAACTGAAGAAGCATTTTGCAGCATCGGCTTCATTCCTGAAGACATTGTTGAAGGCTGGAAAAAAGCATCGGGCTCAGCAGTGGTCCTGACAGATGATATTTGCAGCTAGGCCTCCATCTCCTCAATCCACCCTTAGGCTCAGCCAGACCTGCCAAACCTCCCTTCTTTGCTCTTTCCCGCTGTCACCCAGCAGCCTGCATCAGGGCAATTACCAAAACAAATCAATCTTCTCTTGACAGTTCATTTACACTGAATTAATTTGGAATTAGAAACTGTTATTGCAATTGGCAGCTCTTGATATTCCCAATACAACGTGGCATCTGCAGGGAAAACAACTCTAGACCCTGTGTTTGAATTAAAAAGGACAGTTCTTCCTGATTGAGATATAAAACTAGAAAGGATTTTTTTTTTCTCCAAGTTCTTCTTAGTTTTAGGCCGCTGGCAGCAAATCCAGACCTTCAGTGTCCTAAATAAAACTTTCCTTACGGTGATATGTGTTTTTTTTCTCCCTCAGAGCAGTACTTCTAATACTGCTGCATAGGGATAAGACACCTGAGTCTTAATTTGCACCTTTTATATCATGTTGGAGCCCAGAGTGCAGGGGCACATTGAAAGAGGCAGTCTAAGCAATCCTGCGCCCATTTCACAGGTAAGGAAGTTGAGACATGAAGAGATTGAGATTGAGAGGTGAAGTTACCTGATCTGGTTTTCCCCTCTGAAGCACACAGACTGAGTGTCTTCCATCAACAAAATATCCTGCTTTCCTTCTAAAAACAACCCCAAATCCTAAAACATATTTTGTAAAAAACCTAAGCTTTCCAGCAAACATTTCAGAATCCTAAATTTGATCACACAACATCACATGCTTTGTTACACACCCTCAGTGTATTTATTTACACCCCTGTCTGAGGGGATTTGATCTGGTGTCTCTCACCTTCAAGCACCTATGTATTCAGCTCTAGGATAACTTTAACTCTAGGATTTGCTTTACCTTTAGTCAGTCTTGAAGTGGTCAGGCAGTTGGACTAGATGATCATTATAGGTCCCTTCCAACTGAAATTCTATTCTATTCTATTCTATTATGTTCTATTCTATTCTATTCTATTCTATTCTATTCTATTCTATTCTATTCTATTCTATTCTATTCTATTCTATTCTATTCTATTCTATTCTATTCTATTCTATTCTATTCTATTCCGTTATGTTCTGTTATGTTCCATTCTATTCCTAACCTATAGTACTTCTATAAATCGTTTACCAATTCACTGGGCCAGAGGAAAGACACACACAAAAATACAGGGGATAAAAGATGCCAGCTGCAATGTCTTTTACCATCTTCTCTGATCCCTACCATCACCATCACTGTTGTGTTTAGTTTGGGTTGTTGGAGGCCATCATGGACAAGGTAGGCTGAGAAACATCTCTGGGACCTGATAAGGAGCACTGAGCTACTCAGCCAAGGCATGATGGAGGTCCTCCCAGGAAGCCCTGCAACACCTCTTTTCAGCACTTTGGAATTTTAGCATTGCAAACCGAAACACCAAAAAGATTTAAGGAACATCCAGGGTCAAGCAGGAGCTGGGTGGTGGTTCAGAGGCTTTACAGCTGGACCGAAGGGCTTAACATGGTAATTGTGAACCTATGTCCCTTTGTGGGTCTGATCTGTTTCCTGCTCCCACCTTTGCTAGGGTCGGACATGCACCATATTTCTTGGTTTCAGTGGGTTATACTGTAATTCTGATATGTCCCTCTGCTCTGAAACAGAGCTGGAACACGCCCCCATGAAGGGAAAGGAGGAGGAAAAACAATTGTGTAGGGCTTAATATATTGGTTCCTGCTGCCTTCTGTTGCCCCATCCCACAACATCTGAGGTGCATGCAATGTATCTGCAACAAATATCCAGGACCTACAGTCAGTTCTTGCACAAAGATCTGTGTTGGACCCCAATAGTTCCTTCATTCTGTTGATCATGGGCTTGCAGAGCAGGAGCCGTAGATCAACATTCTCTCTCTGCAAATTAAACATACCCAAGTGTATCTTTGTGTAATTTATCCCTGGTACAATTCCATTTTATCCTTCTTGTTAGTTGCTACAGAAATCTCCATGGTAAATTCCTTGCCTGTATTCCTTCTGATCTTTCTAGAACATAAAATTAAAATGAAAGAAAATTAAACAAAAAATTTCAAATGAAACCATCTAGTGCTGAGACCTACTCATTCTTATGGGAGTGAAGTACGAGAGCAGGCAAGCAGAAAAGTGTCAGACACCTGGATTTCTGTCCTCATTTTATTGGAGACCCACAAACTGGACAAAAAAAAACATCAAAAAAGCAAACGCCACACACACACCACACCACACCCCCCCAGTTCTCTACCAGTCGGGCCCTCAGTGTGACTTTTTTCACTGAAACTCTACTCAAGTAGGTTCATGTCAGCAGTGCTACCATTGTAAGTACAGGCTGCAATCGCACACCCTCATGGGAGGGTTCCTCTGACATGTTCAGCCCAGCTCGCCCTGTGCAGATCTGCTGAGCTGAGCGGCGATAGTGCCGGGCTGAATTTTACCCCTGGAAGCAACAGCATGGCATCCCAGACCACCCCATCACGCTCTGCATACGCAGTCCTAATAGCACGGTACACCTGGTTCCGCAGCACACTGGAGATCCAGGCATTTTCACCAGCATCCAGGCAGGGGAAAGGAGTGCAGCATCGAGCACCAAAAGCTTACAGATACCTCCAGCAGCACCTCTCTGTGCTTTGGGATCTCACAGTCAGCCTGGTCTTTTGTGCCAGCATCCAAGAGACTAGAAATTTGTCGTAAATTTGAGTGAGGGGCTCATGCCCCAGCTCCAGCTCCACAATATATTTACTTAAATCTTTCCCTGTGCCAGAGGAGCTCCCTTGCAATGCTTAGCTCCCAGTGTCTTTGTTGGGATCTAAGCACACACTTAGATTCCAGCAGTTCACCTAAATATTGTCTTTAATAGAGATGCTTTGCTGAATAGGGCAGTTAGAAAAGCTCCTGCTATACACCAGCAGAGGACCTGGCTCATAGGCTATCAGGCATATGGCTAATCACAACAATGCCGAATTAAGCTATTTAAATTGACCACGGAATGCCAGAGGGTCCACGTGCTTTTTTTTTTTTTTTTTTTTTTTTTGTTATTATTCTGATGACCAACTTGGGCTGCTTTGCTTTGTCATTTTTAGTCAGTCCACAAATTCCCTGAGCTATACAATTTATGGTTTTATCACCAGTTCCTAAGCTTTGCTACCCCGTCTCTCCTGCATCTCAAATACTTCTCCCCTTTAAATAAACCTGCTTCATTTTTTTTTTCCATAACTTTCCAAAGCAGATAAAAAATTCTTGAATTTCTGAAACATGCAAACTGATCACTGTGGCATTAAGAAATCTTAAGAAGACTTATTTTAAGGGGTTTTATTAGGGAAATTCCTGCTCTTTAAGATATCTGTACGGTTGTCAAAAGCAGTCACTTTTGCAGATGTTGGGGCTTTTCTTACACTAATCTCCGAGGAAAGCCTGAGCCTCAGAGATCACTTAGCAATTTTTAGATTTAAGGAGATGAGAAGAAAAAGCCAGGGAGCTGGTCCCTCTTAGGGTCAAGTCTTATTTGAATTCAGAGATCTCTTCGTCTAACACGCAACAGTGTCGTTAAGATGACGGCTAATTAATGCAAGATGACTTCAAGAGATTGCATTGAAAAGGAAAAAAAAAAGGGGGGGGGGAAAAAGTGTAACCTAAAGAAAAAACAAGCCTGGCCCCTCCTCTAGGAGAAGCAACACCACAAAACTGTTTCCACTGGGTCTCCAGCAGCAATCTATCACCAAAGCTACTTCTTACCTAGATCAAGGGTGGGCTGGATGTAAAGTGGTTTTAGATGTGTACCAGCTCTTAGATATTTCTCACTGGCCAGGCTGCTATCTGTCCATCAATCACAGTAATGCCACCCTCCATTTTTGTCTCTCAGTGTAAAGGAATTGGGCAACTGTCCTTATTTTGAATCTCTATTAGTTCCGTATTTGTAATTTGTCAAGTCTTTAACACTTTTTTAAGCTTGAAGAGCACTAAGCCAGATATGTTCTTCTTTAATCACATCAGCTTATTTCTGATTTCCAGAAATTACAAGGACACGGTGAGGGGAAAGGCCAGGGTCTGGTGTAAACACGAAAGGCAATGTTGTCCCTGTCCCCCTCACCCCAACCAAACCCTCCCTCCTTGCTCCGTCTGGAGGTACCTGCCTCCTATGAAGGGAAGGCAGCACCTTGCCCCTCTGATCAAAAGCCATATCCAATGCACTTGATATTCAAGGCACTTGGGAATATCTGCTTCCGACCCAATCCCTGAAAACAGATGAGCTGCTCAGGCTGTCAGATAGCTTACTAACCCCCGCCTCCTCCTCCTCCTCCTTTTTTTTTTTTTTTTTTTTTTTTTTTTTTTTTTTTTTTTTTTTTTTTACTTTTTAAAGCAATACAGATTAAAGGAAGCGTGTTTGCATTTGGCATCCATTTGCAAATTAGTCACAGTTCCCTAACATTAGTGTTGTTAGGTATTTTTCTCCTGCCTCATCCTTTTTTTTTTTCTTAGCCTGTCCAATCCAGCTGTTTAAAACAGAACAATAATACATACATATACAAAGAAATTGTATATAAGTATACATAATATTTAAAAACAACCCCAAATGATTCCCAAGTGTATATTTCTTCCTACCTCGTAAGTCCTTTAATATCTGATTAATGTCTATTTTACTCCTTCCTCCAGAGTATTTAGTGTGTGCTTCACTGTATAAATCTGCATATATTTTGCAGATCTAGTAGAAGAACTGAAAAAAGCTTTATTGGTTTGACTGAGAAAACTTGCTCAGAGAAGCATGATGGGAGGAGTTCTGCACTAGAAGGCAGTGACATGTCCATGTCTGGGGTGCAATGTAAGAATTAATTATAATTAATGAGTGTATGAATGTTCTGTTCTAACACTGACATTTGTCTTGGATCAGGGTAGCATTAATACTTCCTAGTGTGGATGTAGCTCTAGTATAATGAGGTAGCAGTGATTTCTTAGGTTAGTCCTGATACAGCGTGATAGAATTTGTGTAGAGAGTGATACCTGATAGGTGTGCTGATGTGTCAAGTGACACACGTTTGTGTGTCTACAGTGCACTTAGGGAACTAGATTTTCTCTGAAGGTTACTGCTTGCAGCACAGATCTCAAAAAAGAAGCTCTGATCTTTGCACTATTGATATTTTCAGTGGTAGCCTTTCATTAAATTATTTGTTCCCTTCAGTATTCTTGGACTGATTCTTTTCTGTCTCAGTTTGAAAGGGCCTGGTATGATGCCCCTGGCTCAGAAGAGAGAGAAAGGCTGCTCCTGACTGCTCTGGGCATTCCCATCTCCAGATGTTTTGCTCAGCCACTTAGCCAGCTTGAGCTATAAAGAAATGAATGGCCATACTGAATATTTCTCGATCAATTTGGCCAGCAGCTACCTTGGCCCAGCTTCTGAGATAACTACATGGTCTGTGGGTTGCTTATGGCCAGAAATGTACTTGATGTAAAAAAAGCAGATCAGGTATGAAATAACATCCACAGCTGGGATAGGAGTAAAACAACAAGCTGAATTACTGTTAACATGTCTAGTAATAATTAATGGTCATCCTGTGACAAGCCAGTATTTAGTGGTGAACAAAAACTCCTCCTCATACAACAAAGATTCTTGATTGATTTGAGGTTTTCACTCATGTATCATTGTGATAAACATGGTTTTAAAAACTTGCCGTATAGCAGCTTCCTCAAAATGGGGGATCTTGGAGGCACCAGCTCTGTGAATGTGAATGCTCCCACTGACAGACACTTAGTGGTCACACCATAACATCTTTATTGTTGCTGCTGGATCTGATCTCATTGAAACTATAAAGTAGTTTCACATTTCCTTTGTTTTATGACTGCAGATATTGCTGAACTTCCTGCCTTTCCTGTAGAAACCTCGTGATTCACAGAGCTTTTTTTTTTTTTTCAATCAGAGGTCAACTGATGATCAAAACTGCATGTGTATGAATAAGGAAAAACCCTGGGAGCTATTGTTGATAGCAATTATTTCAGCTTTTGGAATAAAACTGTCATTAGCCTTCATTGCCTCTGGTGTCATCTGTGGGAAAGTCTTCATAACACTTTCAGGTTCTTCAACCTCTTTCTTCTTTGCCACTAAAGATGAGAGACGAATCAAAATGAGCTGAAATGATGTAACCTGGAGCTCCTTACAGGAGAAATAGCAGTTTGGAGAAGACCTGGGATCAGGCATCCCCTGTAAGAGAAAGTTTGGAAGATTAAAATGAGCTCAGCTCTGGATGGAGTAGAAGTGATGAAGAAAAAACTTCAATCCTAGAAATATCGTGTGTTTGCATGTAAAACTGTACTCTACATAAACTGGTGCTCCATCTGCTCAATGCCATTTCACACATTGCTAAATCTAACCCTATAGTAACAAATTACAGAGAATATCTCCAAAATTTTATTAATCAGCAAACTCCTATCTGTGCTCTCATCTGAGGATACTCCATTGCACCAATAAAAGTTTGAGGTGAAATCAGTTACTTGGGTATCTAACCTCTTGTGAGTAGCTTCAGGGACTTTCCCCACTTCCACATCATCCTCATGTGTGTATGAGGGTGGATTGTAGATGCTGCAGAGGCCACTGGGGAAGTACCTCCAGCTGCAAATGTTCCCATTTTCTAAGCCAGGTTCTTAATAACAATTGCAAGATTATTTTAGCCATTACACTGGTTTTAAGCCGGTTTAGATACCTTACTGTTTCTTGGCTGTACTTGGCACACACGAGACCTATAAACTCATTTTTATACAAATGCAAAATAATATTACCCTGTATTCATCTGACTCCCAGGTAGGAGGCTTTAAGATAAATACAGATGTTCACAAAACTCCCAACTGTTCCACAAAATCACAGCTGTTGGCAGGCATTAATTCCATACAAAGAAACTCCACTGTTGCCTTTTTTCACTTGCTTCTGCTACACCCCAGAGTGGGAAATTCTGGTTGTCTCTATGACAAATTATGTCTAGTTGTTGTTATTCTGCAGTCATCTCTTCCAAGGGTAACATAAATCCCGATGGTCTTTTCACTGACCTTTATGGTCAGACTCCAGAACACTCTGACCATCAGTAGCAGTAAACTCCACCACTTCATGGGTTCTTTTCTTCTCTTGGCAAAAATCTGTCTCCAGATCCCCACAACTCTTCTGCCAAAAGTCTGCAATCAAGTCTTTAATACAGGTCAAGGAATAGTCTAGGAATTACCCTCAGAAACCCCAAATCCCTTGACCACTGAACTGCTTCTAGTATTACTTAAAATCTTTAGCCTTTTAATAAAGAAGTTAAGAAAAACAAACAGACAATAAACCACCGCAGGTGAGAGAGGTGGAAGGACGTGGTAGAGGGTGGTTTTACCAGTCACTGCACCAGGTTGGGTGTTGATGAAGTTAAAGCCACACAGAACACCTAATAGATGTACGGAGATAAAATGCAAGGGGAGAGAATACAGTGCTGTCAGTTCATCTCTGAGCCAGGATAAATATTAACATTATCAGACTACTGTGAAAAATCCCAGAGAGGGATTACAACCAGAGATTCCTTAGAAGAAGCAGGGGGAAAAAAAGAAAAGAGAGAGATAAATGGATGCCTTTCTGAATGCTTCGAAGGCAGTGAGTAACACTTTCTCTCAACACATTGTCAAGCTCTTTCACAGAGCAAACAGGGCTTTCATTTCACAGCCTCTTCTCCATACTCAAGGGCCATGGGTAGATCCTGGAAAGAAAGAGGATTTTGGAAATTTGTCAAGTGGCGGGAGGGGTTTTCAATTGGTGTTTGAAAAAGGACTCAGTGAAACCTGATCTTGTGTTATCACAAGCACCACTTTCCTCTCCAGCCCCTGCACCGGTGTTCTCTCCCGTTTGCCTTCCCTGGGATCTCCTGTCAAAGAGAAGTTCAGGAGAATTATGTCGGGTGACAGACAGTGTCAGGTTTTGGCGTGGCCTTCCTGATGGAGTGAACAAGATGTTAACCACATGAGGACCACAGGCGATGCAGACCCACAGCTCTCAAGAACTTTAGCAGATGCACAGGTATGTCCTTGCCCTCCAGCCAGGACCACCTCAGCTGGAGATCCACACCCAGCCTAACCAGCTCCTGAGCTCCAGCCCTGACTTTAGAGCTGTGTTTTCATCCTTTCTGCAGTGAAACCTGCTTCCCGCTCTCCGCATTGCTACAGTTCAGCACCAGCTCTGCCAGAACAACTGTTCCTGGGACTGGACTGGGAACCAGGTAAGCAAATGGTTAAAAGTTAACCCTTCACCATAACCCTGGGGGTTTATTAACCTAGACCATATCAAGATGGGGAGGAAAAAACTGAGTGGGGAGGACAGTTCTTATATTGCCCTCACACTGCAGGATAACTCCACAGTTACACAACCAAAAATCCAGAATTATTCATCAAGTCAGCAACCAGAAACTAGTTGAGCACCAAGTAGGTATATTTGTATTTGAGCCAGCTACCAAGAAAACACAGAACAGTGTCTGTATGAGGCACAACTCCAGTGACTGGATTTTCTCATCTCTGGAAAAGAAATTATTGAGGAAGAAAGTGATAAAATGAGCTGAGAAAGGTAAACAGAGAATAGTTGTTCACTTTTTCTTCCCGCACAAGAACTGGGAGGCATCAGCTGAAATTTGCAGGTGGCAACTCAGACCAGCTGGAAAAGGAAATGTAATTTTTCACACAAAACCTGTTTAGTCTGTAGAGCTCCTCATCACTGGACACTGTGAATGATCAAAGGCAACTGGAGAAATTAATGGAGAAAATAAGTTCATTCTGGTTACATTGGGAAGTCCCTTGACCACACATCTGGAGCTTGGGAGAGAATTCTGGTGAAGGATCACTATGAGTTTGTGGTGTGACACTCCTTCATCAGCATTCACTGCTGGCCACGGCTGGAGACAGGATGCTGAGACGAATCAGCCTTTGCATAGATTATTGGCTACGTTTATTGTTCTTTGAAATGACCAGTGGAAACAGCGCTGTCATTTAACACAGCACTAATAGATAACACGTTCACGTCCAGCAGCAGTTATTCTGACTGATACTACCAGGTCCAAGTTTTCAGCTCCGTAGTGAAGATAGGGATGGGCAGCCAGAGCCTGACTCCCATGTCCTCCAAATCCGTGACTGGCAATGCACTCCCCACTGATAAATGAAGATCTGAGTTTCCAACAGCAGTTGTGCTCATCCCGATTGTTAATCTGAGCAAAGACCTAGGGCTGATTTTCATAAGTGCTGAGTACAGACAGCCCGTACTTAAGCCAAAAGGAGCTGTGAGGCTTCAGAGCCTGAGAGAACGAGGCTGAACCATCAAAATCTCCTCTGCTCAGAAACTCTGTGGTGCTACAGAGTGAGCTACCACTAATTTGCTGTGTGGTTGTGGCTGGGGAGTCAGGCTGTGCACAGAGAATGAGCCGGGACTAGGGTGGGGATGTTCTGGGGGATATCAGGACGGTGCCATGTACCTCCAAAAGTCATGGCAATGCAAAGCTGGTAAATCCTATTGCAATAAGCATCTTGTGGAAAAGGGGCTTCTTGGCAAAGAAGGGTTTGGTGCATGTGGGGACCTGCTTTGAGACCCCACAAACTCACGTCTAGGGAGGGTTATCTTCAGGATAGCATGATGGAAGCCCATTCCCCATCAGTAAGAAAATATCCTCTGTACAGTTTGTTTAACCCTGGACTAGGTACAGCATTAACCCTACAGCACAGGTCTTTCTTCCGTACCTCCAAGCCTCCCTTATGCTCCTCCCAGAGAGGAGGGCTGACGGAGGTTTTGTAAAAATCCCCTCCTTCTGTATTTACTTCCTAACCCAAATGCCAGGAGACGGTTGACAGCTGGCTTAAATCTCGGCAGCTCAGGAGATCAGCAGCACCACCACCACCCTCAACCCCCCCGCCTTTTCTAATAAAAATTAATTTATTATGATCCAGAGAGTTGAAATTAATCTGCCTCCGGAGAGGCTGTCTGGAGAGGCCCAGTGAGGAGGAAGGCAGAGGGCTCCGGAGGGCACATTAACAGTATTGTTGTGCTTAATGTTGTGTAGCCGCAACATCTGCTAATTTAATGCACGAGCAGCCAGCTGCCTCCGACAGCTCCTAACAAGAAGTGGGCAGTGGGGAGAGGGGAAGCAAAGGCAGGTTTGCAAGATGGTGAAGTGTTCGGGGCTGAGGTGGCTCGCCAAGCTCCTCACTCCGGATCCTGTGTAATGGCACCATTTGTTGATGTGGCCATGATTAAATCCTTGAGGGATTGCCCCAACATGGACCTGGTTGTCGCTCCTGCAGTCAGGATCTGGGTGACACCCAAGCTCTGCAAGGACAACGGTGAAGGGGACATTGGTGGGTCGAAAGCCCTATTTGACCCTCCAGCTGATGGGACAAATGTAGCAAGGAGCTAAGCATGTGCTCTGTTTAGTCCTGCTGCACCCAGGGTAAATGAGGCAAGGGTTGGACGTCAAACCAAAACCACATATAAATGGTATAAGTGAAATCACACCTGTATCAAGACAGGTTTGATGTTATTCCCAAACAATTCATCTGAGCAGTGGGTTCTTGCAAGCTATTTTTGCAAAAGTGATTCTTCTTCTGCCAAATGACAGAAACTTAGGGAAAAAAAAAATCATCCCAACCCTCAGATGATAAGAAAGGTTCCACATTTATGGGATGATAATCCATGTAAAGTGTTCAGTGGCGTCATGAAAGAAATGACGTCATCTGGGACTCATGTGGCTGGCAGATCTCTGAGCTGGGTAGAGTGAGCCTGTGTAAATAAATACGGAAATTTGCTGGCGGCTCCAGGCTTGGCTCCCTGCACACCTGGGTGCATGTGGTCGTCCACTCAGCACAGGCACCTGCAGGGACCTCAGAGGCTGCCCTGTGCAGGGCTTGGACCGTCATCAGCTGGAGGATGGCTTGGAGGTTTGCACAGGACCCAGGAGTGAAGCCAGGTGAGTCTCCAGCTGCAAACTTTAACATGTTGGCACTGCAATGATCAGGGAGGAGTTTTTCACCTGTTACAGCAGTAGGAGAAGACTGCAAAACTCAGTTGCAGATCTTGCTGTGGGCAGAAGGAAAGTCAGAGGGAGGCTTTGAATCCTCTCATGAGATGAGTTGCTCCAAGAGAGTCCAACTTCCTTTCAAAATCACACCCATCACTGCCTGTGTCCATGACAAGTCTTCGTTGTTTAGGAATGGCCCAAGGGTTGACTCCATGCCTCCCGTTGCCAGAGGATCCAGCACACACTGGGAGGTACCAGTCATTGGAGAAGAGGCCAAAGTTGGGCAGCAATTCTGATTTCTACTGGGAAATGGAGAAAGTCCTAGGAGCTTGAAAACCAGGAGCAAACAAGCCGTGGCATGCTGTTTGATACATGGTGGTGTTGCACAGGAGACCTGGGACAGGTTACCTTATACCAGTTGCTGTGGACAGGCTCCTACCCTCAAAGAAGACGTGATAATTCAAAGCTGCTTGCTATGTTGTGGAGAAGGAATCAGGATTAATATCTAGTACCTGCCATAGGAAACAGCCAAAGGTAGCTCCACAGGGACAGTGGGTAAAAGCCAGGGCTGCAGGACCCCAAACAGTCAGACTGATCATACCGTTATGGTGAACCCCTATAGCAATATGAGGTTTTTGGCCCTTAAAACTACTGGAACACCCCCTTGTCCCTTGGGCAGAACAATTTCAGGCCCCTGACAGATCCTGCCTCCGGGCAAACCAAGAGCAACACAAACAGAACGGGAAGAGATATTGCATTGGGCTAAAAGAATATGGTAAACCTCTTAGGGAAGGAAATGAAATGATTTTTCTCAACTAACCAACATAAGGATTTGAAAATGAACATCTCATAGTATTAATTTAATTAAAGCAGCATGCTGCCATTACTTACAAAGCTAGAAGAATCAGTCTGTTTAATGGGTTCTCTCAGCTAATCAAAAATTAATTAAGCGTTTAGTGGGGATTCCAAATCCCTGAATTGGATTTAAAGAAGCCTGTTTCCATGTCTTTTTCAAGTGTTGCTTGTTTTACTATAACAGGAGACGTGCTTGATTGTGCAGACCTCCTATTATCCCTGTCTTGCAGGTGATCAGCCTTGAAATTCATTCTTATTAGTTGATAGCTGCTCTGTTCCCCGAAATGACTGTGACAGAGCATCACTAAGACTCTGCCAGCCCTAAAAGAGGGCTCAGAGTTTTCCTTTGAGCATTGTGCCATGCGTCTCCTCGCTAGTTCACAGGTGATAAAGAATGAACAGCAGAGGCAGGCTGAGAATGGGGAAATCTCCCCGGTATTTCTGAGGCTTTTTGGTTATGCAGTGGGGAGTGGCAGTCCATTAGATGGGCTCCCTCCCTCCACATCTCTGCTTGCAGGTATCCTAATGCCTTTGCTCTCAGTAAATATTACCTATTGCACCCTTATTCCCTCTCTCAGCCCCTTCCTCGCCACTCTACAAGACAACATCCACTACTGAGTGATGGAGTCCACTCACCCACAGGCAGCAGCTACTGCAGCCCAGTACTGAGCTGGATGAAGACAACTTCCAACAGCAATGTTTTTCAGAAATGCCCTTTACCCAGTCCCTTCTCTCCCTGTCCCTTGCTCCCATCTCTCTACCCATTCAATCCCTTCTGTCTCAGTGCAGAAAACAACCCCAGGGAGCAGATGCACCTGCTCCACCAAAAAGCAAAAAAATAATATAAAATGTATTTTAACCCCTATCTGTTCTCCAGTCCATTTCTTAGTGAGAACAGCAGGGTGGGCAGGCAGCACCCAGGAGGGAAGGCTAGTGCACAGGGAGATGTGGTGCTGACTGAGCTGGCTGCCTGCAGTCACTGCTCATCAAACTGCACCCCACAGTGGAAAGCACGGCCCCGAGCCTGCAGCTGCAGACAAATGGGTCTGCCTTTCATCTCTGGAGAACTTTTTCTTTAGCTATTTCTCTATTTTAGCTATTTAGCTATGTAAATAATACCAGTAATAAAAAAAACACCCAAAAACCCAACAACCAAAAAAGATGCATCAAGTGTCAGGCAGGATGCAAAATTTTCCTGCCTCATTTTTTTGGATGGGGGATAAGGGGTGGAAACTTAATAATGCTCTACCTGAACCCCTTAAAGCACAACATCTTTGAAGTAGCAAACTGGCAAATACACTCAATCAATTATAAATGAAATAATCTTCTTAAAATATTAGAGATTTGGGTGCTAAGCAATACTGGAAGATTATGGAGAGAAAATCAGTTTTAGAGCTTCCTAAAGTGACAGAAAGAGAATAATCGGAAGAAATGGTGAGAAGTTTAAAACGATTATGTAGATTTGTGTCAGTGAAAATGTCCCAGCAATCCTTAGCCGATCTCTCGTACGCTGGAAATAGATTACGTTCAATCCTTTCTTAAAGGGGCAGCTTTCTTTCAAGTGTGGGGGTGGTTTAATTTTTACTTCTTTTTTTTTTTTTTTTCTAAGCACCTTTGCATTATTTTTAACCTCCAAATGAGGCTGGGTCCAAGGGTATGTCTGTGTTTCTTTGCCTTGCTGTACTGGTGGTGCACACACCAGAGCAGGGTTTGCAGTGCACTGATGGGTATGGGGAGCCCCATCTCCACCTTGCAGTGTGACACACTCTGCAGAGTAGCCACCAAATGGGAAGAGGTATCGAGCCTGAGATATCCACAGGAGCAGGGCACTCAGTCGTGTTTCTGCTTGAGCCAGGCAGATACGGAGAGATCTCATCAAAACCAATTGTTTTTTCCCACTGGAAAACACCTCTGAAAACAATATTACATCCATCCATACAGGGAACAAACTCTTCTTGGACGATCTTGGAAAAACAGGTATACCCAAGTTTGAGCAAGACTCACTCCCCGTCTTCCTGTGGCACGAGCAGCAACAAAAGGGGAGAGCAGAAACCCAGGAGGGAACAGGAGGACACAAGGGGCGATTTGACCCTCATTTTGACGCAAGCAGGTTATGGAGAGCCTGCACTGCATTTCCTTTTGATAGTGTTGCAGTTAAGATCCCGTCTAATCCTTTACTGGCTCCGTATTTCACATTTACAGCCTCAGTGCAGATTAATTTGGAGTTTACCCTTCACACACACATATACTTTTTAACACAACCCCCCAATATATCCCCAGCACAAAGGACTACATGACCTGGAAAACTTATTCCACACAATCACCTTCTTTGGTTTCACAGCACCTCTTGGATTTGAGATACAAACCCAGGAGATCTCATGCCCCAAGTGTGATGCTCACATGGGTGTGGGGAGGAAACTCCTGGAGCTAAGAGAGGAGGGTAGGAGCCCATCAACCCCCCAGGACCTCAGTGCTGGGGTTTGCAGTCAGAAGCAAAAGAATAATTCAGAGGAAGAAATTAAAATAGGAAAAAAGCATGTCAGCATCAGGGTTTCTTTTAAAGATGGTGCAATTAAGCTGAGGGGTTGGTGCGAGCTGTTGTTAATTGATAGCAAAGGAGAGGAAGCTGTCTCCAGGGAGAAGTAGGTAATGTAGGTAATCTTCAGAGAGGATTTGCCTAAAGAGATGGAGGTTTGGGAACGGAAATTCCTGGAGTCAAGCGGGGGTGGAAGGGAAAGATGAAATCTGGTTTCTCACCAGCCAGCAAGGAGATGTGGAGCCACCAAAAATCAGCCAGTATCTCACTTAGGACCCACACATCGGTTCATCTCTGGAGTCACAGATATTCTCAGTAGAGGAAAAAAGCTTTTTTCCTAAATCAGATACTTTTAATTGGGGGAAGGAAAAAAAAAAAAAAAAAAAAAGTCTTCTTTTAACAAATGAGATTTTTTCAACTTTAACAAGAAAAATCATTATTCTTGTGTTTGGGCTTGTTTCCCATCATCTGCTTATTGCTTTCCCTGACTTTTTTTGACTTTACTTCTTTCTTTCCTGAAGGCTGAGGTGAAAAAACAAAGATAGAAAAAAATTCTCAAATGAAAACCTTTCCTAGAGGTGCTTGCAAAAGGTAAAAGTGAAAAGCTTCAGGAAAGCTAAAAATCCTCGAAGAAAAATAAAAGTGAGCACAAAACATAGGATTTTTAAAAGATCCTACTTTCAAATCTCTGAGCACTGGAGGTGTTTTTCTTTGGATTTGGGGGGATTTGGGTGTCATTCCCATCTCTGACCACTCTTCGTGCTGCTCACCCAATGAGCCCGTGGCTGCTGTGGACTCACCATCTACAGCATCTTCCCCAGAGCAACTTCATCTAATCCCAGCTCTCCTCGAGGACTGACAGTTGGAAATAACAGCCCTTACCTGTCGCTGATGGAGAGGGTAGGCAGAGTTAGTGAATGTTTGTAAAGCTCTTAGCAGATGACAGTACTGTTGTGCGGTACTACTCCCATATTATAGCTGGATGTTGCTTGATAGTCAGGCATGGAATCAGCTTTTGAATAATGGATATTAAAAACATCAACTATGACACCCAGCCATAATGCCTGCTGCACGCTGAGTGCCTATATATTGTTTCACACACTTAATATACAGTGGAGGTACTGTAATTACTCCTTGCTAATCCCCACACTTTATAATCTGCCTGTACATACCAAACCTAGCTGCCTCTTCCCACCTCTCTGCAAAGATTTCAGAGCCCAAGATGCACCTAGCTGTCACAGCGCTAAGACACCGCTATTTTTTTTTCCCAAAAATATTGTGAATTGTCAAGCAAAGATTTACTAATTGCACTTATCCAGATCCCTAGACCTGCTCTCAGCCTGCATCTATTACAGCAGTCACTCAGCATCAGTGGGATGGAAGAAGTTGTCTATCCAGAAAGGCAGAGCTTTCTTTGGAGAGGCCCTCAAATCAATACCATCAGAAATTATGCACAAAGGAAATATGTTTATTTGCAGCATAAACTGTGGGAAATGCAGACACAGAGAGCTCAGTCTCACTTAGAATTGGTAATCTGAAAACGGAACATGGAGTCTATACAAATCTAGGTAAGTTGTCTTGACCTTATAGTTTATAGTTATATGGACTTTAAGCCAAGTTCTGCTGTCAGTCTTTCCTGTCAGTTTAGGGACATTTACCCTGCTCCTGATAGATCCATGCACCTATATACATGAGAAGTAGATAAGGTCAGGACAGGGAGACTGAGAAGCTGGGAAGTGACCATGAATATGCCCAGGCTGGGAAAGAAGAACCTTCTCACCAACATAAATAGTTTGAAACAGTCCTTCCAGTTAGAGCAGAGGAGCCTGAAACAACCAAACTAAGCTTCAGGTAGAGCTTCATGGGATGATGGGAGGGATAACAGGGTAATTTAGATGGGTGGGGACTTGTCCAGCCTCTAGTACAGCCTCCTGATCCAAAAAGGGACCACTCTGAGGTTAGATCCAACTTCAGTGTTATATCAGATTGCCCAGAGCCTTGTCCAGCTGAGCTTTGAGAATCTCCAAGGATGGAGAATCCGCAGACTCTCTGGACCCTTTTACAGTGTTGAGAACAGACTGGACAACATGGTGCCTGTACACAAAGAAAGATGTCCAAGGATCCAGGAGGTCCCAGCCTGTACCGCTGCAGGGCTCCTGCTCCTTCAGAAGCCCAAAGCACTGGATGTGGGAGAAGGTGGCCAGACAAGGAGCACAGCTACTCAGAAACCCTTAGCTACCATCTGGTGCACCCTTCACTGTAGCACATGCATCTCCTAGAGCAAGGCTCTGCTGGCCTCAAAGAACAAGGCAATGCAGAGACAGGCATCTTTTGCTGGATTTTTGGACAGGTCTTTATACTAATGCATGGATGGCAGTGAAGGGGGAGAGAAAGGGGAGAAAGACCAAAATATCAGCATCCATCTGCATCTGTTTAGCTCACCTGACCTCCACTCTGCTGCGGGAAATGGGTTGTGCATCTGCAATACCTTTGGAAAAGTCCCTGTCCTCCCAGTCCTCCTCCATCTCATTGCCTCCAGGCAGCAGCACAGGCTGCAGAGGGACTGCTATTAGGGAATACAGCTTTATTAATTAGATCCAGGCCTAGTATCCTCACAGGAGAAGGAAATTACCTGTGATTGAGCTGAGCAGGAAAAGCCTCTTTTCTGCTCTTATTGCACATTTCATCTCCCCCTCCACCTGTAGATTTTGTGCTGTGCCAGGACCACTGTGTGGACAGAGCCTGGCTCTCGGCTGGAGCTGGGACACTGCGACATCCCTGCCCACAGCACAGGATACCACACCAGGGGAAGTGCTCCCAGAGCCAGCTTCAAGAGCTGCAGCAACAAAAGGGATGTTCTGCCAACAAGGCAGAAGAGGGAGAACTTTGTTGGGATGGTGACTGGATTTTAGCCCTCTATCTCAGACAACTCCACACTTCTTGAAAGTGTTAGGACTCAAATGACGTCAGATATGCCACCATAGATCAGGCAGAGCCACAATGCTGATGACTTGAGGGCTCAGATATAAAAAAAAAGGGGCTTTGAGGTATCCTTTGCTCACAGCCATCCTAGATATGAAACACCAGTTAGCCTTAGAAAACAACTTATGGATGTCATGCATGGAAACACCATAGAGGTACCAGCTCCATCTCACAGCAGGTGTTTACTTGCACATCATAGAGGTAAACTGAGGCATGCAGCAGTGGAGAAAGAATCATAAATTGGACCTGAAGCCTGAGGACTTCATCTGCCACCTGTCCCCTTTTCTTTTCAGTGGAATTGCTTGTCTTTTTGTGTTATATCAGTTAGGGGCAACCCAGGTGCAGACTGGGGCCTCGTGATCTTTCGTGCTGACATACATCAGAAAGCCAGTCCATGCCCAAGTGTCTCATTCCCCAGCCACACTGATGGCGCAGGGGTCAGAGAATAGAGAAACCTGTTTGAAAGAAAGTCACAGTTTAAGAATAAAACCCCACATTTACAAGCCTGTGCACGCTGCGCTGCTTCTGCACATGCTCTGCTCTCCGTGTTCAGCCTCTGCCTCCTCCAAGTCCCTTATGCAGTTAGCCTGGAGTTGCAGCAGACTAACACCACCAGGTCTTGGTTCACAGACCTGAGGATTCAGTGTGCTTTATTATAAACCTAGGGAGGGCTGAGGAAGCAGGTTGACACCCACCCACTCGAGACTAACTCTATCAGTGCCATGACTCCCCATGGCCACACGGCAGAGCTGCTGCCCGCTGCGCAGGGACCCTGTGCCGACCCACCACACACAGACCGGGCATCGCAGCCCCAGAGCTCTGCGAACCGAGTGAGACAGGCAGCACGCCAGCCTGAAACGGCTCTGAGCCCAGAACTCGATTATTGCTTAACTTCCCTGCCAAGCCTCCAGGTCCCTCTGTGTTAAATCATTCCCCATCGATCCATTCCCATTATAAAGCTCCTGTCTCCCCAACGAGCATGTGACTCCATAGGACTCGACTTCCAGCACAATTGAGCTCGGGCCCTAAAAATCAATACTGCAGCAACCCAAGGATCAGAGGCCAATGAGGTCTTTAACAAACGTGTCTGGTGCTCTTGACTTGAGTAGGCTTCAGCCTACTTTGAGGTCCTTTCTGATCCATCATGGGTTTGTTCAAGTTGTCATAAAGCAAATTTGCAGTCATTGATCCAGGCAGAATGAAGTTGTGAATATCAGATGGGGGAGGAAGGGGGGGAATAACCCTAGAGAAAGAGTTTTAATAGCTTATAGGCAACACATGTCTGAGCCAGAGGAAAGCAAATTAGGAAAATGCAAACGAAATAAGCTTTTTCTATGCTTTTTTCAGCCTTTCTTCCCTCTTGAGAGGGAAGCTGCTTTGGCTTTTAAGAAAAACAGAAGGAAACAATAAATATTATTAACTGTAATGTAGGGCTGGATTCTTTCTAATGGATGAGGGCTATAGCTACATATACTTGAGATATTAACCGTAGATCATGTTGTATAAGGATAACTTATATAGAAAATAACAGGCCAGATCCTTCTCTGCCGTGAAACCACGTGGCTCTGCTGAAGCCAGTTCAGCTCCTGCCAGCAGACAGGACCCAGGGAAACTCATTTCAGAGCAAAATAACTGAAGACGGAGGAAAGTTGCTTTCCATAAAGTGCGATTCTGATGACAAATGACCCAACCACCTGCAAAATGTATTAACGAGGCTTCGCTATGCAACAAATTGCACAAAAGCCAATTGAATTTAATATAAGGGTCATTCATCTCCCTGGCTTTTTGTTACTTTTAATTCAGCTCCAAATCTTTTCAAAACTCATTAAATGAAACATAATCAAAATTCACATTTCTGTACCTTTTCTTTTAAGTCCAAATCAGGACCCTAGATCCAAACACTCCAAGCTTGGCTCAGCTCTGCTTTCAGATCCACCACCCATTCTCTGCAAAGATAAAGCTATTCCAGGGTTTGAAGATTCATTTAGAAATGGGGATCCAGACTGAGATTTCTTGTGCAGAAGATGTCCAGTTCACTTTCACATTACCTAAAACATCGTCACATTCGGAGCAAATACAAGATGCTCACTGAGCTTTTAGTGGCATGTCTGGAAAAGGAGAAGCAGCCTGCAAACCAAGAACCCTCCTCAGCTCAGCTCTATAAGCTCTGGAGAGAGGAGCAATCCCTGCCTTCTCCGCACAACCTTTCCCCTGACATTTTTCAACTGACCCATCATGATATTCAAGACAGGTCCCAGTTATGACCCCTTCAGGGAGCTAGCGGTCTCCCAGCACCCATCACTCCCATGGTGATGCTGCATTAGCAGGGCTTAGCCAGGCAGTGACCTACCTGGCTCATCTGTCCTCTCCCTGTCAGTAGCTCTCACTACCCTCCCTGACCAGCCAAATCCTCTCCTCACCCCTCTGAACAGCTCAGGATTTGGGGATCTGCAGCCTCCTCCAGATGGAACAGAGGCAGGGCCAGGTGAGCAGCTCCCACACAGAGATCACCTTGATGTTGGTGGGAGCCTCCGAGTACCAAGGGAAGACATCTTGGCCCTGTGAAATCGAGGGGGTCTTGGGAAGGAAGCTATCACAAGCATGTTGGAAAGTAGGGGCTCCCCAAATAATTCAGCAATAGAGTCATTGTGGGTTACCCCACTGATAATTTAATTCCCCAAATTTATGCACCCATGCTCATCAGTACAGCTGCAAGGGGCAGGCTGTCTCTGTGCAAACCATGCTGTGCCCACCACAAACCCTGGCTCCCCATTCATTTTCAGGTGCAGTTCAAAACCATTTGGTACTGCAGGGTATCATGAGCTTGCTCCATCCTCTCACCTGATCTCCAACTAGCAACCTCTGTCTGCCTGCGGCTTTCTCTGTCACTCAAGATTTACTCCTTAAGAAGTCCCAGTGAAACTACCCTCGGGTTCAGTCATCACTGGTTAGGCCTGGAAATCCCAGTCCAGGAAAGCTTTTCAACTTTTCTCCTGTCACTCACTGTGGCTGAGTGGTGACAGCATTGTCCCTTTTACAGGAAAACTCATGATTTCATTTTTCCTGCCGGTCCAAACTGTAATGAAAACAAAAAGCACTGAAATTTCTCATACTGCTCTTCCCTACCGAGTAAAAATGGGTTGAGGTGGATAAAATTAAGTTTCCTTTCCAGTTTTGTTCATATTTTTCACTGAATAGCTTTGGTTTGATGTTTATTTTCAACAAAAACATGAAAAGAGTCTGTTCTGTCACTTGAGTGTTAATGAGACTAAAACACAGTTTCACCTTCTGACTGGTTCTTCTCCTCTAAAACCTTTTGTGCTTCTCATATCAACATTAACCCTTGAAAACAGGCTCAGAGAGAAATTTCCAGCTGGGTGCATTTGCATCTTTGCACGCATGGCCATTTCCAGGGAAGTCAATAGGGCAACGCAACCATTTAAGCACATCTTTGGAGCAGAGCTGCGGTACCTAGGCTGTCCCAGGCTCTCTTTTGCATTGTAGTGATGGAGGAATGAACAAGACTTCCATTCCTGATGAACAGAGAGTATCAAGATTTGCTTTCACTGTGCTTGATCCATTTGTCTGAAAACATCCCCCCCTTGAATGCATTCCTCTTTAGAGCCATCTTCCTTCAATTCAAATTGCTCCTTAATTCCTCCTTTTCGAACACACCTGACTGCAAGCTTTTCCTCATATCCATCAGTCCTTGTGCTCACCATAATAGTCTGCGTGAATGTTTCTTATATTACTGCTGCTTCCAAGTATGCTGCTTCCACCTTGTACTCTCTGCTCCATCTCCATCTATCGCTTTACCCCACTGCCCGTCTGAGAGCAGCCGCAAACACTTCTGCAAAGCGTTATCTCATTATTTCAATTCTATCTGCTAAAGCATTCGGAAAGACAGTGTATTAAAGGCACTATATAAAAATAAATTGAATTGAGAGGAAATCTATATACCTAAAGTTGTAAAAAGGAATAGTCTCTGGTGATGACTCCATTTCCAGCAATGGCATTGTAACAAGCCGGAGCCCATCTCCCGGCTGAATTTTAAATAGATCTGCTCAAATTGAGCAGAGCTGGCTGGGCTCAAAGGGCTGGGGTTGTGTCACAGAGAGTGGGGGCTCGGGGAGGCCTGGGAGAGGGGCACAGGGATCAGGGGACCAGTGCCACAGCCCAGCTTGTCCCCCTGCCCAGGCTCCTCTGGACCACTGATGCACCACCACCAGCTGAGCTGGGAGCTGCAAAGAGGGACACACTGTCTCTCTCTCAGACAGTCCCTTGGGCATCATTCGTCCCATTCAGCATTCCCTCCATCGCTGAGGTAGATCCACAGTGCGAACTCTGGTAGCTCCCCCTGTGTTGCTCCTTTGGTCACAGAAACACAGCCCAACCTTTCTCCCTTTGCAGTCTGTCTCGCCAAAGGAGACGGGCACAGTTCTTACATGTGGAAAAACAAGAGACTGGCAGTTTCAGATCCCTCTACAACCATGTTCACTGCTTGGCTAAATGACTATAAGGCAAGACCTTGGCTTGGACAAGTGGTCCAACAGGAACCCAGGTGCAGGTTTCTGCCAGTCTGCCAACCCAGGACCAAAGGAGGATGATGCAGTTCCTGGGTCTATAAGCAGGTAGGTGAGGAGGGATCTTTTCTTTGCATTGTGGAAGAGAGATCTGCTGGGCTGCAGAGCAAAAAGAACCAGAGGTTCCAGTAAGGGACTTAGAAGAAAACATGAAATCTATGACAGGGCTGACAAGCCCATCCCAGAAATTTTGGGGGCACCCCCAAGTAAAATAATCTCTCTGCATAAAGCTGCAAATCATGGTCTTATCTGAGCTATGGACCATGAGAAACCTTTCTAATTCCTCATTACTGTAACTCTGAACACTCCTCTGCATCCCTGGGAAGCTGTAAGATACAGAAATAGGAAGACTTTTCCCCACTGGTTTGTTCTTGTCCTCACAACACCCAGATCTTCACCAGGAACTGACGAGGAAGGAAAAACCATGCCATGAACTTGTATGCTGCAAGACTGGGCCAAGTCACGGTCCCGATACTCCACATGACAGGACGCAATCCATGGGGAAGACTTTCTGCCAGTCAGTCCCAGAGCCTTCTCCCTAATTAATTCATCATTTGTCTATCTGGGGGAATGGCTCAGCTGAAATGACGTCTTTTTCAAGTCAAAAAAAGAAGAGAAAGAAAGGAAATCTGACTTATGTCATGGGCTTCTCCACCCCTCCTGATTCAAAGCATTCTCAATTCTCTAGCTTCACTTTACAACTTTAAATGTTAGCATTCGAGCAAATTGAGGGAAACACTCGCCTCCCAGTAATTCAAATTAAAATTATGAGAAGAAAAGCAAAATTTTTTATTACACCTGAACAAAGGCAACTACTTTACTTTCTCTGTTCAGGAAGATTTATTTTTTTTTTTTCTCTTGGCCCTGGTTCACAATCATGTCTCAAAATAAATATTGCCAGCTGGAAGAAATATTCTCCCAGCCTTGCTCAGTGACCACCAGCACCCATATAATGCTGTTGCAAAGGAGGAGGAACCTATAGCTAACCATGGGATGCTTCCAGCACCTCGTAGTACCTGCAGCCCTGAAAAGCAATGACTTGTCAAGGTCTCCCCAGTATCATTTACTCTGTCTTCCCAGGACCTGAAGCTCAGTGCCAGAAATACATTTGTTATTCTTTGATTTGTTCAGGGAATAACTGGTTGTTGCCTGCATCCCAGGAACAACCCTGTTCAGTGGCTTTGCTCAGGTGGGGAAATTCAGATCCTTGAATTGTTTAGGACTCCTGTATTTTAATAGAAACATTAAATCTTCCAGACTGCAGTAAGGGAACCAGTAGGGCAGACTATAAAGTGGCAAAGCATGTCTCCCAGAAAAGCAGCCTTTGCAAGTCTGGATCACACCTATTGCCAAAAAAAAGAGAGTAATAATCATAATAATAAACCAAATGTCTGGAGGAATTTGTCCTCCCTATCTTCCTCTCTTTCCAGCTCATTATTTCTTTATAAGGATCATTACTAGCAGGTCTGAGACTTGGGCACTGACCCACGAAGGCCTGGAGGGAGGAAAGCTTTCAAATGCTGTCAGACCCAGCTGGACCCATTGAAGAGAGATGCAGAGAGGCAAGCGAGGTGACAGCCAAAGGGACGGGTTTCCTCGGGCCCTGCATTGGAAGTGGCAGGATCAGGCTCCACTAGCACATGCCCAGCTCTGCACAGCCGCAACATTTCAGCTTCACTGGAAATACGATTTTCCAGTGTGCCAGTCCCTGAATCCAAAGGGGATTTACTGAAATCCCAATGGAAAAACTTTAAATGAACAATATCCAACAAACATTGTTCTTTTCTATAATCATTCATCAGTTCATGAGTGGGTTCTGACCCAGCTGAAGTCTGCTTATATCAGGACTGTTGTGCTTTGTTCCCATCCCACCTTACATTTCTCTGCATTCCTGTCCTCCTTGTGCTCCTGATATGTGATAAGTTGTGTCAGTTCAAAGAATTAGTCTGGCTGAAAACTAAAAGAGCAGGGGGAGAAAAAAAGAGAAAGAGAAAACCAGGAGTTTTTCAAAAGCAAAATGCATTTTCACTTGGAAATATCACTGTGTTTCACTGTCTTTCTTGTTTGGGTACCTCCTGAGCAGCCAGACCCGGGGATGATGCTCAAGTCCTTGCTCTGATAAGGCACCATGAGCCCAACACTGAAGCCCAATGTCTCTGCAGGTGCCCCTACAGGACCACTTCTCTACCCTGACCTGGGAGGCTGGAATTTTAAGATCTTTTTAGAGGATTTGAAACCTCCCATAGGACCGCAGTGATGGTAGCCTGTTTGCATTTGTATTCACTTGAGAGTTGGAAAGGTTTTAATCCTTATTTTGGCCATATAGTCCACACTTTTCTGCAGGAGCTTTCACTTCTTTCCCCAGTTTCTCTCTAGACCCATTACTCTATTTCCTTGGCTGAATTTCCTCCTTGCCATATGCCCCTTACCAGCTTGTTTCAATCTGGGGTGTTGATTCTCCCTACAGTGGAGGCTGTATCTGCTTTTTTTTTGCGTTCAACAGCACACCACAGCCCTTCTTGTATCTGAATTTCGGTTTCACTAGCAAGTGAGGGGAAACAACTGAGTTTTCAGATGAGTAAGCCTTTCTACTGTGAACTCGTGGGAGAGAATATTATCTCCTAGTGGTGTGCGAAATGCCTCAGAGAAGGGACCACAACAGGTTGGTGGAAAAACACTGTAATAAATAACATGCCTGATGGTCATAACAGGCAAGTGAGAATATATGACATAATCGGGGGATAATAAAGAATCTCACCAGGTTTTCAGGAGCGTGGGACTCAGAGAAGCACCGAGTGACAAGCCAACGTCACTGCTGGGCTTGTTCCTTGCTGCCAGGAGTGAAACAACTTCATTCCAGCCAGCGAGAAGTGGTTTGCGAAAGCCTTGGATATATTCACTGGAGAGAAAATTACCTGTCAGACGAATGATAAAGCCACAGTGTGCTTTGCTACTGGAATCCATTTGTCCTGACTGGTGATGGGGAAGAGCTTAGGCTGCATCATGTTCCTCTGCTAAGTCTTTTGCTGCTGAAAGGATGGATGCAGGGGAAAGTATTAAAAGAGTAGCATCCACATTTATAGAATGGTGAGATGTGTTATTGAATAGCTTTTTTTTAAGGTATGCAATTCTTTATATTGCTGCACTTAAGGTTAATTCCATGTGCACATCTGCAAGCCTGAACCCACAAGTAGCATGTATTTGGAGGGACTTGCATGATTCTTAGTGTGGCTGTGACAGGGAAAATATGTCACATACACAAACCAAAATACCAGCAGGCATCACCTGTACTAGAAAAAATCAGGGCAAATAACACCCATTTACACCATGTCCAGGAACATCTCTGCCCCAAAGATATTTTGGTAGGCAGTTGAGATGGTTTCACAGTGTGGGTCACGTACTCACAGAAGTTAGGGTATAAGGAACCTTAAGATGTCACTTGTTCCCATCTTTCTCCCCTGCTTTAGCCAGTGATGCAGTGTGGATGGATGGATTTTGCCCATTTTTTGGTCTAGATACTGTCGAACTAGGAGGATTGCAGCAAGGCGATCAAGGGAAGTTATTATCCCCTCTGTGCTGGTGAGACCACTTCTGAAAATATCCAGTTTAGGATCTGCAGGACAATAGGGAAAAGGGATCTGGGACACGTCCTACAAGGAGAGATGAGGAAAGCTGAGCTTGTTTAGTCTGTCAAACAAGACTAAAGGGAGATCTAATGCTGCTTACAACTTACTGGAGGTGGTTAGAAAGACAACAGAGCCAAAATATTTCTCAGCAGTGCCAAACAATGTAACATGGAGCAATATCCACAAATTGTGGCTTAGGAGGTTCATGCTGGACAGCAGGAAACAATTAAATACCATCCAGGTGGTGCAGCACCGGAACAGGACACCAGAGGAGGGGGATGTCCATCCTTGGAGGTGTTCAAGCCCTGGCTAGACACAGCCACAGCCATCCTGACCCGGCAGTGGCAACAGCCCTGCTCTGGATGGGATGTTGGGCTGGAGCCCCCAGAGGTGCCCCAGCACCACCCCAGGATGGCACTAATTGTCCCCTTCTCGCTGCCAGGCCACCTGCATTGTGGTGTCAGATGCCCTACTGCAAACAGCTGGGTGTCCTCTGAGCAATCCTGTGGGACCTGGGAGCAGGGACAGATGGGAAGGGGATTGTGTCACACATTTAAATCCTCTTTGTAATGCTCACTGGTCAGGCACACCTATGAAATGCTTACCTAATCCATTCCTCTGGACACCAATAAAGTGCTTAAGGACCCTCTGCAGATCCCATGGTGCCTATTATATGCATACATTCCTCCATCAGCCTACAGCTGCAAGCCCCCCCACTCCTCCCAGCTAATGAACTGTTGTTTGAGGGTAAGTGGCAAAATTAAACCTTTCTGTCCCACATGTAGTGATTGGAAAATAGCAGTGTGAAAATGTGTCAAAGCAAAACTCTTCAGAGCAGACAGTAGGAGAGAAATGAAAATGCTATTGTCATTCTTCCACACAAGAAGAGTGACAAAGGAAGACCTGTCTCCCCACCCTTCTGGGTGCTGCCTAGATTTTCCAGCAAGGTCACAGTAATAAGCAATCAGCTGATTGAAATGCTACATTTCAGCCAACTAGGAGAATAAACAGACTTTCTATCAGGATTCTCCACAACAGAGCACTCATTGTGACAAATGAACTGGAGAATAAGACTAATGAATATAACCTACTACTGTGCATGGATTCATCAACTCAGAGAAAACTTCTGAAAGAGAGAGGAAAGGAAAAGACACTGCACAGAGAGCTTTGGAAGGAGGAGGCACTCAGGAAGGTTGCACTGAGATCCTAGGGAGCACGTGGGTTGAAGAGGAGACCGCTGCTAAGTGCCTGTGCAGCAGTGACCACAAGGTTATGGGGCAAAGTAAGACTCTATTGAGCTGTAGCTAGTCAGAACTTGTGCAGAAGGGAACTGCACCACTTATACGACAGCTCCTTGGTGTCTAATCTTGACTCCCTGATGTGTGCAAATTGATCAGACCAGTTAAGACAGGGTGGTTCTTGATCAGGCGTGAAAATATAAAAAAAAACCCAAGCAAATCTCCTGCATCATCCTGCTGTTCTCCCAGGGGAGCTCTGGGACAACAGGACCTTCACCCATGGATATGCCTTTCCTGCTTCCCATGTACCACAGACAGGATCATAATCCGTGGTTCCTTCACCTGCTATAAAGCACTTTTTAATCCAGAAGAGAAAGACCTAACAACATCCAGGACTGGCAGCAGAAGTCAGCAAGGTTCAAACCAGTAAGAGCATGCGAATCACTAGCAGGCAGGGTAATTAGCCATTGAAATGGGTTACTAAGAGCTGGAAACAGTTCTCCATCACTCGCATCTTCTTCATCACTGACAGTCAGGAAATTAAGAGTGGAGGCTTTCTAAAAGACACAACCAAGACTTGGTCTGTGTCTTATGACTTGGCCAACAGAAGTTGGGAGAGGCTCAGTTAGGAGGGGGAATTTATGGGGTCACCCTAGAAAATTGCAGCAGGCCTTGCTGGCTCTCTGTGTGTAATCCTGATGACTCCCATTATGCTGTTCTGCACTGTCCAGACAACAAATGGACCTAGCAAGGAGTCAGATTCAACAGGAGAGCACGAGAAACCATTGAACTTGCCTCTACTTCAGGACTAAACTTCTGTCTGATGTCTGTGTTCTACAAAGCAATTTAAATGCATATCATTGTAGTTCTTAGGATGATTTCCCCCCTCCCCCCCTCCTTACAATGTAAAAATAGCATGCAATGAGACTTTGTTTAAAGCCATGGAGTTAATTTTCTATAATAATTGTTAACAGTTGGAGTTTTCCTTTCTTCAAGCTCAAGGGAGAAGCATGGACAGATTTATTAATGGTGTCCACCTATGTGATTGATGGGCTGTCGAACAGAGAAACTTCACACCTGAAAAAACTTGAAACAAGAACACTTATACCAAAAATAACGTCTGTGCCTGGTACTCTGCAAGTCTCTCTGTAGTGACTTGTGGCCGAGCCTTCCCGGGGGTTTCTCTACACCAGTAGCTCCTCTGTCAGTTCAGTGCTGTGCTTTGTTCTTCTGTTGCTACAGAGCTAGATACGCTTATGGCATCACAAATATAGTGATGGATGATGTGAGAGAATAAAGATCGTCTCTCCAGAAGAGTGAGAAGGCAGAGATGAGATTTGCTTTTGAAATAATTGTCTTAGAGCTTACACCAGCATAAGTGTCTGTCGGAGCAAACAGAACTCATACATGTGATTTCCACACATGCACATAGTGATGCATGGGTAGATTTTTAATCTTGGGCACATACCTTTCATCGTTGGTAACAGGTAGCACCTGATATCAGTCATATTGAGATTTTCCAGTCTCTAGAACAGACTACACCTCTCTGCTCCAGAAAATACTGGCAGCTCTGAGGTCAGATTGGGTGAGAAAGAGCATGGAAGCCCTTGTCTTTGTTGTCTGGTAGTAACCAGGTCTTTACCCTGAGAGCATCTACTGTTTCATTCATTTCCCAAGTCCTGTGGGTATTCGGTGTGAGCACTGGGAAGCCCAGGGCAGGCACTGCTGGCTACAAGATGACTCCAGCAAGTTCAGATTAAAACCTCCTTATGAAAAGGGATCTGCAGGTGTTCTAGCAGGATGACTGTGTGTTTCTTAATTCATGTGTAAATACCAGTCCTCATGCAGCCCAGAGAAATGTGTCTCTGGTATGCTGTTGTGTTGATGAGTTCATGGGCCTATATCCTTCCCACTGCAAAGAAAACCAGTCAGCAACATGAACAAGATGGAAACTTGTCCACCTGGAGCAGCTCAACAGAAAAAGGGTCTGATCCCTTCCCTTCCAGAGACTGCACACACATGGACAGACAAATCAGGCTATTCGCTGTGCTTCTGCCTCCTTTCCAAACAGCCACACATCAATGGATAGAAGACAAGATGACCAGAGCCCCCCCAAACCACCTTGGTCTCAATTTCTGCCACTTGTTTGAGCTCTTCTTTCCATAGTCATTTGCTTCATTGGTATATTCCTTCTCTGAAATACGGGAAGGAATATACCTTGACACAGCTGGGATGAATTTTTCCCAAAACTACTCTACTGCCTTGATCAATGAGGATACCAGCACATCCCCAAGCACCAGGAGAGTCAGTAGTGTCTCTAGAGGCACCCGGGGTAACTACTGAAAGGGAAAAACCTTGTGAGTCCTCACAGGTGAAATGAAGAAGCACTGGGAACCATCTCAGCATGTGATAGGAGCAAGGAAAAGCTGAAACCTTACCCTCTGATCACAACTTCTGCTCCAATGGCAAAATTAATCTGTTTTAACAATCTTAATAACCTTTCTCTAGTATCCTTTGTCCATATGGCTGGTAATCTGGCTGCTTAGGAATGAATTATAAAAAAAAAAAATCCTCAAAGAGGGATATGACGGCTTAGCTCAGAGAATCAAAGAAATTAGAGGCAGAGAAGCCCTATCTGGCCACTTAGTCTTCCTTACTCTCCAGGCCTCCTTCCCACAGGGTCCTGCTATCTGGAGTGACAGTGTCGGATCAGATCTCCGAGTGGAAACTGCGTCCTCTTCCCAGCTTCCCCAGCCTCCCATCACTGCGGGCACTCCTCCTGCTACCTCGTTTCTCCTCCCACTTATTAAGGCTACATTTTCTTCAGAAAAGTGACTGTCCCTTACAATGGCTTTACACACTGCCGAGCAAACAGGGACCATGATCAAGGGTAGACCCTTCCCAAGCTGTGCCAACAGTGACAATGAAGTACAAAATCCTCCTGCAGGCTCTTCCAGGGTTTACCAAGGTCTTAGAGGGGATCCCAGAAATGTTTTTTCCCATATTTACCTTTGTGGGCAAGGAGGGAGCTGATCTAACTGCTGTCTGGTGAAAAAACAACCCACTTGACTTCACTGGTGTGAGCCTGGTCTGATGAGAGGATCTGGCTGAGGCAGTTTGTGTTGCTGGGAGGAGGAATCTCGTATCTCACCTATTTTTATATGTGAAGATTCATCCTGACCAAGCCAGAGTCACCCTGGCAATACTGACACTCAGAGAGCAACAACAAAGTGCAAACAGGACCTTGTGCAGAAAGCAGGGGTTGCAGGACCCCGGCCTCCTGGTGGTCTGCAATGGGCTTTTAATTTATTTAACCATTGGTAAACAGATGTAATCAACATAACCTTCCCCATCTCCTTTGGCACCACATCAGAGCCACAGGCAAGCTCCACTGGGGACCTGCCGTCACATTGGGATGAGACTGTGAAGCCTTGAGGTTATGAGACCACTGCTGTGAGTTTTGCCCAAATCTTTACATGCCCAGTTGGTCTCAGCAAGACACCATTAACTTACAGAGGAAGAAGAAAGGAGCCCCATCTGGAGCTTAGAAAGCACAAATCTGCCATTCTCTCTTTGCAGGCTGGGGCTGTCTGAACAGAAGGTAAAGGTTGCAGGGAGATGCTTTCATAAGGAACAATGCATGGGAGACACAGAGACAATACACTTTTATCTTTCCACACCCCCCCCCTATTTCTCTGCAAGAGCAGGTACCAGAAATCAAGAGCAAAGAAAACTTCAAGTTAGGAACATCAGTTCTGCTTTCAACAATTCTTCCCATGCTCTTCTTTGAGTTAATAAATATTTTGCAGTATTGCACTAGTGCAGCATTACCAAGTCCTCTGATTGAGGAAAATAAAATCTACCCATGCACTGACTTTATATTGCAGCAGCCAAAACTATAAAACACACATTAGCAACAGTCAGTGCAGGTAGTGAACTACATAGCCTTACTCTTAGGGGAGCTCCAGGTGCAAGATTTTAAAGGATTTTAAAGAAATAGGCTGTTAGAAAAGCTGAAATCTAAGTGTTTTCTTTCCTTTACAGAAGGTCTCCAAATTGACAGTGGAACTGTTTGCTGGCTCTGCTCTGAATAAATCATCAAATGAAGTTATATTCCTCTTTTTTCTTTGGCCTATTTGAAAATCTCTGCATTCTGTACTTATTTTTGAAGCATGAAAATTTGCCAGTCAGTTTGGAAAACAAATCAGGTGCTACAAGTCTTTTTTCTCCTTCTCGGCATGTCTGAGGGATGGGTGCCTGATATGCATAACAGCTGCTTTAATTCCATATAGAAGAGAAACATTTCCTGGCCAGGAGAAGATGCCCTGATTTCCTCAGTTGCTCTAAATCTGGGAGGCCCAGACACTCCTTGGACTGGCTTAAGAAGTTTCTGCCACTCCATCCCCCCCATGCTGATCAGCCAATTGATCCAGGCTGAAATCTGTCCTCAAAAAAAAAAAAAATGCAAAGAAGGAGGGAATTTTTAAGCTTCATTGTTTTGGTCACTGAGATGACAGCAGTGCCCCAGTGCTCGACAGGGCAGGCAGAGACAGGAGGGTAGGCAGAGAGGAAGATGACTGCTTCCCGAGCTGACATCATGCTAAAGAGGTTTCATTAAACAGTGATGTGTAACTGATGGTGCTTGGGTTTCTGCAGGTCTCCTTCATTATATGTGGTTGATTATTCCCTCCAAATATTCCCCTTTAGGTTGTAACTGTAGGTGGCCAGAAGTTATCGTATTCTGGCTTGCATCTCTGATCCCTGCCAGGAACCAGCACTAGTGACTTTAGCAGAAGGTGCAGTAACACTGCTTGACGGCAAATGGTCCCTGACTACACAGAAATATCCTAACACCTGGAGATCTGTTTAAACCCACAAATCACATGGATGAACTAACTGTGGACGTTGAAGCTAATTACACAAATGCCCAGGTATCAGCACCCAAGACATATGAAGCTCTTCCTTTTAATAGCCCATTGCACAGAGGGGGGGAAAAAGTCCTGTTACTTATTCTTAATTTTTTCCATGTTCTTCATTGTAATTATAATTAATGTTACCCAGTTAAAACCCCACTCAGTGCTTTCCAGACAGGTATTGCTATTCAGACTTCACAGCATGGGAGAACTGAGGTGAAAGACAACCACTAACTTGCACACAGCCAGCAAGCACATCAGCAGAATAATGCACTGAATAGGGGGTTGTGTTTCTTCTCTCTCCCATAAATAAACCCCAGGAAATCCAAAATAACAGTAAATAAAAGCTGGACTGCTGTATGCTATGATTTACCAGGGGAACAGAGGAATTCAGTGATGGTGCAGAAAACAAGATGGAAAGTCCAGTTGCACATCCAGGAGGGCAGAGAGACCAAAGGGGAAGGGATAATCAGATGGAAGAAAAATCTGAGAGCAAATGCTTTTTTAATTATCATCATTTCAAGGGAGCACAGAACGACTCCACATGGTCCCTCATGGTTGTAGAGAAAGACCCAGGTCAGGGCAGAGGGCAAATCCAGGGTCAGATTCTTATTGAAAGTGAAAATTGTTCTTATTGTGCTTAACACCAGCTTTAGGAATATTAAAGAACAATTTGGGTTTTGTCAGTTAATACACTGTGGCCTGTGGTTAATGTGGCACTAAGATAGATTTTTTTTTTTTTTAAGGCTATTAATCTAGCAAGATTTTAAAGAGCTCAGCAAATATAATGTAACTTTAACATACTCCATCTAGAAATTACGACCAGCCTCGTTCACTGGTGCAAATATAATGGTTCTGATCGACAGGTCGTGTTCACTGACTGCAGAGAGGTTACAAAGACTGGAGGCAGATGAGCTATCAGTCTTCTATTTATTTAAAGGCACTCTAGTTTTTTTCACTTTTACACCACTGGTAGATGTCCAAGGAACCTTTGAAAGCCTCCAGCCCTCAACCTGGCTTGTGTCTATGCTCATCAACCTGATCACTTTTCTGACAGTGGCAGATGGCCTTATCAAAGGTGCTGTTTCTCCTTAGAAAGCCTGTCCCCTTGTCCAGGACAATAATTTTCCCACTAAATATAGTCCCATCACATGTCACTAAAAAGTACCAGTAGATGGGTGGGTGAGATCATGAACAAGCTCACGACCTCACAATTGCATTTGAGTGGAAGATCTGGTACAAAATTCCTGGACACAAACCACATTGGTTTAGTCTCCAGGAGCAGACCACACAGCTTTGCTTCCCTATGAAAAGCAAACCCAACAACCCAGCATAACAGTGAAGGAAACCCCTCTGAAACAGGGACAGATCGTCAAAAGGGTGCATTAACAGAGGTTTTGGTTTGGAATTGCACCAAACTGTCAGTTCTCAGGAGAGAGGTACTATCAGAAGCTGATCTCAACAAGGCAATCCTCCTGGGACTACTGTGCAGCCCAGCCCAGCATTGGCTCAGTTTGTAAAAACGTGAAAACCAAACCACGGGGAACCATAAAGGGCTGCAGTGAATCTTACTGGTGTCCAATGTGCTGGAGGCTCATGTCCTGGGGTGGGAAAGGTGCCCATCCCTCAGGTGTTCCAGTGCAAAGTCCATCTCCCACCTTAATGCTCAGGAAGAGAGAGAAGTGGAGATGCTAGAGGACTAAGAGGAAAGGGGATTTATCTGCAGAGATTTAATTCCGAGGTGTCCTCCAGTGGCACATTCCTGGCTTCTCCCTGACCCTGTAGAGGCACCTCATACTCCCAGGATGGGACAATTCCCCAGGGTGTTTGAAAGCCCCTGGAAAAGACTCAGAATGACACCCATTTTATGCTATGCAGTGAGAAACAGAAAAGCCTGGAGGGATCAGCTCCAGTCCCCACTTACATGGCATTTGTTCTCCAATCTTTTCTTCCTAACATTTTATTTCTTCTGTCTTTCCAGTAGTACTCAAACCCTACATATAAACTCCTCTGGCCCCATCCTTAGCTGGGGGAACACACTGAAATTAGATGGCTTGTGCTAACTGGAAACATTGATCCCCTTTTCCTTTGCATCTGGCTTTACTGTCAGATTTTTATTGCTACTGCTTCTTGTTGGGGACACACGTCTCCTTATGGCACATCCAAATGGCCTTAGAAATAAAGGAATGAGACCTTTCAGCCAGCAAAAACCTGTAAATAAACAGTTTGGGCTGGCAATCAATGGCAATCTCTCTAAACCCTGGGATTGTTCACTTAGATTAAGCCTTTCTAATGAATTCCTCATTGAGCCACTGAACAGAAATGAAGCCTTGTTAGCTCATTATCTTTCTAATTAACCCATTCTAAACCTGCTCCTTCCTCACCAGGAGGTAGCTGTGCTGTTTGGGTTTCACACTGAGGTTTATCAATGACCCCCTGAGAGCCTTTTGTATCAGTAACTGAGATTTATTTGAAATGACTGAGGAAGGCAGCTTCCAGTTTATTCCCTGTGCCAGATGAAGGTCCGAATACTATGTTATCCTCAGGCTACAATTTCCCAAGGACAAGCCATGTGTTGTGAGTATCTCCAAGCCCTTTTCTGCAGTGATGAATGCTGCCCCCCGCCCGCCCTTGTTTGCATGCAGATCGCTGGGCTCGTTAAGCTGAGGAAGGGGCCTGCCCTCCCTAACGGGGACACGGGGCTGCACTGTGTCTGCCTGCAGATAGCGAGAGTATTTCACTGCTGGCATTGGCTGCTCTCGACTGATTTTGTGTACATAAGCAGGGTTCGTTTCCAGGCAAACACAGCAATGTGTCTAATAGATGGAGAGCCTTCTTCCCAAAGGATGACGGCAGCAACCCCATAATTTAGACCGTTTAGAAGGAGACAGGCCATATAGTAACATCCAGTAGAGATCAGTTCTGTGTCAGGAGAAGGGTGAAGTGATCAGTCCGATTGGTTCAAGCCTGGTGTCCCCACAGCCCACATGACAGAAATCTCTGCTTCTGGCTTCTCTCCAGAAGGCCCCAGCATGCAGCATCTCATGGGACTGCGTGCTCGGATGACCCCAGCATCGAGCCTGCCCTTGCACTCAGACACAGGCTCGCATCCTACTGCTCTCAGTGTTGTCCCAGGCATTTGTCACCCTAAGTCTCTTCTTTCTCCCTCCTGTCCAACAGCACCTCTCCCTTTTTGGGCTCTCCCTTGGCCTTGCTCCCACTGGGTTCAGGACCTGGCTGATAACCTTTCCTGTGGAGTACCTGAACTAAGAGAACCCTTTTTTATGACCAAGTGACAGCACCCAAGGTTGCCCACATACATCATCAACATTCTTTGAAGGAACAAGAGAGGCAGAATGATACCTTCTCTCTCTCAGTCCATTTCTGCATCTCCAACAATACACAGAGGACCTGCTCAGGATCCCGTGTCCAGGTACATCCCACTGCATTCAGCCTTCAGCTCAGCTTGAGAGGGGCAACCCAAGCCATGAGCTCCCCTGAGCATCACCAACCTGCGGCTCAGGAACCAGTATTACCACCCCTTCCTTTCGCACCATCGCTTTTTTTCCACCCTTGCCTGGATCATCTGCCAAACAGCTATGGCTGAGCAGCCACAAGCACTGAAATATGTATTTCAGGTCTGGCACAGTTTGAGGTGCCCAGTGCAGGTTTTGTCAGCAGAACAATATCAGTCTACAAACTACTTTAGGGTGGCTTTGGAAACTTTTCAAAGCAAATAAAAATTTATTTGGATTTCCATTTCTTTTGTTATTTTCAGTTCTGGTTTCTCCCCTTACCTTCCTCCTCCAATCCCTACCCAGCCCTGGGGGAGCCACAACCCCAATCCACCTTGTGAGATTCATTCAGATTCTGCCTCCAAGAACAACATTTTAATAATGCGACCAGCCAGGGATCTCTAAATCTCTCCCAGGAAAGGAGGCAGTGAGGATATAAACAAAAATATGCTTTGCCTAATTGTTTCTTACATCGTCATGAGCAATTGAAAACGGCTCCTAGGGCGATATCCATTACATTTTGTAACAAAGGACTCTAAATGAAAGAAGCCCAGGCGGAACAGCAGAGTCAGAGCTAAAGACAAGCCTGGCATATAAATCTGTGCCAATCTGCCCCCACTGCCACCTCAAATGCTCCCACAAGACCCAGAAACTGGAACAGCAAGAAAGAAATTCCAGCATGTGCCACGCAGGGATCTCTGTTCCTTGGGATACTCCGTGCCTGGAGGAGCCCCCTCCTCTCGAGGAACACAGCACAGCCACCCAGCAGCCCACCACGCTGCAGCATTCAGGTCCCACAGCTTCTTAACGGGCTTTTGCCAGAGCCCCCATCCATCCACAGGGCTCTGGGCTGGTTCTCATGGCAGAAGCTGGTGCAGGGGGGCACATGTCAGCAGGGGAACAACTGAAGAGGTGATGCTATGCTGAGATAGGCACCTTTCTGTGTGGCTATTAAAAAAAAGGTAATTTAGTCTGCACAGTATGTCAAATCTCTGCCTGGGTCTCCGAAATTACTTTGTTCTGTATTTAGTGTACAATTCACCCTGTCTGTATTAGTCCATCTTGCCATCAGCATCTCTCCACAGAGGACTGAAGTGCAGCTCTGTTTACTGGCATATTCTATTCTATATATTGGGCATAACATCAACTGGACTTTAAGAACTCTGTGAAGATAGGTATGTTTTTAAATATTGAAACAGTAAAAAATACAGCTATGAGCTCTTCTGATGCACAACTTTGTGGAGTAACAGGAACAAATCAACACAGTGATGTAAAGGTGGGTGGACAGAGAAATCAAGAACATTTTTCTGACCAAGATAATTCATTTTTCAAGGAATTTCTGAGTTTTAGACTGATTTTTCCTTTTTTTTTTTTTGTCTTACTCCAAGTAGTCCAACCTTGCAGTTTGAAGACAACATCCCTGCACTGTTGGCTGGTGGATTGCTTCCTGCATGCAGCAGTCTTAACATTTCAGAGGCTGCTTCTAGAGGCAGCTGCCCAATTCCAGACACAGGCAGGCTATTGCAAAGCAAAGTGATTTTTATGCTTTTGAGTGCTCTCTCCGCCATGGGAACTCAGTATTTTTTTACTTGGAAGGACTCTGCTGTGACTAAAAACCTCTGCTGTGAGCTTTCATGATTTGAATCCCTGGCTCTAGTCTCTTCAAACCTCAGGTTCTGCGAGACAGGCAATTCAGCTTGCTTGGGGTCTGACCCTTCTCTGTCCCTTCTTCTTCTCCTTCCCCTTCCCTTTGTTCTTTGTTTTACCCACGGTTATCAAAAAGCCTTGCAAACATGACACACACACAGGACAGTGTCAGAAGCCATTTGACAAGGCAAAAGAGACCTTACTACACATTATTTTTATAATGTCAAGATTCATTTTATGACAACTTCATGTCATCAACAGCGGCTCTTTCACAAGGTGTTAATATTAGAAGCAGATACAGAGGTTATAGAACTGCTCCTTGTGCATGGAAGAAAGCATCAAAACCTCCTAGATCTGCCTTAATATTTTCACTCTCAAACACTGAAAGACCCATCAATGTTGTGAGAGGGGTTTCACGAGATTCTTTCATTCTTTAACTGTGGGCTCAGAAGAACAAGAAAATGACCCCTAACCACCAAAATCAGGAGGAGCTTAGTTCTCCTTGGGCCCCTCCAGCTGCCTTTCTACCATCCCCTGTGGGTACTCTGGGGCCAGTAGAAACAGCATTAAGTCACTTTTTTTTAACCTCCATCCATTTTTTGGAGAAGTGTGGGTTCGCCCTCTTGCAAAGGAAAACTCCCAGGCCAACTAGGCTCCACATGTAACCAAGACGATGTGTATCATTATTTCTATGTGAGGAATGAGGCAAAATTAACATAATGCAGCACCATACTCAAATGCAGAGACAGCCCAAGGAAATCAGCACCGTGCTTACTCTGGCAGCACTTACCTCCCTTCTCCTCTTCCCCCACTCCCTCCTCTGCCTGCAGCTCCCCCCATCCAGCCCCTCCAGACATGTCCAGAGGGATCTTTAAAACTCTATAAAAAACATAAGAAGCTGGTTTCGACTATTAAGAGAGACTGTTGATAACACAGTTCCAATAAAAAAAAGTCTATATATGTGCTTTCTACAGCTTCCCTTGGAAAATAATTCATTTCTCCCTGCATTATATTTCATGGTAACCTAGAGACTCAATATGTTCTGGATTACTGCATCCATTTCTGTTTCTGCTCTAATGGCCCACTAGAGTATGAACCTTCCAACCAGAGTCCCCTAAATCTGGTGACTGGGGAGCTAGTTGTACTTTCTTGTTTTCCACTTGATAACTAGCCCCTTCCAGCATTGCTTTTATGGCAGTAATCTTCCTAGGCTGGTTGCAGATTGCTTGTCCTGGGTTTTTTTCTTGCTTGCTTTTTTTTTTTTTTTCCTCTTGTCCTCCAGCCACTGGAGCCAATGGTCACTGTGGACTATCCATCACATTGTTTTTTATGTCAAGCTGGAGTTCCCCAGGTCTGTTTACTCCTTTTTTTTTTTTTTTTTTTTCCCCCATCCAAATACCACTGCAATCTGGCGATTGGTTGTGACAATGAACTGCCCCTTCCATTTAGGGGAAGGGATCTGAGATTGCCAATGCCTATCAATAGGCTAGAGATATCCTGTGTTTAATTTTATGGCTTCATATTACAAATGATGGGCCAAATGGACGAGGCTAAGCAAGCACCTCTCTCCCCTTACTGCTTTGGAAAGTAAAAGACATTAGAAATAACATGAAAGATATGGAGGAAATAAATCAAGCCAAGTCCTGGCTGCCCATTGGCACAGCTTTGCTCAATACCAGGAGTCCAGCCCCACGCACAAGTCTCGACCATGTCGTGGAGTCTGGGTGTTGTCCACAGGACAGTCTCCATCCTGCCCATTTCCATTTGCATCTGAGATCCAGGCACTTACACAATCATTTAGTTCTTTTTCTTCATTGCTCTGAAAAAGACATCAGAGGGAAAACTTCAGTACGTGGAGGGGAGTAAATCAGAGCTCAGGAACCCAGCCTGAATGAAAAGTAAGGGCTAAACCTTCATTTATCCCTTCAAGCTCAAATCTGAATACACACTTACATTTAAAATTTATAGATAAAACACATTGTCCCCAAATATGGGATAAAATAATATCTAAACTTTTCAGAAAAATAACCCAAAAGGATGGAGCTTAGGATTTTTTCTCAAAGCCATTTCTATGAGAATGAGAACTATTTCTTCTACAGCTCTTTTTAGCCCACAGGTCTCACAACCCTTTAGCAATCACCACACACACACACTGTATTTGCTTCACTTTCCCTGTCCAGTAATAATTTAGATCTGCATCAGTTTTACTCAGTCTTAAGGTCACTTCTAGTGCTTGGCTTCTCCAGCCTCCTAGTGCTAGTGCTTTTCTTGCTCAGGACACTTGCACTAGAAGTGGTTTCTCTGCTTAGCTGTCATTTAATTATGGCTCTGAGAGACTGGCAGAAAATCAGCTGAACTCTTCACAGCCTTGCTCATCTGTCTGCAGATTTGCCTTCAGGTCTTGCTAAGTTAAAGGTGTAAAAAAGGCCATTGTGCAGCTCTTCGCAAGGCCAATTCCTAGGGTTAGACTGATCTTAGCATCCATACCATGTTTACAACTTCCATTTTCTAGAACAGGTTGAGTTCATTGGCATTAAAAACTCTCTATAGTGCATCAGTCTTAATCCAATTTTAAAAGGCAAGGCCAGCAACTGTGTTAAAGGGATTAACTCTTATTAAATATAGTGTATTTCAGTAAGCCCTAAGGGAAGGACTCCAGTTGCTCCTGTTTGCATGGATGGAGGCGGTCATACCAAGTTACATCCTGGGGACGTAGCAGTAAGCTCAAGCTATAAATTACATCATATTACAGGAAAATAATTTTTAAAGTATGGAGGTAATTGGAAAGCAGTTTATAAACATTAAGAAGCAAATTCTTCATCTCCTATCAATCCACATGAGAGGAAAAATGCAGGTGAGAAGTTAACCTGTCATGGCAGAGAGGCTGCTATCCAGGTCTCACAGCAGAACCTGAGAAGAAGATGAAGCATTACATTGTTGAAAGCAATAGAAAGGGATAGACCTGTTCCCTCCAAACTCTGGATATAGCCAGGTAACAACTAAAGAAAGTGTTATCCAAAGCAAATGGATTACAACCCTGAAAGGAAAACAGCAAGATTTCCCCCCTGACTGCCCGTAAGGGATTGTCTTTAACTCCGGGGAAACTAAGGCAGGCAGTGATTACATCATCTCACCTGTAATCCACCAGCAAGCAGACCAGGGAAGCAGAGCCAAAGCCAGCCAGCCACAGATCTTGGTGGCTCTTTCCAGTCTACTTGCTCTTCACTGCAGGGGCACAAACCTCCTGATGGGGAGGTTCTCCTGAGCTGCCCCACCTTGGCCCCACAAGCTGCCTCATCTGCCTGCAGGTGCCTTAAAGGATGCAGGCAGGGACCAGGCTGCACAGAAGCCATTTTCAGTTCACAGCCTGACACTGAAGAAGCATTAGCAGCCTGGAAAACCTTGTTTCATTCCTCCTACAGACCAGGCTGGCATTCCCTTGGTATGTCCAACTCTAGGATGGGGAAACAAATTATTCTGTTTTAAAGGCAACCTAACATTGACTAAGAAAAATTGACTTGGCAAGCTTGAATGTGTGAAAACTCCTCTTATCCACCCCACGTGGTGTAAGCAGTACATGGGAACAATACTTGGTACCTCTAAAATAGTGGTGAATTTGAGCTCAGCTAACAAATCCCCGCTTATTCATTCCTAAGAGGAACAAAAGAAGATATATGGATTTGTAAATATTTTAACCTAGCTAACAACTGCTGCCAGGGAGTTTCCAAAATCTAGGCCTTGGAGAATGACCTTAAGTCTGATTCAAAAAAAAGATCACAGATTAAAGAGGAACTTGTCATCAGCTATTCCCTGTAATTAGTTTAATATGATCAGCTCTCCATGATAACGAAAGACAGCATCACAGCTGTCCAGAGAGAAACTTCCAGTGGATAACAAATACTGACAGATTTCAACCAGATGGCTTTACCAGACTGCAACTTTGTAAATGATTTTGAAGCTCAAACATTAGTGCTTATTACTTAGGATCAACCAATATCCGAGAGAGATCAGCAAACTGTTTCAGCTGGGGTTTAAAGGCAACTAAAACATATGGATAAAGATTTTGATTAAAGAGTAGAAGATCACTTTTGAAAATTACTTTCACTGAGCACTCAAAGCCTTAGGAATACAACACACCACGCTTTGGGCTGGGGCTTCACCTCCACGGATGGACAACCTGGCCTGAGCATTCCAGTTCCAACCCCGACACAAATGAAACAGTGCCCAGCAGCCACAGGGCTCCCATCAGGAAGCACCAGTATGTCTCTTCCAAACATCTCTCCCAGACTACTTGGGGTTACCTTCAACCCTGAGGAGAACACAGAGAAGGGGTGGGCAGAGGAGGAGACATCTCTGAGATCCTTTTAGGGCAGAGGTGCAGGGGGGGACCACAGAGTTTCCACAGCAATTCCCTTTTGCCTTGGTCCTCACAAGGCTGGACATCCATGAGGACAATCCTGTATTGCCTTAGGGTTGCTCCAAGGGCAAGGTCACCATCAGAAACAGCCTGCATGTTTGGTGTCAGAAGCAGGAAGAAGAACTATAAGTCCCTGACCCCAAAATCAGGGGTATGAGATCAGTCTATTTGCCACACTCAACCACTGAGGGCTAAATGTGGTTGTTCCAAGCTGTAGGGCAGGAGACAAGTCCACCTGGACCAGTGGGGAGCTGGAGGCCATGGAAGACCCACACTTAAGAGGAGAGCAGATCTCACTCCCCTAGCTCAACCTCAATTTAATACAAATCTCCCAACATTTAAGCCTGTAAAGTGCCACAACCCACTGGGACAAGTACCAGTGATACCAGTTCCTGGCCAGAGGAAGTCCAGTCACTATCCTTCTACTGGAACCTTTGGAAATGCATGTTATTGGTGACCAGAGTGAGGTCTGCAGCCATAGGAGACTGGCACAACCCGTACAATTAAAAGGGCCAAAGGCATCCCTCACTGTGTCTTACGAACACACCTCCAGGTCAGACAAAGGAGGTAACACAGTGAGAGGAGCACCAGCTCGCACCAAGCCTGCATCCTCCCTTCCTAACCGCCCTGCGGGGCACAGACCCGGACTACGGGGCACACGTGCCACCAGCACCCACTCTACCCGTGCAGTTAGATGGAAGTGGGGAGGAGGAGGGACACCACAACAAACTATTTTTCCCTGCCACAGTTCAAAGATACATTTCAACTGTCTACTTACTGCTCCAGTCGGGTGAAAGCTCCCGATGTCTGAAGGGGCTTTCTTGCTTCTCTTGGCATTATGGCCAAAATATCATTAAGACTCCTGTAGCTGGAACTGAGCTGTCAGTAAGAGAGAGAACTTGACTGAAGGCATTTTTGCAACCAAGGGATTTTAATTTTTCCCCCTTCTTTTGCCTTATCCAAGAGAAAGAATTATAACAAAAAACCAAGACAGGGATTTTTCAGCTAAATTTATTTCTTCCAGCATTTGCTGCAATGGGGACATGTTTGGGTTTGCTGCTTGCTTGCTGTTTGCAGGGTTTTTTACGAGCTATTCACATCAAATGTTAAGAAAAGCAATAGAGAGTAGAAAAGGCTGAAGAAGAGAGCTGGATGCTCTGGGCTCCAGACTCAAAACCTGGGGCTGAAACTCTGCTCCCAGTCACTTCGTTAGGGTAAAAAATAGAAGTGATATCACAGTAGTAGTGATACAGTGAACTCCACAGATTTCAGCCAGGTTTGTATAGACAAGAAAGGAGTGGATTTTACAATCTTACAAAATATCTCATCATGCTGAATAATTGCATTAAGCCTCAAAATATTCCCACCAGGTTGCTCAGTGCCTTTGTTCATAGCTTGGGCTTTTAAGTCAAGAGATAAGAAAGAAAGCAAAATGTCACACATTTGGGGGGGGGGTGTTGGGGTGTTTAGACTTTTAAAATGATACATAAGTCCCTTTCTGCAGCTTGATTAAAAGTCAAAGTGAAAAGTCTAACATTGTCATGTGACTCCTGGTCCTGAAGATTTAAGGGTGGAGGACAAATGGGATTGCTGGCAAAGCTGTAGGCTTTTGCAACTTACTTTTCAATGAACAGATTAATTACCAGCAATGAGCTCAAAGCAGGTATTCACACATCACACCACTTCTCCCTAAACAGGGGAAAAATATAGTTTCAAATCTAAATCTAGGGACAAAAATCCCCCACTCCCAGTTGCTCCCTAACTTTTGAAAACAAAGGAGATACCCTCAGTCCACCAGATGCTTTTTGGGATAAGCTTTACCCAAAGAACTGTCTTTTTTTTTTTTTTTTTAATACAGATCAAACCCCTAAGACAGAGCCCCACTGCAAATTCCATGATGCTTGTTTGACTTCATTAGCACAAAAGCAAATGAAGGCACTTTCCCCATTGTCCCGCTCCAGTGGAAGGGCACTGAAAAGGCGAAGTACCAGTGACCTGTGGAAACTCTCCCAGGCTGCTCCATCAGACCGACAGAAAACATCCCCTTACCTCCACAACTCTCAGCTGAGCTCTTCGAGCCCCTTTTACCTCCTAACTTCCTGCAGTTGTTTTGGGAAAGGCAGAACCCCCAGCCTCAGGGCTGCAACTCCCAGGGCATGGGACAATCAGCTTTTCCAAAGACCAATGGGGAGGAGAAGCATATTGGAAAAAAAATATCCAGTTATGGCCTTTCAAAACTTCATCTCACCTGACACTTGATCTCCTAGACCTGATTGTGGGCTACTAGCCCTGATCCACTGACTGATCCCTGTCCTGTGTGGGGCTGGGACAGGTGGGTGTGTGTTTGCCCTGGGGATGCTCTGGAGTTCAAAACATTAAAGTTTCCTGTTGGTCATCCTTATCCTCCACTGGGGCTTCCCTATTCCATGTCTGGTGTTGAATGCACAACAAAATCAGCAGGTGATGACAAGAGATGCAGTAAAACTAACTGTTGCTGAGCATTCCAATGCCATACTGGCCAAACCAAAGGCTGCTTCTGAAAAATCACAGCCCTGTGTCATGACACTTCTACAGGGTCATCGTTACCTGGTGGAAAACCACCACTGCCTGGTTCTGTGGAGGAAAAAACAGGTCCATCAAAGGTTCCTTGCACAAGCCGGGATGGTGGCTCCACTCATCATCTGCCATCTCTGCTGCCTCCCCTTCCCCTCTGCAGGCACAGAGCCACTCTGAAGAGTGTCATGAAAAGATCCCACCTTGCTCTGGGAGGAAGAATAGAAAACGGCTTAGCTGCAGAGGAAAAGACAGCTACTATTTGCTATTCAAATCAGGAGTCTCTTCTGGGCACAGGTCAATGAGAAAGGGAAACTTTCAGGCTGAAAGGATCTGGACTTTGGAGATTTTTGTCCAGCAATGGTGTTTACTGGTTTCATACACCCTCCATGGGCAAACACACCCTGCAATGCTGGGCAGACTTCAAAAGGGCCCTTTCAGTGTGGCCGAGCAGAGGGAAGCTGGGGGTCTTGGGGGAGCTTAGTCAAAGATTATACACAACTCTCTGTCTGAGGACAAAGCTCCCGCGCCTGGGCAGCCAGGGGCCACGAAGAAACATGCTCCTTCTCGCAGATACACAGTGAGTGAAGTGTGTCCAGTGGGGTGCAATGCCAGCACAGGGTACCTCCAAGTAGAGCATCTTGGCGGTCATCAGTGACTTCCCTCGAAGGCAAAATGGGGCTCACAGCCATTGGTGCAAGCTGGGATAAGCAGCAGCAAGGAGAGGTTTGGGGGTGAGCTGGGTCCATGGGGAATGCTCCAAACGCCTCAGGCAGCACCGCTCCCCATCTGACTATGATCAGCCAACACGTGGCAAAAACATGTCGTGCTCAACAACCTTTCATAATGGGAAAACATCCAAAGAATCTGCCCAGACTCTCTCAACACGCTGAGCATCAAAAGTGTTTCATTTCGGCAAGTTTCCACATGGGGGGGAGTTTCCTCACTTTATTTAACTTCTACTTTTATGTTATGTCAAGATATTGCTGCAGCTTCAGTTTTATTTAATACCATGTTCGTGCCATATTCAGTATTTACTCATGTCCTTTGACGTCACAACACCAAAATTATCTGCAGATAATTTTGACTTCCCAGTGAGATTTGCACCAAACCACACTTCAAAGTGCTGAAATTCCCCTGGGGACAGAAATACTTTTTTGGTTTTTTGCTGATCCCCAGACAGCTTGAAGGAAGGATCTGTGATGAGAAAAGGTCCCAACCCTGCTCTGGGGCAGGGTCACAGCACTGAAGTGGATGGGTCGGCAACCCCATCCATCCCGCTTTCCCTGCCCAGGTGTGCCAAGAGGGCAAAGCCATGGCGATGTCCCCCTCCCTGTATCAGCAAAGAGTTCAGGGTGTATCAGACATGATGGAAAAATGTGGGTGTCGCTTTCTCCAGATCCTTTAGAGCCAAGCATAAGTAGGGATGAAACCATGATGCTGTAACAAACCCACTCTTCATCCTACTCATCCTCCAGGCAGATTGCTAGATACCAGAGTAGATACTGGTGGAAGCCCAAGAATCTCCACCCTGCCAAGTGCAGAGATATAAACAAGAGGAAGAAACCAATGGGTTTAACTGGTTTCCTACAACACACAGGGAATGAGATGGGTACCTGCTCACTGTTGAGACTCAAACCAGCAGGATCCCCAGGGAACCACAGTGGTTCCCCGTGATTCCCCCAAGCCCAGCGTTTTCCCACATTTGAAACAACTAAACCACACACACACACACACACACTGAAGCCCCCAAGCCAAACTGTAACACTTCTCCTACCTCCCGCAAGAAAGAAAACTTTAAGAAGGAAGAAAAATTCAAGATTTAGTTCAGATTTGGAGTGAAAGCTTAGCTTGACTGTTTAAGAGTTTGATTACTCCTCACGGCTGTACTTACACACACCCATCATTAAATTAATAAAGAACTATCTTTAATGCAGTCAAAGTGGCTTTAGATGTGAGCCACTTCAACAGCCCATTATCAGCATCGTGTTTGTTTTTCCATATTGACCGTGTGTGTAATATAATCCTTGTTTATGATAATTGATTTTCCTTGGACTGCCTTCCTGGGAATAATATGCACACTTTTTAACTCTCTTTTTAAAGATCAAATGGCATTTAGGCCTGGTGATTTGAATCTGAGTTGGTCAGAGCATTTAATACAATAAGAGTGAGCTTAAAGGAAAGCAGTTAAACCCTGGATATTTTTCTTATTGCATAGCCTGAAAACCCTTGAATTGAGAGGGAAGTTTGCATCTATTTTCTTGTCGTCTATTTTAAAAGCTGTCAGAGTTGGTTAGTCTCTCTTAAAATTAGTCCTTTGGATCATCTTCTTACTAAAAACAAAATCTGAGCTTTTTTTTTTTTTTTTTAAAGCGATAGCGGATTAGGGCAAGAAGCTTTGTTTAGCTAAAGCGAGGGATTAGAGGAGATTTGCCCCCATAAAGTTGTGGTTTGATGGTGCTTTTATCCCTGGATGTTGCTAAAGCTGTGTTGCTTCAGGATTAGGAGCATACAAAGAGTCTCCTTGTGCTGTTTCACAGCCAAGAGAAAGACGGGGGGAGAGGGAGAGACAGGGGAACACATGCAACAGAATTGGGAATTCGTTGGTCACACAAATCTAAAGTTTAAACCCCCTGACACAAACTTTGCCGGACACGTTGTGAATGCAAGATGGCCAGACCTCTAGTGGGAACGGTGGATGGTGGGGCGGAGGGGGTGAGACTGCCTGAGCCACCACCTCCCAGCCTCCTGACGGTGACTTCCCTTCAAAATGAGTGAAATTTAGCTGGGGTTGGCAGGTGAAAGGTGAGGGGAAGGAAAGACCTCAGCGGGGCTTGGGCAGCGTTTCTCCCAGGTGAAACTTGGACCATCATCAGCTAGCCCTGATGAAAAAAAGCCACAGTGCTGCTCCAGACATGCTGGCATCCAGCATCTGGAGATGAGGGCATCTAATTTATTCAAACACCACAGCCATTTAAGGGGCTGGCAGACCTCAGCCTTCCTACCTTTGTAAAATGCGTAAATCTTGGCATGTGCTGATGAGATGTCCCCACCAGCCAGAGCCAGGTTCTGGGCCAGCCCTGCCATGAGTATGAGAGGAAACAGAAAAAGTAGAAAAGCCCCACATAAGGATATCCTTGCAAAACAGCTTTAATTAAATAGAAAGAAATCAAGACCAGGCACCAAATGGCAATGGCACATCATTTCGCTTGCCTGCAGGCCTTCCGAGCATTAGGAGACAGCCTGGATTTTTTGGCAAGTGATGGAGAACCTCCAAAAGTCTGAGGTTTTATATGTATAGGAGATTTACCAATGCCCAAATCAAAACACAAAGGGTCTTTGCACTTGTCAACCCCTCCTGCATGACAAGATCATTTCAAAAGCAGGGATGAGTGGCAGGAGCCACAAAAAGATGCATCCTTGCTTATATCAGGCTCTTCAAAACAAGAAACTAGATTTCATTAAAAGAGATAGTACACATTAAAAAAAACCACTAAAAATCCCTCTTGACACTATGAGTGTGTTATATCAGATTTTTCTGGAAAATCAAGTGATTCTGAAGGTCTGCGACTTTATCAAAAAACATTCCAGATGATAAATAATATAGTCTGGAGAGTGTAGGTAATACACATGCACTTGTTCATGTATTTGAACATGGATATATAAATATGTGCATATGTATGTTTTCAAGTAAACACCTTTGCTCGTTTGACTTGATACCAAATGACTGGTTGAGAAGTTTTGTTAAAACCAAAGGGATGCTGAGCCCATGGAGGAAAAATACTCATGATAGCACATTAGGTAGATTGTATTAAATGATTATGACTAATGGACACAGCCAACATCTGAGAGAAAAAAACCAAAACAAAACAAAAAAAAACCCCAAAAAAACCCCAACACAAAACACAAAAACAAATGAAAGAACAGTATGAGAGAGGTGTTATATGAACAAAGCAAAATTTTCCCAAGCCAAGGGAGATACATTATAGGCTCTCACTAGCCAGGCTCCATCTGACTGGTCATCAATGTTCAGTTAAGGTCTGTCACCCGCCAGTCTGCTCCAACCACCCTCAGCTCTGCTGCGAGCCTGGCCCTTTACACAGCCATGCTTTCATCTTCCTAACTCCCGGATGGCCTCCTCACCATTCCATCTCTAAGGCCTGAAATCAGAAATAACGACAGTGGCTTGAGCCAAGTGAGATTCCTAACACCCATACCAAGGGAAATCAAGCTGGTTTGACACTTTTTGAGTCCAAAACAGAGTTAAAGAAACTGGAGATTTCATGTTTCCTGATGAGTAACATGTGTGGAGAACAGAACTACACTTGCAAAAGTCAAAGTATTTCATTTTTCGAGGGAAAAAAAACCAAAATTTTCAGTGCTCTGAAAATCTATTCCACTTTGGTTTTCCCTTTGCTTTGTCATAAGAAAATTAAACATGAATTTCCATGTATCTCCGATGCATTTAGGACTTAACATACTGGTTTACATCTTCTCCTGCAGCTCTTGCTTTCTAGCCAGGCTGCATTTCCAGTGCTGGACCACAGGTCAGGCAGGTTCCCTTGATGCACCAAAAAAGTCAAGGCAAAATGCAGAATGACTTCAAATTCAGAGTGGACCAGCCCAAAAACTGGACCTACCTCTCTTTCTGATTTTGCTCAGTGGCAAATTTTAGCCCACGTTTACCCCTAGGAGGGTAGTATATTCAAGGGGCAGACACAAAAGTCATCCAATCAGGTCTCATAGCAAGCTCTCCTGCTCTCTCTTGCTTCCTTCAAATGTGCAAGTTGGCAAGATGCCCAAGGCTTTTCCTTCCTTCTGTTGGGGTGAAACAGAGGTACAAAGTCTCAGCAGTAGCTCACAAACTGGGGGGCACAGACTACACCCTACAGATATAGGAGGTTTCTTAAATCTGGTATCCCCCTCCTGCTGCTGGAAGGGAGCATGGGACCCTGGGTGGTCTGGCTGGCCCCAAAGAGACCACCTTACAGGGTATTGTTGGACCAGCAGTTTGCAGAGTGACTAGAGGTGGTGGGACGGGTGGGCGAAAGATGCTTAGAGAGCTGCCTCTCTTGAGGATGGTTTTTCCTCCTCGTGCTTGCTGGCACCTGGCTGCTCCTCCCCACCGCTGCATGGGGGAACGTCCTTCTCCTCAGCTCACAGGAGCTGACCAGGAGGGTGAATAAGACTCCAGGCTGATGTGGAGTATAGATGTCATCTGCTTCTTGTGCACCTGAAGGCTGAGTTTTTATCCAAGTAGCCCTCACCTCCATGGCTAGAGCAGTGTCACTTGTTTGCTCCCTCCAACTCCATCCTCCCAAGCATCATAACACATGGACGTTTCAGCTCCCTGGGATTATTTCACTATTGATTAAGTGATCTATCAGCTGCAGCTACCACAAGAAGAACCATAAACCTGCAGGATAACAAACCCTCTGTGGCTGGGGAGAAGAGGCAAAAGTCTTTCTCTCCTCTGCACCAGCCCGGTAGCATTTTCCTTTCCTCATGGGGCACTTGCCAGCAGCAGAGCACTGTGACTTAGGGACAAACCTCCTTAAACAACAAGCATTTTCTCTCCAACATCTTTGCATCATATGACCTTCAAAACAAATCAGAAGGTAAAATAAACACATAAAAGCAGCTGGGGTATTTGGCCTGACTGAACTCCATCAGGGCTGTGGAGCTGAGGAATGCATTATCAGTTCCCAGCAATTTTTGATTTTTCCCCTGTGTGGGACTGCAGAAGTGGCCTTACTGAAAGGCCAGAATCTGCTTCTATTTCAACCACTGACAGGTACATTTATATTAAGTTGATTCCCCCTTGAAATTACCCAAGTTTAAAGAATTATCTGTCTGCAAGGGAAAAAAGAAAAAAAAATTTTAAAAATAAAACCGTGCACCAGCAGTGGCTGTTCACGATGATGTTCTGGGTTTGGAAATTACCTATTTAAGTCAATAAATGGGTTAGGAGGGGGAGAAGGAAAGGAAGGTAGAGTTTGTGGTTCTTAATCATAGCTTCGCAGGGTTTAGCTGCTCTCCTACTGTTGAAAAATGTTTCAAAAAGCAAAATAAATGATCTTCTAGTTACTAAAGTATTGATTTTGCCTACATCCAGTAATAAAGAGCAAGTCACCTGTAGGTAAAACTCTTGTAAAATATATTTGATACTATAATAGTCTGGAGATAGAGTTACATGCAGCTGAGAGAGGCAGAGGGATGACAAATCATTTCTAATAAGGTGCTTACCTAACATATTTCATGTCATGTGTTACCCAAAACTAAGTAGGGCTCATTTTCCTTTCCCCTCCTCTGTCCACCCCTAGGAGAAGCCCACCACAGCAGTGGGGTGGCACAGCAGATGGCATCGTGGTGGGTCAGTTTAGCTGGTGCCTATGGTCAACATATTCCTACAATGGGGACCAGGGCAGAGAAACTGGGTTAAAACACTTCATCTGGATGCTCAAAACACGAAGCAAGGGCTGGAGCCACTACAGCACAAGTGCTGGTGGAGGTGGCCACTGGGCCACACTCCTGATCTGAGAGGGAGAGTTCATTTTCCTCAGCCCTCTCATGTCCTTGAAATTTCTGCTGTGGAAAACACAGCTATCCCAGCTTTGTGCCTGGGAGATGGATTTTATCCCCCAGGAAACGTACCTGTCATTTTGCTCAGAGGTAGGTACAAAATAAATGCAGTCATGCATTTGAGCATCTGTTACTGCAGGACCAAACTTAGTGCTAAACGATGTAAATCTAGATAAATATCATTGCTTTTGAATAAATTACTTCGGATTTACACCAGTGAAACAGAGCTGAACTGCATTCAGCCTCTCTGCCCAGAAAGGCAGAGCTTACACTGACGTCCATGGGACCAGTATTTGGACTTCTTTCTGAAAGAAATGGTTAGGGAGATCCAGCTCTGGGTCTGATGTGCTAGGTGAGGGCCAAATCTTTAGGCCAAATAGCAAAGTCCTCCTTTAGTTTCAGTGATGGGAGGTTGGGATAACCCAACTCTCAATATACATTGACCCTGGGTCCACACTTAGATGCAGCCAAGCTGCAAGAGCAATATCTCTCCCAAGGGTAAGGAGAATCGATGTTTTGGAGGAGAAGGGATGTTGGATTCAGAGCATCTTGCAGTGCAGAGTTAGACCTCAGCTAAGGACATGGAGGGCTATTACAGTGGCTTAAAGGCTTGGGAAAATTAGGATCAGAAACTCTTTCACTGCCTCAGACTTCTTACATGACCTGTGTCCACACAGGTAGACACATTGTGTCATACCCAGAGAAAGCAAGTCCTCTTATAGACTTACCTTGTGCTCTCAAAAACAACAAAAAATCCCCACAGCTAATGATAGCTGCCTGAATCACGGGGTGCTGCAAAGCAGAAACTAAATTTCTTTTACTACTCACATAGGATGGGGCTTTAACTAGAAAAAGAAGAGTCTCTCCGTGTCAAGCCCATAGGCAGGACCTGAATTTAAGCAACTTTCTGGAGTTTCTGTTCTGCTTGGATAACATTTCCAGCACTCCAGGAGCTGGAGAACCAGCTCAAGAAGCTGTAATATCCCTATCACAACATCCTTCCACATCCAAATTTCTTTCCACAAGTCCCATCAGGGTTTAAATAACCAACCAGAGTGCAGCAGCCATGTGGAGAGCTCCCCACCTCTCAAAGGAGCAAGCAAAGGCTCTTCTGGTGAGGAAATGCCTGACAGAGGAGAGGCAGTGTCCCACCATGTGTTCAAAGATCGTGGAGATATTAAAATTGCAGGCAGACCTGGGCCATAAAGGATGTCTGTGAAGATTGGTAGGTGGATTTGTTCACGCTGGGTTTTGGTATGACCATTGTAAAGCCTCAAGAGATTATATTCCCCCAGATTAACCCATGGGGGAGACAACTGCAAAAAAAATAACCCACGTTGCCCTCTCTTCACAAAGGGACGGGGCAGGTCACACTTCCCCAGTATCTCCTCTGGCAGCAGCAGATGGGCTGAACCTTCAACCTGTGCTCAAGCGCTCCTGAATCGTGGGCCTGACTGAACAGTGGGGTGTTTCATTGAACTTTTTCTGTAAAATACGGAAAAATGTAAAAGAAAAATAAAATTATTCAGCAAAATACAAGTGAAGAGTCTGGAATGACATTAAATTGTCATTACTCAAGCCTCACTGGGGAGGAAGAACATTTTTCTCAGAAAATCTGAAAACCAAGGAGCTACTAGGTCTTTTTGGCCAGGTAGTGGTTGATGGTCCAACCTCCCATTCACACTATGTCCCCTGTGTGACCTGGGAATTGTCATCTGCCCACAGTGCTCCATCCTCAGAGCAGAAAGGAAATGTCTTGTACCCAAACTACAACTACAACACCACAGCCACAGAGTAGAATCAGATCCACCCATATTTCTTCTCTGGTTGGCTTTTTTTTTTTTTCTTCCCAGTTATTTTGTGGGTGGCTTCAAATTCCTGATCAAAATCTGAATCTTCTATAAAGGGGGACATTTTTTAAACCAACTTCACTCATTTAGATAATAAATTTTAAGCAAAGGACAAAATTTCCCGTGGCTTTAGACTTATGGATAGAAGCTGGATGAGGACAAGGGGTAACTTGAGCATTGGATGGTCCCAGACCAGAGGAAAACCACAGATAAAGGGCTCTGAATCCAAACCAGGTGTTAACACACAGGGAACTTCTGGCACATTGAGTCAGAAAATAAAATTAATCACATTTTAAATAAAATAGGAACATTTCTGATATATTATTGCAAAATTTCTGTTTTGATGACTCTTTCTAGGCAGACTATGAAAAGAAACAAGAAAAACACCTGTGCCTTTGTGACAGAGCAGTCCATGGGGTGTCCCCACGGGAAGCTGGACCACAAAGGCCGTTGCTCCGAGGAGGGCAGGGACACGGCCAAGGGAAGACTCTCTTCCCAGCTCTGCCCCTGGCACTGGAGACAGTGCTGGGCACGTCACTCCTCTATATATTTGCCTTTTCTCACCACCTTTCTCACTTATCTCTTTTGCCCTGGATGCCCTCCTCTTCTCACTTCATCTACAGCTCCTGGGCTAGAAAAGGCCCCCTGTTTGGCAGGAGTCTCTGAACACAGCTGGGATTCACTGAATAAATAAATAAGTAGATCTGCCCGTCATAACTATACTTTAAATTCCCTTCACGGGAGAGACTTCCCCTTTACATTCTCTCAGCTAACACTTTTACCAGGAACCAGAGGCTGAAAAAATTGATCTCTTTGGCTGTTTTCACCTAATACTCTTGGTAGATTTGATTCCTTACAGGTATTTTTTTTTTAAATAGGCTAAACTAAGGAATGGCTTATTACAGTTACAAACTGCAGTTAATAGAAGAAAAAAATTCTTTTGGCTTCTTTTGAGAGAAGGTTGAGGCCAATGAGGGAATATGAAGAATTTTTACTCAAACATGTAAAACTAGTTATTATCACAATTAAGGGAGAGCAGAAATGGGAGAAGGAGCTGAGCTTGCTCCGCATTTCATGATATTCAGCTCACCTTCTCCTTGAGGGGTAAAATTATAAAACCACATGCCTCTGCAATCAAAGAATAAACTTTAGCTCTAAGATGGAAGAGATCTCTAACTCTTGTCAGAGGAATGAAAGGCTCGATGAAGAATTGGAGGAGGTGTAAGAAAGCAAGCTGGAGAGAGAAGGTGTTGGGTTCCCTTTAAAGCAGGTACCTAAATCTGAGGATTTTTTTTAAAACCCTCTTTAAGATGAAGGCTCTGCTAATAACATGTCCAGAAGATGGCTCCTGGCAAATTGCTTTGTTATTCTTGTCAAAAAAAAAAGTCCCTTGGAAGCAGTCAATTTTAAACCATATATCAAAATGATTAATTGCCCTTAAATGAGCAGATGTTGAAGTACCCTTGAATGGGGCTAACGCCTTTTTGGATTGCAAACATAATGTATTCATGGACTTGGAAAAATATCATTAGGGCTATTAATTAGCTATAAGCACCAAAAGCTTTGGTGACTCCAAGGTGTTCACTTTCTTTTTTTTTCTTCTTCTGTTTAAGACTTAAGGGGGAACAACTGGTTTTGCTGGAATAAGGTTAACAAGTATTTTTCTAATGCTGTGCAGAAAATCCTGCCAAGTAACAAGGAAAAAGCGTAAGAAATTCTGGCTGACCTCTAAATATGGGTAAAAACTAGCCACAACAGCCAGGAGAGAGCACAAGTATAGTGGGGCAAAGAAAAAGAAGGGAGGGAATAAAAGAACCTGACATTGCAGGAGGCTGCTTAGGATAGAATTCTGCTCTCAGACAAGGGAAAACGTGCTCAAGCGCAAATGTTGCATGAAGGTTAGAGTCGTTTTTTGGGGGAAAAGTTGCTTTGTGTCCTCCTAATTTGGGGAGAAAGGAACGTTTATTGCATAGTTGACTCCGGATGAAAAAAAAAAAATAAAAATTCTTGCCACTAATCTTGCTTTCCTCCAAACCTCCAAGAGCAAAAGGAGAAATGTAGCAAGCTGTGGCTTGAGACTTTTTAGTAACAGAAAATCCTTAAAAGTGAGCCTGTTTTGGTCTCTTTTCAAATACTGCATCAAATATATTTTCAATGAATTCATGGAAAAAAAAAAAAAGGAGGCAGGGAAGAGAAAAAAAAAACTTTTTAAATCTGTTTAAGTTTATAAACAAGATTAAAGAAACAATGTCAAGGGTCTTATGGAAATGGTGATAGTGCCCCTTTAAATAAGAGCAAGTGGAGATTTTCTATATCACTGTGCAGTTTAAATCTTTCTTGATGGACCGGACACTAGTCCTCCTTAAATCCTTCAGAAAGCTGCTTTAAGGAAAAAGGCTGCGAGGAATTTCTTCTCGCTTTAATTGCTTAAGAAACGGTTCCCACAATGAGCTGTGGCCTAGATTTGCCTCTCATTTAAGTTCTGATTTTTAAAAGTTCACAAGTTAATCCCCTTTCGGTCTCACACGAATGCGGTTGGCGTCGGGGACAAAGTACTGGACAATGTCTGGAACATTTCAAACCCCCAAAAGATGCCCCATACCAAAAAAAAAAAAAAAAAAAAAAAAAAAAAAAAAAAAAAA
>NW_020799109.1:10049535-10051758 GCF_003259725.1 Athene cunicularia
AAAAAAATAAAAAAAAAAAAAAAAAAAAAAAGAGGGAGAGGAGGAGGGAGTTAATGCATTAGCTGTTTAAAACATAACCAGCTTGGCTTTGATTTTAGTTGTTCTGAAGGAAACAGCCACGGTTTCTGTGCAAATGCAAACACACGATTGTGTGTGTATGGGGATGAGATGAGGGGAGTGTAAAATATCCGGAGATATGGAAATTACACGTGTTTCTAAATAAAATGAGGAAAGCACAATTTTCTTCCAACATTATGCCCTGATCGTCCCACTGTTTTTTAGGTGTTGTGGGTTTTGGGGTTTTTTTTTTTGTTTGTCTTTTGGTTTGTTGGGTTTGTTGTTGTTGTTGGTTTTTTTTTTTCCAAAAAGCAGTTTTCAAATTAAAAGTAGCAGCTGTCCTTCCCATCATACAGGTGAGGGTGTTTAGAGCCTGCACGAAAGCTTAAAATTCTCGGTTCACTTAAGAAAGACATAAAAAATGGTCTTTGAAGGGGGGTTTTGGGTACGTGTACAGACCCAGCCAGTTAGCCAAAATATTACCGTTTATATCGCGGAAACTTGAAATGTCCTTTCTACTCGGCGAACTAACAAATTCCCCCCACCCTGTCTTGTAGTGCAGGATCAAGTCGGGGTGGCAGATTTATGGATTTTCATATTTCATTTTGTTCTGCGATACAAAACTTACACAGAAAAAAAAATAATTGCCCGATTTCTGCCCCTTTGTCCCTCGTTTGTTTTTTCTTTTTCTTTTTCTTTTTCTTTTTCTTTTTCTTTTTTTCTTTTTCTTTTTCTTTTTCTTTTTCTTTTTCTTTTTCTTTTTTTTTTTAACGATTATTATTATTGTATTGGCGGGGGTGGAAATAGCCATTTCTCGCCCAGCCAAGCCGAGGTTTGGTGTCGGACCCGGTGCGGCCGCAAGTTTGGGGAGCCCCGGGGTGGACGGGGTGGCTCGGGAGGGAGTGGGGCCGGGGGTCGTGGGAGACCCCCCCCTCTGCAAAGCGGCCCTTGCCGGGTCAGTCTTCCTTCCTGCTCAGCCCGCATCCCTCCCTCGGTTCCCCGCGTTCTGAAGAAAAAAACCCCTGTGATCTCGACACAAGTGGTACCGTTTTCCCGATGCTTTGCCCACATCGATACCTTGGGGCGGGGGGTAAATGTGATAGATCAGTTATGCGGACAAACTGGGGTTACTTTTCCGAGCTGGGCTAAATGCACTATTTACCCGTTTCTGAGAAGACGCGCTGAATTAAACGCAATTATTTATTTATAGAGGCTGGTTAAACAGCAGAACTCCCGTGGCTGGAGAGCTCAGAAAGATTTTCTGAAGACAGAGGGGAAACTTATCATTTCTTCGGGGGAAGGGGGGAATTAAAACTAAGGATTTTTCATCGAAGCAATCACAAAATCTCCCCTACTTAATAGCTCAGCGAGCAGGAAAGGCGAGACAATGATGAAATCGCGGTCGGAGGGGTTGGGATTGTGTGCCTGGGCTGCAAGCGACAATTCAAAAAGCGGAGAAGAGACGCGCTGCCCCCACTCCGACGGGCACAGCCCCCCCGGCACACGGGGAGACCCTTCCCCGCTGCATTAAACGGAGGAGCCCCGCAAAGTTTGCTGGTTAACCGAGCAGATTTTTGCACCCCGAGGTTGCGGTTTGTGCCCCAGCTCCTGCGAGCTACAGGTCCGCGGGGCTGCTCCCAGATAGGTTTTGGGGGGCGCGGGGGGGTTTCTAGAGGAATCGCTGAATTTTGGGAAGCATCGTCTGCCTGCTCCCCGCCATCCCTCGTTTCAACTCGTTGTGATTAGCGGGGTAGGGAAGGTGCCAGTTGCAAACTCGGGGAAGGGGGGGGCGGGGGGTGTCTTTTGCAGAGTCACCCCAAAAAAAGCAAGGAGAGCGATTCTCCGTGAGCTTTGCGATGTGGTGTCCAGGCCAGTCCGGGCACAGTAGCCCGAAAAACGCCTCCGAAATACGATAACGGCAATCAGAGCGCCGAGTTTCGCCCAATCGGTTTCCCGGGCAGAAGCGGGTGGTTATTAATTACAGGGTGCGGGGGAAAGGCAGCGCGAGGGGTCCCCTCCTTCCTGGGGAGCAAGCGGGACTTTGGCGGAGCGAGGACTGGATTAGATTGGAATAGATTTCAATAGATTCACCTCCTCTCTTTCCCGAGACAATACTTGGTATCCCATAACCCCTGCAAAAAAAAAAAAAAAAAAAAAAAAAAAAGG
>NW_020799109.1:10051808-10084475 GCF_003259725.1 Athene cunicularia
GTCCCGGGGAGGGGGAAGCGTCTGCGGGAATTCCCCCGCAACCCGCCGCTCCCGCCGGCCGGGCTCTGGCTGTGTCCTGCGTTCCCGCTCCGCTTCCAGCGCCGGGGAAAAATATAAAAATCTCCCCCCTCCGCCCCATCCCGTCCCCTCCGGGCGGCCCCCTCCAGTTCCACTTGGTTAGCTCAAGTTTTCCATGTAAATGACAGTAATAAATATCTAATCATGTCCCGCAGCTATCAGCGGCTCGCCGAGCAGCCGGCATTAATGAGACATCCAGGGGAAGTAGGGGAGAGAAAAAAAAAAAAATAAAAAGGAAAGTTTTCACCCTCTCCCCGAAATGGTTTCTAGACCCGAGGCCCGGCCGCGGTGACGAGGACAGGGGGTGTGTGTGGGATGCGGAGCCCCCCGCTTCCTCCGGAGTGATCGCACCTGTGGGTCGCGCTCGGGTTCAAACCCTTCCCCTGTAATTAACCCCCTCCCCAAACCCCCAGCCCTCCCCCGCGCCCCCGGGGATGGAGGGGTCCGGGCAGGCAAGCGGCGGGCCCGGCCTCACCCCCGGCCCGGGGGCTGCCCTCCCGAAAGCCCCGCGGAGCTGCGTGTGCCCATCCCCGCCGTGACTCCCAAACAATTAATGGGGCTGCAAAGAGCTTTTAATGCTGATGGGGGGCCGGGCGGGGGGAGGCGAAGGCTGAAATTAAACCATGAGAGTTGGATTTGTTCGCCTAACGCTAAACAAATGGACTGATTACCTTCTTTCCAAACGCATCAGTCATACTACATTAAGTAGCAGAGAGCTAATTATCCCAATTAGGAGGCTGATTTATAATTAATGGCTTGGACCAAGTGATAATTGGATGTTAATGGATAACAGTTTTGTCTGAAGTAGCCTCTCGCTTCCCCAAAGGCAGGGCTGGAGGGTTGTTTTTTTTTTCTCTTCTCTCTCTCACCTCTGCACAGAGCACAAAGTAAACGCGGAGCGAAATCTGCCCGGTGGGGACGGGTCCCGGGGCCGGAGGGGGACTCAGCCTGGCCAGGCGGGGTTCAGCGAGGTGGGTTGCAGGAGTAACCTCCAGCACCCCACCTTCCCCAGCTTTTCAAGCAATCCCTGCTGCTTTTTTCCTCCCCTGAGTTTCCCAGCCGTGGGCAGCTGACCCGAAGCAGCTGCCTGTCTCACGTCCCCAGTGGGTGCTGGGTTCCTCACCCACCCACAGGGCGTGAGTCGTGTCCTCGATGGGGGTGCAAAGGTGGTGCCCCAGTGCAGACGAGGCTGCCCCCCTGCCCTGCCTGTCGTAGGGAGAGCAGGATCGGGCTCACCCTGAGGAGGAGAGGTTTTACACTCTCCCTGACTCACATTCCCCACGCAGTGGGGGTCACAGAGTGAATCTGCAGTTTCTCACTGCTCCGTGTTTCTCTTAACCACACTTCAGAACTGATATGCTGACTCTATAGCTTTTCCCTTCCGTGTTCACTTTTCACCCATGAGTAAGTCGATGCAAGTCAATCCCAGTTTCTCGTTTGCCCCAGCCGGAGAGACTTAGACCTACAACCCTTTGGCTTTCAGTTTGTGTTTCTAAGTTCAGTTTTTCCATTCTAACTCAGATCCGTAAGGGCAGGAGGTGTAAGAGTGAATTCAACCCTGAGTTACCCCATGACTGATGAGAAGTTGTATTAAATTACACCAACATGCTCAATGCAAAAATACATCCAAAATCTTACCGTCCGTGCTCAGCCAGTTTAGTTTGGCTTTCCAGCTTTCCCTGCTAATTTAAAAAGATATTGATGTTTACATGGGACAGGCGTCTTGTACTCGCACAAATCAGCAGGTTCCTGTGGTGATGATATTGCTGTCTCAGAAGACACGGTTCCGTTTCACAGAGCCGGTGCAAATGTTGCTTCTCCTTACTGCCGGGGTCGATACCTGCATCAAAGAAAAAGGGGAGCTTCCCACAGATCAGAGAGAAGGGCAGGCTGGCCAGGCAAGTTTTGCACAATATAGTCGCAGAGGGAGTGACTGCAGTGGGTTTTGTTCCCTGTGTCATGCCTTTAGCCTTTTAAAAAAATGCTTTGCCGAGAAAGAGGAGAATCGGATGAAAAGAAGCCAAAGTGAACAGTTTCTCTCCCCTCTGTCACAACCACCTCTGCCAAAACAAAGGTGCTGTAGAGAGGTCCAGGACCAAGCCCTTCTGATGTGGCTACCTACTGGTTTTGCAGGTGAAGCGATGGGTAAACCCTTTAGCTATAAGTAGCCCATGTTTTCTAAGACACCTGTTATTCTTTCCGTGGTTTTTCAAGGTCCATCCCAAAATTCAGCTCAAGTTGGAAATGCTTCTGCTGAGGCACTGACGAATGTCGGCCAGGTCTGAACCCTTTCAAAAGGTTCAGTGCTTATTTCCACCACTCATGTCCAAACAGAAATGTTTATAGCTACTGTGCTTCATTTGGCAAAAACATAGAAGTAGGGAAAATGCTAAAGAACATGTATTCAATAAAGCCCAAATTTTCCAATTCTATGCAGCTACTGACAAGCTAACCTACTTGGGGGGCAACATCCATCAAAATATTCTTGTTGCAAAGATAGTGGAGAATTCTGAAATGCAGATAAATATCCAGGAATTAATTCATGGTGCACTGGGGTTAGCCAAACCCAGGGTCTTTTTCTGCCAGTCTGTTCCAGTCTAAAAGCTACTGAAACTGAATTACTTTAATTTTTCTCCTTTCTGACTTCATCAGGTTTTGGATCAGGCCCTTTATGATTTCTAAAGCACGTCTGGAGCAGATACAGCTGCTGGGAATGAGAGAGGCTCTGAGGGAGCAGGGCTGGGAGCAGGAGAGACCAGCAGTTCTCCAAAGGGTGGCAAACGGGTGTTTACAGCCAGGAGTTGTGGGTGGGCCACAACACAAATGTGCTTTCTTCCTGGTAGCTGCTGGCACAACTGTTTTAGGACTAATTGCAGTCTCTGCATGGCTAAAGCCAACCTACATGAGAAATGCTGCTTTAAACTGTCCAGATATTAAAACTTAAAGTATGGGGTGCAGGGGGGGGTGATGCTTGGGAACTCCATTAGTATCCTCCAAAACCAGACAAATGGTTGGGCTGGAGGAGGCGAGCTGATGGATCTCGGGGGTAGAAAATGCTTCTACCAAGGGAGCTGCAGAAACCTGATGTCTTCAGCAGTTTGATGCCAACCGTACTGAGTGCTGGGGGGGAGCAAGGCAGCAGCAGCTCTGCATGCTCTCGGTGTGTGGTAGCCCAAGCTGGGTAAACATGCTTCTGCTGAAGGACTGCACATCTCCCGGCAAAACCCAATGGATATTTAGCTGCTCAGCATGCTTTGCAGTGGGCAGCTCTTTAAAGTACAGATCACCTGCTGGTGCCCAAAATATATTGCTTATCTTGGCAACTGTGCTTAATTCGGTGTATGGATCCAAATGCTTAAGGGAAAGGAAGCATTACATGCACCCACAGTGCTCCCCAGCCCCTGGTGTCTCTGCTTTCAGTTGTTGGCCCTGGCACAAGTCTTCTCTGTCCCCTTGTAAAAGCCATTGAACTCAAATACCTTTTTTAATGGTAGGTAGAAAATTAATGTTATCACTTGTACAGAAGGAAAACTCAAACTTCCGTCTTACTCTTTTAAGGTATTAAAAATGCCCCACAATCACATAGTTTGTTGGACCCACCTTTCAGGATTTATCTGATTTTTCTTTTGACTAAGGTAGGACTTGTCTGTCATTTTCTCTTATAGCTGATCTTAGTCTGAGCAGAAGCAATTGCCTCCATGTGTTTTGTGATTGTAATTTTGAGTGCTATAAGCATCATCTGTAAGGTCCAGCTGTAGCTTCAGAAAGAACCTGGGTTTAGACTCTCATCTTCTGTTCCCTTCAAAATTCACTTATTTAGATCTCTCCAAAATCAACTTTAAGCAAAATTGCGTTTGGTGTCACAACCTTGCAGCTTTTCAGCTAACCAGCTGAAAGAGCACCTAGCAAAGTCATTTTGTGCCAAGTGGGTCAAACTCCAACAATGTGGCACAAACCACTGCATTTCTCAAAGACTCATTGCTCTCTCCTCCTCATGTGTGTATCTAACTGCTCTCAGCTTAACACCCAGAACTTATGCCTCCAACTTACATTTACTTGATGAATAGTGATGGTGGACAGAGAAATTACCCTCCCTCCATGCCTCATCCCAGTCACTGCCCTTGGAGCCCAGTCTCTTGGCTGAGGCATCCCACTGGGAACACCTGGAGCAAGCATGCATTTTCCTTCTGCCAGCCCAACTACTAGGCTGGCGGCACCTGAGAGCAGCCGGAGAGGAACGGGTAATGTCTTTAACTGCCTCAGCAAATCTTTACGAAGCTTATCTGTCAGGGCTGTCTTCTGCCAGTGCTTCTTGCAGTGACTGATCTCTCTTGTTAGTGCTCTGGGCTAGACTTGTAGGATCAGCAGAGTAGTTGTGATGCTCAGGACAGGCAGAGGTCCTGGTCACTAAATGTTGCAGGCTTAAAAACATATTTTGACACAGAACAGTAGATCCTTGTCTTGTTAACAAGACCATGTCATGGGTAAAATCCTTCAGGATAATTGCTTCACGTCCCAGGGACAGTGGAGATTCCTGAATCCCCCCCCCAGTAACCCCAAGGAGCTGCCTTTGAGCCAGTCGGTTTGATCATGCAAGTGATCTGCAGTCAAATACGCTGCAGGCAAAACTGTTTTGGGGGCAGAGCGCAAGTAGTGAGCCGCCTCTTGTGCTGCCAGCACCCCCGAAGAAGGGCAGCGTTTGGGAAATCTGAATCTCTTCCACAGTCCAGTTTGAAAAATTCCCTTTACCAGCGCTAAGGCAAACAAAACGACGCTTCCCAAGCAAAGCCATTTTTGCAAAAGTGAGAGGAAGGGCTGAGCCGGACAAACCGCATGGAAATACAGCTAAGCCAGAAACACGCTTGTTTTGGAAGGGGTGAGGGGGCAATTACTTTGGGTTGGGTTGGTTTTATTTTTTGCATATAAACATTGAAGTTAAACAGTTTAAGCTGTTTGTGAATTCAGTAGTTTGATGGCACAGCAGACTCCGAGTCCTGAAGTCAGGCTCAGTCTGGAGGCAGAGATGCCATCAGGTCTCGAGCCGTGGGAACAGACGGGCGGCACAGGGACGCTGCAGTGGGATGCTGCTGTGTTTCACCTCCACAATCACGGAGTGTGTGGCAGCAGCGCTAGCAGAGCTGGACTGTAGGTACTCAAACTCCTCGGGGTCGGTCTCGGCTGCAGGGTTTGGTTTCTGTTGCACTATTAATCATAAGAAATCTAAAATGCATGATTTTTTTTTTTTTTCCTCCTGTTGACCAAGCTGAAAGCAGAATGAGAGCCTGGAAACAGAGCCAAAGTGATGTTCATATTTACCCAGCTTTTCTTATTTACCCAGAAAAATGTTTCTGCTTCAGTATAGATTACAAGGGCTTTTATGAGGATTGAGCGCTGCTCGGAAGGGTAGAAGGGAGGTGTCATTATACAGATTTGGTCTGTAAGCACTGATAGTTATGTGTAAATTATGGCAAGCAAGAGATTTAGCACCACACTGATGTTTAGTGATCCCAGTCCTGGCTCTACACTGCCAATCATTGGGTTCCAAGCCTTAAAAGTGTCTCAAAAGCAAAGATGCTGAGGGTGTCTTTATTTTATTTCAGACTCTGTGAGCCTGCCCTTTGAAGCATGCCTCTGCAAACAGAGGCACTGGAAAGTCTTTTGCCAGGAACCGTCTGATCAATCACTTGGTTCTGTTATCTGGGGCTTTAAGTGAGGAAGAAATTATGATTTCACAAAAGCCTTAAATAAAAATCACAGCAACTGATCTACGTTACCTCTGTCAGCCAGGGCATGTTATCTCAGCCACTCACAACCTTGTGTCTGAGTTTGTCGAGCCCTACAATAAAACTTCCCCATCTCAACAGGATGCTCTGAGGGTTTTTTTATAAACCTCACAAACCCTCTCATATCTTGTTAGTCTTCTGTTACAAATAAATGAGCATTACGAATAAGGTTTCTGTGTTCTTTAGCAGCACAGCCCCAACAGAGGCAATTATTTGACAAGGTCTAGCCAAAAACTGTGACACTGTCACTAACTGGAAGTATTTACAAATTTCAGCTGCTACCAAACCTCCTGGTTTTAAGAAAAAGATCTTTTTAATTTATACCAAGGTCAGTTGTAGTAGCTGAACATGAGCTGTAAGAACTGGTATAATCAGTCGGGTTTTGCTTTCAGTGGGTTGCGACTTGTTCAACCAGGTGAGTTCTAATTAAGATCTCACTCTGCAGTAAGAAATTAACTGCATTTAAAGCCAGGGATTTACACAGGTGTAAAAATATTACAGGAAGATTGGAAATGGGGAATCTTGATTTTTTTTTTTGGGGGGGGAGCTGTTCTCAATTCCTTTATTTCAGCTATAAGAAAAGTCCTTTGGAAACCCGTTTTTATGGTGCATGTTGCTCTCGGACTTTGACGTTTGAATGAGAAAATATGATGTGTTGCAGTATTTCAGATTATTTATATTTCATCCACTACAAAGGCGAGATTGTTTCTTTAGACATTCAGTGATCTCACATGAGGAACAAAACTGATTTATAACATGCTGGTTATTATCTTATGTGATTTTGGACTTTTATGTATCTCAAAGATTTAGGGATATAAAAAAAAAAAAAGATTGAAGAAAACCTCTTGCAAGGATCACTTATTCAGAACCCCCCAGGTATGTAATTCATTTAGTACCAAATACATATAAAACTGATGTCTGTATATAGAGTGAGGCTATTTTCCTAGACTGTCAGATAAGCAGAGTCAGAGATTCATTATTTATCTCGCTGATTTAAAGTGTTTCTGAATAAGGACTCAAAGCATAAAATCATAAAGCAGAACAGCTCCAGGATGGGGGGGGGGAAATATGTTGTTGTGATTTTATTTTCGATAATGTTTATTGCCAGCAGTAATAAGGGGAACGTTGCTAGCACAAACCATTTGCTGTTATTCCCTGTTAGTAATGAACAACGGGTTCTGGTGCTTTGCATAATCACGAGCAGCAATTTGTGCTGCCTGGGCAAGCACTTGGGCTGGAGGACCACAACTTTTATTTTTACCTGACAGGGCTGCTCCTATTTTTTTTTCTATCACCTACAGGACCCCAACAGTAGACAAGAGCACCAGGCTTTTCTTTCACAATTTTTTTTCCCGATGCTTTTCCCATGTTCAAGCTGTGTCTTGCATCAGGGCGCAGACCAGAGGCCGTGCCAGCTCTTCCAAACTTCAAATGCATCTCTGGCATATGGTGTTGAAATTCACTTCTACCAATGAGTTACCAGAGTCCAGATGTAATATTTTTAGTACAGCTTATTTCCCACATAAAGAAGGCCTCATACATCCCCCCACCATCACCAACCCTCCCAATTTCTGGGCAGATTTAATGAAATAATGTAACACCCCATGGTGTCCACCAGTCAAAAGCAGGATCTGGTATCCTCTTCTTGACTTCTCTAAGGAAGAAAATTAGTCTTTTTAACTTACAGGTTTTATGACCCCATTTTTCATGCAGGTCAATGAACTTAGTACCTTTTTGACTTTGGGATGATTCAGTGTTTGGAGGAAACAATGGAAGGGAAAAGAGAAAATGTCCCAAGGTCCCTGCAAAGTATCAAATCCTACATATAGCCTCAAACTCATCTCACCCAATGAGGTTTGCTAGAGAAGGGCAAATGTCTTGTCCTAGGCAGTTTTTTACTTCAACCTGGAAAAACTGGCCAGAATAAGCTACTGTAGAAAATTCATCCATTTTGACTCAGTTTAGAACTGAAGAGGAAAGAGAGTGTGTTACTCCAGAATTATGCACTTGAGCAAAACCACTGTCTTGGTTTAAATTCCTTTCCTACAGAGCAGTGTTGGCACAGGGAGCTGTGGTAATGTCCTTATTCAGAACAGCTCAGCATGGGGACAAGCTCTCCAGTGCTGACATGAGCTCTGTGGCCAGCACAAGTGACATTTGAGTTTGCAGGCTGTAGGGATCAATACATTTCTCCCCTAATGAGTTTTGTCAGTTCTGCATTTTTGGTAAAGGCTTTGTGTGTGTGTCTGGCAGGTGAAGCCCGGTACAGACTGATGATGTTTTCATGGAGGGAGTGCAATGAGGAGAGGAGCAAGCAGAAAGTGTCCCTGTTCTCAAATTCCTGGGTGCAGTTAATACAACTCTAGGGTGGGTTTTCTGGTTTTGTTTTGGTTTGTTTTTTTTTCCCCCTCATAGGAGAGAAAATATAAATGTTTTGTTACAAGGGACATTTCAGAAAACTCAAGAAAATAAAAATTCTCTTTAAAAATTAGAAATATCTCTATTTTTAAAAGATATTTTATTATTCCCAGATCTGTTTCGGTTCCACACATACACAAACACAAGCTGCTAGGAACCAGGTTTTCACCTGGTGAGGAAATGTGTGATTCTCCCCTCTTCACCTTCTGTCTCAGGACAGAATTATGTGCCTGGATACAAAATTAGTTAACATTTAAATTGGGAAGCTTGAAGCCAAAGCTGATAATATTGAAGCCCAGGGCCAAATTTTTCCTATATGCTACACTGTGAAGTGATGTACAATAAATTTCACCACTCATGTGTGATATGACTTTATGGGAACCTGAGGTTTTTGAGGCCAATGTTGGGAAGGGGCGGATGTAAGCCATGTTGCAGCTGGAGCAGTGCAGCTGTGCTCCAGGATGACAGGGTTCCCATTCACAGGGTGTAAAAGTGCAAATCGTTTTGAGTCAGATTGAACAGCAGCAGCTGAATAAGGGGTGGTCTGCTCACTGCATTAGTCTGGGATGGGCAGAGACCTACGTCACCTGGCCTCTAAGTAATGCAGAGGACGAAGAAAACTGGAGTTCTCATAGCCAGCAGCAGTTAAAGCTAAGGGGAACCTCTGGTCCCCTCTGTGAGGCTGGATCCTGGCAGGACACAGCCCCCGGCAGCCTGAGGGGTTTGCAGGCTTGGGAAGAAAAATGGGTACAGCACCCATGCAACTTCCATGGTGAAAACTGAAACGAGATAAAATCCGTAGGAGAGTTTTGGGGACTGAGGTAATAATGTCAGGATTTCGAAGGCAAAAGGAGCAGGAACCCCAGCAGGGTCTGGCACAGGGCATGGCATGGAGACCTCACAGCCTAGTGCTGTGAAATGCGGGTAGCTGGGAGGGAGCAAGTCTCTTGTTGCTGGAGATGAGAGAGTCACCAGTGGGGCCTTGAGGGGCCATGCAGAAGGAAACCACAGCCCAGGCACTGCATGGAGGCTTCCATCCCCCTGTGCTGAGCAAACACTGCAGAATCAGCCCACAGGCTCTCGATGGGGGCAAATGCAGGCTAGCCTCACCCCGTGGAGAGATTTTCTTCTCACCTATTGCTTTCCTGCATCATTCCTCAGCTCCCATCTCCTTTCTGCATTGCTCAACTGTTTAATGCTCTCTGATGAACAAAATCAGGGTGAGGCCTCCCCTCTCTTTCAGGATGGACCCTGTGTTACTCTCCCAGCTGTATTGACGACTGCTCAAGCCTGTACCCTTCCACAAAGCAGGAGTTCAAACTTTGCTCTCATCTTTCTCCCGGCTGCGGCTGTTCCTGAGGCCCTCCAGCCACCCAGAGACATAAAAGATGCATTTGCAGATTTTGAAAATTAAAACCATCTATACAGCCAGTGGGAAGGGATCAGCTTATTTGGTTGCTTAATGAAATATAAAGATTATTTTAACCAGTGTAAGCACTATTCGACAGCTTGTGAAACACAGCAGTAGTTTGATGAATGGCTTTCTCCATTAAAAAAAATTGCTGCATGATGTCTTTTAAATATTTAATTTATTGGGGTTGAAGTGTGCTCAGAGCTGACAGTTAAACAGGAGCTGTTTGTGGTCTCAGTTAACTTTGCTTATTAGGCTGAACAGTCTCGCTCTGTAAATTCCCTCATTTTTTATACTGAATCTGGGATGACGCATTTGCTGCACAAGTGAGTAGGAAGTTCTCTCTGCCATCTGCACCACGGCACACCAGACAGGTATCACTAAAACTGCAATGGGTGTTGACTCCTGTCCTGAGTCCTTCATTATTAAGTCCCCTGCCTTTTATTTTTTTATTTGATGCACTTTCTTCTAGGCCACCCAGACACACATATACACACAAAAGCATCTTTTAACAATCAAATAAACTGAAATCTTCCTGGAGCAAGTGTTTCAGTGGAAACACTGGGCTGCAGACACAACATCACTGGCAGTGCCCTCAGAAGACTCTATAGTATGGGAAAATCCGCCCCCCCCCCCCTTTTCATTTTTTCCTAATGTGCCAGCTTGGTACACAACCAATGTCCTGCAAGAGGGATTAGAAAAGAAACAGGCATTTCTGTGACTTGGGAGTCAAAGACATTTGGCCTCCCACGTATCTCTTGGCAAGGCTGAGCCCCGGTGTGGATTCTCCAGCGTCTATTACGGACAGAGGTCTGGCAGCAGCCCAGGGCAGTTAATAGGTTCTGTGTCCTCAAATGGTTTACACGAAACACGCAGGAGCTTAATAGGCTTTGAGACCTCCACCGTGCTGGCCAAAGCTGGTGGAACCTGCCAGCTGGTTCACAAGTTTAGGGGGTAGGAAGGGAGAAGGCAAAATGAAGTTGCAAACCTCTGTTTTGCTGCCTGCATTGGCCAGAAAAGCCAGTCCCACTTTTGGACTGTGAAAGTGAAAAACGATGACTCTCTGGTGGGCTGCAGCAGTCTCTCTGACAATGGGGACCAGCTGAGCACTGCTGCCTGCGGAGCCAGCCTGGTGCATATGCTGGGTGCTGATCTGCCGCAGCCTGGGCTGGGATGATGCTCTTCAGAAACAAACCAAGGATGGGGTGAGGCTGTGCCACAGATGCCGTTGGAACCGTCCGGGGTAGTAGCTGGGTCAGGGACCTGCAGGTCGTTCCCAGGTGGTGTGAGATGTCTTCTGTAGTCACATCAGTGGCACATGTCACTGGGATGTGCTCCTGTCCCTTAGCATGTGCCAGCAGCAGCAAAGCTGTGCAGTCCGGAAAAGCAACATCCCTGCTGCAGTTTCGCTGTGAACCCATGGTGGGGGAAATACAAATGCCAAAAATCTGCTGGCATGTGAAGTCCCTCACATTGATCAGAGAACCAGCAAACAATTTTGGCATTGCTTAGATCTTCCTTAAGCTCAATCAGAGCAGAGCTATGGCATTCTTGTGTTTAGGTTAACATCTGAACCAAAAATACCCATTTTAACAGTGGTTCAGCCGAGAATAGCGTTGGCTTTCTCTCCTGTTAGAATGAATAAAACCAACCTAATAGATGAAGGTTATTATTTTGGTTTGGGTTTATCTTTGCTTTATAAAACCTAGGGTAAATTTTGAAATGAAACATTTTGAAGATGAATTCAAAAGTAATTGCCTGAGTACCATAAAACAAAGCAGATCTGATTTTCCCCTGCTTTCCAGAATTAGCTGCAAAATAAGTCTCAGGCACCTTTATATGTATTTTTCCATAAATCAGCTATTCATATAAAAATTGTCTGTCTGTACTTTGAAGTAGGAGGTAGGCTGTTGGTTTTTTTTTTTTCTTATACTCTTATGTAGGATGTGATAGCAAAGAATGTGACCAGTACCGTTCTCCGTGGGCCGTAAGGATGTGGCTGGCATTACACAGAGTGGGGTGGCATGTGGGTCCCTTCTAACTTGAGATATTCTATGATTCTGTGTAGGTGCTGGATAGCCACTGATCTTTTTTTGAGTCTAAAACTAAAGAACTGGGGAGTGAATCCAGAGTGGGTGAACAGGGAGACACAAAGCAGATGAAGGTGGCATCAGGTGTGTATCAGATCTTCATGGTGTAACCATACCTGGATGTTTCCCCCCACCAGCACTCTTGTTAGTGAAATGATGTGGTGGCAGAGCAGAAGGGACTTGGAGAATCAGGAATGAGGCTGAGTACTAGATTTCCAGGTTATTGGTTTATAATTACTGCAGCTCTTTGGGAAGGCAATCCCAAAGGCAGCACTCACACTCATGACAAAACCCCTCCATCAAAAACACCATCCCAGAGCAACAAGTACATTCCCTGAGCTCTCAGAGTGCTTGGAAAAAAACTCCAACTTCATGGCTTCCCTCCTCCACTCCTGGGTACTGTGATGGAGGGATGCTTGCGAGAGTGAAGCCACAAGATGCCTCAGGTCACTGTCAGACCCTGTAGTACAAAATTCAGCTGCTTTTCCCAGGAACTACAGCTTGGTCTCTGGATGCTAAACAAGGTCACTCCATGTTTATGCCTCCTGTATCAAGGTTGTTTGGGAGAGAATGGGAATTCAGAGAAGGAGAGGTAGTGAGACCAACTCATTTCCATTCTCTCATTTCAATGAGAGTCTGTCCTCTATGGTATAAATCCTCTACAGGCAAAAATGAAGGTCTTTGTACAGAAAAAAACAGCAGATAATTGTTCATCCAAATTTTGGCTGTTCAGTGCATCAGATTTCTCCTAAAATTATGGTAGTTGAACCACCTCCCTTCAGTGATCAAACTATTTTCTGAGAGGTTGCCTAGAAAACCTGCTTTCCTTAAGTTAGTCCGTCTGGACCTCTTTCTCTGAATGTTCATTCATTGCACTGACTTGCCAGATGATGCCTGGCTGATGTAAGCAATGCTTTAAAAATTTTCTTTTGTGGCAAATGTTTCATGACTTCCTTTCTGATGTCTTACAAACTACAGAAACAGCATCCTGGAGGCCTTCAGTCATTTATAACAGGGATGAATGAAGCATCGCTCAGCTTTTGTGATCAATATTAGTTCAGTTTTACAGATGGTCTGTAAGGAAAAACAGCTTGAAGTTTCATGCAGAGACCACAGTAGAAAAAAAGCCATTAGTTTTAAAAATAATTTCCTTGCTATTGATCTATGAAATGTCAGTATTTATTGCAAACCTTAATTCCCTCTTTAGCCATAATGTTTTTGGTCCTATTACACTGCAGATTTATTTTCTTTTACACCACATGCTTTTTTTTTTTTTTTTCCCCTGTATCATTCATGTTTTGTTAAGAAGAACCTCGAGAAAAATTAATGGAAACAAATTATTCATGAGTGGGTTCAGATAAGAAAGATTATTTGACATTATAGCAATGCGATTACAGAACAACCAATGATAGGGACAAAATCCCAGCTAGTCCTGGGATAGAGCTATGTCAGTTCATTAAAAGTCACAATAGTATGATAAATTTTATTATGGTATGTAAAAAAAATCCTTTCCCATCTTTTGTTCAGCATATCATGAGTGAAATATAATCAGATGCTGGTCTCTAAGCTTGGAAGCCAGACTGGTGTTGCTGGTGCTTTAGGTCTACAGGAGGTATTTTGATTCCCGTCCCAGAACTTGTTGGAGTAGCAGGGTTGGAAGTGAGCCTTGCATGCAGCAGTGTAAGTTTGAGCTCAACATTTCCAAAGCTCTGCTGAGACACCAGAATGCTGGAATAGCACATTTCTAAGCTTCTTTCTCCTCTGGCTGCTGTTTTTCAGGTTTATGTCACCATGCAGCACTATGGAGTGAACGGTTACTCCCTCCATGCCATGAACTCACTGAGCGCCATGTACAACCTCCATCAGCAGGCAGCTCAGCAAGCCCAGCACGCCCCTGACTACAGGCCCTCGGTGCATGCCCTCACCCTGGCAGAGAGACTGGCTGGTAAGAACAACTCATGGCTTTTGTTCTTCCCTGGAAAAAAAACCCTCTTGTTTCTTGCACTGAGTGAAACTCTTCTTCGGGAGCTGGAGTGTGACATAGCCAACTGGCATGGTGTGCTCCTGAATACTGGCCATGTGGCCAAGCCCTGCAGGAGACATGTGTCCCTCAGTGTTTGCTGCCAGTGAACCACTGCACCTTGCTGCAGACTGGTCTCCGATGGCTGGGGAGCCCAGGGGTGAGAAGGGAAGCAGCCCTACTATATGGGATTGAAAAAAGACAATTAAATAGGCACTCAAATATGTTTTAACAAGTGACCAAAAAATAGCAGAAAATTTAACTTTCCTTTTAGTAACTAACAGCACCATGAATATGAGCACACAGTGAATTGGATTCCCCCACCGAGGGGCCCAGGACTTGCATCCTCTAACAGCCATCTCCTGCCACACCAGGTCATAGCTTGTTCCTCCATGTTGTCCCTTCTTGCAACTATTTTCCATTTCTTGTCCTACCAAATACTCTTTCTCTTTGGAAAACAATCTTCATTTGGATCTCCTTTGGGTCTCACCTTGACCTATTTCCTCCCGGAGATCCTAGACCTTGGCTTGGGTGGTATTTTCTTGCAGGTCCTGCTGGCTCCCTCTGCTGTTTTTGTATTTTGCCCTCCAGGGGCAAAATTTTGTATTTTTAGACTCAAAGAAAGTCACATGTGACTTTACCCAAAGAGTGTTCTTTACACAGCACTGTTGATGGTGGGACAGTGGGACAGGAGCCGCTGCTCCAAAGCATCTGATCTGTTTCAGTGTGTTCAGCCATGAGTGTAATAGCACTACATCAGTACTGTCATTAGATGGAAATGCAAAGTCCAGATAGTATTTTAGGATTTGGTAGAGGGAATTGTTCAAAAAAAAATTGATGGACACCTGAGAATATTTGGTATGGTAGAACAAATATATCTGGTCTACATATCAGCCTACCACAAAACACCCAGATCTGGCTAAAATCATTTCAGTCTGCTGAAATGCAAATGGTCAACAGCTGCAACATCACCATTTTGGTCAGGGCTTGGATAGAGTGTGGTAGAGCAGACCTAACAACCAGTATACTGAAGCTAAAGCAAAAAGTTACTGTAGATGTGATTCTAGAGACCTTCCAGAATGGAAAAATTTTCCCTGACTGTCTGAAAGTTACACATCTGCTTTAAGATAGCTTTCTAGTTGTCTGATACTAAAGGAAAAAAAAAAAAATAGTGTGACTCCTTCCAGCCTAGAGTAGGTGGAAAAAATTCTCTACCCAGACAACTTTAGTGGAATAAATTTAAGACACATGGGCTTAAGCCAAAATAAGGATGCAGAAGTTTCAGGATGGTCCTGCTAGGTGGTGTCCACAAAGGCATGGTGGTACAGGTCTCAGATTGTTTGGATCAGTGAACCACAGCTGACTCTCACATCTTCACGCCAGCAATGTTCCCTTACCCAGCTGCTGGTAGTGACCTGTTCCTCAGACCACTCACTGTGGCCTGTGGGATCTCTGGGGGCCATAGGGCAGAGCTGTGAGTCACTGTCCTCATCAAAAAAGAACCAGAGTAAGATCAAAGAGACCTGGACTCTAATCCTGGCTCTATTGCTGGGCTGCAGAGTGATGTCAGGTGGGCACTTTCTTTGTCTTGGTCATCCATCCCCTCCTTCCCTCACTCTTTCAGCATGTAGGTGATCAGATGGGTGCAGATGGTCCTGAACTCTGCAATGTGCCTTGTGGGCCTTGGGTCTCAAGGTGCCCCATTCCTAGATGCAAGGATCTCTTGAAAGATTTTTGTGATTACCTGTATCTTTTACAGTAGAGTATGGAGGGCTTAATGTCTTTGACCCTGACTAGGGTAAAAGCAGAGGGAGATTAAAAAAATAAAGTAATAAACCCCCTATTCTTATATTCTTGACTGGGAGATTCAATTGGGTTTCTGACCTCTTATCTTTAAAATTAATAACCCCCTGGAAGACTTTCCAAATTAAATCCCACGGTCGCCTTGTCTGCTTATCTTTGGTGGGGTAGGCATTATACCTATGAGCTAGTTCCTTTGCAGTCGCTTCACATTCTGTTACTTCTGAATATCTTTCAGTGCAGGTTATAGATCTCATTTGGCTTCCAGGGACAGCTAGAATAAAGCAGCACAAAAGCAAATGACCTTAAGTCAGAAAACAGAGGTTTCTGATTGTAACTGCAAAGCCTCACCTGCAATTTATATTCTCCTTCTTGCACAAAGCCTGGAAACATAGTTAAAACATTAAAATAATTGCTGGTTGGCTCTCGTTGGAGTGGCCAAACTTAATGCATGAGCTGCCGCCTCCAGGGAGCTGGTAGGTCTAACCTCCACTCTACAAATTCGGAAGTATTCCAGCCTGCAGGTAGGGTGTTTAACCAGTGTCCTTTCTCCTGATTTCTTGTACTTGAAACACAAACGTTAGCTTTGTAAAATGTTTTGGGATACCTTCAGTTTCTCGTACTGGTACATCCCTTCTCCTTGCCTGGCTGCACTGTGAGCTGTGTCTGGATGCATCAAGGACAGTCTCTTTGCCTCCAAAGCAGCATCCTTTACCATTGTTTTAACGCCCCGAGGAGCTCTGATACCTCAAACACAAAAGCCTCTTGTATGCAACCAACACTATATTGTATTTGGCCAAAGACCTTTAGCCCGATCACGTCTTTTCCAGGTTGCCAAAACCATGCGGCTTTGGCAATCGCCCAGAAAGGCACAGAAAATGCTGACCTAGAATGAAACAGCTGGAAGTTTGGAAGAGGAATGTTTGAGCAGTGCAAAGCTGATTTGCTACGCTCGTTAGCCAACGTCTTTTGAACCTGGCTGTGTGGTTCTGGGGCTGGCCTGACAGCGGATTTTTTTTGTTGTTTAGATTCATGCCACGATGCTCGTGACAAAATCACAAATAAACAGCAGCAAGAGCCTTCATCTGGCTCCACGTGCTGATAATACTGACTTTTCTCTGTTAGATTGTTTTCTAGTGTGTTAATACCTCCCTTCTACTGGAAGTTACATTCTTAACTGAATTAAAAATGATACCAGACACTGCTCTTTCTGCATTTCCTCTTTGAGAGCAAACCTCTCGCCAGAATACTTCATTCCAACGCTGTAGCACAGCATGTCCCAACTTGCATAATAAAGGGTATGTTTTTTCATTGTAAAGTAACTTATTTTCATTGATTTAAGATCTTTCTGCTTCCACTAACTGTTGTGCAATAATAACGCCTCTGGTAAAATAATAAGCCCTTTACTGTTGGCCTCAGATTTTCCTCAGTCTGAATTTCTCCTCTGCCTTCAATTTTGCAAGCACAGTTAGCAAAATCAGACCTTGTGCGTAGCTCCTCTACTGAGAAGAGCTCAGCACATGAGCTCTGGGCTTGTAATCAGTGGGGCTGGGCTTGGTCCTGGCTGGCGTTTCCACCCCACATGCTGGAGAGTGTCCACGCTCAGTAAAGCACGTGCTTTCAAGCGAAACACACATAAGCACATGAGGTTAAGTGCTTTCCTGAACCAGAGCCCAGAACAGCTCTCCAGTATCATGCCTTGAAGACTACAGTGAGCTACATACGAGATGCTAAAGAAAAGCCAGCTCAGCCTGGTTTCTGAGAAGATGCATGTCTTCTCATGCAGCTGCGGCCAGCAAAACGGGCTAGAGGCAGCTGTGTTTGAGCTGCATGGACTCTTCCATCCAGTCAGTGCAGTGCATCGTGGAAGCTTTAAAGCCTTCCAGAGCTCTGCCCTTGGCTTCAAGGAGAACATGACACATAATGTTGGGCCCTTCTCCTGATTACAACAGTGAATCTTCCCACCTTGTTTTTAATTGTGTTTCTTAATGAAAGAGGCTTATGCCGCAGTGGGGTTTGGGCATCTGCATGTCCTGCCCCACTGATGTTGGAGCAGACTGCCTTATTGCAAACACATTTAGCACCGGAGTCTCAGCGGTTTCCACAGCTGTCAGAGAAAGAGGTTCCCTCTCCAGAACAGGCTTTCTACTCTGAGGTCCATAAGAAACTGGACACTTCAGTTAACTGACAAAATGCTTTTGTGGTGTTTTCTTAGATCTAGAGCTGTGAAAAAAAATGTTTTATATGTTCGTCTGGTGTTAGCAAGTGCTTTATTCAACTGTCAGCATACAAATTCCAATAATTAAATTGGCCACTTTTCTTGTCTTCCAACGGCTGTACATTTCAAGACATTATTTTGGAGGCACGTTATGGATCCCAGCACCGCAAACAAAGGCGAAGTCGCACGGCCTTCACCGCCCAACAGCTGGAAGCGCTGGAGAAGACCTTCCAGAAGACTCACTACCCAGATGTGGTGATGAGAGAGCGGCTGGCTATGTGCACAAACCTACCTGAAGCCAGAGTCCAGGTACGGATATTTTGTGGGTTTGTGGGCGGGGATGTTTAAAAGAATATAGTGGGGTTCCCAGAAGGTTGACAGCTCTCTTGACCTTTCAAGATTCTTCCAGTGTAACCAAAGATTTTGGGTCAGTAAAGTTGTCAAAAGCAGGGGTGGGGGAATAAAATCATCTGAAGTCACACATCTGCTAAAGAAATTCTTAATCCACACACACACATTTTTTAAATTTAAGATTGTCTGAAGTCTACACTGGTTTTCATTTGTTCTTTCACATTTCTTTGGGGGAAATTTTAGAAACATCAACAGAAGTCTACTTATTTATTTATTTGCAAGGCTTTTCTGGCTTTCTTAGAAGAGCAGAAACCCAAGTAATTCCAGCTGCTCTTTTCCACCAGTGTCAACATTTGTAACATCTCAGTCCAAGGTTTGGGTTTGTTTTTTTTTTAAGTTTCAACTAGCGCAGCATGCTTCATAACCTGCTGATCGGGAGGTGCTTGCATTGCTGGGATTTAAAAGACTAAATATCAAGTTATTTAGTGTGAAGTGGATAAGTAGTAGAAAAAAAAAATAGTTGTTTTATAGAAATGTCAAGATATTTTGATCTTCAAAATTTTTGTTTCCTCATGTGACCAATCAAACACTAACTAGATTTGCAAATAATTTTTTTCCAATACATATCTATGGATTTAGGTTTAAAAAATATGGATTCTCTTATCCTTCCCTAAATTCAGTTCCCATATAACAGCTTATGCCTGTAATTACTTATTTTGAGTGTTGCCACCATATTTTTGATACACTTACAACCAAGTTGTTTTAGAAACAGAGCACTGTACTGTAAGCCAATGTAATGTCATCAGACTCAGCTATAAGACGTTCTGGTTGGACACAACTGCCTAACCAATTTAGAAAAAAAGCAAAACCAAACCAAAGAATACCACCAGTGGAGTGGCTTAAAGAATCAACATAAAGGCTAGATATTTTAAAAAACATATTTGTTGTGCTATTTACAGAAGCACTGAAAACAGGTAGAGCTCTAAGATCCGATAAAGTGGAACGACATTTGGTCACCGTGGGCTTGCAGTACCTCATTACTTGGGGTTCCCCTGAAACTCCCAGGCTGAATGATGCTGAATTTGGCACTAAGCAGGATTCTCACCAGTTTTCCCCCTTGCTGTTTGTGGCATTGAAGGTTTGGTTCAAGAATCGAAGAGCCAAATTCCGAAAGAAGCAGCGTAGCCTGCAGAAGGAGCAGCTGCAGAAGCAGAAGGACTGTGAAGGGAGCCACAGTGAGGGAAAGACAGAGCCACCCATGCTGGAGACCCAGGCCACCACCCCGGACACCGAGAAGTCACAGAGCCTCCCAAGCGAGGTAGGCGCAGACATCAACCTAACCCTGTCGGAGCAGTCGGCCAGCGAGTCAGCACCCGAGGATCAGACTGACAGAGAAGAGGAGTTTAAGAGCACCTTGGATGAGGCTAAAGTGGACAAGAGCCCTGGTGTGGACAGCAAGGCTTTGAACTGCAAGAGAGCAAGCCCAAAAGCAGGTGAGGAGCAGCACCTTGATGGGGGTTGGTGTCAGGACCTGGCATTTCCAAGGGGGATGCTGGTGGTTGGGTATCGTTCCTTATTCCCTATGGCATGGGTGCTTACAGCTAGGCTGCACAGACCTGTCTTCTTATCCCCAGCACTAAATGGGACTCACAGAGGGCCTGATCTCTATTGTAGCAGGAGCACAGAAAGAGGAAAGACCTGCTGAGGTTAGAGCTTGGGGAGGACAGTGCCCAGCAGCATCAGGAAAGCCATAGAAAAGAAGTCAGCCCCATTTCTATGCTGTAAGATTCTAAGTATGGAACAAGCATGTGTTTAGCTCTCCTGAGCTAACACAACCCCTCTTGTTTGCCCTCGTGATGCAAGAGAGAAGCCCACGCTGCAGTCTGAACCCTACTGGGGTGCAGATCAGCACCTGCATCCAGCCTGTAGAAATAACCCCATCCCCTCTGTCTCCTGCTACAGAGTCCCCTATCAGCGCAACTGTGACACCTTCATCCAGCAGTGGCCTGGCTCAGACTCACTCCTACTCCTCCTCGCCCCTGAGCCTCTTCCGCCTGCAGGAGCAATTCCGCCAGCACATGGCAGCCACCAACAACTTGGTCCATTATTCCTCCTTCGAAATGGGGACACCATCTGCCATGCCCTACTTGGGCATGAACGTCAACATGGCACCACTGAGCTCTCTGCACTGTCAGTCGTATTACCAGTCACTCTCCCACGCTCAGCAGGTCTGGTCCTCACCCATCCTGCAGGCCTCCAGCTCCCTTCCAAGCCTAAACAGTAAAACGACGAGTATTGAGAACCTAAGGCTCCGGGCAAAGCAGCATGCGGCGTCCCTTGGGCTTGACACCCTACCCAACTGACTGCCAGATGAGCTACCACTGCCCCTAAGAAGATGCAGCAGAGGTTGGCACTAGTCATGTCACTCCTTGAACCCTCACCCACCGTCATCTATTCCTGGAGTAAGGTGCTCCCTTTCCGGGAAAACTTTGCATTTATTAACATCTTCTTAGCACCACAATTGCATCAGACATTGCTACTGGCCTGGTCTTCGCTAAATATTTGAGGAAGGGGGAGAGGATATATATTTAGACAGATGAACTGTCCTCTGGACTGTCATCAGTTAAGCCTGTAACATTCAGGAGAAGCCCCCTGTCCTCATCCCTGCGATAATGTGCCACCTGTGTTATATACACCTGTTTTTTGTTGCTGTTGCATTCTTTGGGAAAAGAACGAGTCCTGCTTTGTCTTGTATATAGTTTATAATGTTGACAGCACCCATCACCTGCGTGTTACTGTCAGTGTTACAGAACTGTGACCTCTTTTGATTTTATTCCCTCTTACTTCTCAATTTTAGTAGCTAGAATCAAAGTTACAAATCAGCCATCCTCCCGACCTCAGCTCGTAGCTAGTTGCTCTTCTTGGGTCAGCATCCTAAAGGTGTTTATGATGAAGAGAAACAATTGTGCACTTCACTGCTTCACTTCTCCCTTCTCTGCTAAAGCTAATTTTCTATCAGCTGAGAAATGATATGAAGATGAATTTCCTGTTTAAGCACTTCCTATAAGGCAAGCATTTTTCATTTACTTTTTTATAGCACTTGTGCAAAGACAGAGGATAAAATATTAGCCAAATGCTGCTGGCTGAGGAGGAAAATGAAAGACAAATTCACAGGATTATTTTTAATCTAGATTGTTTCCTCTTTGATCTTCAGTGAAGTGTAAATTCCTCTATTTACAAATTATGAAGTTTTCTTTTTGGAGAACATTTTGGTCTAACTTTGACAGTAGGGAATAAAAAAAACCTTTGTATGAACTCCTGGTGTGTTCATACACCATGAATTATATGGTTCTTTGACAAAAACTTGATTAATGCAAGCTGTGTCTAGAAAAAAGCTCTGATCACCAAATTCTACCCTCAAGCCCTGCAGCTTCAGAAACTGTAACTGCAAGTGAAAATGTAACAAGTGAGAAATGCTGAAATGCTGGAGGCAGAGCAGGTGATAAGCAAGGGCTTTATATTCTCTTTGTATTTGCTGGAGCTGAGGGGGAATAGATAAAGTTGCCAAAAATGTAGGGTTTACAAGTAACCAAAATTCACCAGCTTCAAAATTATTTCAGTGAAGTTTCAGCCCCATTTCATTGAAATGACCCATCATTCAACCAAGGGTGGTTTTCCTTGTTGAGAAGCAATGTTTCTGCCAGCTCAAATCACGTTGTGGTTTTGTTTTGTTTTGGTTTTTTTTTTTTCCAAACCAAATAAATCCTTTGAACTCACTGTTGTTATCCCAAGCATTAGGGAGGGATGATATCCAGATCTAATCTCTAATATCGCCCAGGACCAAAAAATCCAAACTGAGTGTGGCAGGTGGTAGGTTTGAATCCCGAAGGTGTCAGCCAGGTCTATAACACTAACACACAGGGCAGCGCTGTGCTAATTCACTGCAGATGATCAGCTGGTCCATACCTGATTTAACCATGAAGTGTAGACCCATAGCCTACGGCCTCTCTCACTCCCACTTTGCTTCATACCAGGGCAGAAGACAGGGGTCAAATTACCCCTTTAAACATGGAGGGAAAAAGTGTTTTCCACTCCAATAATGCCTCTTGAAAAACTAACTCCTGCAAATAGGGATGTAAGAATAGCCGAGTTTGATGGGAAATGGTGTTTTATCCCTCATAAAGCTGTAGGAAGAGCAGACCTCCAGGCGGGACAAGCTCATCAACTGCGCCAGCTTCCAAGGAAAATGGAGCATCTTCCTTAAAAAATTTCTGTTGTGTCAAACATTTCAGTTTTGGGAGTTTCTCTCCTGCTTTAGTTTTCTTTACTTTGTCGAATCAGCCCCCATGACCAAGAATTCTCCACTTTGCCAAAACCAAATGTATTCGTAGGAAGTAGGTTTTTGGCTGTCGCTTTCAAAGGAGTCTGATTAAATTAAAACCACTAACGTACACTTACTGTTTCCAAAAAGATCCTTTGAAAGTTCCAGCTTCCATTTTCTGTAGCCTATCACCCAAACCAGGGATACCAGAAAAAAAGCTTTAATTTTTCTGCTCCTCCTCCTAAAAAAAACTATATTACCTTTATTTTTAATGTCTCCTGCTAACCTTAGTGCATTTGTAGGCTATGGATTGCTTTTCCAGAGCAGAGCAACTGCAAATTGAATTAACAGTTTCTTCTGATATTGTTCCCTGGTGCCAGTCTAGAGTGAGCTGATGCAGCAAACAAGGGTGGTAATTGGCAATGAGACCAGATCTGGACTTCAGCTCTTCTTTGAGTAATAAGAGATGCCCATGAAACTGCAATTTATGTCAGTGGGTGTTTCAGGCAGAGAACAGTCACTCTTGTACCATCCTAGGTAAGACAGGCACATGTTCTCTGCCCATATACCATGGGGATGGAAAGGGCAATATCAGCTTGGATCAGGACAGATATAGCCTTACCGTGGGTCACGATGGATACCACTGCATCCATCACAGGAAGGTCAAAAGAGGTGGATTTATGCCCTGCTTCTGCAAGGTGGGAACAGGGAGCGCAGGAGATAAGCTCACTTGATCCAGCACTAGATTTGCCATCATCCTCTGGAGAGAGACAAGACCTTCCCCACTGAGCCACAGAAGGAAATTCTTCCTGTGCCTCGGTACAAAAATTCTTTTTAACATTCACTGACTTCACAGATCTCGACCAACACTTGTGTCTGACTCCTTCATCCCCTGTCATATCCCTGACATCCTCACAGCAGGCTTGGAGCAGCCACTGGGAACTTCCCAGATGGAGCATTTGACACACTATTAAAACCATGGACATCACTATGAGGCCAGCATATCTCAGAAAGCAAACTGGGAGAGGAGACATCTGTATCTCCATCAGTTGCTAGGGATGTCTGTTCGGTATCATCCTCATCTGCCTCTGTGTGGTGCAGCTGATCAAGGTGCAGCTGGTCCTGGACCAGGGCATGTGAATATTTCTTACATGGAGATAATTTCCCCCATTATGAATCAGGGTGAAAATGTCTAAAATTTAAAAATAAAACAAAATAAAAAATATATTGTCTTAAATATATACAAGCCCCTGAAGTGTTTTATGCCAAGTTTGGGTTTTATCTTATGGTCAAAATTAAATATCCACGATGGGAGAAAGCTGACATGTAAAGCCAGAATTGATTCAGAAATGCAAGAAAGCTCCTGGTTTGCAAAAGTTTAATAATGAATTAGGCATTTAGGCTCCTGGTTTGCAAAAGTTTAATAATGAATTATCTGTCAGAACTGACTCTTTCCTTCTTATTGTTTTAATGACTGTGGGTTTTTGAGCTTTTTCTGAAAAAAAAAACAACAAAAAACCCCAAAACAAACAAACAAACAAAAAAACACAGAGAGAAATTCCCCATCCAATTCAAGCCTGTGTATGTAGTGAGAAGACCAAACGGAGCAATTCTGCATCATTCTTCTTCGAACTTTACAAACCTGAACATTTTTTCAGGTAGGAAGAACTCCTGCAAATCTCCCCTGATTTGTGATGTGAGGTCTGCTTATTCCTTCCATCAGCCCCAGCTATTTAGGAAAATGAGGTGGAGTCTCAGAAACAAAATGGAATCAAGTTCCCTTCCCCTCACTGTCCAGGCAGAGATCTGATGCATTTTAACAATCACTGCAGTTGGATATAACAATTTCTTCCATCACAGGCATAAAATGCCTGGAGTGTAAACCAGAGATCCTAACTCATCTGGTAGATGAACTATTATGGGGGAAAAAAAAAAAACTATCTACCTTCTCTGGATGAACCTGGTGCCAGGGCAGGGCATTCCTGGTACAGTTACAGCTGCAGGGAGATAAATGTAAAAAGAGAAGCAACATTTTGTGTTTTGTAATGCATACAATCAAGGTGATTATTTAATGTATGAAAGCAATGCCAAATAAATGTACAGCATGGCACAGAGGCTAGGAAAAGCATATGCCCAGTCCTTTAAAAACAGTGATGGAGAGACTGGAAAAAAATCTGAAACAGGTTATGTGTCCGGAGATTTCCTCTGCCAGTCTTCTTCCCTTCCTATGGCTTTGCTTACGTCACCTCTCCTTGGTGAGCCAGGTGCGGGTCCAAACCCTCCTCACTGAATTTTTAAAGGTTTTAGCTATGGTCCTTGCAGGATCAGGGCCCAGGAGAAAACAGGTCACAATATTCAGGGTAAGATTTTGCAGTTAAATTTCTTCTACTCTGCAAGAAAAGTCTGATAGGTATTAATAAAATAAAGGAAGTATTTAAACAGTGCAGGAAAAATACTAAATACTACCAGTGAGAAAAGATACAGTAATGATGCTGGGAGGCAGAAAGAGAACCTCTTTTTTCCTTTTTTTTTTTTTTTATTTTTTATTTTCTGGCAGACAAGTGGAAATATCCTTGATGGTGAATACGGGAATAAAGAGAGAGAAGTTTTGCCTGTATTTCCCCCACCAAAAATCATAATTTGCTCTGTAGGAAGCACAAAAATGCTCCCAAACACAAAGATAACCATCAACAAGCAGATCCTGCCACATCTCATTTCTCCTTTAGGTATTTCACCATGTGAAGAATTTTAATCAGCTGTAGGTTCTTGTTGCCAACGCATCAGCCAAAATGATGCTCATCTTTGTTGAAGAAGTGGGTGGACACAGAGGAGGGATCTGGAACTATTTCAGCCCTTGTGTGCCACGTGTGGTACTTCCATTGACACGACAATTTTGAGCAATTTCAGGACACTTCTGAAGAGTTCATATGTAAAGGATTAAATAAACCTCTGTAGAAAGGAAATGCAAATTCAAATCCAACATATTCTATTAGTTTAATTACAGTAGCTATGATACATAACTCAATTAAGCTTGAAAAAAGTCAATTACAGAACTTTCCTGCTGGTTTTTACAAGCTGTGTTGATTTTTCTTTTCCTCCCTCCTTACTCCTCCATGTGCCCCTTGCTGTTTTTATGATCTGTTCCAGAGCAACACAATACATCTCCTATGTTTTCTGCTGAGTGAAAATAAGCTATTTCTCTGAGCAGCTCTGCTCTCAATCCAAATACATAGCAGAGGGATAAGAAAAGGTTGGTGCAATAAACAACAACAACAACAAAAAAAACCCCAACCCAAACAAACAAATTTCCAACAAAACAAGATCAAACAGACAAACAAAAAAATCCCCTTCTCTGATGCATGTGTGCGACTTTCCCACCATGTTACAAAACAGCCCAGTAATGATTAACGGCCTCGTTTTCCACGGACTTTGCAGATGCGCTGTATCGTTCCCAGCTGCACAGATAGCAGTGTCTGCGTTGTCCCCTGCTTTCTCAGGCCGCTCGGGGAAGAGATGCAAAAGCGGAGATGCTAATGTCACCTCTTCTGTACATGGGTGCCTCTCATTAATGAAGGCTCTTGTTAATGCAAACGCTGAACATGGCCTCAGGACTTTGTACAAAGTTCAGGACATGTCCCAGGTCATGCAAACTTACTGGTTTCAGAGGAACCTCCTGTGATTTGTAAAGTAAGACCCAGACACTACGTAATGTGAGCCCCTCATCACCACTGTGATGCCATGGTGGAATAATTGCACCAATTTCAGTGGAGCAATGCCACAGCTAAGGACAAAATTTAGCCCCCAAATTAATTTGTAAAGAATGTAACATCTGTCATACACTAACAAAATCATTCTTTTTTTTTTTTTTTTTTTTTTTTAAACCTCTCTAAGACACACATTAAACCCATAGTAAGTTAAATAGTTCATCTGGTGCCCTCGAATGGCCAAAGCTTTTTCTAACTGCTCTAGCAATTGAGTAGCGCCATCTCATACAGCAGAACTTTAGATTCATCTGTGCAATGGAAAATAACTTTCTGGTTTATTTTCTCATGCCAGGAGGCAATCACTTTTTTTTTTTTTTTCCCCCCAGCTTCTGACCCAAGGCGTACAGTTAGCTCCAAAGTGTAACCGTGTTTGTGTGTCAAACCTATCTTGCAAAGGAACAAAGGCTTTTAAAGGAGAACAAAAAGAAAATCAAAGTAATATACTGTACAGATTGCTGTAAAATTGAGCTGTAGTGTAAGACCTTGTGCTTTAGAATTCACTATCAAGGAACTCAAATGTGTATCATATTTATTTATTCTGGTAGGTAAAAGAAGAAAGAAAAAAGAGTTTATATTCATTTCCAACAAGCTGCAGCATGACGCTATGTACCAATTGTGCCAGTCCTGCTTTCTGTAAAATTATTGCCTGTTTTCATACTCCTCTAATAAAAAAAAAAAAAAAAAAAAAAAAGAAATTTTATTTTGCGGATCCTTCATTAACAACTACCTGAGCCGAATGGCAGGGGTATAAATGCAAGCAGGCTGACCTCTGTTGTACCTGAGTCATGTCACTGGTGGGCTGTGAGGTGTTTTCTAGTGCAGAAAACCTGGACACGGCGTGTGGGTCAGGTAACGGTGCCCACAGGGAAACCCATGCTCCCCTGCCTGGCGCCGGCACCACCGCGTCCCTGCCGATGATGGCAAGTGCCATTGCCTGTCAGCCAGGGGAGGCTGGGACCGCATGGAAAGGTCTGCAGGAAAAGGTGCCAAGTATCAGGTTCTTGCTGTTGGGGTCACTGTCTCCAGCTGGGGTGTCAGGTGAAAAGGCCCCTTTGCCTGCAAGACACTGAAAGAATTGCTGCAGCACCTTTTGCAAGGTAAGCACAAGGAGGCTGCTCTCTCATCATCTTCCAGCACAAGCCAGAAGACAAATTCATGCCTGATAATGTGATGATGGGAAAGACCTGTCCAGAGAGCTTGTCTAAAACCAGCTGTGCAGCATAGATTTGACCATTCTCAAATGACTGGGGCTTTCATGCAATTTTGTCGAAGTTTCTGTTCTTTTGATGGAAGACCTGTCCCATTTTCTAGGTCTAGCCATGGTGGACTGTGCTCAAGAAGATGGCAGAGAAGCTTTTACAAAGCTGCTTCTTCTACCATGCTGCTCCCTCAGGGTTAGTTTGAACATCACCTAGATGGCAAACTCTTTGGGCAAGAAGCTGCTAGTTATGTCAAGGGCTTTCCACCTTGGCCTGATTTGATGCCTGATGAAACCGATGTATTATTTTTTTTTGTTGTTCTTTCTGAATTTATTGGGATTTTTATGAAGTCATCTGATAATGAAGCTCTTGAAAGACAATGTAATTATTTAATTTTAGAATTTCATCCCCCACCAATATAACTTCTTAGTTTCTTTTCCTAAGTGTAGAAACACTGTAGAGGAAAAAACATGCTAGGAAAAAGTCATTGGGAAGGAAAAGCAAGTGCATTTGTAATAATGATTAATGACATTTTTGACATTCTCAAGAAAAGGGACTTTCTCTTAAACCAGGCAGAAAGCCAGGAACAGTGGGAATATGAGCAGAGCCTGGGAACAGTCCTGCCTGCAGTACTTTTAGTCCTAATTTTTTGACCTGGTTCCACTGGTGCCTTCAAGGACCATTTGATCACATGCAGCCAAAATATCAGCCAGCCACAATTGTCCTAGATGGCAACCATTGCTATTTTTTACCAAAATAAGGGGAATATTAATCACTAGATCTCTTATTTCACTGCAGTTACAGGTTTGCTTTGAATACTCTTGGGTAAGGAGTGTCTGTGACCATCAAGGCCGCCAAATAGCTCGGTCAATTCCTGCCTCCACCAAGAGGGAAATGAATGGATGAGCTATGATCATGTTCTTGCACATGGTTATCTGCAACTAACAATAAGACCTGATTTTTCCCGTCGCACAAGGTCAATGAAGTAAAGTCAACCGCCTTCTAGAACTGGAACCCAAACTTGCAGGAAGTTTAAGGTGATGTTTTTGCCTTAAAGACCATGTCCTCAAGTTATTGGGAGGTTTGTTCCAGTAAAATACAATGTGAGGGGAAAAATAAGATTTGAAAGAGCTCCAGAGCTCAGTATTAACTGCACATGTGGCATTTTGATCCATTTCCATAAAGCATAACATAATATTTGCTAAAGAAGGAGGAGGAGGAAGGGGAAAAAAAGACCACAGTTAATATTCTCCTTCGGATCCCCCATTTGCTGATTACTCTGCAAGCTGTGTAATTGGGTGTCTCTGGCAATATGATGAAATGTGCCACAAACATCAAAAAATGGTGCTATATTAAATCTGCTTTTCATAATCTCTTCTCATTTCCCAGACCTGAGACATTTTATTCAATTTTTCCTGACTAAGTTGATATGTAAAGCCATATAAACATATAAATGCAAATAAATACATATATATTTTTCAAATGCTCATTGAAATTACAAAGATTTGCATCAAGGCTCTCTCACATCACTGTTAGCCAAAGAAACTAATTTTTTTAAATGTTACATTATTTTTAAGAATAGTTTATGGAGCTACAGGCTAACTTCTTTGTATTTCATTAACAAGCCCAACTCTGGCTATCATGTTTGAGCCTTATCTTACCTGATTAGAAAATCATTTCCCTATTTGCATTAAGGGCAAAAATCTATGCAAAGTCACCATAATGTTATTCAAACCCTGGAACAGCAGTGAAGATCCTATTACACACTGGGGTTGGCTCTGTTTTCAGGAGCTGCAAGTCCAGAAGGGACCATGCTGGTCTTTTATTTTAACCTGCTGCAAGGCACATGTCAGAGAAACCTATCTTGCCTTTGACAAAGCAAATATTAATAATGCCTAAGTAACTTAAATACCTTCAACTTTTGTCCCTTTATCACTTGAGGCTTTTGCATACATTTTACTTCGTGTCTTCAGGATTTGTATGCCCTTTTTGGGTGAAGAGTGGCTTTTTGCTCAGCCCTGGGAAATTCTTCAGCTCCATTCCTCTGGACTCTCCTACTGCCAGGTACAATCAGTCCAGCATCCCCAGGAGAGCGTGACGCCCCAGTGGGATGAAGCCCAGCCTCCCTGCTGTCAGACTGCAGCTGATCCTTTGCCTTTTGCAGTTGATGGACGAAAATATTTTCATTCCTGTAGTGCCAGGATAGTGTCCAAGTGCAGAAGCAGTAGGACTGCATCTTAACTACACTAGGCTTACCAGATAGAGCCTGGAAGGTGTTTAGCTTTCTGACTTGTACAGAAATCAACAGATGTCAGTGAAATCATTTTCTCCAAGGCCTCATTCACCAAGGACTGACCTGGGAGGTTCAGGCAGGACCTGCAATTAGTCCTGGACTCACATCCATGTTGCAGAACTAGGAGCAGGGTGTCTGTGTTGCATCCTTGCAGCCCTAATACTGCTTCTCTTTCACAAACCTGCACCCCAAGTTGTTTTCCTGCCAGGGGCAGGGCAGTGCTTGGTGAAGTTCGCTTCTCAATTTTGCTTTTCCTGGAAGCCACCAGACTGGAGGCCATGCTCACAGACCTTTGAGATTTCAGCAGCATCTACTCTGCAGGGTTTTGCAAATCCCCTTCCTAACAAGTGCTGAGCAGGGAATGCAGGGGGCACCTAAAGCAAAGTTAATTCACTCACACACAGAGGCAAAAAGCATATCCAGTCCATCAGCAAGGTACAGATTTCCTTCAGCTTGGCTTTCTTTCAAACACATTGGCTCTGCATTAGTAAAGCAAAATATCAGAGTGTTGGACTGCACTCTATCCACAAGAAAACAGATGGGAAAACTGATAAACAGGTGTGTAAGGTTATTTCAACAAACATAATGAAAGGTCAAATAAAAGACGTTGTTGGTAGTATTTTTCATCTCCTTGAAGATCAAACTTCCTCCTTATGTTTTTTATGGGCATTGTAGTGGAAAAACACATCACACAATGACTGGTCCATTCTGGGACATGACTGAGAAATCTGGGTGGGTTTATGCAGCCAACATAAAATAATACACACAGACACAAAGTGCTCTGTCTGGGGACACTGTCTGCACAGCACTGTTTTTCACTCCACTGCATGCTGTGACTGTCCGGCTATCAGCACAGCTCACGCACAGTCTGCAAAGCCCCTCAAACCATGGGGTTGTTCCTCCTGCACTGGGGAGACCCAGGGTGCTGAATGAACAACCCGAGGTCGCTCCATCACCTGCAAAGCAAACTAAGGAGGTCCCTTTTACAGAGTGCATCATTAGCAGGGGGAGCTCCTTTCCACAGGACATTGGGAGGCTAAAAGTTGTACCAGGTAAAACATGGTATAGGACATGGGGATGGGATCTGACTGGAGCTCTTCCACGTGAAAAGATGCCCATGGGGTCACATCACCATCAGGAAGCTCAGGTGAGTCACCTGCTATTCCCAGACTGACTTCGGAGCTGTCATTTTCACACAGTCCACCCCTTACTGCAAAGGCAGCTGCAAGCACAGTTTAATCCCAAGTGCAATATTTATGCTAATTTCCCCATTATTTCATTCTTACGGAGTCAATTAATATGTCATGAGCACCACAAAGGCTCTGTGAGTTAAGCCAAGTGGTCCATCTCAGTGGTTTGGTGGCCATGGCAAGGGTGGCTGCTGGGGACAGGAGATCATGTCTCCAAGGACGCCATCGAAAGGAGCAGAGAAAAACAAAGCAGTTCTGAAGCCAGCTTAAAATCTCAGAGCTGCCCTGGGAAACACGTGGAAAAAAATTGAAATACACTGTGTTACCCTGGAAAAACTGATGGATTTTCATGTGTACAGTCTTGTTCTTTAGTTAAAAAATGAACTTTCCTATAAGAAGATAAATCACTCGCCTGGTGGAAACGGCTAAGCTCCCTTCAGTTTGTGGATGTTGAAGGCAAAATCTACTCAAAAGTTATGTGTCAGCTCCAGTTTTGCTTCATGTCATCAAAAACAAAATTCTTCTGGCACCTCCCATAGTCCAGCCTCCTCCCTTCCCCAGGTAAAATTGGGAACCATGTAGTAAAATCTCCTCATGATTGCCCTGTGGAGACCACCAAAGATGAACCTCTTCCCCCAAGAGATTATCTGCTGTAGACACACCAGCATGTGGAATTAAGGACATATTTATTGCTGTGTCCGTGGATGAGAGAAGCATCACAGCTTCCTGAAGACAAGCCCTGCTCCACCCTGGCTCTTTCCCCTCAGCTAAGCCATCCAACATGTTTGCCTCACCTCCCTGTAACAGGCACCTTAAAGGGGAAAAAAAAAAAAAAAAAGGCCTTCTGATCCACTCTGAAACATGAGATATCTCTCAAACCCTCAATAACGTCTTAATTTCCTCTCCTTGCTCTCCATGCTGGAGACGATTACTCAGGCAGGAATGTTTCTGAAGTAAGACAAAAAAAAATTACATTAGTGGGGAACAATGGAGGGGAGACCTGATGGAGCAGAAGAAGTGAATTAGTTTTGCCTTCGAGACACCCACAGAGAAAAGAAAGGTGTCTGGGTTGCCTCAAAGTAATTCCTCCTAGCACAGAACTCTTCTAACCAGCTTAAACAAAGAGAGGTGAGAGATGTGCTTTTGATTTCAGCCCCATTTCCCCAATTTTGTTTGTTTGCTTTGCTTCCACCTGTATTTTTAAGTCCCTTCACCTCCCAGGATGTTTGCAGGGCTATGTTACCTGCAGGAATGTGTCACGTCTCCATCAGGTCTCAGCACAAGAGTTGCAGCTGAGAGGGGGCTTTACATCTGCCCATGTTCCTGCAGATTTCAGAGGGAAGAGGGGAAAGAAAAGAAAAGCATCAACCGAGATGGAACTGTTACATTTTCAGAATTGATATTTAAGGACAAATTCATATGGGATACCCAAAACCATCACAGGGTAAGCAAGGGGAAATGGGAAAGCTGGGAAACGAGAAAAGCTTTTCAGTAGGGAATCTGGAAGGGCTGAAATCCCAAATAGCTAGGATTTTATCTAAATGCTTTTAAGGTCCAGATTATCACATTTTTCCCCCTATTTCGCTTAATTTTTTAACTGAAAAAACAAACGTTTCTTTTAAACATTAAGCAGAACCTTGCTAAGTGGACAAATTTTATTATTTTTTTCGCCAATACCTGAAAAAAATTGCTGTGCTCCTGCCAAAAAAAAAAAAAAAAAAAAAAAAAAAA
>NW_020799109.1:10084525-10116883 GCF_003259725.1 Athene cunicularia
AAAAAAAAAAAAAAAAAAAAAAAAAAAAAAAAAGCCCTGCTTTTTATTCACCTTTATTTAAAAGAAATGTTAAAGTTAAGCCCTTGAAGCCTGAATCAGGACCTCAGCTCAGCCCTTTCAGTTGTCCTTTAAAACACCGCTTTTTGGCACATCTCTGGGGGAACGAGGGGCTCCTATCTGCTGAACTTTCAGACTGTCAGGCCAAACAAAAGCAAGCACAGCTCTCTTTTTCTTGAGGATAAAGTGGAACACACACCAGCCAGGACGTCTTGTACATTGAAAAATTCCTGTGCTGTCACGCTTAACTAATAAATCGTCGAGCTATGTAAACAGGACCGGGGATGCTATTTATTTATTTATTTGTTTAAAAGAGGGGAAAAAAAGCGTCTTGTCTGAAGGTTGCTTGCCAAATGCATGTCAAATAGTGGGAGGAAGGAAAAAATCAACAACAAAGGAGTTTAAAGACAAAAATATTAAGAACCCCAAATTGGGTGAAAATTGCTTTCTGACAGATATCACCTATTGCAAACGAGACAGAAATACAAGTAATCTTGTAAAATGAAAGCCAAGGACAGACTTGTACCTGCCTTAGATGAATAAGTATCCCATTATCTTGAAGAATGAGGGCCCCGGGCTGTGATTATGCCACTATTGTATTCTAAACAGCATGGTTTGTCAAACGGAATAAATCCTAGCAAAACCAAATAAAAAAAGGGATCCAATTTGAAGCCCAGCACACAATTTATTATTTTGTTTAATGTCGCCCTCTCGATGTTACTGATTATTGGGCAAATAGCGCCGTGTTTAAGCATGTGTTTAGAGTGGCTTGTCCCCCTCGCAGGCTCCCAGCTGTCACCTTGACTGTCACCCAGTACTGGCAAGCTGTTTGCTGCCACCGGTAGCCACCTCCAAGCTCACCAGCCTTAGCTTAGATGGGCACAGTACAGGTCATCATCTTGGGGAGAGAAATTCAGTATTTGGGTTTCTACTTGGATGAGTCTAGTGGCGACTTTGATGTAATGAAGAGCACTATGCACCATACTGATAGTGTCAAACCAACCAGGAGCTAATGGCAGACAGTTGCATCATAAATTTATGAGGTAGAAGCAAATTTCTCACTGATCTTCTTCTCTTTTATGGATTTGGGGTAACAGCCCATCTCCCACTGATTCTTGAAAAGGTCTTTCCTCCTTCAAAGGTACCATCCCTTGTTTTATGATGTCTCAACATCAGTTACAAAAAAAAAAAGAAAAGCAATTAAAAGGACCAAACAGCTTATATAGATTATTAGATTTTATAGAATAAATACTTGATCTCACTTTATCTGCTTGAGTTGCAGGGTGGGACTGGACATGAAGCTGCCCTTACACAAGGTAGAGGCATTGCTGCAACATTGGGATTATGAGTGGTAAGGAGGCAGATCTAGTCCTACTTTGCATCCAGTTGGCTTCCCAAAGTTGTGTTACTCTCTTGGAAAATTCCTCAGAAAGCTGTCCCTGACATCTCCCAGTTACACCCAGCAGTGGGTGTTCAGGAAAAGCTGGTACAACCACAGATGAATGCAAATGGGAGGGAAGGAACAATCACACTGCTCTTGGGCAGGTTCTTGGGGAGCAGTTTGCTGGGGAAGGAGCACTACAGTGGTTCCCATACCTTGGCTCACCTTGATGGAGTTATTGTAATTTTTTGACATGACTTTGAAGGTGCTCTGAGTTCCCCAAATGTGAAAGGAAGCCAATAACACTTATTTAACTAGCATAATCTATTCATCACGTTTTCATTTGTACAAACCCTGGAGTTACATAAAAAACTACTGAGCCAGGAGCAGAATGGGAGAAGGAATATGTGAGTGATACATCTGGACGTTGACCACAGAGCATCTTTTGCCCAAACAGCTCTTGTGATGCTCCCTTTTGCTCCCATAACCCTGTCTCTTTGTGCTCGCCTTGAACGAGGAGTGATCGTTCATATTCCAGTACTTTAAATGACTGAGGATTATTGGAAGCATGAGTTTTGAGTGTGAAAATACAGCAGTTTGTCAGCTCCTTGGGGCAGGAGCTCTTATGGCATGCAAGTAGATTGCCCTCACGCAACAATGGCTGATCATAGCAGGGAGCGACGTGACAAAGTCTAGGAGTAATAGCAAGGAATGATGGATTTAGAGAGTCAAAAAAAAAAAGTGGGCACATTTTATTTAGGCAAAGTTCCAATTGAAATCAATAAGAACCACAGAATGTAGGCTCGTAGTTTGACTTGAAAGCATTATTTGTTAAGGACTATGAAAAACGGAGGAATTTTAAAAATCTAATTTATTTTACATCATTTTGTGCGGGCTATTTAATTTTCCTGAACCTCATGGCTTTTGGACATAGTAATATCATTCACTCCCTGTTGCACTCAAGTTTCACGGTACTGCCAACCATGAGCATCAAGAAAGTTACTCTCAAGTCCCTGAAATAATAGATGAGATTTTGTCATGTAGATAAAGGACTCCTTGACTTCAGCCTTCAGCTGTGACATTTCCCACAAGGGAGAAACTAATTTAAAAGGAGAGATACTCTCATATTCACAGGTCTCCAGGAGCTGGGGTTTAACCTGTTTGGCTTTCACCCCCTTACTCTCCAAATATTGCAAACTCTGGGGAAACAGTTCCTCTTGATGGATTTCTACTGCTTTTGCCGAGCTCTTTGTCAACGTGTCTCTTGACAAAGTTTTCCTGATATTTTAAATCAGGCAAGGGCTACAGAAAACACAATCCCTCATTATAGAATAGCTACATGTAGTCAGGATTCAGAGAGCTAATTTGTTCCTTACCTCAGCTATTTTCATCAGCCCAGAAATGATATTACCTGCAAGACTTCCTTTTCCAACATAAACCAGAAATGATGGCAAGGTTTTTGTTTGCTTTGTGCAGAACAAGTGAAAAACATTCCACGCCCACATAGTCTAAATATATTAGTCAAACTAAACCCAGATTTCCCTCAATGAATCTGAATATCTTGCCAGAAACTATTATTTTCTACTGGAACATACACATCTGAGAGGACTCACATGGGTCCATCTGTTGTGTTTCAGGCTGGGAAAGGTAAGGACACTGGGCCCTTCAAAATCTTCTCTATTATAAGGTCCTATCCTGTAAGAAAGACAAAAGCATCTTACAGGTGGAAATATCAAAAGCCTGTATGCCCTTAGCTCTCTAAAATGATCACACAGGGAATTTAATACTACTTGATTCCATTGCCCAGGCAAGTTCTCTGTGTTTGTAGTTTTGTTTTATATGAAAGTAGCTTCAAAAGTTTCCAAAATTTCATCTCTTTCAGAAGTCGTTTTGTCTCGGTTTTCAAAATACACTTTCTTTTTTTCCCCTCCTTACTTCCAAATTCTTCTGCTTTTCTGGAACTTCTGTTTCCTATCATCTGGAACATTCAGAAGCAAGTCCCAAATACTTCCAGTTAAGTTCCCACCAGGATGCCAATCCCACCTGAAAAAAAGAAGGAGAGAAAGAAAAAATAACAACAACAAAAATGCCCAGTGAAAACCATGAAATCCCATGGAAAAAAAAAAAAAAACCACAACAAAAAAATACAAAAACAAAATCAAGAAATCGAACTTGGAACTTTCAAAAGGGAATAAATACTCTCCCCTTAATGTAGAGCTTTGCACCTTAAAATCCTCCAGCCACTTCAGCATTAGACATCATTTCCCCCTTTTTTTAAATTATTTTTCCCAAGCAACCGAGCTGCCTGCCCACGACACCCGCAGCAATGCTCTGACCCCTTCTCCCAGCCTCTGCGTCATGGGGCGAAGCTTGCAAGAGCCCACCTCCCCCTTCAGGGTGATGATTATGCTCTCCCCACTACACTGAAAGCTCTGTGTGGAGGGGAGGGAAAAAGGGGAGATGAATCCAAAGGCATTCTGGCACCCCGGCCCGATAAGAAACTTTAGCCCTATTCAGCAGCTGACAACCGCTTGTAGAATATGATCTTAATCCTGTTTCTAACATTCTTTCGCCCTTCGGCCGCCCTATTCCAGGCTGTATTCTTCTAACCGTCGCTTTAGCAAATCCCCCAAATAGAATTACTGGGGGAAGATAAACATCAAAGGGAAATTCAAGAAATCTACAGTAGGTTCACACAGTAGGGGAAAGAGAAGCAGGTGGGGACCAGTGGAAAGGGCTGTCTCTCCCCTTGCCCTGCGTCCTTTTCTGGTTGCATTCCTAAGGGCTGCCTCACTGGCTATCCTCAGAGCGGCCTCACAAACCTGCTCAGCAGCGTGCTATTTTTAGTATTTATTTTTTATCCTGCTTGAGGCTTTTTTTACCTTGGGAGGATGAGAGCCCAGTGGTGCAAAGCACTGTATGTAGCCATCGTGTGTAAAAATAACCCTTTTCTCAGGGAGGTTCATCACCTCAATGGAGAAGATGGAGTTGGGAGAAGGAAAGGACGTTTTCCTGGTAGGAAGCAGAAATGGAGAGACACTGAGGGACTTTCCCAGCAGCATGCAAGTCTGCTGTAGAAATTAAATGTGTGAATATAATTTGGGAGCTCCCAATAATTCCCATTGGAAGCAGGATCCTTCAGCACTCAGAGACATGGAAGTCCCATGACTTGCCCTGAAGAGCTTCCCAACATAGGTTACCAGCTCCTGCATGGAAGGAGCCTCAATCTGAGCCCATAAGAAGCATTCATATTTGTCACACAACTGTGAATCTCCTTGGCTGTGCAATTAAAAGAGCACTACATGCTACACCCCTGGCACTAAGGAAAAGGTGGGACTCTGAGGACAATGCCAGTCTCTCCATCCTGTCTCACCTCAGTCCTCTAGAAACCAAGGACTTGCTTTCTGCTTACTGTACAGTTGATGAATAAGGATGAGCCCTACCAACCCCAACTTCAGATGCTGTCTAGCATGACTAAAGTGAGGTATAGACCAGATGTCCTCAAAGACCCCTTCCAACCCAAATTATTTCTCTAAATACTGTGATTCAATAGGAACTGCCTTACAACAAGGCGCAGAAAATATGAGTAATTAGAGTGCAGATAATTGCAGATAATTGAGAGTGCAAAAGCATTCCCTTACTAACTCTCCCAGGAACACCATCTTTCATGCTGGCTCTGTTTCACAGTTGCATTCACACTAGCTCCATCAGCACTTTCTTCCTAACCCCTTCTAGCAGCTGCAGCTGACACCTACTCCAAGAAGGGCACAAAGATGATGGAGCCATACTTTTATTCTGTAAGATGATGGTATGACAAGAGACAAAAGCTAACACTTTCAGCTTGGGAGATTTGGGCTGAACATCAGGAATCCCTGATGGTGATGGTGTTAACAGCCCTGGGGGCAGGACACCAGAGGTAGGGTATCTCCATCCTTGCAGGGTTTCAAAACTTGGGTAAACACAGCCATGGCCAGCCTGATCTGGTGTTAACAGCCTTGCAACGGGCAGGAGGTGGGTCTGAAGATCCCAGAGATGCCCTAGCACCACCCATGCATGCTCCTCAGTTGCCAAATGTTTACAAAGCAGTTTTACTCTGAAAAACAGCTGTTGTAAGAAGAGCACTGTGAGACTGTGTAGCAGCTTCCAGGAGGTAAAAATCTGATCAGCTATAAAAGAATAGAGACACATAAAAATAGAGCTCCCACCACTCATGCTAAGGGATTAACTTTCAGTTAAGAAACAGGGTGGCCTTGACCTTGAACAAGTCACAGAATCACAGAATCATCTAGGTTGGAAAAGACCTTGAAGATCATCCAGTCCAACCATTTACCTAACATTGACAGTTCCCAACTACACCAGATCCCTCGGCGCTATGTCAACCAGTCACAGATGCCTGTTTTGCTGATGGTGTCTCCGCTGCCCCATTACATGTAGTTTGAAGAAAAGGCTTCACATTCTTGGTTCTGGTTTTCCTGCTGTCAAAGGAGGCTGAATATCCTTGTACATTCATTGATGCTCTAGATTCACGACTTGTCAGATTATCTCAAACCTCAAGATCCCATCTGGATTGAAGTGGATCATCACCATGCCTTTACAGCTCTTTTCTCCTGCAATTATATGTCAAAACTTGTTTTATTCCATGCAGAAAACCTTTGAATCTAGCACAGTGATTAATAGGTCTACCTTACAGCAGTTATTTTGCTTTCTTTTAACTCATTTTGTGGTTTTGGCATCTTGCTTATGCAGAGAAAACTGGGGGGGGGTGGGGGGTGTAAGAGACACATTCCACATTTTCATCAGATTCAACAAGAGGGAAAAATCACAAGAGTGCCATTTGCAGCCTACACAACTGCTGTCACAGATTTTCAGTGTAACTGCTTGATTTAAGCCATACGATACCCATGAGGTACTTTTATAACCATGGACAACCCCGATAGACCCCACAGGACATGAGGATGTGTCTTCTCTCTACTCATCTCTGGTTAGACCTGAGATGGAAAAACATGTCTACTTTGAGAACCGCTTCAAGAAAGATGTGTGTTAGCTGGAGAGAGTCCAGACAGAAATAGTGAGAAGAACTGGAAAACAGCATCCATAAATTAACACTGTTGATGTTGTGTAACCTGGAGAGACAAAAACAAAGGGAGTTTCAGATATATGCCTGCTTTACTACATAGAGGACTGTTATAGAGCAGGAACTAGTCCCCTCACTATATCCTCAGAAAACAGGGCAAGCCTCAGGTTTAGGAATATATTCTTTGAATTTTGTGATCAGAGTATATCTGGGGTTTTATGACCTGTGAGAAGTTCCTAGGTCTCATATCTCTTTGGGATACACTCTCCCACATCATTTGATATGTTGAGAATAGTTATTTACCACTCACGCTTTGTGTGGCCTGAGGATGTGGCTATTGATAGACTGGTCCCCAAACCTCTGTTCCAGCTTCATAATCTAGTCTGTCACCCTGCACATCACAAGCCAGAGGACTTTGGTGAATTAACTCCCTCTTGAAACAGGGAATCCATCCTCCAGTCTAAAGTCTGCCAACAAGGAGGCACCCCCCACCTCACCTTCAGCAAATAGCTACTGTGGTTAATTACTCTTACAGTCCATGTTAATCTCGCTATGAGATCCTGTCTCATCCTAAGGCTCATACCTCCTTCTCGGGTTGCTCGAGATTTCACCCCTGATTGCTGATGGCATCCATGGTCCTGCTGGTTATGAAAAGCTCAGCTAGATCAGTTGCAAAGGGAGGCTTAAGTGTTTCCAAGACCATAATGAAAATTCCTTTCTGTAGAAACTGTGACCCAGACATGAAACCCAACCCTCAGCAGGAGACTTCTAATTTCATAGGAGACAAAAGCCAAGCACACTAAAAAAAATTGTCACTCCCTTGGAGAAAGGGGATTTATCATTCAGGTGTGAAGTGCTCCACCAGCCTCCACACATTGGTTTACTTAGGGATGTTTTTCTTGGGATTTATTTTAAATCAACAGAATGGGTTTGGAAACACTTTATGTCTGCCTTGTCTGGACAATGGGACAACCAAAACGTTGGGCAATTTTCATCATCCAAGGCTCCTTTCTTTTTTCATCCTGAAAGTGTTTATTTGGACTAGAGGACTAGTTTGTTGAAAATCTGGAAGATGGGGTGATGACCACATATCTGTTGCCTAGATGGTGCCTCTAGTCAGAGAAAAATCTGGGGGGAGCACTTCCTATCCATAGAGATGGGGTATTCAGTCACTTCAGCCATTAACTCAATTTGTTGTTTATCTGATAACAGCTGCATTCAACAGAGACTGCTCTATATGTCCACGAAGCACCACCATGCCTGGCTTGATGTCAGGATGTATGAGCCCAGCACCAAAACTTCCATCACATGGAAAAGAGTAAAGATATCTGGATATAAACTGTTATTTCATTTCCACCTACCACAGCTTTAGCTCTGATTTACATTTAAGTAGAAAAATATTCCTAGAAAGTCTGTGTCTAAGGAAAAAACTAGCCCATAGAAATCCTCATCTCCACCCTCATGGGTTATCATAAACTTCAAAGAGAGCAGGAAAAAATCAGAAAAGGGGCATGGTGGTGCAGTCCCTATATTGATACCACAGCTTTGTGTTTTAGAGTCCCAGTTCACCTTTTTTCCAATTTGCCTAGTGACCTCTTTGCTATAACCCTCCTCAAGTGGGGCAAGCAAGAATGTCTCTACACTCAAAGTGCTGTAGCAAAGGGTTACAAATTTGGGCATCCACTGTGTCCAACACAGGAGATGCTTTTGTGTGGCCAGGCTCAGGACTGATCCTTCATGTTCATGCTGAATACATTCAGGCTGAGCACCACTTTGATGTCCATGTAAGTCCCAGGATCCCACCATATTCCCGCTCCCCTTTGCCCAGGAAAGACAGTTGAAGAGGAGAGTTGGAGGAGCAGGATTTTGTAGGCTGCAAAGCGCCCACGTGCTGCACAATGTGATCACAGCCTCAAGGATGTCCTCGTGCCGGGGAGGCTCTCACCCTTTCTCCATTCCAGACCATTGCAAAATCAGCTTTTCGAGGACTCTGCTTCTCATTTATTTCTCCTGGGCCTGTCCATGCTTCCCCCCATTAACCTTGCCAAATTTTAGTTCATTCTTAAAACATTTTCAATTAAATGGCTTTTCAATCAGTTTGATCACAAGTGCTCTTGCCAGAAGTGCGGCACACCCGTGAAATCAGGAATTTCCTGCAGGACAGTTACTTTCTGAAAAAAAAATTCTGGATTTTCTCTTGGAAAATTATCAGCTCCAATATAGAACTATTCAGCCTCATAGCCAACATTTTCCTTTTTATTTCTTCCAGAATTTGGAGTAGATTCTCCCCCTCCCCCTAAAATTTTGTTCTGAACAAAACATTTCATGGATAAAAAGCAAACCAAAAGCACTCTGCCCTGGCTCGGAGTTCAAACAGGCAGGAATTTTCACACAGCCCAGACCTGAGGCTTGGAAAGGCTCTGGCTTCTTGGCAAAGCTCATGCAGTAATGTAACTCAGAGTGCCCACGTTTGTCCAAGGCACACCCCCCACCAGTTTAACACTGGGGAGGCTAACCCAGTTCAAATAATTTCTAATACAGATCTTCTGAGGCTTTCCTTTCCAGTAAATACTTATTTTTTGTTAGCAGCAACTATCTGAGAGACATACTTTCAGGGCTGGTTCTTTTCCCCTTTCTTAGCCTCTTGAGGACCAAGTCATGATTTTATGTGCATCATGTTTTTTCCCTCTTTCGACACTCACCAGTCCAGAGGATTGCTGTGATTTATTTGAGCAACAAGGGTGCACCCAGAGTTTATTCACTGGACCAGATTGCTGTGAGATAGAAGAGTCGGGCTGTGCTCCCCCCCTGCTCCTAATGCTGAGAGATTAGATGGGGAAGCCAGATAGCCTGGCTCTGGAAGCAAGCAAATGAGCAACCCTAAATGCCTTCCTAGACCCAGTGACCGTAAGTCCTTGGCGGTGACTGGTCCTTGTGGGATAATGCCAGGAGTAGGCATATTAAGCACATGAATGTCAAGTCCTAATTCATCTCTTTAATGTTGTACAGTAGCAGGACTGTACCCCCCTGCTGTGGTGTAATTTCACGCTGAGGAGTCTGATGGGGCTTCCTGCAGACTGATCCTTTATGGATCAGAAAACTCACTTTCCCTTTGTGTTAGAGGGCCCAGAGATTATCTTATTAACCACCTCCATGCCAGCGCAGATTAAACACCAGGCTCTGCCTCTTCTGAGGACTCCTTTTTAGTGCTTCTTTTCCCCTCCTATTGGTTCACATCACTGAGGTGAAGAACATTAAACACCCAAGCCTCTACCAGTGGGTTTCACACTTACGTGACCATATGGGCTATTTTGCATTTTCTTGGCTCAGATGCAACACTGGCCTTGACTGAACCCTAAATCAGTTTAAGCAGCTTGGTGTATTCACATTAGGGTGCCTATATCCCCTTTTCAGATACTTCTCTCCTTTCCCCTAAAGAGGCAATGTTTAAACTATTTCAGAGCAATGCCCTCCAGGTACCACCAGTCCCAGCTCAACTGCAGGAGTGGGTCCACCTCAGGCACTACACTCTGTAGGACCTGGTCATCTGGAGGAAGGGCTTCTTTTCTTCCACCATCTCAGTGCACCAGACTTCCATTCCTGTATTGACTTCACAAATATCTCCAGACCATGCCATGGGACAGCAAGATGTGGCACTGAGCAGTTAGGATGCTCCTGTGGCCTCTAAAGGTGTCAGTCACTGCACACAGGACAGGAAAGGGATGTAGGAGGAAAGGCAGAAGCCTGAACATATTCTCAGACACTCCTCAGGGTGGGGGATTTTCCAATCTGAGGAGACAAAAGTCTTCTGCTTTCACCACTAGACCAAGGCTACCTCCCTGAACGATGGCCACCCTGTAGCCACGTCCCAGCGTGTAACAGGGGATGATAGTTTATAATCTCATTTTCTGGGCTGGCTGACCTTTTGGTGCCCCTCATGCTCCGTGTAAATAATTTGGAGTCAAATTTCTTTGCCTCACAGGACTGTTCTTCCCTTGCCTGCTTCTAACAGGCTCCTGGCTGAACAGGGAGTTTGTTGGTGAAGAAAGTCCCAGGATAGTCCCACCAAAAAACCTGCAATTCAGTCTTGTTTGGACAAAAAGCTGCAGCCAGGGCCAGGCTCCTAACCACCTGCGGTTTTGGCAGATTGGGAGTGGCTCCGACATGCTCCCATCTCCTATTCAAGGTACCTGCCTATGCTCCTCCCCATCCATCGGCAGTGTTTCCTGATTCAGGGTCATTCCATCCCTTTGTTGCTTTACCTGATGCACTTTAAAAAAGCAGTTCAACACAGCCCTCAGTGGAGTTCAATTATTTTTAGGATATTGCTTTATCTGTTCATGTTGCGTCGAGCTACAGACCTGGTGGCAAGTTTCGCCACCACCGACAATCTTTTTGCAGCTAATGAAAAATAACCTGCTCTTTATCTGCAGGAAATGGCATTGCCTGGGTCTTATCATGGCAAATTATTTAATGGCTCTCCAAGTATTAAATAGTCCTTACCTGACCATAGAGCTGTGTAAATCTCTTTCCAGCTGCTATCCCTCTGCGTTGCTGAGCACCCCGACTTGCAAAGCCGAGCCACAAACTACAGCCATAGCTATCCCATCCCGAGGCAGTCATGAGCCCTCTCTCAGATCCTTGACTGTTCTGCCCCTACACAGGTCACTTGTTCCCTGGAAGGACACAGGACAGCAGGATTCCAGCTTAGGGACAAAAGTCCTGTAGTCCTGCTTGAGGACACACCAGCATCCCAGTGGGATCCCAGGAGGAGAGGCAGGTGCTGAGCCTGCAGCCCACCTCTGCTGGGAAACAGTGAAGCACAGAAAACACTGAGCCCCCAGATTCCCAAGCAACTGGCCCTCTCGTTTGTAGAGGAGGGAAAGCCCAGGACAGGAGGCTGTGCTGGGACCCAGCACCCACACAAGGCCACAGCACCTGCAGGAGAGCCCAGGGCAGGAGCTCAGCCTGCAGCTGCCTCTCCCTCTGTCACAGTCAGTGGCACGACAGCATGGGCAGCAAAAAAGGGACCTGTCAGAAATCAGCGGCTATTTTTAAGAATTTGATCATTAATAATGTGATTGGGCTTTCTTTTCCAGTGCAGAAAGAATAGTGAGGTATATCTTGTTTTAACTGCAATGTTAAGCTTGTTAATTTATTTTTCCATAAGGAAAGAAACAAACCTCTCTGTTCTACCCCAACTTAGCTTTAAGAACAGCTGTATGGTAAGTGGAGAGCAGCTAGAAACCTCAAATTCTCCAGGAGGAACTGAACTCTTTTTTTTCCTTGCAAACAACCTACTTAAAGAGCCCCCTGGGGAAAAATGTGTAACTTGAACCCTTTATTTCTGCATTTACAATCTGACCACTCTCCCCTTTGCCCACGTGAGATGGGTCATGTTTGGTTCGGGCTTGAGGCTTCTAGGCTTTCTATCCAGCCAAGCCTATGAAGGTGATGGGGAAGGCTTATGAAAGTGATGGGAAAAGGCTTGTGAAAGTGACGGAAGAAGGCTTATGAGGGTGATGAAGGAAGGTTTTTGAGGCTGTGTAGGTCTTGAGATCCCACTGCATGGGAAGAACAGCCTGCAGCCATGAGGCAGGCTCTGCAGCCACAGAAGCAAAGCTGAAGCCATCAATAGCAGAGATTGCTGCAGGTTACCAGTGAAGCGAACCAGAAGGCAGCTCCCCGAGGATGTGTTAGAGTGACCCGGTGTATGCAGAGCTGCTCACTTGCTCACTTGCTGTGGAGAAAAAGCTGTCGGAGAGCTTATTCCTCCCTGCATGGCAGGAGTGGAGCTGCAGGTCCCCATGTGGCTACTGCCCAGGCAGCAGTGGGCAGAGTGGAGGGGACAAATGGAGACAGCACCCCTGTGGCACAGTCCAGGGAGCGCCTTCATCCTGCAAAGGGGAAGATTTTCAGTCTGAATTAATGCAAAGCCCCCTATTCTGCCTGGCATAGTGGGTTTCCCTGAGACTCAGCCCGTGCCTTAACGAAGGGCCCTTTCCAATCCGCGAGTCGTCAGATCCCAGAGCAGAAGAGAGGACTGTTTGTTTAGACCTATGTGGGTTAGGCAGCTCAGACTTTATTCTTGCACTTTGATAGGTTCCTAAATGAAAATCCAATAATATTTTAAGCAGAACGAGTTCCCATGAAAGTCATTTCTAAATCGCCCAGCTCATCCCACCTGTCGGCTGGATTCTCCATCACCACTGGCCTAAGCCCAGTGTCGCATCATTGCTCCCAGCGGCGTTACTCCTGGGATCCGAGTCCGGCCCTGCCACAGAGAGCACCCGCTGCCGCCTGCCTTTAATGAACATGTAAATAGATGGGAGGCTTCGGAGCAGAGTAACCCTGCAGTCAGGAAGTTCTCCAAAGCAGCTCGGGAGAAATAATACTTTATTCCTGGCGGTGCAAATAAGTGATAGGGACTGGCTAAGAAGGGTTCATGCAAATACTCCTGAATTAAGCTCCGTCTGAAGTTAGAAAGGAAAGATGATAAACACACCCGGCTTTAAAACTGCAAAATATGCTTTGCAGGCATGAAACCGGAGGAATAACAAAACTATCTGACATCATATTAAACAGCAAAGCATTTCTTATTCTCAGGGCTGCAGTTACCTAAAATCAGAGTCCTACTCAAGAGTCCTAACTATTATTTACATTTCTAAATCTTAAAACCATTAACAAAAGCCACTTAATTCAATTACTTTCCCTGGGCGCTGATGTTATTACACTATTGTCACGAAGCTGAGTTTGGCTCTGTTTTTCTCTTTTTTTTTCTCTCTTTAAATTCATTCCTCTTTTCTCTGAGCCAAGTGCCTCCCCCCCACCTCCCTGTCTTCCTCTCCCCCGATGTCATTGTGTAGAACTAATGGGGTAAACTGAAATGGTATCTGTCCTCATTGACAGGTTTATGAGAATTTAATAAAGCGTGGCGCGGATAAAATGAGATATTACAAGGCCACACAAAGCTGATTGACTTCTCCACGTCAGCATTTTTATTTGGTTATTTATTTATTTCTTTTCAATGCAGGGGTGATCTCACCAGTCCTTCGGTAGTGCCAGCCCAGGAAAGATAGAGGGGGAGGGAAAACATGGGTGGTGGGAGAGACCAATCGATCCATTGACTTGTTTATTGTGAGCACAGGTCGTGATGCTTTGCAGCTTTCTGATCGCTCCAGGAAGATGACATACAGGAGTCAGCGGGGGCCCCCCAACCGCTGCCTATACACGTTCTTGCCCCTCGTAGCTCCACAGTAAGCTTGCCAACAACAGCTTGCCACAGGTGAGGATTCCCACTGCTTTTCTGTCAAGGTGTCTGAACCAGGGACCAGCTGCTAGTTGTGCGACACTGCACAGACACTCAGCATGGACGGGGCGGGAGGTGCATCAGCGTTGCACAAGTTGTGTGTCCCTACAGGGGTGACATCTGCAGTGATGCTTAAATGGCCCCCCATAGCCCACCCCAGGCCACAGGGAGGTTTACACCGATTGACACAGAGCAATCACAACCTGAAATAGGGCCCAGGGGGTCTTCAAGAAGGATGCCACCAACCCGCTCCACCAAGGCAAGGGCCTACTCTGCGCCTCAGTTCCCCCTCCTGCCCAATGTCCATCCTGCTTGTGTAGATACAAATTAAATGTGACCCGAGGGCCTGCACAGATCAAACTTTCCCTCTGGGAAAATCAATGTGTATATTTAAGTGTGTTTGCTCCCATCCCATTGCAAACAGGGAAAGCTGGAAAGCTGGACTGTGCATTACCTGGCTGGCTGTCTCCCTCTTCTGGCCTGTTCAAAAAGCAGATGTCAAAAAAAAAAAAAATCAAGGTTTTGCGTTTGTGTGCTTTTTTCCAGGCAAGCAAAACCACAGTGCCAGTCACCAAGGAGTTCTGGATGCAGACCTTTCACACTCAGAGATGCGCAAGGGCTCAGGACCCTGCTACAACTCAGGACCCCATAACATTGCTTTGGGGGAAGACTGTCAGAAATAAACTTGGGGTTAGCCTCAAAACTTGGCCTGTGGGCTTCAAACACAAATAATATTTGTTTCCCCCTCTCTGCAACATGCAGTCAGAGAGGGTGGAGATGTTCTTGCTCATTTGAAAGTGCAGGCAGCCTGCCAGATTTGAGGCATGGTCCTGGACACCGCAACAAATCCTGGCAGCAGCAGAGCTGCAGGTCTCTTGAGCACTGACAGTCTGCAGGATCAAGCCCTGATGGGATGTCCTCCTTAGCAAAACCAACCCAGCCCAGATGGACCAATAGCAAAACTTCCATCATTTTATAAGAGCACTTAAAACCTTCTGAAATCAAATCACTGCTCCCAACAAAAACTCGGGCTGTCCCATCACCGAAAGACGCAGAAAAGCGCTTGCAAGTTCAGAGTATATAGTGCAGTGTTGTAGAGTGCAAAAGCCTCGGAGCGTGAGATTTCTGTCAGGACAGCAGCTCAATCCTGCTCTCTGGTGGCTCACACCCGCAAGGCCAAGCGCATCCAGCAGCGATGTCTTCTCGGAACAGCGAGAGATGCACATCTTGCCCGGCTCGGTGTTCCCCCATGGGCTGGAAAGGGTCTGTGCTCCTCTGTCTTCATTAATTTAGCTCAAGATACAGCTCAGAAGGCAGCTGTGCACAAGAAGATGGAGATCATGGTAGATTTTAAGATTCCCTGCTTGAGCAGGGCATGAGTCCATCACTCTGAGCTCCATAGAGGCTGAAACCCACCATCCTTTTTTAAAAGCCCCTCCAAATTCTTTACATCATGGGAGGCATTATTCTGCTCTGCACAGCATGCTCACAACCCCCGCAACAGCCTTTCCTGCCATGTCCCAGTCTATAGACATCCCACCCTCCCCCAGTATTGTGTCTCCTTGCCGAAGGGCCACATGGTGCAGAGCAAGCCAGGGAGCAATTTCTTCTAGATTTCCTCACCCCATCCCTGCTGAGACGTACCATACTCCCAGCCTCAGCGACGTGGCAGCACGATGGGCTCTCTCGAAGCACAGAACAACAGCAGATGTTCCTTGAGGACACCACCTCTGCCACTGTCACCACCACCATCGGTTTCCCAAGGCCTGTGACCCCAGGGCTGGTTTTATCGATTCATCACACCATGAGGCAGCATCCTGTAAAGCCTGGGCTCATCCCTTGCTATTGAGGAGCATTTAACCATCTTCTCCATACTGGCTTCACCCTGTAAAGCTTTAAACACAGAGATGATCCCCCATTCTTCACTCTGTAATGCACAGCAAAGAAAAAGAAGGGGTGAACCTGGTCCCCCCCTCACCAGATTTTCTGCCCTGGCTCTGCTCGCCCCTCTCCAAGCACCAGAGCTGCTCAGTGTGTAAATGTATGTAAATCTTTGACAGTATCCACAATAGTCCCCTATCTCCTGCTCTCTTTCTCCGGCTGGAGTAATTACAGTGTAGCAGTGCCAGCACGAGGCATTTCTGCTGATGAATGCACTCAATCTAAGCACAGTTTTATGTATCATTAATTCCTTTAGGGTTCAAAAAAATAACTTTTTTGATGGCAGATAATACTGTAATCACTCACAATTGCCAATACAATTATCTTCATTCAGCTGTGTAAAAAACAACTACAGGAGTAATTTTAGGCACTTATATTTTCTTTCTCCCTTTTTCTTTCTTATTTTTTAATGTTCACGTGCAATGGAAAGCTGTTTGGACTTAGGTTGCTATAACACAGGAATAAGTCCCCACTCCCTCATCTGTATAGAAAGAAGGTTTTCAGAGCCTGAAACTATTTGCTTAAGGTGTCTTCAAGAATCTTAGTGATCTCTCAAAGGGTCCTCCCATCCTAGGGATCCCACTGCTATGATCTCTTCATCTTTTTCTTACTCTCCAGCACACAACAGCTGGCAGGTACACAAGGAGCAAGAGAGTTCATATAAATCGCACACGCAAGTCATGGCCCTCTTCCAGGTCAGCTCCTCCTCTGCTCTGTTGGAGAAAATACATGAGCACTCCCTACTCTGCTTCAGAACAGAGTCCACAAAGCTGGCACAAACTATGTGTTCAATCTGCTCACACTAACTCAGATATTCCAGCTTGGAGCAACCAGCCCTCCCACCGGCAGAGCTCTGGAGCACAATCAGTGAGGAGGACAAGCATCTCCTACAGACAGAGGGGACTACAAAGCAAAAAACAAAGGTGTCACCGAGTGAACAACTTGGTTGAAGTGTGAAATTTTCTTGCAGGGGCAAAGGGAATCGCTTCCATGTGACACCACCTCTTGCCTGAGCTGCTGGACAACTTTCTTGCAGGGGTTAAACTCCAGCTCTGGGAGGAGCTGCTTCACCTTGCAGATCATGTTGAGGAATTCCACTCGAGAGTCAGAAACCGACAAGGAGAAGAGAAATGACGCAAGAGTGACTGTTGACTGTTGCAGATGAAGCTTGGATCTTGTTCCAGAGGGACAGACCCCAAGAAGTAGTCAACTGGCAGCTGGTGGCAGGAGCAAGTTGTTAACCTCTGAGAAAAAATCTATAAACAGCAGGGTGAAATGGAAGAACCAAAGTGTATAAATTCCCATGTGAACAGGAAACAATTTCTTATTGTCACTTCTGAAATAAGGGACAGAAAATTAAATCAGCTGAGGGCAGCAAACAGGAGATGTCGCTTTCCTGTAGCACATGGATAAACTGTGGGTCTCCCTGCTGCAGGACACTGAGTGTCAGAATCGGATTGCATCACACCAGAAGTATTTGTAGGAGCACAGAGCTGTTAGTCACTGAAACTTAACCTTTGGCTTGAGAAGCCACAGCTCTCCAGATGCCAGGAGACAGGATTAAGGAAAACATTGCTGTGTGCTTGCCATACTGGTGTCAGATGAACCGGAGCTAGTTGGGAGTTCAGCCTGAGCCAGTCCAGCTGCTGTGTGATGTGTCACGGTTAGAAGATGTCAACTTTCTGCCCCTCCTTTAGTAACCACACGGGTACAGCAGCTCCGGGGTGTGGTGGTACCCACCCAGTCACAGCTCTGTGGACACAGGGAGACGTGTGGGCAGTGGGGAAGGAAACCTTCACCAACCCAGCTGATCCTTTTGCCCTCCCTTAGCTGCAGGCTCCAGCCTTGCCAGGCAGTGGAGGAGGTGCAGGGTCAGGATCCATCCTTGTTTCTCGCAGCCTGATTCCAACCCTCTTTGCTGCAGTGTATGAGCAACCCTATGGACATAACATCAGAAAAGCTGCACCTGCTCATCTGGCAAGGACACACCAGTGTCCCAAAGGGACATCAGGGCATGACTCGCCCCCCAAGCCAGCAGTTGAGCCCCCACACCAGTCCATGGGGAGCAAGGCCAGACCCATTCTACCTCTCTTACATGGTCCCAGGCACATCCTCCTGGACAACGTGTCCCCAGCCACCACCTGCTTATGTTGGAGCACCCCTATCCTCTGCCCTGTCCCAACTCTGCTGGCAGCTAGGTCACACACAGCAAGAGACCCACTGCATTTTGGGGTTTCCCATGCTCTGAGTTAAGCTCCTGGAGCTGGCTGGCCCCAGCAGAGATCCAAGCCTTGCCACTGTCCTGCCTGACGCCTCAACCCCATTTATTCACCCCCATACACTTGCCTGGAAGAGCAGAGAAGAGGGGTCTCTGGCCACATCTTCTGGAAGCACAGGTGCTCCAGGCATAAAGCTCACATTTTGTTTTCTTCCCTTTGACAAGCTGAAGAAGTTGAAAATTGTTTCTGTGTGAGAGATTTTAATCGGGGTTTAAACTAGGAGGAAGAGGGGTTGGAGAAGTAATTTTGTCCTCCACCGGAACGAGTTTTTAACTTCTGTTTCTCTAAAATTCACCACTTTTCTTGTTCTGTTGTTAAAAGACTTCAGCTGCACCTGGTTTTACAGCCTGCAGGGGAACAGCCCTGTTTTGGCATTTGTGCTGCCATGGGGTGAGGTAGGTTCAGCTGAGGAGAGCATGAAGCCTCCAGCATGAGAAAGAAGGAAGGAAGAGATAGGGATCACAGCATCTGCTCCCACCAACTGTGAGCTGATCCCATCCTCCTGGCTCACTGCAAGGGCACCCCCACCAACCCCACTCCCCTTGCAGTTTCCTGTGCCCCAGGTAGTCTGCACGCATGGGACTGCAGTGCCCATGGCAACTCGCATTGCTGTATAATCCTCTGAGCCCCCCAGTCTGAAAGGGGGGAGGGAGGACGGGGAGGGAAAAAAAAAAAAAGTGGCTATAAAGACTGTTCTTGCACGCAGTTTCCTTGACCCAGATAACAGTGAGCTGCTCATCCTTAAATAGAGCAAGAAGCCACAAGTTCAGTGAGGGCTTCAACACCCGAGGCATCAACGCCCTTCAGCAGAGCCCCAGGAAGCTGTGTACAGCACAGCATTTCCCTCCGGGGGTGCCAGCATCAGCACAGCCACTCCAGCATGCCAGAGTAGCCCAAATAGCCTGAAGGTTGAAGTAAAGCCTGTGGTCTGAGCACTAAGGCCAGGAAAATCAGGACTGGAGACATTTAACTCCATCACATTTTATAGCTCAGTATCTGCCCCAGCTGTGGCTTAGGCACAGCCCATCCTGCTGGGAGGAGGGGGGAGAGAGAAGACATCCCAAACCCTTCCCCACAGCTTTTTCACAATCTTATGGGCAGCATCTAAACTGGGTAGCTTGAAATATTCGCTGATGAATATTTGCAAGCAGTGAAGGCTTTTTAAGGACAGACCCCACGTGGGGCTGGTGACAAAGCAATTATTTTGGAGTTTCCCTCAGAAGTGAGGGGCAAGGCCCCAGTGAGCGCTCCCCTGCCTGGGCAGCGATGCTGGATTTCTATGCTGGAAGCTGCAGCACTGAGTGAAGTACAGGCACACCCATGCTCCACCAGTGATGAAGTGGACTCCGCTGGGCACTCGCTGGTACATTTATTGTTTCTTTTTCCCACGCAGCTGCTTGGCTTCAGGAAATGCAAAGGAGCCAGGTATCTTTGGGACTCTCCCCCGGCTTCTTTGATGCTCCTAGCCAAGACTGTCCCCAGAGAGGCTGAAAAATTACAGGGAGATCAAAGCCTCGCTTGGGGAACGGCAAAATAAATAAACCTCATCAGAGAGACCACCCAGCACAGGGAGGGGTGAGTTTCCATTCAGCAGCTTTTCCTGCTCCCAAATCTCCTCCTCCCTACCCGCGCTGCCGCTCGCAAATCAGCACACGGGTGAAAAATCACTTTTCCAGCCAGCGCAACCCTCTCCCGCCCGGGAATCCTGCCCAGGTTTTGCCGCCCTCTTCCCCACCTCCCCACCGGCCGGCGGGGGCCCTTGGTTAATAACTAAAATAAAATGTAATAATGAAAAGGAATATAACAAGAAGAATAAAACCCAAGAAAAGACAAGTGATGGACGATGCAACTGCCCACCGCCCTCTGGCTGATGCCCGAGCAGAGATCCGCCCCTCCCAGCCAACTGCCCCCAGTTTATACACTGAGCATGACGTTCTATGGTATGGAATATCCCTTTGGCTAGTTCAGGTCAGCTGTCCTGGCCATGTTCCCTCCCAGCTTCTGGTGCACCTGCTCTCTGGCAGAGCACGGGGAAACTGAAAAATCCTTAACTTCAGATAAGCACTACTTGGCAACAACTAAAGCACCAGAGTGTTATCAACATCATTCTCACACTAAATTCAAAACACAGCAGTGTACCAGCTACTAGGAAAAAATATTAACTCTGTCCCAGCCAAAACCAGGACAAATAGGTGGTGAGGAAATCTCTGCTGGTCCAAAAATGACTTGTCTGCTGTCAGCCAAGGGGCTCCCTGCTTTCTGCGCTTCCCTGTAGGATATCTTGGTGGTGCCAGGAGAAGACCTGGCACCAGGTCCACTTTCATTGCTTGCTGGAGCAATGTCTATAACCATGCTGCCAGTTCACATTGTCATTCAGCAGAGAGTGTTGCACTGAGCAGTTCGCTCAGGTCTGGCCAAGACCTGTCTGAACAAGACTGTGTAAAAGGCTTTCTCTTAAATAGCAGGTGCTTGATAAAACTGATCTGATCAGGAAGACAAGGTTTCAGAAAGCCTAGGTTACTACTGGCCCTGCAGATTTCCTGATATGCTTACTGGTACCAGGTAGGAGCAGGATTGCGGTCTTGAGGCAGATACTGCATTTGGCTACTAAATGGCAGATATTTGTTGGATGGGTTACAGTGGGCAGCAAGGGGAGAGGAGGAGCCCACCAGCTGAGGTGAAGGTGTGTCACTGCATGCTCAACTTTTCTGTAGCATCCTTCTGTGAACATGGTCTCCATCCTCTCTCTGCCTTTGCCGGAGCTCTCCAGGAAACTCCGAGATGGTTCCCTCCCTCCGGAGCACGTCTTCTATGCCTACGTGGGTAAGGTAAGGAGCAAGGGCGGCAGGGCAGCATCTCACCCAGGGTGGGGCTGCCTTTTTTTTGGGAGAAGCCCAGCACAAGGTTCAAACACTGGTTCAAACATGGTTCAGATGCTGCTGAGCTGTCACTGCTCACTGATTAGTGCTGGGCCCATCTGCATTTTTCTGTGAGTGAAGGGAGAGCTGGGAGCTCCTAGGGGAGCCCATACATTCCCAGGGGGAGGTATAGCTATAGGGAAGTTGCAGAGTACTGCTGTTGTCTCCCCTCCATCTCCAGATGTGTTGATAAACCTCAAAGATTTGGTGTGCACTTTCATTCTCTACTTCTGCTTTAACGCTTTGATCACCTCCCGGGTTCCCACTTTGGGGATATCTTTTGATGCCATCCCAGAAGCTCAGTCAAGAGAATAGCCTTTGGTATTCTGCTGGGCTGAGTGTCTGTCTTCATCATGCACCAGCTGGTGCTATGGCCCACTGTGTCCAGACAACGTTTTAGAGTTTGGCTTGAAAATATCTTGAAAAGGAACAGAGAAGGCTGCCCTGATACCAACTGCCCAGATGGGGAGGTGGAAAAGGGGGAAGAGGCAGGGGTCCTTTGCAAAACAGAAGGCTGTTGTGCAGCGCTGCGGGCTATGTCTCACCCGCGGGCTTTGCCTGCTTTCCCCAAGGCCCTCCAAATTGCCACAGAAACCAACTGCATCACGGAGTATCTGCAGGAAAGCGAGACCCAGCTCCGGAAGAGGAAGCTGACAGGGGAGCTGGGTTTGCTCTACGGGGTGCCTGTGAGCATCAAAGACTCCATCGACTGTGAGGTACCACCAGCATGATACCGCATGCATCCTGAAATCCTTGTGGTTCGAAGGTTGCTGGCAGGGGGGAAGTTTGATCTCAGCATCTGTCTTCACTTTGTCATAGCTGATGTGGGATGGCCTGCCTTGGCAGGTGATGGGGTTTGCTGCCCGTCTTCCAGATGAGCCAGTGGAGGAAGCTGGTCAGGTTTACTACCAATACACTATGCAACATGTGTGTGATGGATGGGCTGTTGGAGGTGCATGCATGTGCTTATAAATATAAAAAAAAATACGGGGGCAGGGTGAATTGCAATCCTCCATTTGGAAACCTTGTTGTCCTATGTTTCCAGGGTCATGATTCCACGTTAGGGTTTGTAAAAAACATCAATAAACCTGCGGCGGAGGACAGCGTGCTGGTCCAGGTGCTCAAAAAACAGGGAGCAATTCCGTTTGTCAAAACCAACGTTCCTCAGTCCCTTATCAGGTAGGTGAACACTATTCCATCAGTGTGACAGCAGTCCTCCCTCCCTCATCTCATGTGAGGGTTTCTATCAAGTCTCATTCTCATTTTCCACTTCTTTTTCCATAACACCTGGTCCCCATCCTTAGTGTCTTTAAGTTTTATTTTAGAAAGTAAACACATTTACACTAAGGATGAAAATTAATTCTAGTTGCAAATGAAATAAAGAAGCAAAAGAGGAGGATGAGAAAAATTGCTGCCCTTCTCTCCTGTGCTGGGTGTTTTAAATCACTTTTTTTCTTCTTTTTTTAATTATCCCCTCAGAGATGGTCCTGTTAACTATACAGTGCAAACACATATTAATGGAAGGGGAAGCTAATCAGCTAGTTAATCTAACAGCCTCAAATTATCCTGTGCCCAGACCTCCTGCTGTATCTGGCAAGACCACTCTTGACATCACTGATATGGGGTGAGGTCAGGTCTGGACAGCCACCCTGCCAGTGCCCCTGTGTCCTGCCAAGTGAACTCTGGCAAAGCTCCCCTGTGGATGACTATTGCCCAAGCTGTATGAAATGCCTTTCTTAAAGTGACACAACAGTAACTGACCATGTCTAGAAAAAAACAGAAGAGCTTGCCCCAGTGATTATCAGACTTTTCACCAGTTCCTGGGGAAGTCCAGTGTTTGAGTATTGCTGCAGTTGTTCATTTGGCATGTTCCCAAGCAGGGGCTCAGCATTTTTCCCCCCAGGGTGGAGGGGCCTGGACCTGCTCCAGGTGGGTGGCTTTGAATGTCCTGTGGCACTCAGGGACCACCTGAACAGTGAGGCTTTCCAGGAGGCTTGCTGTATCTGTGCTGGTGGGGCAAGCTTGACGACACTGGAATTAGCTGGCAGTGAATCCAGGTTCTGGGACCACCATGAAAAGGCTGGTGGTCTTCATGGGAGCTTTGGAAGGCTCCCTCAGACTGAGTGATGTCAACGTAACAACTAGTGAATTACCTAATTACCTTCTGAAGGTCTTTTTGTAGTGACTGGGGTCCACATCAGCAGATACCTACATTCCTCTCATTTGCAATCTCTCTCTCTTTAGCTATGACTGCAAGAACTTAATCTTTGGTCAGACATGCAACCCTCTGCTCTACACCAGAAGCCCCGGAGGCTCCTCTGGTGGAGAAGGGGCACTTATAGGAGGAGGTGGGTCCATCTTGGGCTTTGGGACGGATGTAGGAGGGAGCCTGCGTTTCCCTGCTGCCTTCTGTGGAATCTGTACTCTCAAACCCACCGGGAACAGACTCAGGTACTGTGAGTAATGTAGGGCTGTCGCCGGGTGAGACCCACCAACCACCCTACCAACCGTTATGCTGGGATGCTCCTACTCTGTGAACAAGGGGAAACTTGGGAGGAACTGGGAAGGGCTCATTTCCCCTTCCTGCCTGGGCATTTTCTGGGGCCTGTAAGGAGGGAAGTATTGGGTTCCCCAGAACAGATGGCGAAACCTCTCCATCTGCATGCTAAGGGGGTGGCTGCTACTGGCTGACAGGGCATAAATCGTTCTGGCCCAGGTTGGGTGACTTGGGCTTCCCCTTGGCCCTTCCTTCTGCCAGCCTCTGCATATGCAAAGGGAGGGCAGTGTTTTCATTACCATTTGCTACGGCTTAAAGTCTTTCCCTTCAGTGAAAACTACTCAGCTGCTGTATTTTGTGTGTCTCTTTTCTTCGCAGTAAAAAAGGAATAATTTCTGGTGTCCTTGGGCAGAAGGCAGGTAGGAATTGATGGTTGTCCCTCAGGGAGGGCAGTAGGGCAGGGGTGAGAAGGACCCTCAGCTGGCTATGGGGAACCTTCTCCAACAAGTTCAGAGAGAGAAGCAGGTTCCCTTTCAGGGACTCTTTCAGAGAGCCACCCCCATACCATGATTCCTGAGAAACTGGAATATGCATGAGCCAAGAGGAGAAATTTGTGTAACACATAAGCCTCAATACACCCTGTAACCCCCAGGTTGCTGCGTTGTCTGCCACTGCTTGATGGGAGGTGGGATTAGCAATTGAAGGGGGTGTCTTATGCTGTCCTTGTGTCATGATTGACAAATGTGATTGTTTAATTTTGTAAATCATGAAATGAAGACATCAGGGCATGTATAGATGGAAAGCAACTCTGGGTCCATAATGATGGACCTGCTGGTGGGAAAACACCTGTAGACATCCCCAGCCCAGTTCTCAAGGAGGAACTGTTGCCAACGCTAGACTAAGTCAAAATGATGCCAGAAAGTCCTGCTTTTGCAGGACATGCCCTTGAAAGACCCCCAGCCACGAGTGCTCTCTTGTGGTCTCTTCCAGTGGCCGCAGCAGTGGGGCCAATGGCAAAAGACGTGGAGAGCCTGGCGCTGTGCATGCGGGCACTCCTCTGCGAGGACATGTTCAACCTGGACAGCACAGTGCCCCCCCTTCCCTTCAATGAAGAGGTAAAGGGTCTCAAAGTGGGCAAAGGTCTCTGAGAAGAGCTGCCATTGCTCAGGCTGAAAACACCAGTGGCTCATGGGAGCCCTCCGGGACCTGTGGGTGGGCACATGGGCGAGAGAAGTGCTGCTTTCCAGATTCACCCTGCGGCATGGGTGTACTGTTGGCTCGTGATATCACTGACATCCTTCCAGCTGGCGCTCTTCCTTGCTCTGCAGGTGTATTCCAGCAAGCAGCCCCTCCGCATAGGCTACTATGAAACCGATTTCTTCACCATGCCAAGCCCTGCCATGAGACGTGCCGTTCGGGAGACAAAGCAGTTGTTGGAGGATGCTGGTCACACGGTAGGATGTTGTATAAGCCCAGTAGTGATGCTGCATTTGTTCTTCCTACCATGGGACCCATGGGTGAACATCAGACAAATGTGACAAGGAAAGAGGGCCTGGAATCCACTCAGTTTCCCACAGCTTTGATGAAAGTAAATAGCTGCTTCTGGAAAAGAGAAATTCTTTATATTGCAACTTGGTTTCTCCTCTCAGTAGGATCTCAGTGCTCTTCAGGTGCTGGTGAACACAAAAGGGAGCCCACCCTGATCCATAACACATGCTGCTCTATGACTTGTCTGTAGTGTGGGTGCATTTACTCACACCCTGGCTGGGATCCACATTGTGCCAGGTGCTGTACAGACCGGGTCCCACAGCAGTGCCCACAGGGAGCTTACAGTTCCAGCAGTGTATGATTACTGTCAGCTCAGGGTGTTTCCTGAGCCTGATGGGCCGCCTCTCTTCAGTGGCTGTGACAGGCTGTTGTGCAAGTACTTGTTTAGTCTGTTCTCAAGCCAATTTCACCTCTTCTGCACCATATCCTTTGGAAAGCAGTTCCACAGATCTACTGCATGTTGTATGGAAAGCCACCTCCTGGTTTTGTATCTGGAAATAAGGCCCTAAGAGAAAATAAAAGCGCAGTTGCACATGGCAGGTCTTTTATAGCCCAGCAGTCCCATATTGACCCAGACCCATTTCTAGGGACTCGGGTTTCTGCAGTGCTGAGCAGAGGTTGTCTCCTTCCTCATCTCTGTCATTTCAGCAAGTCATCTCCTGTGCATGAGGCATGGTCATGATTGCATGCCGTCCCCTTACCCTCGCACAAGGATCAGGAGTTAAGTAGGAAGCACAGGCTCATGCTGTCTGTTCCCCAGTGCTAGTTTTGGAGGGACCTTTGGGCTGCTTGGACATAGGGGAGCCAAGCCCATCCTGTTTCTTCTGGCTCTTCAGTTGATTCTCAAAGGGAAGACTGTTTTCAGGGGAGGATGGGTGGGATGAGGAGGACTTGGTGGCCTCAGATGCTGGAGGCTTTCCTGAGGGCTTGTCAGGAAATCCTCAGCTCAGCTTGGGCCACTGCGAGCCCTTGATGGTTTCTCCCACAAAGCTTGCTTGTCTTTGTGCCACTGACTCCTCTCCCATTGTCCTTCCAGCTGGTGCCCTTCGAGCTCATGAACGTGGACTACGTGATCTTTAACTTCTGTCTCAGGGGAGTGTTTGCAGATGGGGGTGCCTCCTACCTCAGGAAATTGTAAGTATAGCCTGGAATGGTTTGGTGTGATCGGTGCCTTTCTGTGGAAAAACCTCCTTAGGGTTAGGCTAGCATCTGGGTACAGGTAGCAGATCTACTGGGTGTAGATGGTGGCTGATATGCACTGGGATTTACTGGGGAGCTTACCATCGAGCAATTCTGCTGAACCTTGGGTCTCTTTGGGATTGTTACCAGCTTTGACAGATGAAAGGAAACTGGTGCTGATATCCTGTAAATAACTGTGAGAATCAGAGGAGCCCAGAGGAATGGAGGAAACCTTTTAGTCACTTAGATATGCTGTTCAGAGGGATTGATGTTGTGAAAGTTGATACACTGTGATTGCTTCCTAACACTGCTCAGCTGAACACCCTTTTCTCTTTCAGCAAAGGGGAGCTGGAGAAAGGCAGCATGGGGCTGATTCTCCAGTTGGCGAAGTCACCAAACTGGCTAAAAACTATCCTCTCCTGGATTGCCAAACCCTTCGTAAGGTCCATTTCTTTCTAGCATAAGTGGAGTTAAGCAATAGGTGGTGAATAACTTGTCTCCCGTTGCTGTAAGGCTTTATCATGGAGAAGTCTCTAGGCATTGCTTCCTGGCTGTGCTTGGACACATCTCTGAGCTGGAGTGATGCTATTTCTGTTCCTTCTCTCCCCACTTTGGGGAAAATCCATGAGTCCTGCCTGAGCACTGAGTCAACAGCTTGTATTTGTCTCAGGGGACAGGACTGGGATTAATGTAAATTACTTTATTTTTTTTACTTTCTCCTTCTCAGGTCCCTCGATTTTCAGGTATCGTAAGAAGTATGAGAGCAAAGTGAGTAAACCTGAGCCTGAGCAAGTGTGTGAAGATTTGGGTTTCTCTTTTGGAGAGCAGCAGTGTTTGCTGCGTTAGGGATACTGCTTCAGCTTCATGTGTCTGAAAAAATACAAGGCACAAAATACAAGGGTGGGAGCAAACTGAGAGCAGTTTATGTCAACACCTTAACCCTGCAGGGTTTGGCAAACAGTTCTAGTACTGAGGATGGGAATGGGAGCAAGGACTTACAACCTCTTGCTTAGTAACTGGATGAAGCTTATGGGAATGAAATACAGGGTTGGCTTCAGCACTGTTTAATGTATCAGCCATTCTACGAAGTAGGGACTGTAACACAGAAGGAAGGTAAATGCACAAGGAAGGAGGCTTGCCCTTCCTTGCTGCAATGTCAGTGTTGGGCAGTTAGTGGTGAGGAAGGACTCGAATCCTGTAGTAGAGAGGGTGCATTTTGTGCTGTGCCTCCAAGGCAGCACATCTGTCCCCTCATCAAAGGATCGGTCCACCTCACACAGCCTGGACTTTGAGAAACGATGTGGCTGGGCTTCCACCTCCTCAGAACAGTGGCAGTAAACAGGGCTGGCCACTTGTCAGGCCCAAGCAGCACTGCACCAATTGGCCTTTAGTCTTCAGCCCCCCATCATGGGCAGAAGCAGAAAGAAGACCTTCAGCCCTTCAGAGGAAAGCCAGACTTCGCAAAGTCCTCTCTTGCTTTGATTGCAGCTTCAGGAGCAGAGCTAGCCTGTGTCCATCTGTTTTTTGATGCCCCTCCCTGCCCCTAAAGCTACTCTTTGCATCACCTCTTGATGCCTTTCATTGGTTTTGTTTCCTTTTTTAGTACAGTGGATGATGTCTGGAGTCTTCATTGTGAAATTGAGGTAAAATACTGCAATTTGGGGTTAGATATTTTTGGGTTTTTGTGTTTGGGAAGAAACAGATTCAGTACCCACCAAGGTTAGGAAATGATCACATCCCTGGTGATGTGAGGTAGGAACATACATCACTCCTCAACAGATCTCACTTGGATGTGCAAGTTCTCAGCACATATAAAGATTAGAACGACATGTAGATGCATTCATGATCCTGAATCAGACCGGAGTTTTTTACTCCTACACTTGAAAATGTAGGTCATCAGCTGCAACAGACTTGCCTTTATTTCCGTTCTAGTTTCCTCAAAACCCATGCTCGTGTCCCAGGTTGCCATGTGCCCCCACACTCTGTCTTTCCCCACCTCCAGTTTTAGCAGGGAGGAGGGTGCTTTGTACGCTGGCAGGGCTGTTGGCCAAGCAGCAAGGAGTTGTTTAACAGGATCAGACCTGATGGAGCCTGATGGCTACTCCTTGGGAAAGGTGGAGAGCACCCAAGGAGAGCCTTAGCCAGCAGCCATGGGACAGTACATCCACCCCACTGACCACCAGTGTGTTTCCTCCTCAGGAGTTTTGCCACCAGTTCATCGCCCAGTGGAAAAAGCTGAATTTGGACGTCATGCTTTGTCCCATGCTGGGCCCAGCTCTTGGCATTGGCTACCCTGGGAAGCTCTCAGGTAGGACTGCCAACGGGGGACCTTTGCCGCCAGCGTGCCTCTGCAGTGGCACTCCACCAGTATCAATGAGAAGCGTTCCTCCTCCCCTCACACCCCCAAGGCACTGGCCAGTGGTGGGAAGAGCTCAGTTCTTGGGGCAGCTGCAGCCCCAGTCCATGGGGTACACCCAGGACAGCCCCCACCATCCATGTGGGAGCCAAGGGACAGGTTTCCATCCCACAGCCCTTGAGTTCCCAGTGCAAGCACCTTGTTAGCTGGAAGCTCGGTTACGCAGAGGGGGGCAAAGGCTTTCCCTGCAGCGGGCTGTCGCTGCGAACTCCTCCTCTCCTCCAGTGGCAGTCAGCTACACCATGCTCTACAACGCCTTGGACTTCCCTGTTGGCGTGGTCCCTGTCACGATGGTGACGGATGAGGATGAGGAGGAGCTGAAGGGCTACCAGGGGTACTTTCGGGACTGGTGGGACCGGACCCTGGCAAAGGTGAGTGGTGCCAGGTTCCCCAGGGCCACGAGCACCCCCATCCTTTAGCCTGGACATTCCCCTGCCCTCTCCCCCTCTGTTTGTACCACAGGCTTTTCGTGGCAGTGCGGGTCTGCCTGTGGCCGTGCAGTGCGTGGCCTTGCCGTGGCAGGAGGAGCTGTGCCTCCGGTTCATGAAGGAGGTGGAGACACTAGTCCTGAAGAAAAACAGGCTCTTCTGAGTCCCATGTGCTCACCCGGAGCAGGATCCCAGCAAACATCAGCACAAGTCATCCTTTGGTGTGACTCACCCGCAGGACTCGTGTTCCCCTCCACGAGGATGTGGTGATGACAGGGCTGCCTGCTGGCTTTGGAGTGCAAAGGGAAAGTGAGGCGAGCTGCACGATGGTGGAACACTGCCAATCATTGTTCTAATACAGTACTTTTTGTATTCGGAAAGTCTGTTCTTTTGGGTCTGTGTTTGTCTGTGGGGTTGGAGTGGATTTTCAAAATTATCTCAATACCCCCCAAGGAAGTGCAAGAACATGATCTTTCTCTTACAAATGGGGAAACTGAGGTATGGAGACTGGATTTGTCTGAGACATTCAGATTCCTATTTGGGAGTGCTGTAGGAAAAGGGATTTTCCCCTCCGACCTCAACTCCCTGAGGACAAAATCCCGTGTTTTCCCTGCCAAAGACCAGCAATCTGAGGTCAAAGCTGAGCCTGACTGCAGGCTCTGGCAAGCAGGGAGGGAGCTGGCCCTTTTCCCACAGCACAGGGCTGCTGGCACTCCACATGCCATGGAGGGGAAGCCTGGAGTCATCGTGACTTCCCGTCTACTCCAGACACCTAGTCCTGCTTTCCCCAGAGTAGAGGTATGAAGTGCTTCAGCTCATGGTATTGCACATATAAAGCAGCATGCCAGGGTCAGATGGCCAGCTGGACCGCCTGCCCTGCACACCCTGTTCTCCCGTTTGGTGGACGGGATCATGCCAGGTTTTCCAGCTGCCTGCAGCCACTAACACTGGGACTGGCAGCACCTGCTGCTCCCAGTAGGTTTCCAAGTATGCCCCAGAAAGAGATACCATAATGCAAAAGTGTTTTCCCAATGCAGAAATGTCACAATTGGATTGTCACAAAGCTCTGGCAGAATTTATGTTTTTTTAATGCAGTATTGTTTAAACCAGAGTCATGCAAAAGTATGGGGTCTTTTCAAGGGCTGGGCAGAGAGGTTGATCCCAGCCTACGAAAAAGCAGCCCCAGGACCCTGACTATCAGCAGGCTTTGAAAAAAAAAAGGAGGGAGTGAGCTCCAAGCATCCCAGGACTGAATGTTATGTAAAGCCAAGCCTCAGAAGAACATGCATGGGTGTTTTCATCAGTTGCAGGTGCTTCCTGCCCACAGAGAAAATGCTGGATACCAGAGAGGTTTATCTGTTAGCGTTTTGAAATCCAAGCCTGGAGGAGCTTGTCCCAGGGGAGACAATGCAGCCTGTGCCCATGCTCCCTGAGAGCCAAGCACTGCCTCGCTCTGTTAGTTTAACCACTCCCTGGCACAGAGGTGGGCAGGGTGCAGGACTCCAAACAACAGGAACACCAGTGGACCTGGACCAGTAAATGCTCCTCACTGGAAGCCCGGAGTGAAGACATCCAGTGAGCTGTGCCCACTGCCACAGGACAGTGCTCTGAGCAGGGCCAAAGCTGCTGTGTGGCTTTGGGGATTTCAGGTTACCAAAAAGGGCCAGCTGCAGGCTGCTCCCAGCCCAGCCTGGACAGAAGGAGGTCTGTGTGAATGGCGGGACTGAAGCTTAAAGCTGGGTTGGGGCAATGAAGGCCACATCCCCACAGTCAGTGGGGAGGGGTTGGCGACATCCACATTGAGTTGTTTGGCTTTTTGCTTTCTGTCCTGGCCAAACAGGGAGGATCCTGCTCACCGTTCCGATCAGCAACCAATTTCTCTATGAGGTCTTGCTTCTTCCCTGAGCTCCCTCCCTGTTGCCACAGGAATAATCCCACAGGGACATGTCTGTAACAGGCAAGGTAACGTGATAGCAGCACGATCACTGGCTTTCAGTCCCAAACAAGATATCTCCATCAGAGAGCAACGATTACCCTGGATGCAGCCTTCTTTCAAGCTCTGCTACCCTGCTTGGAGCAGAGCCAGCATCTCTAGACATGTCAATGCTGCCTTGCATCTTAGCAATGAAATTTCAGAGACATCTGTTCATTCCCTGTAGGCTTGAAGACCCTTGAGGTTTGAGAGAAGTTTGATTTTTCAGTCCCTCCTTTCTGTACTCTCAGAGACAGTCCCATGGGTGGGGAGCACCCATAGCAAGGGGCAGCTCCCAGTGTTGGCAAGGTTGCATAGTCCAGGTCCTTTGCCTTGTGCTGGCTAGAAGATGGCTTAGAAACTGGAGAGCGGATAGGATACTGGGTCCATCAGAGAGGATGTCCCAAAAGTCTTCACCCCCTGATGTGGGTTGCCAAAATGCTTTTCAAAGGGGCTTGACTTGAAAATGACCCAGAGCAGTCGTACTCTTTGAAGGCATCTTCAGATAGCTCCTTCCACACTGCCTTTGTGTGCTTGCACCTTCATACCCTTGGTTCTCCTGAGCTCCCTCCTCTCCTATGGGTGCAGTTTCACCCCCAGCACCATTTTCCCCAATACAGGCAGTGCAATGTTGTTCCAGGCTCAAAGGGCTGCACATGCTGCTGCCTGAGGGACAGAGGTGATGACTGAGCACCTCTAGTTAATGCGCTTAAGTGATAATTAATTATTAGACATGGGTATAGTAGGGGTAGCCCAGACCTGGGTTTTGCAGACATTTGGCTTTGTTCATCAGCTCTGTCCCGTGTGTAGCGAGGTACAGCAGCAGCCAGTGGCTTGGGGAGACACAACCTTGGGGAACACCCCCCCGCCCAAACCCAGTGTGAATTGAGCATGCTGCTTTGCAGCCCAACCCACAGTTCTCCAGCATACAGACCCTTTCAAAGTCCACGGTCTAAAAAGTTAATTCCTGGACTTTGTTAATGCAAGTGTTCTTCAGAGCTGATCTTGCACAGCAGGCAATCGCCTTCATCAGCCCTCCTTAGGAGAAGGTGGGAGACCCAGGTGTCCATAACTGGTCAGAACAGGAAGGACTGGGAGATAAATCATGAGCCAAGAGCGACTGTGGCAGGTCCTAGATCCACTGTGGGGAGATCCTCGCACTCTCTCGGCTCTGCTCTGCAGTTCAGCTGCAGCCATTGTGGTACTGAAATGGCTGGGACATAGGCAGATCCAGCAGAAGATGCAGGAGGCGAGGAGGACACGGGATCTGGCCCTGGAGCGAATGGAGAAGGCAGCTCACAGGTTTAAGCAAGAGGTAATCTGGGGGAAGGTGTTGGGGGGCTTGGGGGGGGGGGGGGG
>NW_020799109.1:10116933-10149811 GCF_003259725.1 Athene cunicularia
GGGGGGGGGGGGAGGAAGGGGTAACCAAAGAAATGGGGGGATGCTGATCAATCCCTCTTTGAAGGGTGGTTATGGCATGTGCACGTTTTGGATTGTCACCAATTTTTTTGAGTATTACCACCCTCCATTGTCACGAAAAAACCTCCTCTAAAGACAGTGTAAATGATGTATTTCTTAATATGGACCTGCTGAGGAAATCCTGAGGATGAAAGATGGATTGGAGTTTGTGAACTTCTTGAACCAGATCACCACCCCAGACCTCCCTATGCCCTTTTCTCCTCATCTGTCCCTACTCTCAAGCCTTTCCTCTCCCATCCTCCTTACCTCTGCCCCTCCACAGGGACCTGTCTGCCCCATCATCCTCAAAGTATGGGGTGGGGGGTTCATATCTCTCCAACATCTGCACATCGGTGACCAAAAGCCATTTCCTCCTGCCCATGCCCAGGTAAAGAAGCATCTGGATTTTAGGAGGTCAGATCCTTGGATTTGGGATTTGTCTTTAACCCATAATAAATACGTACTGATATTCTTTCTTGGGGGAGAAGGTCGCAAACAGCCCACACACTTTTTTTACCATGTTAATGATAAATTTTGTAAAACTTTAACTGGTTGAATTGCTATTCAACACATTGTCTCTGAGTTAGAAGGGGGTTGAAGGCCTCTAGGAGAGTAAACAGAGACAGGTCAAACCTCTCTTACAGATTCAGGCAATTCTCCAGTCAAGAAGCAATTTTCTGCCTGTTTTGGTTCTGGTTTTATGAACTAAGACTCAGCAGATTCCCCATCAGCAAATTCCCCACTCCACCACATGCAGTGCTATGTGGGAGGTTTGCATTTCTACAGGGAATGTCTCCTAAAATTGTCCATTCAAGGTGATTGCTGGGCAGATGTTAGAAATGGGTATTTGCAAACTCAACACCAACCTTTTCTGTTGTTTTCCTCCCTCTGCACCCACTACCTTTTGCAGAACCCAGGCACCCAGACTGCACAAGTCCTCTCACTGACAATGGTGGAGCTGGTGGAGAAGCTGAAGGAGGGGTCCTTGTCCCCAGAAAGTGTCCTCTACTCCTACATGGGCAAAGTGAGTGGTACCTCCAGCATGGGAGAGGTGGTGCAGAGCTCTTCTGCAGTGGGGACTTTCAAATTTAAAAACAGCTCATTTGCTGAGGGAACTGGCAATGCTGGGGATTACAGTTTGTCAATACTGTGATGTCTGAAGGGTGGTTTATGAGCAAATAAGTAAGACAGAGATCCAGGGCAGAAGATTATCCCAGCAAGAAACATCTAAACTTTTTAGGTAAGGTCTGAGTAATGAATAGTGGAGGTTTGAGGAGATTGAATTTCTATCTTGAAAACTCAGTTTAAATACTGTTTCCTTCCTTCTGTCCATTCATTGCTGCTCCTCTCTGTTCTGGAGAGGCTTTGGAGGTGACTCGGGAGGTGAACTGCGTGATAGACTTCATTCATGGCTGTGAGGATCAGCTCCAAAAACTGAAGAAGCAGAAGGAGAAGGGGCTGCTCTATGGCATTCCCGTCAGCATCAAGGACCACATAAACTGCAAGGTACATCCCTAATTCCTCTGCCTCTTGACCTGGGGCTGGGAACAGGCCAGGATATCTGGCTAAGAGTTTCCTCAGACAAGGATGTTCTGGACCAAATATTGTGGGACCAACAAACCTGCCTTTCTTCAGATGAAAATTTTGTTTTCTGCAGTAATTTCTAGCCTGTTCTGATCTGGTTTTCCCTGGGCTAGTCAGGTCCTGTTCTGCCTGTGAGAAAAATTAGGTTGGAACTTTGTCACAGGAGGCATCAGAACTTAAGTTTGTTATTGTTACAGCTTCAAACAGCATATTTCCTGGTACCTAAAGAGCTTTGCTTCCCATCCCCAAGGGCCATGTCTCTTCTGGAGGGATGGTGAAGTTTCTGGGCCAAGTGAAGGAGGAAGACAGCGTCATTGTCCAGGTTCTAAAGAGCCAGGGGGCAATCCCCTTTGTGAAAACCAACATCCCACAGACGATGATAAAGTAATCACGTGTTCTCCTTCATGTGCCTGTGACATGTGACTCTTGCTGTCTGAGAGAGGGTGGGCTGGCATGCACAAACTTCCACCCTTACCCAAGCTAATCATGCACATTGACTTAATTGCCTCCTCAATCTGAAATTATTTCTCTTATATTTGATGCCTCTTTCTTCTTAAATTTCGCTGTCCCAACAAATCTACTTCATGCTGATTCTACCTGCTGGGATTAATTCCACACTCATCCCTGCATGGATGCTCTGTGCCCTGTATTTATGGTTTCCAGAGACAGAAATACCTCACTCATCTGCTGATCTTCTCCCCAGCTATGACTGCAGCAACCTCATCTTTGGCCAGACACTGAACCCTCTGAACCACCAGAAGAGCCCTGGGGGCTCCTCAGGAGGGGAAGGAGCTCTGATCGCAGGAGGAGGCTCCATCCTGGGCATCGGGTCAGATGTGGCTGGCAGCATCCGCCTGCCATCCAGCTTCTGTGGGTTGTGTGGGCTCAAACCCACAGGCAACAGGATCAGGTACATCCCGACATCTGTCCTCTTCTTCCACCCACCATGGAGACTGCAAAGTGTCCCCCACAATGCATCAAACTTCGCAGTAGTGTCCGTGGTTTCCTCCAGTTTTAAGTTAGCACACTAACCTGCCTGGTTCCTTGTGTCAGCGAGGGCTAAGGTCTCTATTAATGATGTGGTGGTCTACATGTCATTAACACAGCAAAGACTTATTCAACTTTGAATAGCCCTGGCCGGGATGCTGCAAGCAAATACTGCAGGGTCATTTCCTTTTCAGATGTTTTCCAGCCCTTACTTTACTCGTAAGAGTTTTCTGTTTATCAGACGTGATTCGTTCACAGATGAGGAATCAGATGCACCAGGGAAACTGATTATAAAAAATGTCTCTAGCTCCTAGCAGCGTACAGCCCATGGCAGTCTTCCTAGCCTGGAAAGTGTCAAGTCTTTGCAGGACCTTTTGCCCTCCTAGATGTTGACTGGGAGCAACTCAGCATGGTGACCTGCCTTAGAGCAAGAGCTGCTGCTAATCTGCTTCTCTGTTATGTTCCTAGCAAACTGGGTGTAGTTTCTCCTATCACAGGAATGAAATCAGGTAAGACCATCCAGATGACATATTGCTACTGTCAAACTTTTGCTTCTTACATCTCCTCCTACTGCTGAAATGTCAGCAAATGTGCTTGCTCAGTTATATGTCTTGTGGCCAGTCAAAACCAGTGATCTAGCAGACCAGGGCTGCCTTGTGTGATTACCTTTTTGCACCACTTATTCTGTTCTGGACAGTGGCAGCTGAATCTGAGCAGCAGAGTAGTGAATCTGAGCAGAATCGAAGCAACAGCCATTCAGGAAGTGCAATGCATAGCAGTGAGAAATGTGTGAGATGTGCGTCCCAAAAGCCTAGGATATTTCACTGGAGATGCTTCCAGGAGACTGTGCTGGCATCAGCAGCTGGCAGGAGGTATTGCTGTTGGCAGGAGGGCTGCAGTCCTCCCTCCTCCTGAGCAGGGCCTGTGTCTACAGCAGCCTGGCCCAGGTCAGCCTCAGCAGGTTGCCTCTGCTCTGAGAGACTTACAGATGGTTTCTGCTGGATCTCCTTGCTCACTGGCACGTTACACTTGTTCCCCATTCCTCTTCCCTGGCCTGATCAAAACTCTTCCATGCTGGGCCCCACATAGTAACTGTGAGACAGCACCAGCCCATCTGCCTGCAGTGATAGAACCTTTGTGCTTGCAGTGACGGGGATGCTGGGGCCGATGGCAAGAGATGTGGACAGCTTGGCCCTTTGCATGAAGGCGCTGCTCTGTGAGGAGATGTTCCGGCTGGACCCCACCGTGCCCCCACTCCCCTTTGATGAGGAGGTAAGGCTCAGAGGCAGTGCCCAGCAACAAGATGAGATCTTGTGAGATTCCTGTCTGGTTTTACATCTCAAGATAGTGAAGGACCCAGGTAACCAAGTGTCCTGAACAGAGGACACCCAGCATGAGCGACCACAAGAAGCAGCCACACAACGGTGTTGGCAGGTCCCCATTGGCTTGCCCTGACGAGACCTGCCAGATACTGACTCCTTCCCTTCCCAGCAATGTCCAAAACAAGCTTGTTGGCTCCATCCTGGCCCAATCCCTAAAGGTGCTGATTTCTACTAAGGCATTCACCCCTCACACCTTTACTTAGAGATCCTGATTTAAGTCACTGACCTAAGAAATCATTGCCCTTTGCCATTAGCTCTCTGCTTCTGACATTTAATCATGTCTTTCCGGCTCAAGTTCTAGGATCCTAGGATCTTTCAGTTGTCCCCAACACCCAGACAATAAAGACCAGTGGCTTACCCTAGAGGAACAGGCCCCTGAACTCTGCGCCTAGCCAGGCATTCCAGGCATGTTCAGGTCTGCACAGGTGCTGTCACACCTGCTGTCCCAAATCTGGGACATGCTCACATGGCAAGAGGAGGTGTCAGAAAGACCACACCAAGGACCACTGCTGCAGACCTATGTTCTGGACAACACTGCTTTCCACCAGCCCTATTGCCCCCATCATTCCTCCAACCCAGGAGACCTTAGTTGCTGCCTTCCTGAGCCATGGGAATGGTCCAGTCTTGTACATCCTATGTGTGCAAGTAATGGCTCCTCTTCCCACAGGTTTACACCAGTTCAGAGCCACTTCGGATTGGGTATTATGAAGGAGACGGCTACTTCCAGCCCTCTCCCAGCATGAAGCGGGCCATCCAGCAGACAAGAAAGCTCCTCCAGGATGCAGGGCATACGGTGGGTTTTCCTGCCTGTGGTTGCCTGGAGCTGTTATCCTGATCCTTACAGAGTTTGGACAAGTCACTTCACATCTCCACTTTTGCTGCATATAAAACAGGGACCATCCCTCCCCGCTGCAAGGGTCATGAAGAGGAAGGCAAATTAAACAGTTTGCTTCTCAGACTGGAACGATCTTGATTATATTCCTGGCCTAGCAGACAGGAGAATCACCTTCAGATATCTTCAAGTCACCCTTTTTCTAAAGCACTGTTTTTTTCCATCATGTTTGGTGTTCCCATAAATATCAAGCTCACAAGAGTTTCCACAATCCCTAGCTGTTAAAAGCAGTTTACAAATTTCTTAGTGGGTAAGTGGGAAGGAGGTTGGAGCAGCTGACCCCACAGGGACCTCATCTAACCTAAATTATTCTGTGGTTCCACCAGCGGGGATTTCTATATGGGAGCTGTTCCAATAATGCAAATTAATTAAAAATACTTGGTGTTTTGAAGCCTCTAAAAATTCTTCTCTAATGTGTGGAGGAGTGCAGCCTGTGCCAGGTCATAATATGTGTGAATGCCTTGGAGATGTGAAAGGACAGTGAGCAGATGCTGCTAACCCAGGTCCCTTTGAAAATGGGGTCTTGCTGTCCTACAGCAGCAAGGAGGGCCTAAGCTTCCCAGCATGTCCCACTCACCTCACTAGTGAGTCAGGGAGGTTCACAGAGTGCTTTATGAATCATTTATCTTTTTTGCCTCTTGCACAAGGATGTTTTTCTTGCAGCTTGTTCCCTTTGCACCGCCCAAGATTGACTACATGGTAGATGAGCTGTTCACCAGAGGGATTTTCTCAGATGGTGCTGCTCGCTTGGTGGACTGCCTGTGAGTAAAATCTCAGTTTCATTGTGGGCCATGAGACTTGACACTTGTCACTGTTTGCATCCAGAGTGTTTATATTCTTGTGGGTGCAAACTGAATAACGAGCATCAGAGAAGCAATTTCTGGAAGGATGAATTTAACATGAGCAGCAGCTACTTTCACAGTAGCAGTTCACATACACGGATAATGCAGTCGGGTAATAAGAAACTGTGTGTCAGCACTGCTGTTGCAACTGGGTTTATGCGTGTGACTAGTCCATGGCACATGGGAAACATCACACATTATAGAACTTCCTATGGGGTGCCGTGGCTTAGCCCTGGCTCGTGGCCAAACACCCACACAGCCACTCACTCACTTCAGGGTGATACATGCCCAGGGTTGTACGTGGCCCCACAGCTGCAAAGCACTCCAGAGCCTCTATGGCACTGACAATACTGGCAGTAAAGTACTTCTTTCCCTATAACTTTTGCAGTGAGCCTTTACACCTGAGCATCTAAACCCCACATGAGCATCTCTTGTTCAGCGTTTCAGATTGAAACAGGGAGATTTTGTCTTCTAGCAACTCCCCTCTAAGAAAAACCCTGCTTTGGAAACAGCATTGCTGTTGCTGGAGCTCTGGCACAGATGACTTGTCATGACTTCACTCTCTGCCCTTCCAGCAAAGGAGACATCGTGGATCCCAACCTGAAATCCCAGTTCAATACTTACAGGCTTCCTGCTCTGGTGAAAAGGATCTTGGCTATCATTTTGAAACCCATAGTAAGTGTGCAGACGTGTCTCATCTGTGTTACAGGAAATCTGCAAGGTGGGGGAAATTTCCGTGTACAGGGAGGTAGGCTGCTCCCTTCTGGGAATGCTTTGCTGCTTTAAGTGCCTGATAGGCTTCGTACTGAAATACACTTAAATACACTTAGTCCCTAAACCCGTGCTGAACTTATCAAGCGGGTCTGACAGCCTTTGTGGAAGTTTTGCATGGAGAGGTCAAAATATGATCTGTTCTCAGGAACCCCTGAGCCATGCAGCTCATGCAGCAATGGGTTCCAAGAGAATGGGTATCACTAACAAGGGTCTAAACGGCATCCCCACATCCAGAAGATGCCCTCCAGGTTTAGCAGTGTGGTCTAGAGCTTTACTGGCATGGGTGGCTGTGGTTAAAAGTATAAATTATTGCGGGAGTAAAACTACTTCAGTGGAAACCATACCTGTTCTGCAGAGACACTTCTGCTAGGCCAAGAAGTGTTCCCAAAATGCAATCATGTATTAACCAGCTATTTCAGCTGCACTGTTGTTGACTAACCCCAAGTTTTTCTCTTCCCTCTGAAAGTACCCACGAATTGCTCGGGATCTCAGCGCTCTCTGTGGAGTGGGGTAAGGCTTACTGAAGTAACTCTAGAGAAAGGGCTTGCGCATGGATGTGTCCACAGCAGATGCCAGTTTGTTGTGCAAAGCCCCGTCATGGGGCTGTGCAGCACAGGCTGAGCCAGATGAGTATATGCTGCCTCAGCACCACCTGGGCTTAGCACAGTGTTATCCAGGGCTATGCAGCCAGAGATTATTTTAAGAGCTGAAGGATCCTTGTCATGTCAGGTCTAGGATGTCTCCATGGAGATCAGCACAGAGAGATACAGGCTACTTTCTCCAGCAGGTGGATTCTGATACGCAGAGCATCATCTGCCAAGTTAATGCAGAGATCTCTGCATGCAGGTCCAGTGTGGTGTGAAGTACCTGTCCCTCCAAGAGAGACTGAGACACAACACACTGGGAGCAAATTAATTTAGAAGACTGCTATAATCTTTGTCTAGGTGCCAGAGCACCTAGACATGGTGGTGTGCTTTTAATGTAAGCTCTTTTGATGTACCTGTAAACACATACGAACCCAGTGGAATTAGCTGGGTGATCTTATAGCTTGTTCCCAGAAGGGTCATGCTGTTTCCATAACAAAAAAAAAAAAAATAGTGGGCTGCCTGTGCAGTTTGTTAATTGTTTTCTGTTGCCACAGTCCCAAAGCTGATTAATTCTGCCACTTTTCCAGGTCTGCCAAAAACCTTTGGGGTCAGCATGAAGCAGTGGCGGTAATGTGATATTTTTTTTTTCCCTTTACTAAATATAGTGAGAGATCCCCAAAGTTTCTTAGCAATTGCTTTGAGCTCTGTGATGGATTTGGGGTTGGAAATGGATCATGTGGAAATAAAGCATTGGGTTTTTCTCTGAAAGTCAAGATTTGCAAGGAGTGGTAAGAGCCCAAGGCAATAGACGTTCATTTGGCGGTCTCTACTTACTAGAGGATGGGGAGGAAAGATTATCCTTTGCCCTGCATTTCCTAAGCAGAAATAGCATAAGAACAGCCGCTACAGGTTTTTTTCTTCTTTCCATCTGTTGGTGCAAATTCTTCATTTCAGACGTTAGGTGCTATTGTCACTAGCTAAGACCATGTTTGAAATGTCAAGCAGAGACCTTAGGAGTCGAAAATTGTGGTTGTGAACTCCTTGGCTCAGGTGGATTTTGTATGAACTCATTTGGGATCAGGAACATAGAACAGCACACATTCTCCTGGACAACTGAGTCCAGTGCTGCTCACAAACTGATCAGGTTCCTCTTTATGCTTTGTCACAGATGAAAATATTTGACACAGTTGTGATTTGGTAGCAATTTAAGATTTATTAATAGTGTGAGGCAGACAAAAGATCAAATTTTAGCAGTACTTAATGATCAATCAGTTTAAAGATTAACAAGGTGCTTTGGTAGAATATGTTATAATTAAAATAGTGAATAATTACAGATTTGAGAATGACAAGATTCACACTAACTTACTACATGGCTTTTTAAATCAAAGTGTATATATATGTATATATGTATAAACACAAAACATACACACAGAGAGCATGGAAATATTTGGATATCCAGTAAAATACATAGACATCCACACTCGTGAAGGCAAATTTGCATATTTAAGCACATAAATAAGTCAAGAGGTGGATGGGAGAGGCTAGCCTATAGTTAAAATTTCTGTCTTCTCGAGTTTGGAGCAAATACTCACAGTGCATCAGTATTTCTCAACGGGTGATAATTGAGAAGAAGTCTGACCTTACCTTGGCCTTTCATCAGCTTTGTGGGCAGATGATCTTCAAACCTCGAGGAGTCTGTGCCTGAGAGGCATCCCAGCTCAGGGGAGTTGCTGGTCATAGCCCACTGCAATCCATAGCCCACTGCAATCCAGGAGAGCTCGAAGGGTCTCGCTTAGGGTCTCTGTTTATAGGGTCTGAGATAGTTGACTTCCATCAGATAGTTTTCCATTTCAGCCCAACTTGGATGGTGGAATATTCTGGTACTTTCTACCAGTTGCACAAGCTTGCTAGGTCTTGGAGTTCTGGTATTACTCCCTTTGGGCCATAACCCAAGTACAGATGTACTAGGCTGTCAGGAGGTATTGATTATTATTATTGTTCTTAAGCAATAAGGGAGGGGGGCAGGAACCAGCTAGGTTAAGGGCATGTCTTAATGCTTTGGTCCATGGCCTTTCCCAAGCCATTTTGAGTTGGCGTGTGGTCCATTCCCAAGTGGTAGGGGAGACAGAAATCAGGTGTGTCAAAGGAGTGCCTTAACATTCTGGTCTGCTGCCTTTCTCAGTTGATCTTGGGGCGGCATGTGCCCCAGGGGAAAATTGCACTAAGCATCAAGCAGCGCAAAAGAGGAGGCTGAGTTGCACCATCACATGATCGCATTTGTTTTTATTGGCCAGCTTCTCTCCTCCCTGCTCTGATTGTTAGAAACCTTCATATTTTCCATGCTGTTTATTCACTTCCAGTTTATCCCCGTTTTATTCTTGTTCTTGTGCTTAAGTAGCGCCTCTCCTCTCTGGTATTTTCCACTGCCTCCCTCCTCCTTGATCTATTTATAGACAGCAATCTTTTCAGCTGGTGTTTTGCAAGGCTGAAGAAGCTGAGCTGGTTTGGTGTCCTCCCACAGGGCAGGATCTGTGTTCCCTGGGGCATCCTCATAACCCTCCCCGAGAAGAAACGTGCCCCCAGCCTGTACCACGCAGCCTCCATCAGTGCCAGTCACTCGATGAACGTGCACACTCACTTGCAGCAGGTCTGACAGACTACAGGGCAGAGGGAAAACTCCTGCAAACCTGCCTGGTCACTGGGCTGATGGCAGTGTTTGGAACAAAATGGCTTTAGGGTTTTTTTTTACGTGAAAAGAGATTCCTCTCCCCCCCCCCAAAACAAAACAAAACAAAACAAAACAAAAACACCAAAAACCAACCAACAACAACCAAAAAGAAAACTCTTTTAAAAGTTTGTTGGCCTCGGAGATATTTTGAATCATTTTTCTTCAGTGAAACCATACTCACATTTTTTCATCTACTGAAAACAAGAGCTGATTCAAAACCTTTGGCTAGTGATCAGCTTTTCTCTCAGAAAAAAAAAAAATCAGGTTAGCTACACAGACTGTATTTCCTGGAAACCCATCTCATTTGTTGAATTTTCAGCAGGAAGGATCTCAGACTGCAGATGGAAATTGAGGTCAACTAAAAAACAGCCTCATGGCTGGGACTTCTGTGAGAGATGGAGAAGACCCTTGTACAGAAAGCCTGGAGTGAGAGAGTTGTGCAGAGCAGGGGCTGGACCATGGGACAAATGTGTCCTGGTAACCAGAATATGGCTGCAGAAGCAGCCATACTGTGGTCCACCCATGTCTATGTACTAAGACAAAGTGGAACAGCTCTTTAGGATGGATTTATTCATTGCCTGATGTTCAACAAAGCTGCATTAAACCAGACTATAAATCTAGATCTCTCTTGGATCTACAGTACAAGCCTGAAGCTGTGCCTCCTGCATGGTTGGGGGAACACCTCGGGCTTGCCTAGCTGTCTCTTGCTACTTCTTTTTCTTACCTGTATCCTGATGCAGAATGAAAGATTTTGTGAAAATATTTTTAACTCGTGTCTCCTAGAGTCTTCTACCAAAATAACCAAAGCTTTTATGATTTTTTTTTTTTTAGCCAGCTAGACATAATTGTTCAAACTACTGTTGATCTCCATTCAATAAAATTCAAAGACAAAACTATTCATAGAAAGGATTGAGTTAGTACTTAAAGAAATCAACTCTGAAATGCCCACTTAGCATTAATGTCTAGGTTTGGGCAGCACATGGTATTCTGACAAGAAACCTAAGGGTGGAAGAACAAAATCCATTGGCTCTTTCAAAGCACAGCTCAGATTTTATCTGATTTTTCAGTTGTATCCAGGAAGGCTTTTTTCTCCTTTTGCCATGCTATAGGCATTGATCTGTCACTGCTGTTCAACAGACATTGTTTGTCATCTCCTCTATCTTTCCTTCTAGGCTTACTGCACTGAATTCATTGCTAAATGGAGGAAGCTAAGGCTGGATGTGATTCTTTGTCCTGCGCTGGGCCCAGCCTTTAACCATGGCTACGCTGGGAAGTTATTTGGTAATCACTGAGGTGTCTCTGGATGCATTCATGGTGCTGACTGTGGGCAGAGCTAGAGCAAGATTTTGGTCTCTTGGACATTCCCCACATCATGTGCAGTGCTTGGTCTTCCCTCTAGGGAAGAAAGCAAAGGAGAGGTCTCCTCTGGGTGGGTCTTCTCATGCCCCCACCTCATCTGAGCTGCAGGTGTTTGGATTATTATGGGGCAGCAGCTACTGGCACATCTGTCCCAGTCATTCGTGGCTGAGTTTGCCCTGCATTGTCTGTCCTGTGGAAAGCGCAAGAGCTACTCTTGCAGCAGAGTGGCTGTGAGGATACATGTCAGAGGGGTAGCAGACTTTAATACAAGGCCAGGCTCTCCTGAATCTGGCTCTTGCATTTCCCAAGAATTTGCAGAGAGCAGAAAGGCTTGTTGTCTGTGACTTGCAGAAAAATGCCTATTTTTTTATAGCTTCCAGTAAACAGTCATCATCCTCCACCTCTCTAGCAATGGCCCTTTGGGATCCAAAATCCCCAAGACAGTGTTACAGAACCAGACATCTGGGTTATCTTGCAAAGATAGCTGGGATTTTCTCCTGGGGTATGTGAGACATAGATGCAGACTCTGAATCAGACCAAATACTTGTATCTCTCTTCCAGAGTAGATCTAACCTCCACCCAACTGACAGGTGAAGGCATGGGTCTCTCTCTGGTTTCAGCAGCCATGTGGCCCGAAACCCATCAAAAGTCGCTTTGAAAGCAGCATGTTTCATGGTTCCTTCAGGTCCAGCAACTCCAATTCCTGTGACCTAAATCATCATCTGAAAGTCATTTCTGACCCAGCACACTAAATCTTGCCATTTTGCATGCTTTGTGTGATCTTTTCCAGCTGCGACCTCCTATACCAATTTATACAATGTCTTAAACTTCCCTGCTGGGGTGGTGCCAGTCAGCACGGTCACAAGAGACGACGAAGAAGAACTGAAGCATTACCGAGGGCACTATGGAGACCCTTGGGATAAGAGGCTGAAAGAGGTCAGTGGGGAAAGAGTTTAAGTCTTAGCAGAAGGTTATGACTGGTACAGTGACACCTCTGGCATGTTGTCCCAAGGCTTATCTTGTCCTGATGAGACTGGGAGCTTGTTTAGTAACGTAGTTTGCATACACCATATTACTACCCTGCATGTGGTGCAGCTAGGCTGGTGTACATCAGCCTGACAATTGTCTCACTGTCCCCTTGTATGTCTTCCTTTGTCTTCTCTTCCTATAATGTCAAAAGACAGAGTTTGCTCTTGTGCCTCCCCAGGTGCTCTGGTGCTCTGACTCAGCACCGTGCTTAATTTTTGCAGGCTGTGGAAGGAGCTGTGGGGCTGCCAGTGGCTGTCCAGTGCGTGGCTTTGCCATGGCAGGAGGAGCTGTGCCTTCGCTTCATGAAGGAGGTGGAGACACTTGCCCACAACACCAAGAGAAATGTGTGATTTCTGGGAACCAACCTTCACTATGATGACTTTTCACTCCCTGCCCTTCACTCCAGCCACCTTCTACCTGATGCACAAAGCAAAGTAGATAGTGACCTGCAGACTCTGAACCATTGTTTCAATAAACTGGCAATGAATGCTGTTTAAAAAAAGCAAAAATCTTGTCTCTGTCCAGATTTTCCTCTGTTAAACTGAGTCAAAAAAAACAAAGGAATGAAAGTTATTTCTGGACCAAAGAAGTCCAATAACTACAGTGTAACAATACCTGTTGCATGATATGAGACCAAAGAGCTGTTTACCCCAATATTTTACTTCCACCTGAGCAGGAGCAGAAGTTTGTGGGAGAGTATAACCTGATAAGTGGAGGATTCCCCCTCTGGCTATGCCATTGGTTGGCCAAAGTACTGTTTGGCAAATAGTTGCAGTCAGCCCATCATTTTTAATAGCTGTCAGGAAAGCTCTCCTTAATGAACTTGTTGGGCTCTTTCCTGAAGTCACTCACTCTTTTGCTCTCCACACCATCTGGTGGCAGTAGGCTCTGCAGTGAGTAGTGAAAAGCTGAATTTTCTCTGTTTAAGCATAATCTGTGAGGAATGGTAACTGGTCTGTCTTCACTCCTGTTCCTCATTGTTTCTTCCAGTTAAGCAATGGGAAGAAAAAGTTGGGATTTTTTATTGCTTGTAAGCACTTGTGGGAAAACCGAGTTTAAGCATTTCTGGGGCTATGTTTAGACCATCCGCACTGTGCTGTTTCTCGGCCTGTCCTTCACTCTCAAGGTGGTGGAAGAGGCTGGAAGGGAAGGTAGGAGTGATGGAGGAGACTGAAATGCTTTGAATTAGCAAGTGTGCCTTGAAACAAGGCACCAATGTTAGCGATGATCCGTGCCTCTCCAAGCCTACATATGTCTCCAAGGCACTGGGACTGGAGTCAATATTTCCCCAACAGGAGAGAGCCACAGGGCCAAGGGGTGACACCGCTCTTGTTATTTATTTGTCATTGCCTGCCTGGGTCTGCGCAGGGATGCTGCAGTCACCCAGCAGCCTCACACGGTCACCGGCAGGTCTGAGTCACACAGGGAGTCCTGGCTCCCCAGCCTGACCCACCACCCCTCTTTTCAGCAGGGGTAGGGAGAAGGTCCAGGGCACCACACTCACAGCCCAGCTGCCAGAAGATGCCCTGCCTCTGCAGAACTGCTGCTGGGCAGCACCAGCCACAGAGCTCCTGCCATGACTATCTCAGGCCAGGAGCAAAGGATTTTTAGCTGTCCTCTCATAGGGAAGATGGGAACTCACCATTAAACAGGTAACCTGCCCAGGTAGGATTCCTGGCTAGATCTGAGTATGCACAGACCTTGTTTTGCAAGGAAAGTGCAGTGTCCTTTGCTCATGTATCCCTCCATATCTTTGCAATGCTGAAGGAAGTGAAAGGGTCCTATTTATAAAAGGAATTTCCCTATGCATACTTGTGCTCTGCATTCCAGCTGCTCTTTGTGGGTGGCTCTGGAAGTATTTGCTGTTCCTCCTGCTCTCCTCTCTCCTGCCTCCAGCCAGTCACTAAATCTCAGGAATGCACATCATTAGGTCCCAGGACCCAGCACCCAAAGGGAAGTTCTCACTGTGATCCAGCAGATATTGAAGCAGAGTTTGTGGGTGCTGTCAGCCCTGGTTTGCAGCTCAGCCAAAGCCCTCCTGGCACAGAAGTGGATGAGGTGGACACATGTCCAGAAGAAGATGGACGAGGCTTGTAGGAAACAAGATGCAGGTTTGGACCAGATATAGGGAATTTAAAGAGCAGGTAAGTGTCTCAGCTTGGCAGAGAGCAAAGCACCCCCTGAGTAGAACTCGGTCCTTCTCAAGACACGTTGTCCATGATGTCAGTTGGCTTTGCTGTATAAATGTGAGGGAAAAGTGGAGAGGGCGATGCTGAGAGCAGTCTGGTGAGCTCAGGTGCTGAAACTCAAAGAGGGAAAGGCCTTTAGTAGGGCATAACTTCAGGTTTGCACGAAAATTCTTCTTCCAGACCTCTTCTGGATTGGAGAGAGGATGTCAGCTCCTTCCCACACCCGCCAGCACAGTGCTGCTGTGTTTCAAAGCTTTCCATGGCTCCTTCACCATGAGCTGTTGGCTCAGGCTGCACAGCCCTTGCAGACCTACACCATGTGTTTGCAGAGTGCTTGTCCGGCTGCCTGGCACTGACCAAAGTCCAGGCTTTGGTCTGCCTCAGAGAATTAGGTAGTAATGCTGCTTGGGCCCAAAGGGCTTTGTTTCTACTAGTTTTTCTCATCTCCATCACAAAAGGCTGTGGTCTTTGCTTTGATCATTTTTCCTCCTTCCTCCTGATTTTAATAAAAATTCAAATCTGCTCTCTTTAACCCACATTTTATTCTGTGGCCAGATAAGGGCGAGAGATTGAGTTATCAGACAATCCAGCTTTTTCATTTGGTTTTACTTCAGTTTGCAGGGTTTTTTTCTTTATTTTGCAGGCTAGACTTGTAGTCACAACATCAGGAGCAAATAAAACTCTCTAGAAGAACTGGTATCAGCAGAACCTGAGTCATTAGGACGGGTCACTTGGCTTCTTACAGTATCCAAAGCAAACAGAGCTCTCTGATATAACAGAAAGTGGCAGAGACCATTAGAGACATGAGTGTCCCCAGGATCCCAGACATTCATCTCAAACAAGTTTCAAGGGAGGAGGTAGTTAAGTAGCTAAAAGCAAATGTTTAAAAAATAGGTGAAATGTAACACCTTGACACAGCAATGCTCACCCCTGAAACATAAGAATGCAAGGATTAGAGTCAGTACATCTTTCATTCTGAAACAGCTGTTAGCTGCACAGATCCTGATCTCTCCAAGCACGGTCTCAATCTGCTGTCCTAATTTGCACTCAAATCACCTGGCTTCCCCCCTGCCCAGTTTGCCCACGGTGAGACCAGTGAAAAGCCCAACTTGCTGTTGTCAGCTTTGTGCCCAGCCATGGAGCAGCTGGAAACATCCTAGTCCTTCACCAACAGGGTGCTGAAGTCTCTGCTGTCACTTGGTGGGGACAGACCTGTGCAAGACACCAGGCATGACAGAAGAAGTAGGAATGCTCCTTGACTTCTGTTGAAGAACTAACAGCTCTCTGTAGCTTCTTAGCTGATGGTGTCTCTACCTTGTCGGAGAAGTTGTAAGTAGGTTACATACAACCCACTTGTCTATGGAAAGGCCCAAGGGAAACTACAGTACCCACAAAAGCGGGAAAGATGTAGGGATGGTCAGGAGAGAGAGCAGCCCCTGCTGCAGAGGTGTGAGGGTTGGTATGGGAGGTTTCTCTCCCCGTTCTATTGCAATTTATTCAGGGAGAGCCAACAGTCTCCTGGCTGAGCAGCAGGAAAAAGGGGTGATTGAAACAGACCCTCACCTCTCAACTGATGTTCTTGGTTGCTGGAAAGGTGCAGATTAAGTAGTGGCAAGTTTCTTACCAGCTGTTGTGTTCTGTGAGTGTTGGTGGGGTTGGACTGGAGTTGAGGAAAATCTCATGCTTCCAAGAGATATTCCAGGCTGAAATGAGTCAGAAACTGGAGAGTACCCAGAAAACATTTATTCAGCCCTCTGAGACAACTGGAATAACTTCTCCAGAGGAGACCAGCCCATTTCACTGTGATTTCAGTGTTTTGTGAAACGTCTTTAAAATTCTTTCAGAGAAGCGTAGTTAACATACCTAATTTTGTAAATTGTTTTGAAAAAGCACATCAGAGTGTTTGGTTCCAAAAACATGAACATGAGATATAACTGTCAGGATTTATTCTTTGTTGTTTTAATCAAAATAGAGTCAAAGCTGACTTAAAAATTATTATTAGCAATTTAGAGGGAAGACAGTTTAGCGATAGGAAATTTCTGTCAAAACCCAACCTGCTTGAGAGCTGAAGGTGTTGGATGGAGTGTGATGACGGTGTCAGTGCCATTTTGCTTTTGCAAGCATAGAAAGTGCAGCTCTTGCTGGGGACAGGAGTGGACTGTCCGAGTTGGTCTAACTGCCTTTTTTCTGTGATGGTCCAAAGTGAAGGTGATATCATGGATGCCACAATGAAATCCCAGACCAGCTGCCACAGGCTGACTCTTCTTGTGAAAAGGATCTTGGCTTTCATTGTAACTTCACTGGTGAGTTTGACCCTGGACCTGGATGGATTGAGGTGAGAAAAATATTGCAAAATTGTTGCACTTGGTCTTGGTTGTTTAGTGCACACCAGCACAGCATGGAGGAGTGAACACTGACCTGTGAGTCAGGCAGGTCTTGTCTTCTCTGCCATGGATTTGAGATTTGACTTGGGACATCCCTTTGTTTCCCTGCCTCGGTTTCCCCATGGGGACAGTGCTCTCTCTCTCTCTCAGCAGGCTTTTCTCCCAAGCATCCTTGCTCCCCTTTGCATAGATGTGGGTCCACACAAAGCCCTCCACTATGACCCAGCCCATCTGCCTCCATGTAACTGCTCCCCTCCGTGGCAGGGACGCTTTCATTTTATATGGCTCTTGGAGTGCTTCAGCAGGTCTACTCATAGGGTGCAAATCAGGCTGGGATTTTGACACCATCCCAGTCCTGAGGCCAACCTTCACTCCCTCCAGTCACTCGCCACTGCCTGTGTCCCTGCTGCAGGCTGTGGCAGGAGCCGTGGGGCTGCCCACAGCTGTGCCATGCATGGCCTTGCAGTGGCAGGAGACATACCTCCGGCTCATGAAGGAAGTGGAGATGCTCACACATTGATATGAAAGAGGCTTCCTCAGCAGCATCCGGCCACCTGGAAAAGCAGCTGCGCCTGCTGATAAATCTGCCCTTTGAAACGCCAAGTCAATCTGGACACAGCTGGCTCTGCCTCCGTTAAACATTTGCCGAGTGTCTAAAGGGCAGGATCAGAGCACAGGTCCCAGTGCACAAGGAGTTGTGGGAAGCCAATGCCCTGACGCTGTGCAGCATGGGGAAAAAACCTCCCATGTCCACTCAGCCCATCACAGAGGTTATGTTTTATGTTGCTGTCACGCAGGCAAATAGCCCACCTCTGCCTCGGGAAGGCCTTGCATGGGTTCCCGGGGGCTGGGAGAGGGCTGGGCATTGCTGTGAGCTGACCCTGTCCACATGTGCCTTCTGGAGGCACCTGCTAAAGCCAGCACATGGACCTGGAGTGGGAGCTGGGTGGGCTGCAGGCATGTCCCCATGCCACTCCTCTCGTAATGCCAGCAGTGCCTTAGCTGAGGAGGCATCCCCTGAGCCAGGGTGCCACTGAAAGGGAACACAGCAAAAGGCCAGCTTAATTTGTTCCCATGTAGCTAATTTCTGCCAGATCCAGACTGTTTCTTAGAGGATGCCAAAGCCAGTTTTGTTCAGAGTCCTTCCAAGTGAATTTTTATAACTGTTAAGAACGGACATGACAATGGATAAAAAAGCAGGCATTAGAGGACTACCTAGCCCTGATGAGAGAAGGCTCCTCACCTTCATTTCCATATCCAGTTTCACACTTTCTTGGAGCAGGATCAGGTTCTGGGCCTCTAGCCATCAAGGGCAACCTTGCAAAGTTTTGTAATGCACAGTCTAGCTTTTTTCAAAGTGGGACACATAGGAGGACTCACCATCCAAAACCAGCAGAGATCACAGACAGATCATGGCACTTGTTTTGGGGCTGATAGTGCCTGGGTTGTTGCTTTCAGCTCAGTGCATGGTTCTTGTGTGCTTGTTGTGAGAGGCATCTGTGCTGGAAAGACCTCAGACACTAGCTGTACCAACGTCTGTTTTAAGTAGTTTGCTTCTGGCCTGCAACCCCGTGGGATTTTCCACTCATAAGGCAATACCAGCATGCTCCATCACGGGGTGGAATAGCCTCTCATCTGGTACATGCAGACATCATGGCAGTGCTGAGCACTATTCCACTGGCCTCCTGAAACAGCCTCTTGGCCACCATAAGAGCAGCATAGGCTAAGGGATTTGGTGAGTGAGTGGGTGCCCCACAGCTACGCATCCTCTTGTCATACCATCCCCTAAACCCATGCAGGGAAGTATTGTGATTTCAAGCTGTTTTTTCCCCTTCTCCCATTGTCCTTCAGGCCACACAGGAAATAGGAGAGGAGCTATTTCCTTGCTTCTTTTGTTCAGCTGATCCCACAGCCCTTCCTCCCCAGCAGAGAACTTCCCGCAGCCCAGAAAGCCCCTATAAACCCGATGCCTCAAGGTTCACTGGCCAAACTTCACCTTTTCCATTTCCCAGTCAATCATTCTCCACTGCACGCTCGGCTGAAGGCAGCTTTGCAGGGGTCAGCTTTGGACTTACAAACTATTTACTGACCTGAAGCGGTGGTGCTGGGAGGAAGGACAGGTCTGGGGAGGCAAGGAAGGGCTCTTGCTCCTACCTTGCTTTTCTTTCTCACTCCATCCCTGCAGACCAGAAGCCCACATTATGATCCAGTACCAGCTGAGGCAGGTCCTGCCAGAGAGGAAGGTAGATCCTTCTGCTGCCCTTGCCTTGCTCTGCAGCTCAGCAGCAGCCATAGTGGTCTGGAAATGGCTGGTCAAAAGGCAAATCCAGAAGAAAATGGAAAAGGCTCGGAGGACCCAGAATGAGGGTTTGAAGAAAATGGCAAAGGCTGTCCAGCAGTTCAGGGAGCAGGTAACCTGTCCTTCTGGGGGGTCTGAATACCACCGGGGTGTCTGATGATGTTGCTCTTCAGCTCCTCCTTCCAGTTCATGGCTCCATAGATTTTATAATGACTCCGGGGAAGATGTGCCAGCAGCCCTCAACAAGAGGAAAGGCTGCCTTGAGAGGAAGGGAGGTCACTGCTCTCTTCAAGCTGGATGAGATACAGTGAGAGTCTACAGCCATGGAGATGTGAATTACTCACTGGGAAGAGGTTTTGGACAGTACAGGTGATGAAGCACTGGACCTTCATTGATCCAAAACCCAGTTCTTTCAGGATCTAGAAATGTCTTTTGCCTCTATGGGCAGAAACAAGAAAGCTTTTTCCTCTTACTCCTAAGTTTGCACATCTGTCCACATCCCTATATCTTTCTCTCTAAAACCAAGCATTTGGATGGCTCTTGGAGAGAATTCAGGAGCTTTTACTCAGGTTCCTAGCCTCCTGGCCCAGCAGGCTGACCAGAAGATGCTTGGCCTAACTTAACGCTAATGAAGCACAGGGAATTCAGTGTCCTCCCGGGAACAACTAGGACATGACATGGGGAAAAATGAGGCAGGCACCCAACTGGCATGGATGTGGCCCTGAATTCCTACTGCAACACTGATGTCTAACCACATTTCCTTCCTGTTCCATTTGCTTCTGAGTAGCTATTGGTTAAACCAGCTCATGTTTACACAGGTAACGTACCTGAAGATAAAGCATACAAGCTACAGGTGGTACATATCTTCGCAACATTTTTTCTTAAATATATGTATATATAAATATGGTGTAAAACCTTAAAAAAAGGTGGTGACCTTAAAAAAGCTGGTTATCAAGCTCTGTTGATAATGGTGGCAAAGCTTATCCCCTTTGAGCCAAAGGGTAACTGGAGCTGCTGTCCTGGCATCTCCTTTATCTTCCCTTTGCAGGTCCCCAGTGTCCAGACAGATGCCATCCTGTCCCTGCCCCTGCTGGAACTCGCTGGGAGACTACAGGAAGGGTCTCTGTCCCCCAAGACTGTCCTCTACACCTACTTAGAGAAGGTGAGTTCTTGTCCTTAGTGTGATGGGCAAATCACTTACGTTCTCCATGCCATGGTGTGTGGGCTGGTGGCTGAGAAGACTTGCTGAAGTGGTGATAATGACAAATTTTTAACATAGCAGATATCAGGAGAAAGATATGAAAAGTCAGGGCTTTATCTCCTGGGCCAGACACATCACTGGACAGTCTTTTGAGATGGTTTGGACTGGGATGCTCTGTAGAGGTTATTCATGCCAAGCCACAAGCCCTTGCTTTGGAGATCCAGGTAGGTACTAAAAGACACTGTGTAACGGTGCTGTTCTTAACTAACACCTATTCCTCCATGTGTCTGGCAAAGGCCCTGGAAGTGACCCAGCAGACAAACTGCTTGCAACATTTTATCCCAGAGTGTGAGGAGCAGCTCCAGGAAATACAACAGCAGAGGGAGAAAGGTCTGCTCTACGGCATCCCAATCAGCATCAAGGATCACATCGGCCACAAGGTGCTTCCCTTTGTGTCTGTGAAGTGTCCCATCATGAACTGGGCTAAAGTGATGGGACATGGAGAATGGGGAAGGGGCCCAATCCCTGCCTGCTTACACCACAGGAAGCCTGGCTGGGTCTGAGGCTGTTGCCTCACATCTCATTGCAGCTGCAACCCTGTCAGTTAGAACCCTTCACCAGCAAAAAACCCAAGAAGTCAATAGTTATATGCCCAAATGATTTCTTCTCTGATACATGAGACAGCACAGGCTGGGCTACGTGGTTGTTTGGGCCATAACTTAGACTTCTATGCAGAGGTTTGCAGTTATCGGGTATAAGAAAACATTGTTTAGCTTCCAGAAAGTCATTAGTAGCAGGAGCCATTAACCTTGAATCCCTGTTGGGCTGTAGTCTGGCCACAGAGCCACTTAGAAAAGAGCCTGTGCATGAGATGCACCAGGGACCCCCTCACAGACAAGCCCTGATGAGGATTGACCACGGACTCCTGAGATGAATTTGTTAGGCAGTCTCCTCCATGTTGACTTACTAACACAGTTAAGAGGACTCAAAGCCCAAAGCAAGCCCCAAACACTAAGGCTAACTGAAAAAGGATCACAGTGTATTTGTCTGGAATGTATATTCCCTCCCTGAACATCCACTGGTGGCTCCACTTGGACAGCAGGACACTGGGTTTCATCCTGAGCTAGTGCATCTATGGAGTTGCATCTGGGTCAGGGGAAAGAAATGACATGAAAAAGAGCAAGGACAGCTTCAGGAGAAGCCTTAACTCTATGACTGTTTGGCAGCCCTCTGCCAAAGATGGAAGGAGAGGGAGTCCTTGGCCCTTCATGCAAGGATTTGCAAGGAAGTGGGTTAGCAACCACCCCACCCCCCGCAAAGAGGACACCAGATCATCCTTCCAAAACTGCAGGGGAACTGTGCTGACCGTGTCCATTGTCACTTCTCCTCTCTGCAGGGACATCTGTCAACGTGTGGACTTGTGCAACGCCTGGGCACTGTGGTGCAGGAGGATAGCGTCCTAGTCAAGGTTTTGAAGAGACAGGGGGCCATCCCATTTGCAATGACCAACGTGCCACAATCCCTCTTCAAGTAACACACTTTATTAGAAATCTCTCCTCTGGTTGTGCTCCCGAAGCTAAAACCCAGCCTGTAGGCGCCTGGACAGGCTCCTTCCTGTCTCCTGAGATGTTACCTGGATGAGTTCCTCTTCCATCAGCTGCCAAATATCTCAGTTCAACTGAAAACAGCTTTTAGATAAGATTAAGAGGAAAAAAAAAAAACTACCATGACATAAGAGAAATCAAGCACATTTGTGCATGGGAGGGAGAGTGGGAGCTCATGGGAACGAGCCATGTTCCCAGGGATTTAGGGGCTGGAAGGATGGGGTTGGCTATGCCACATAAGCTCACTGCAAGGGAGAACCAACAAACTCAAGGCATTAGACTGTTTCTGACAGCCCACTTGCTGGTTTTCTTCTCCCCAGCTATGACTGCAGCAACCCTGTCTTCGGCCAGACCTTGAACCCCTTCAACCACCAGAAGAGCCCCGGGGGCTCCTCAGGAGGGGAAGGAGCTCTGATCGCAGGGGGAGGCTCCATCCTGGGCATCGGCTCGGACATCGGTGGCAGCATCCGCCTGCCATCCAGCTTCTGCGGGCTGTGTGGGCTCAAACCCACGGCTGAAAGGCTCAGGTAGGTGATGGGGCCTGCCCTTCCCACCTTGCAAGAAGCCTGCTAATTGTCAAACCCAGAAGAAACAAGGTACTCAGTAAGTACCTGGGGGCAAAGGAGAGGATGTTTTCCTAAAGGCTGTCTTACCTTGCTCAAAATCTCTCCCAAGAAGCAGCATTGTTAAATTTTGTAGGGAAATGGCCTATTTTCATTGTAAATCTGGCCTGGGTTAGAAGGAAAAGGGGGGGAAAGTGGTTAAATAATGCCAAAATGGAACATTTTTTGTTAAACCAAACTAAGATTTCTTGAGGTTTTGGTTTTTTTTTTTTCATTTTGACCAAAATTTTCTGTTTCACAAGACTCAAATCAAATACTTTTAATAATTTCCTTCTGGTTCGGGTCCTGAATTGAAGACTCTGTTGTGTTATTCAAATACATTGAGAATATCTCATCATGACTGAAATTACAATATACTTCTTTTTCTTTTCCCACAGCCTGTCTGGAGCAAGTGGCCCAGTCAGTGGGATCCTGGCAGGTACATGAATTTTTAATTGCTTTTCTCTATATGCTGTGGCAAGTCCTTTGTCCTCTTCTAAGCCTGAGGAAAGCCTGAGACAACCAAGATCTGTCTGGAGTCCATCTGAAACATCCCACCTCATTGCCTGGTCAACACTTGCAGACAGTGTTTGCTCTTCCCACTCCAGTTCCGTGTGCGCTGGGGCCGATGGCAAGAGATGTGGACAGCCTGGCCCTATGCATGAAGGCGCTGCTCTGTCAGGAGATGTTCCAGCTGGACCCCACTGTGCCCCCTATACCCTTCAATGAGGAGGTGAGTCCTTAAGTCAGCAAGCCCTGGTTCTTTTGAGGGTGCTGCACGCTCAAGGTATGCATTAAGGGTCCAGTTATCTTTATAGTACTGGTTTCCAGTAACTTGTTAGCTCTCTTTGAGGGCACAATCATAATTATTAGTAAAAAAATATAGGTTAATAAGTAGGTATCCTTTGTGCCCTTTCAGCTGGTGTGTAGTTTGTCAGATTGAGAGACCCCAGCAAAGAGTAGGGAAGAAAGCAACATCAGGAGCAAAAAGCTGGAGATTTGTAGGGCAAGATGAGACAGCATCCGAAACCCCTGCAGCAAATCTCTTGACTGACGACATTTCCTTTCGTGCTGCAGCAGATGAATTTCAGAAGGTTTTTCTACCCTTGTCCTTTATAAAAATAGTTGACTCTGCTGGCCTTGAGTGGCTGTGCTCTATCTGAAAGGAGAACTGAAGGGGAAACTGGAGAAGAAGGCAGGGGTGGACATTTGGACAGGGTAACTTATAGAAACTGTAAGCAGCAAAACAGAAAATTAGTTACTCCCCATCTTCTGGAGCTTTTATCTCTTTCTGCAGTAGGCTTCAGCATGGGGGCAACCCTCAGCAGGGTTGGAAATGCTTTAACTGGTGGCTCCTTTGCTCCAGGTGTACTCCAGCTCTGCTCCTCTGCGGGTCGGGTACTACGACACAGACGGTTACTTCCCACTGCCCCCTTGCATGCGGCGGGCGGTGCGGGAGACCCGGGATGCTCTGCAGGCAGCCGGGCACCAGGTGAGAACAACCACCCTGCGCTCTTCTCCCCGAGGTGTCCCCAGCTTTGCTCCTCACTGCTGAAATCACCCTTCAGAGACCAGACATAGCCCCAAGCCCAACTGTGGGATAAATGACCTACCAAAGATTCAGTATTGTTACTACAGCCATGTAATGCAAAGCAGATGCACGTACGCAGGGTAGCAGTGCATGTCACGGGGAAACAGCACTAGCAGTTAACAAGCTTGTACCTTCACAGGGACGGGGGTGTAAAAAATCCATCTCTGATCTCCTGGTAGCTGTGGTCCACGCCAGACAGCATCATCCATAAAGCACTGCATTTGACTCTGGAACATTACCCTGGGATTTTCTAGGTCTGTCCTTCCCCAGTAGAGCTCTGAGAGGTGTTTTTCCCCTTCTTCCCCAATGCCCATGGAGACCTCTGTTCCTCCTGGACCACTGAGGGAAAAGGGCCATAGGACATGGGATAGGAGACACCATTCCTCCATCTAGACCTACCTGTAGAAACATGCTGGTGGTGCTCCTCATAGCAAAGTGAGTCCATGTCTGAGTAGGTGTCAGTTCTGCTGAGACTGGCAGGAAACTGGTGCAGTTTCTGGTTTAGTGACTGCCTGGGGCAGGATGAAGGAGGAAACATCTCTGGAGAGATCTCAGAGCTGAGCCAAACGGCATCAGGGAGGAATAATCCCATGGGGAGATGCCTGGGCTGGTAAAGGATTGAACCGGGACCTCTGTTGGCATGTGGAGCCCGGTGCTGCTCTGCCTTTGAAGTATATCCCACAGTTGGGCCTTGTAAATTATTCAGATTCCCAGGCTGCCACATAATCTTGTGTTTTGGTGCAGCTGGTGCCCTTTTCTCCACCGGGGATCCACTATGTCATGACTGAACTGTTTTTGAAGACCTTTTTTGCTGATGGAGGCCATGCTTGGTTGGATGTGTTGTAAGTAGGAGCCCTCTGGCAGCAGTGCTGTAAAACAGCACCATCCATGAGCACAACGAGCACAATGCAGAGGCAAAACAAGCCTGTGTCTCCCATCCCAAACAGGAGATACTTAGGCTTCTTGAAAAAGGGCATACAGCTTCTCTGGCATGATCCCCTCCTCTTGTCGTGTCTCAGCACAGGAGATATTGTAGATCCAAACTTGAAATCACAGGTGAATTGCTGCAAGATCCCAAGACTGGGCAAGAAGCTGCTGGCTCTGATTCTTAAACCTCTGGTGAGTCCCTGACCTCAGGCTCAAAGCAGAGTGGTGTCAGCAAGGCCTTGAGATGCTTGAAAGTGTGATGATACTGAGAGACACTTTTAACTCCGGGATTTCAGGCTAAGGCACATGCTATCACTGTGGAAGATCTTTTCTAGACCCCTGCTGGGATTTATCCAGTACAAAGGGAAGTGGGAGAAGGACCAGCTAAGAGATGTAAAAAAGATTAATAAGAGCCCACAGAAAGTGGTTCTCCAAATGCTAGACCTGGCAGTGTCCAGTTTCCTACGGATTCATGCATTGGGATTACTGCAGCAGAGGGACTCGAGGTTGAAGATCTATCACTGTGTTGGGCACCTCACAAAGATGACACCTTCATGGGGACTCCTGGTGATTAATAAGGGCTGGCCCTCACTGTAGTCTTTTCACCAGCTGAGCATCCCTTTGCAGGGCTTCTCTGTCCTCCATTTTGTCTGCCTTTGTGTCCATTGGGGTTGTTCTCAGCTGACAGGGTCCAAAAGGCAACAGTGAGTGGGAGGCCATCAAAGTGCTTTTAAAGGTCTTGTTTCTGTGAGTTACGAAGCTAAAAAATGTTTGATTATTCAAAAACAATGAAAAGCAACCTGGTTCAAGTCAGTGTGTTTTGATGTGGGCAGGAAATATTGGCCTGTAAGAAACAATTTGGGAACCAACAACCAGAAGTTGGAAGCAAAGTAAATTCAGAATCACGAGGAGCATTTTTAATCATCATCATTCATCCTCAGGGCAGCATCCCCAGACACGGAGGCAGACCAGGACCAGGGGCTTCCAGGGGTGGCACAAGTTACAACACCCCCGTGTCATGTCCCTAACAGGAACCTCATGCTTTTCCAGTTTCCCCGCTTGGCTGACTACCTGAGCGCCTTGGGTGGAACGAGGTGAGAAGGCATCGTCCTCAGGGATGTCCATGAAAATGAACGGTACCTTCTCCTCTAAGTGTCCATTGTGGGGAGGACTGGATTCACGACAGGCTCTGTCTGAGCTGCTCTCTGCAGGGGCTCCATCCCGGACATGGAACACATCTCCGCAGTGTTGCGCTGCCCCAGCATTATCCTGAAAGGACTGCGGGGCTTGCAAGGACAAGGTCATAGAGGAAGCTTGGGGTGGAGATGAGTGCTAAATCCAGGCTCAGAAGGGAAACCTTCTCTACCACTTCCGGACATTGTTGCTTAATTGCTTCGCCAAATGCCAAAGGAAACTTTAGACAAATTTTGAAAAATGTATTGTTTTAATTAATTGCTAAAATCACTGGGCCTTATCAACCTTGAGGATTATTTAAACAATTGCTCCTCCGCTTAAAGCTTAAAAATGTTGCTACGATTTCCACTTGCAGGTCAGTGAAGGAGATGTGGAATCATCACCATCAAATAGAGGTATGTTTTGAGGACTTTTCTCTCTGGCATCATGCTATGAGTTGAGGCTTTGTGGCAAGTGACAGGTCAGAGGGTCATCGGTTAGGAAAGGGGTTGTGCAGAGGGAAAGGCAGAAAAGAATAGAAATGGGGTAGATGGGCTTTTGGATCAACTCAGCCAAGACTGTCAGTTGCCCAAATGCCCACATTTGACAGTCCTCGCACAACAAATGCTGTCCTGGGAGTGGGGATGGCTAAAGAGAGACTTTTCCAATTCCTGGCCAGTCTGACCATGTGCTGTGGAGGCAGACACTTAAACACTCCCCTGCCTCTTCCCTTGAGCACAGCTGCCTGCTGCTGCCTCCTTGGCCCTGCCAGAGCCTGGCACATACCCTGAAGAAGCTGAGACGCTCTAGGCATGGACATGGCCTCCATGTCATCTCCTCTCTCCTCCCCAAGGTGTACCGCACCGAGTTCATCGCCCAGTGGAGGAAACTCCAGCTTGATGTTGTGCTGTGCCCTGTCCTGGGGCCTGCCTTCACCATAGGATACCCCGGGAAACTCCTCAGTAAGTGAGTCTGGGACTTCTAAAGGAGGGCAGGGGACTGCAGTGGTTGAGACTGGACAGAAATATCTACTACCATGGAGCTGCACTGCCCACCTAAGCATTTTATGGGCATTGGGAAGGAAAAATAGCTACCCTAAAGCTATCCAAGCAGACAGACAAGACACATGGATGAAGTGATCTGGTGGCAGTTGTTTCTTGCAGTAGGACTTGGACCTGCAGATGACCAGCCCTGTGCAATCCCTCCTCCCAGCAGCAGCTGGTTCTCAGGGGTTTCAGTGAACATGTAAGTTTGAAAGGAGACAGGAGTCTGTGACTGCCTGCGTTCTCTCTTGTTTCAGCTGCCATCTCCTCCACGATGCTGTACAATGTCTTGAACTTCCCTGCTGGGGTTGTACCTGTCAGCACAGTGACAGAAGCTGATGAGGAAGAGCTAAAGCTTTACCAAGGATGCTGTGATGACCCCTGGGACCAGATGCTGAAACAGGTATGTGACACAGAAAGTGGTGGAGCAGAAACTGCTGATGAATGTTCAAGTAACTGAAATCAGGGGCTTCTAAATGTCTCCATCAATATGGGCACAGTGAAAAAAAAAAAATCACCTCTTCTTTAAATACCCTTTGCAAGTCCCTTTTCTTCCAAGAAAGAGTCACTAAGTCACTGAGCTTTGGAGGGACTGGGGGAGCACTCCCAGGCTGGATTATAGGCTGAGATCAGAAAGAAGCCGTGCAGCAAGACTTATTTGAGTAGGTCCTTGTGATGGCCACAGCTCACAGCACTGCACTGAACTTGCCTCCTGCTCCATGACACCTTCACCACACCAAGGCTGTCAGTGGAGAATGGATGAGGAATGAGGGTGGTGAAGGAAAAGAAATCTGGCTGCAAGACCGCTCAAAGCAGAGCTGGCTGGGGCTTGGGGGTGGGGGTGTCTTAAACACACTGCCCAAGATTTGGCATCATGAGAACAGCAAGAGCCTTCCCTCCGCCCCAGCACGCTAGCACTGCTTGAATGGCAGGGCTCAGCCTCCAACCCCCCACTCTCCGAGAGAAGCCACATGCCTAGACCATGTTTCCAAAAGCTGCTGGAGGCCTGAGCCCCACAGGTAACCTCTCACCACTTGTGCTGTCGCTCCAGGCCGTGGCAGGAGCCGTGGGGCTGCCCGTGGCTGTGCAGTGCGTGGCCTTGCCGTGGCAGGAGGAGCTGTGCCTCCGGTTCATGAAGGAGGTGGAGACCCTCAGCCGTGAGAAGAGAGCAGCATAGCTTTCATGGTCCCACGCCTGCAGGGCCAGAGGCGAGGAAACGGGACAGCCCTGCACTTCTCTTTTGCAACTGGCAATGCAGAAACTACACTGAGGAGGGAAGGAGGAAGGAAAAGCCATTTCCTGACTCCCCTCCTTGTCAATACGCACACATCCTATAAGGAACCAAGATGCCATGCAGAGGGCAGGACTGCTTAAGCTGGGTTCAAATAATGATAAATCTATGAACTCCACCTTCCTGGAAAGATGGACATTAATGGGGGTTCACCCTCATTTTCACCTGTGTTGACTTTTGACAAAGCAGGGTGATGCTGAGAGAAAATTATTACGATAGCTCAACAGTATTTTGCTGGTGCTGGAGTAACTTCATGTGGATGTAACGATGGGCTGCCCTGTAAAGAACACAGCCACGTCTACCCTCCCCATCACTGTATTTTGCTCACAAAAATAAAAATGTAGCTATTAAGCAATCCTTCTCATAAACTCCAGTAATCCTTCACTGATACCTATTATATGAATGCAGTTATTACTCAAAATCATACTAACACCTTCCCACTGGACACTAAATGGCATCTAGCATGGGAGCATTCACACCTTCCCTCTCAACCACAGCTTTCCTGTCTGTGAGGGATGGCAACAATCACTGGCCTTTCCACAGCATCAAGCTCTTTCCACCACCACACCACGAGCATGTTATTTCCAACCTCACAGCAGGGGCACTCTTAGCAGCCTCTTATTTCAAGACCTCAGGGTGCTCCTTCTGAAGGCAGGAGATAAGCAGACATGCCACTCAGTTATGCAGACAGTGAGATCTGGGACAGAAAGCCTGAGATGCCCAAATGGTGTTTGTTAACCCAAACCTGCTCAGGTAGGATGAAAGCAGTCAGACGGGAGGGAGAAAGCAGCACCCACACAGGGCCATCTACCCTGTCCCGAGACAAAGGGATAAATCACTCCCTCTGATAAGACCTCTCTCTCTTTCTTAAACACCTCAGCCTCAGATAAATATTCAGGAGACTCCACAGCAGGTTTTTCTCATTTATTATCTATGTCTGCAGTAAAAATGCAGACTTCCTTCGGGACAGTTTAGAAGGAAAAATAAATATAAAGCAGTTCTGCTTTCCCTGGAACTTTGGGATATCTCCTGACAACAAGCATAGTCTGTTATCCCTTCTACACCCGACATAATTTGCAGAAATACATAGGTCCAAAGTTGGCTGTGAGGTGAGGCAGAACAAGCTCCCCCAGCCGGCAATCCGAGAAGAAGGAAAACGTGTCCTGGAAGAGCGTCCGAAAGTGGCTCAAGTCCTCAACGTGGATACTGATGTTAAACTGGGTTTCTGCAATTTCTACTGCTCTCTCAATCACGTGCTCATTCTGCAGCGGGGAGAGGGAGCACGTGGAATAGACAACCTTTCCTCCCGGCTTGGTAGCGAGGATCCCAGCCCTGCAGGCAAGATGAACACACACACCATCACAGGCAGAAGAGGACTGTGTGGGACACCAGCATTCCCACCCACTGAAATTGGGAAGCCAGCACATAACTCATAGGTGAGAGACATATCACCTTGAACCCCACAGGCTCAGCAGTCTCACTGTGTCACTGCAACTCGAAGACTGTTTTAGACCAGGATAGTATGGGTCAAATAGATGCTTAGATTGATAAAGTATTTAACATGGGATTGATGCTAATGGTGAGCAGCTGGAAGGAGTAATCCTGCACTCACCTCCAAGAGAAGGCGGTAAGAGTATGTACAAGGGAAGAGGCTCTTGTAGTTCAAACACTGCCATGGGACTCTCTAATCTGTTTCTTTATTGCCCCAGCTCACAGTCAGCCCATCCAGCCTTCCCAGCGAAATGGGGTGACAAAGCGTCCCCTGTCCTCCCATGTGCTGGGACATGTGGACACTCAGGAATCCTGAAGGGCTGACAGCTGGGACCCAGGAGATCATCACACAAAAGAACCACACTACACCCATCCTGTTCCTTAGACCTTCCTCCCTATCTCCTATGGCTACTGCTGGGGACAGGAAGGACATTTGATCTGACTGAGAACATCTGTACCTTCTTACACTTGTTATGATTTGATGTGTTCAACTACTGCCATTCCAGAAAACCACACATGCTTTCCACATTCCCCAGCCAGGGACACATAAAGTAAGAAGAGGTTTCCGTGCTGGCCATGGAGAGCTGCTAACGTAACACAAATGGCACTAACACACAGCATCGAGCTCACTCACATCAGCAGCTGCAGCTGCAGCATGGGCAACATCTGACGCTCTTTGGTTCGTCTCTTGTGGAAGATGTTGTTCTCCTCCTCCATGACAGAGTGCCTGTCTGTCGTGCAGGGCACATCCACCAGGACCTGTGGCAGCAGAAGCCCTGATCAGAACTGAGAGTCTCCCATAGCAACCTGCCCCTTGCCCAGCTCCCCCACCCTTGCCACACACCAAGCAGCTCTCGGTACTGTGCCTAACCATTGCTGCCCGAGCCAGCTGTGCCCTCACACTGAACTGTAACTCGTCTGGCTGCTTTTGCACTTCAGGAATATGCAAACAGACACAGAAATGGTGGGTAACATCACGCTCTCACATAAGTCCTCATTTAAGGTTTCTACTCTGCACGTCTTCCTGGTATAGGCGTTACTGCAGCACCTACAGCTGCAACCACACATGGCCAGAGCTCCCACAGTGACACCTCCTGGAGTAACAAACCCAGCTCCCACAGCTGGACATGGCTGAGAAACAAGAACTATCTCATCTTCACATTTAACCCCTTCCAGGTGATGGATTAGAACAGGATTTTTAAGGGGTTTTACACAGGTAAATAAAGGTCCAACTCCAGATGCCCATATGCACCAGATGCTGCAGAAAGGGTATAGCAGGAGGAAATCATACCATACATGTGGCTTAGTTTTCTCTCTTTATCTGCATTTAAGATTATGAAAAACTGTAAAATTATACTGTAGGATAAGTTGCTGTCTTCCTCTGAAACAGGAGGAAAGTGAACTGGATGGGTTTATCTTCATGGGCTCCTAATCACTTACCTTATGGAAAGTGCCACCTCCCAGCTGTTCCCAGTCCCTTCCGTCGCAGGATGTGACACTCACCGCTTTCCTTATTTCTGTGGGAACGTAGTTATAGAGAATCTGGTGCAGCCTCTTCGTCCGGCAAATGGAGACGTCATTGGCTGCCAGATGCCCTGAAAGGACAAAACAGGCACACTGGGAATGTCACTCTTGCAAAACCACACCTGATTACCAACTCTTACAACCAGAAATTATAACGGTCAGACATTAGTGCGTACAGCACACTCTTCCAGCCCTGTTTTATGGATGGGGACAGGGACCACCCACCTCCACTTACCACAAGCCCCAGTCTGCAGCAGAGCCAGAGTCTTGCCACCTGGAGCCGCACAGAGGTCAAGGACAAAGTCATCTGGCTGCACATTGAGCGCCAGGACTGGCAGAAGAGATGCTGCGTCCATGAGATAATAGTTGAGGAGCCCCAGAATGTCTGGCCTGGAAATCACCAGTTTGTGTAAAAAAAAAAAAAGCAAACACGCAAACACGCAAGGGGAAAAGAAAACAGCAGTTGAAAGTGGGGATGGGGACACACAGGAGCAGCAGGTGCTCACACACGTGCAGCCCCTGAGGCTGGCAATGACAGTGGGCGGTCTGTCCCAGGGATGTCTCACCGTGCAGGGCGAAAGCGTGTGATGTCACCCCTGGGGAAGGTGTAACACTTGATCTTGGAGCTGATGGAGGCATGACGTGGTGGTGACATCTCTGCCTGTGTCATCATCTCTGCCTGCATCACTATCCTGCCCTCACCAAACCTCTCCTGGGACCTGCTTTCTTCCCCTGTCCCCGTCTCCTCCTCCGCTGCACTCCCCTGCGATCGCTGCGCCTTTTTGCAGGCTTCAGAAACAAAATCGGTGGCATTCAGCAGTTCCAGCTCTTGGGTGATGTGGTCGAGAGGACAGAAGTTGTTGAGGAGGGCACCGTACTTCCTCTCGCAGAGCAGGCCGGCGCGGACAGAGGGCCACAGCTCCTTCAGCTGCAGGCTGTAGTTCATGTCGAAGTGGTGCAGGGCCAGCCGCGTGGGTGGGATGCGGGAGGCCGTGGCAGCCTTGGGGGAAAAAAATATCAGAGCAGTTAAAAGACAAAATACCTTGAGATCCCAGTGCCACCCCCTTCCCAGGCTCAATGTTTTTCTGGGAAAATCCAGCGCCCTGTTCTCTGCTGCCAAAAGTCCCAGGGGCCTTTCTGCAACCCCTGAAGGTGACTGTGGCCCCACCACCCGTGGGCTGGTGGTGCCCTGGGGAGGGTGGTGTAACAGGGGTGTAACGGGTGAGGGGGTGCTACAGGGTGCTGCGAGAGAGGCAAGGGGGTAAAACAGGGAGATCAGCGGGGCACAGTGGGGTGCAAAGAGGGTCAGAGGGGCGAAAAGAGGGGGTGCAGGGCAGC
>NW_020799109.1:10149861-10152427 GCF_003259725.1 Athene cunicularia
CGGGACCGGCACCGCTCCGCCGCCCGCCCGGCCGTCCCCCGCCCCGGCCCAGAGGCAGTAACCGCGGGTTCCGCGGGAGCGGAGGAACCGCTGCAAGGCGGGGAGGACGGGCGTGAGCATCGGGTGCTGAAAAGGATCCATCAGCAACACGGGGTTTTGTTGCGGCAGGAGAACCCCACCCGCGGCTGGACCGTGCCCCAGGAAACAAAACCCCTAAACCTCCTCAAATTACTCTTACCCTGGTCAAGCTCCCTAGGGATTGAACTTGAAATCAACCAGCAAAAGGATTATGGACTGCTACACCGATAAAGAACAGCCAAATTAAAAGACGGTGGGGTTTTTCCCCACTTTGAAGAACAGTTGAGAAGGATGTTTCACAAGGCAGTGAATCCTTAGTTGTCCTGCTACTAAACATCCTACTCAATATAAAAACAGGCAGAGAATGAACCTGACCCTTCCAGAGGACAACAGTCCCAGGTCAGTAGAGGGGCAGGTGACTCACACAGAAGGGCTTCAGTCACCCCAGGTTCATGCTCTGCTCAGGGTTTGAGCAGGTGGAGCCACTGCCCTGCCCACCTGGTCAGTCCTTCTGAGCAAGAAGGTAAAGGTGACCACAGCTGGGAGGCAGCAGTAGGGGACAGATGACAGTTTTCCCCCAAGCAGAGGAAACTTCCCTCCTAGAAAAGGGTCATTCCATTCAGTTTAACTTGGTCAGAACTTACTGCACAAACAATATTGGTCTTGTAGGGATTGTAAACCATTTTTGTGGCTCCAGCTGACAAATTGTTCTCTGGGGGACAGGGCTCCAGCCTTTGCATGTCATGGATGCACAAAAAGGGCATTCCCACAAATGAGGAAAAGTCTCCCCTCACAAACTCGTCTCTGACACCCACTAATAATTTCATCTTAACCCACCACAAGATGGAAGCATGAGAACTAGGAAATAAAGGGAGGGTATTTCCATGGGAACTCAGAATGTTTAATATGGAAAATTACAGAACATCAACATGGTCTTTGTGCAGCTGCACGTTTTCCACAAGAACAGATGCAGTGACACACTGGTGCTTGGTTGCTGCCAGGAAGCTGTTTTGTTTATACTTGGCATGGAGAGTCAACAGGCAGGAAGCAGTACTGTGAATCCAGAAACTGCAGACACCAGCTGTGGAAGCAGGTGGACAATCATGCCTGCCTTCACTTCAGGTTCTTGAACAGTTTGTGAGCAACCTGAAAAGAGGAGACAAAGCATTCATCACCAGCCTCTTGGCTTTCTGGGCTACTAAAGCACACAGCCCACAGACCTCTGCTCCTCACTGATTTGCAACAAGTTCTTCAAGAAAACTAACAAGCAGAGACTTCTTACAGGTTAAAAAGGTTTAACTTTAAAAAGGTAAATACAACACTAAAATAGCAGTGTTGTTTGCAGGGTAGAAACAATGTCTTTGGTTTATTTGTTTAATAACCTACCCAACCCCAAGTGGAACTGTTGTAACACGGGGGAGCCAAACATTTTAAGGAGAACATGCATCAAGGCTCACAGTTCTTCAGAGCTCACTGGGACTGAACAGCTACTACATCTCACACAAACTGTTGGCACTCTCTGAAGCACAGCAGGGACGTTGCATCCACAAGGGCTGCACTTACACAGTGGTCCCTGGCATGCAGGAAATCGAAAAGCTCCTCTGTGCACTGTTCTTCTGTCTGGGACCTGGAGGACACCCGTGCGTCACACAGCTCCAGCTGCTCTCGCGCCTTCACGCATTTCTCCATCTGCTCGCAGTGCTCCCGGATTGTGGTTAAAGGATCCTGCAGACACGGGTCTACCATAAGAACAGGGAGACCCCAGAAAACCGTTTTCCCCTGAGACCCATTGCTTTAAGGGGGAACCATACATCTACATCAAAGCCCGGACTTCAGGTTCCTCCCCGCTGAACTCTGCCTCGCCAGCACATAACGGGGATGGGGGCCCAGGCCCCTACGAGTTTGTTTATCGCTGATGAAAGGCACCGTGCATCTGCCCCGGGAGCAACGAACCACTGCAGAGGTTACATGCCTCCCTGCCGCCACCGAGGCCTGCCGAATCCCCGGGCAGGGGCGGCCCAGGTCCCCCCGGCCCCATTCTCCATCTTACCACAAGCTCTTCCTCCTCCTCCTCCTCCTGCAGGAAAAAAAAACCAACACAGCCGTTACCAACAGTCCGACCACCAGCCGCGGCGTCTCAGCACACGCCCGCCGGCCCGGCCCCGCTCACCTCAGGCTCCCCGGCGTGAACGACACGGTCGCGCAGCCCCATCGCTCGGCTCCCGCCGCCCAGAAGGACTCGCCAGGGTCACCCGCCGGAAGTGGCGCTGCACGCCCCGGAAGCGGAAACGCGCCCGGAGCGCCTTGGGCCCGCCCCTGGGGCCGGTGCTGCAGGCCCCGGCGGCGGCTGCGCCTGTGCCTGTGACCGACTCAAGGCAGCTACAGCCCCGCTCCCTGCCTTCTTTTTGCCTTTTTTCCTGGGGATCGCAGCCTCGGAGCCGGCTCGGCCTGGCTGCCGGCCCCGCGGGGGAAGGGCAGGCCTCTCGAC
>NW_020799109.1:10152477-10179798 GCF_003259725.1 Athene cunicularia
CCTCTGGCTCTCCGCAGCGCTGCCCGGGCACCTCCTGCGGGGGCTCCTGCCGCTTCTCACCGTCTTCCGCCTCGAGCGAGCCGAGGGAGCCGCGCGGAGAGCAGGTGACACTGGCGGGGATGGCGACAAACCCTTGGAGGGAGGGACGGAGCTCACACACACCCTGGGGGGATGCCCCCGTCCTGGAGAGAGGAACCCGAGCTGGAGGGACGAACTTCTCCAGGCTGGAAATGGCAGCCCCGGGAGGAGGGGTGAACCCCTCTACGCAGGGCGGGGAGACCCTCGGAGCACAGTCCCTGCCGCAGGGTCTTGGACACCCCCCTGCGTCCAAACCCTTGAGCCCCATCCCATACCCAGCCAGGGTTCACGTGGCAGTGTGGGCCTGGCTTTAACTTTGCTCCTTTTGAGGGCCAACAAAACCTGCCATTTTTTAACTCCTGTCCCTTAAGAGGTGGTGATCTTCCCCTCACCACAAAGCACCGTCCTTTTGCAGCAGGGGTCTGTGCCCGTCCAGCACCCTGGCGAGCTCAGGGGCAGGGCACTCAGACTGGGAGAAGGGGTGAAAACAAAACGCCCGGTTGATTGTTCTCTTCCCCCAGGCCTCTCGACACAGCCCATCTGGCGCAAGTTGTGGGATGATGTGATGAAAACCAGGCCGCCCAACTCAGAGGTGAGGAAACGCCGCTGGTGGGAGAAGGGGCACGACACAGGTACCCTGTTTCTGCTGTCTTCTGTGAGGTTTCATTTCTAAGCCTGCCGGTGCTGCTGGCCACCTCCGAGCAATTGCTGGTGCTTGTTCATGAGCTCCAGATTAAGGCATGACCATGGTAGCACAATCATTTTGGGAAATAGGATTCATAAAAGGAACTGTAGTGTACAGCCACACTGTTCATCTCACAACAGCAAGTTTGCCAAAAGAATAAATCCTGTCTTTAGAGATGTAATTCCTAGTGAAATAGAGAAAAAAACCCGTATCTTATAGCATGCTTACACCTACGCTGGCAAAAGAATGTGCTGATGTCTTGGAAAGCACTAGAAAAATACATACAGAAGGCAGTGAGTTTGGAGGAATGGGTTTATGTAGGAAAACTGAAGCAGCTTCATTGATTCAGAATCATTAATAGACAATCACAGCCTATAAATAGATGTTTGGGAAGAAAATTCCTGATGATGTGATTTTTAATAGGCAAAAACATGGCTTAGCTTCAAACCACTGAATATGTTTAAATTAGATAAGAAGGGAGTTGAAGGGAGTGATGAGAGTAATATACACTGAGGAAGGATGTGGAGAACTATTCACAGTTTCACTAGCAGTCGTTTTTGCTTAGCAGGTAGCAATAATTAACTTTAAAAGAATAATTGTGGCTGATATATTGTTAATATGGCCATGTTTTAACTGCAGAATATAACGTGTTGGAGGAAGAAGTTCCTTGAAACGTTCTTCGCAAACGTTCTTCATGGTGTCTTGGATGTTACCTCTGACTGGCGTCTCAACGACCATCACTTTTCGCCGCTGCTCCACAGCTCCCCACACGTTTCCCAGCTTACCCTCTGCAACATGCTGCAGGGCGCAGTGGAGCTCACTGCTGAGCACAACCAGAAAGTTCTTGAAAACCTGGCTGGTTCCCTGCAGATCCTGAAGTTCCAGCACCTCCTCTCCTCCGACCAGTCCATCAGGCGCTCACTGGTTTTACTTCTTCACCGGCTGATTCACCATGGCTCTGTCACCCAAGTGTCCATGTATTCCTGGCCTGTTCCCGACACAGTGCTTCTCGTTCTTATTTTGAGCATGAGTGCTGGGTTTTGGCGCTCGGGAAATGCTCTCGCGTATCACAGCAGCCCCTGTGGCCTTTGCAGAGAGGAGGACAAAGCCCAGGGCCAGGAGTCAGCACGAGAGCGAGCAGAGAGGGGCCGTTACAATGAGAGGGAGTGGAGTGATGGTGAAAACCAGAAGGGATCCCCCAGGGCTCTGGAGGAGGCTGGTGCAGAGGCGAAGGGATACAGGGTTGATGCTCATCTGAACTCTGACCTTTGTGGACCGAGAAGTCCTCCTCTGCGAAACCAAGCATGTGAGGAGGAAGGCAGCAAGGTGCCCTGTGACCACACCAGCATTCAGGGAGGATCTTCTTGTTGCGTTTCAGACCAGCTGTCCTGTCACCCTGTTCCCCCAAAGACACGCAGACGACTGAAATCTGCAGTGGGGAGGAAACGTCGCTGCCTCAAACGAAGCAAGGGACCATATGCTGACCAGGAAGACCTGTATGATTTTGTTTTTACTGTTGCAAGAGAGGATAATTCGGGGTTAGTCAACAAAAACAGCAACACAGAGGGAGAAAACGCTGAGAACTGGACTAGCTCCTCTCCAGGACCTCCATGCACTGGCCATGCTGGCTGCAAAAAAAGAGGAGGATCTGCTAGAATCTTTTCTCTGAAAGCCGCTCACCGCTTCCGAAGTGTGTCCACGCTGGAATTATTCTCCATTCCGTTGACAGGGGAGACATGTCGGACTCTGAGTAACCTGCTGAGCTCCTGGGTGTCTTTAGAAAACTTGGTTCTGTCTTACAATGGTTAGTGGTGTGAACAGGTTACTTCCTGCCAGCTTTGGTCTAATGGTCTGACTTACTGCTCAGGTTTACCCTGATTTTATTTTTACTGGAATGGGCATTGTAAGAGTATTGATACCCAATCTTGAGAATGGCTTCCGTGGAGATGTTTAATGAGCGTGGGGACTTGTTTGAGGGAGAGAATGGGGCACTTTGCCCCAGAACAGCCCCTGGTCTTGTGCTTAAATGCCATCCAGAGAGGACGAAGGGAAGAGCCAGATCTCCATCTCCCGTATACTCAGTCTAGCTTAAGAGTGTGTGTGTTTAGCCTTTGACTTAGGTTGCTTGGCCGCTAGTGCAGGTCCAGCTGCATGTGCATTGGTGTCTGTACGGGCACACCTAACATTTCTGTACAAATGCTGTTCCAGGCCTGGGTGCTAACATCTTCTGCATCCTCTCTGGGCTCCGGGCCCTCTCCCGCCACTCAGACTGCCGCCTCCACGTGGTACGCGTGAGCGACGTCTTCTCCCACGTGCCTTGCATGGAGCTCGTTCGCTGCATCCTGAGCGCCTTCCCCCAGCTCCACACGCTTTCAGTGAGCTTCGACCTCAAAAACCAGCTGGAGGGGAGCAGGCCAGAGGGGAACCCAAGCTGCAGCGAGGTAGAAATCCCAGGTAGGAATCGTCATGCTGAGTGATGACCAGGACGTGGGAGGCAGATAGAGCTGTAAAAGCTTGGCATGCAGATCTGAACTCGACATTACTACAATTACAGCAATTACAGCCTCACCTCTCTGATTTAGATGGCATTGCAATTTGTCATTTCCAGGCTGTGACGTGCTCTGTGGAGCCTGAGTCTTGGACAAAGCATTTTATTGCTGTATGCCAACCCGCTGCAGCATCAGCCTTGTACAGGACCAGTCATAGCCTGCTAGCAGTGACTGTCCATGCAGCCCATGGGGAGCGTATCCCACCAGATCTGTAAACCTGTTGGGAGCTTCTGCTTTGTCCACCCTATTAACTGAGAGGCTCCAAGCCTTAGATAGACCCTTAAGCAGAGGGAAAGCATCTCTTCACCATCACAATACCACAGGTCACAGGAAAGCACTGCCCAAGCCTCTGGATTACAGTCTGGGAGCTATAGCAGTGTATCCTCAGCTCACAGGTCTCTCACCACACGTATTAGCCCTTGAGTGACCAGAAAAGCAGTAAGCAGAGCCTGAGCAGGTATGAAGTTGGGTCACTGAAGAGATGTGCTTTGGAAAGACACTGAGTGGTTTGTGCATATAGGGTGACCTTTTCTCAAGCATTGTTTCACTGCCAGAACACAGTAGAACTTGGTGGCTGTGTGGTCTGGCAGGAGTCCTGAAATGAGCCTTCAGTGATTTACATTACCATAGGGCTGAGTTGCCATAGTGCTCTGTGGGGCAGGCCATGTTACAGAGGCACTTTCTACCAACCTAAATGATCATCCTGTCGGGCACACGGACTGCTTCCTTGCTCTAGGATCCAGCGACATTGAAGACAGGCAGTCCAGACTGAGATCTTGCATTGTTTCTTTTTCTTCCCTCAGAGAGCTGCCTGGAGCAGCTGGAGATCCGATTCCCCAGGGAACCTCTGCACAGTGCATTCCTGCTGCCAGTGCTTAAGGCGTCAAAGTCCCTCCAGCAGTTGTCCCTTGACAGTGCCACGCTGCCCTGTTCTCAGGAGCTTGGGCTCCTTTTGGAGGCGCTCAGAGGTACACAGATAACCTGTACGTAGCATCACTGTGACACAGAGTAGCTTCCCTGCTGTGATCTTGAGGTCTGCCGTCCTTGAGCCTGAAGCCAACTTAGGTGGGTCCATTTCTTCTGTGTGGACATTCCTGGAGGCTCCTGAGAAAAGGAAATGGGTGTCAGTCATCCCACTTTCTGTGCTGAGCATGTGAATGATCCTGCACAGCAGGATGTTTCCTTTTTAATTACCCACAATACAGCACAAATTATCCACAGTCCAACTCAGTTTCTGGGCATTAGCTGGTAGTTGGGTTAGGGTCTTTTTATCCCTGGGACATACAGTACTTCACCTGAGAACTTGTTTTGCTTTTAGAGTATAATCCAAATTTGAAGAAACTGAGCTTTCATGATGTGAACCTGGCTGAGCACCAGAAAGAAGTTCTGCTTTTGCTTCAGGATCCCATCCTGCAAGGTACAGCAGACTCCTGGGTGCTGGTGCCTGGAAGTGCACTGCAGGTGGCTGCTTTTGCCTGATTGATGTTTTAAGAGGTGATCTTCAGATGTGTAAGGTTTAGCCAAATGTCACTGGAGCTGGAGCAGATCTGTAGCTGTTGTCAGAGTGGGAAAGTGCCTGGTTCTTTGTGCCAGCAGGGCAGAGAAGGAAGCAGCTGCAAAGCTAGCATATGCTGCAGAGGAGTCCATAGTCTTGGCTATAAAACACTTTTCACCTGTGGAGCACATCAGCCTTTAACTGGGTCAGCTGGCAAAGCCACTTCCCTGGGTGTGATCTCTGCTCTCTTCCTGCAACAGAGCAGCAGTGCTCTTGTATGCAATTGCGGCTGGGGAGGCTTTGTTCTGGCATATGGATTAGGGGCTGGAGCTGTCTGCAGGATGTAATTATGGAATAATGAAGTGCGCAGGGAGTACTAACACATACTGTCAATCCATTTCTTCCACAGAAATCACTTTTTCCTTCTGCCGGCTGTTTGAAAGCTCTACTACTGAGTTTTTGTCAGAAATAATCAATACAGTGAAAAGAAATTCATCTTTGAAGAGCCTCAAACTGCCTGGGAATCGCCTTGGTGCGTACAGTAAATGTTGCTATGGGGCCTTGACCTTATACCAGCTCTTTTGGAGATAACTTCAGGGTTGGAGTTAGGACCATTACTAGCTGGTGACCTCCATGCTGGACTTAACACAGGCACAAACAGAGTGGATTTAACTCACAACATAAGGAGCACCAAGTTCATTTTTTAAAGGCAGAATTTCAGTTGCATTCAGCAATGTACCAAGAGCCCAGGTGCTGCACGGGCATTACAGTTGCTTTTCTCTGCAGCAAAAGCAAGAATCGGTGGGATTCCAGATATGACTGAACACTGATTTGCTTCAGACTTGTAACAGGAACAGATCCAGCAGCAGATGTACTGTCTCTTATCTAGAAGCAGAGATATTGCCTGGGGGTTTTGTGCCTTCAAAGCCGTTGGCAGTCACTGGAAGGATGGGGATAAGTAAAGGAAAGGGTTGTGTCTAAGTGGAACTGAATTTAAAGAATGATATGCTTTTTGGGTCACAGGCCAAGCAGGGCTGTCTGAAAAATGATTGCAGGTAAATCCAGAATATTGTTTGCTGTTCTTTTAACAAAATGAAATGGGAAAGCTTGAGTTCATCTAAAATAGACCGAATTTCTGAGGTCTGAGTTTAACCCTGTGCTATTGGCCATCTTTTAAACAATGCTGCATATTGACTTCTCAGACAAAACCAGGATTTTTCTAGTGAAACAAACCGCCCTATCAGCAGATGTTTCCACTGGCTTGAACACACTGTGCTCAGTGGGGTGAATTTGCTTTAGGCCACACAGGGGGACCAAACTGAAGGTGCAGAGATAAGCCCGCTATGCTGCACGCACATGCTTACAGCCTCCTTACTACGCTATTATCCCAGCCTATGGCCATTTAAATATTTAAGACAGGTTCCAGTTTGCATCTAACACCTGCATTTCTCCCCTTCTAGGGAATCACAGGCTGGTTGCTCTTGCAGACATTTTCTCTGAAGATTCCTCCTCTTCTCTTTGCCAGCTGGATGTCAGGTATTCTGCTGCTCTAAACACACTGAATTTCTTGTTTCAGGAGGGTCAGAGCTGAACTGGGCTTAGACAGCAGAAGCCTGAGCATAGTTTTGTTCCTTCTTCAAGGGAAGATGTGCCCAGCAAAAGCTTAGAGAAATGCTGCAATGGGCACATACAACCTCAGGGACCTCCCACATCTCTGAGACATCTCACTGTTCCTTTTATAAATGAGTTGAGCTCCATCTTAAAAGCAGCTTGGGTTTGCTGTTCCCTTGGGAGGCTGCTGTGAGCCCTTCCTGGTCTGTAGGTTAGAACTAACATCCCTATGTACATTTATTCTTAGTCATCAGCATGAATAGCTCTGGGAGGTTACTGTCATTGCCCCTGTCAGATCCTGTGAATGCCTCTGCATTCCTTTCATCATCTTTGGTCTCCAACCTGAACTGCTGCTTTCTTCTTGAGCCTGAATGGCCATAAAGATAGGCAGTAACCTTCATGAAGCACACAGAGGGTGGCACTTCTGTAATACTAATGACTTTTTTTGCTTATTTTATTCCCCCCTTCTTTACATCCTAATGACTCAGGTTGCTGAGAGTACACAGGCTTGACACTTTATTTAACCATGGCTCTCTTTCAGCAGCCTTTACTCCTGATTTTTACTGTGCCTCTCAAGATTAAGACCAGCATGCAACTTTATATATATTTACACATTTATGCGGGAGAAATGACCTTTCAATCTCCTGGAAACACCAAAACCTGACACATGCTCTCCAGATTTTCTCAGAAGGAAGAGCTAAATCATCACTTAACTGTGGAGGCTTGCACCTTGACCTGGAGGTTGGCCCAGGTGGTTGACAGCTACTGTGAGACTGAAGTACTCCTGACACTGCTTAGCCAGCAGCTCTGGTCCAGCAACATTTTAAGGCCACAGCTACATATACTTAAGTGGGTAGTAAGGAGACCAGGATAATGAGTTGCCAGTGGTTACCACCTTAAGTTTTAAAAAGCTTCTAGCCCTTCATATTACTGTACTTCAATTTTGGTTTTCGTCAAAACTAACAGAACACTCCCACTTTGTCTTGCTGAAGAAAGTTGTACTTCGCTTTGAAGCATCCTCAAGTACCTGCACTGGCAGTTACTAGAAGGATCAGTAATTTAAACTGCTCAAATTACTGCCTAGACTTTTAATGTTTTTTTTTGTCCTTTCCATGGAAAGCTCAAATTGCATCAAACCTGATGGGCTCCTGGAGTTTACAAAGAAGCTGGAAGGCCACATCCAGCAGAGAGGGGGACGGATTCAATTCACACACCTCCGCCTCTTTCAGAACTGGCTGGACCAGGATGCTGAAACAGCTCAAGAAGCGCTTCGGCGTCTCAAAGCTGTGTGCAGTGTGGTCAATGACTCGTGGGACTCTTCCCAGGCCTTTGCTGACTACATCAGTGTCATGTGATGGACACAGGAGCAGGAGAAAACTGGTCAGCTTGAACTAAGCAGTTCAGTCCTTGGTCAGTAATATTTATTGCAGAGTACAGTTTTTTCCCCTGGTTCAAGCAGAGTACAGTTGTTCTTGTCACTTTTCTGTTCATCTGAAGAAGGGGTATCACAGTAAAGTGACACACAAGACCGTGTGGGTCAACAGCTGTATTCCCAGGTGATCAAACTCTTAAAATAAATATTCAAACTGAGATGATTGTAAGTGGGACATATCAAATGAACTTCTGTGACTTCCTGCAGATCTCTAGACAAGCAGTTTTTATTTCACCAGGTGTTACAAATTACACATTGTTTCAGCTAATGTCTCATCAATAAATATGTCCATCATTAGAGAGAGTCAAAAGCCATCTGGTTGTGGTCCTTGGCAACCAGCTCCAGGTGACCTTGCTTTTGACCAGCAGCACTGGACAGTATGACCTTGAGGTCCCTTTCAACTTCAGCCATTGAAGAACTCCTCCCCTCCACTTAAAAGGGAATAGCAGACAAGCTAAAAGCAGCCCTAGCCTTGACCTTTTACATTTGGAAAATTTTACTTCATAAAAAATAATACAATTCTTTATGTACTAAGTAGCTTGCTGTTTATTTGCAGTCATGTTGCCCCTCTCCAACATCTGCAGTCATTCTGCAGTGGTTTTGAAGAGTTTGGGTTTTTGTAACATTTTTATAATAAAAATATAATTAAGATCCATAATGTGAAGTGTGAATTTTATTACTGCCTTGTAATGTGACCTAATTAAAACACTGCTAGGTCCAGAGAGCCTGCCCATAACAAAGCAAGTTGTTTAGAAATGGAGTTACCTTAATAGAGCCTGATTTCCTGCTGCCTGCACAATCTTTCAGGCCAGATGTTTTAACATACAAGCTGAAATTTTTTCCCTTGTACAAATACTCTTGTTCCTGAGTAATCAGGGAGGTTCACATTTCACAACAGAAATGGACCTTGCAAGTTTCTGATCAGCAGCTGTAAGCCACAGCTGTCAAGGAAAAAAATCCCATGACTCTGCACATCAAGTGTTATAAAACTGCAGGCTTAACTTAAACCTGAAGACAAAACTTGGCTGAGTAGAAGGCACAGACTCCCAACAGCATGAAAACCAGTGCTGTATCTGATCAAGAGCACAAGATCCAGTTATTCCCAGTTCCCAAAGGGCTGTTTCTCAGGCACACAATACAAGAGCAGAGAAAAAGCTATGGATGCCTTGCTGTTGCAGTAGACTGACCAATGCTTCCAGCCTCTCAGAAACCAATCAGTCCAGCATGTACTGCTAAACACAGCCCCTTTCCTTGAAAGGGATTAAAGCAGGGTGGGCTGCCATAGCAGCCTGCCCTTGCCCCCACAAGGGACAGTAACCTGTTAGGGAATCCCTCGCTGCTCCTCATGGGAGTGATGATGAAAGGTGAAGGTGATGGCGGCATCCCACGCAGCCTTCAGCACGGCGTCCTGCAGCCCCCGCTTGTCAGCACAGTGGTTCCACTGGGAGAGATCAGAGGTACAGTCGGACCCTTCGGGAGGTGCCCGTACCTGGTGGCCGTTCACACAGCGACGACACTTGATCCTGGAATAGAGCCAGTGCAAGGTCAACGCAAGGTTCTGCCACTTCTTTCACGTACAGGTTGTTTAAAAAATAGAGCCCAGTCACATTTGGATTAACTCCCCTTAACCTGCAGCACTGGCAGCTGGATTTTCAGACAGGATTAATTACTACATTTCATTTAAATGCACAACAGTTAAGGAATGACCCCCAGTTTGGAAACCCTGGGGTTCTGTTTTTAATGGCACTCCCCCTCCCATGTTCATCCATGTGGGAATAGTCCAGCAGGACCCAGAGGAAGACCAGGAGGAGTTTCCCCTGAACAGCAAGGGACATTGCTTAGAGCAGATCTTGAGTGAACACCCCCACTGCTAACACCTTAGCAGTGGGTCAGGCTTCCTGAGTCCGAGCGCACACACTGTGCTCCAAACCGCCCCATCCTGGCTCCCGCCACGGCCACTGGGTCGTGCTCAGGCCATCTGGGAGATGTCCCATTGAGCTGCCACATGAGACAAAGAGCAGCAGCAGTCCTGCCAGCAAAGCTTGTTGCCATGCAGACAAGATACAGAGAGCTAAGCTTTGAGTCACCTTAAAACTAATCCTCTTCACTTCTTGCCTGAACTAAGAGTCTTAACTTTCACAGTGAAGCATTTTCCTGCACTCCCTGTCCTCTTTCTTGTGGCTACAATACCACAGGTCTCAGGGGTGGGGGAGAAGGGCAGACAGTGGAGAAGAGGATTCTTCTAGTCCCCTGAAGAGCACTTGTGTTGGCCTCATGAATTCTTAGCAGATAGAGTAGCCCTGGCAGTGGAAACAGCTCAACACTTGGAGATCACAAACCACCAGGAGGAGAGTGGCAAGGAAGGACTGATTTGAGCAGCTCTGACCAGTTTCTCTCTTTTTATTAGCTGCAGTATTTCACATCCTCCTAACACAGGCAGAAACAAGAGAGGTTGCTCACTTGCCCAGCCAGCACAGCTTTTCTAACACAACAAAAGGGACAACAACAAGGAAGTGCTCATATCCAGGTGGTTAACAGGTTCAGAAGCCGATATACTTGAGGCTCTTTCTGAAATTTCTCCTGCTGCCTGAGGAACCCCTGAACCAGCAGAGCAAACTGTGGAGGGGTCTTTTTTTTGCTGACCCCATCCATTAGTCATTCAGTACACTCACTTGTCATGGGTGTCACTGGTGGTGGTCTCATTCAATGTGAAGAGCTCCTTCAGCTCCCCGAGTGAGAAGTGCCTTTCTACATCTTGCTCTTCATCCACCACGCAGCTGCTGAGGGCCTTCTTGTGGGTCTGGCGTTGGAATATCTTCTCCTCTATGGTCCCCGTCTACAGGAGAGAGCGCCAGAGACGAAGCACAGTCAGGACACTGGTGTTAGGAGCACTACTTTGAAAAAGTGTCCCAAATCAAACGGCAGTAAGCTGACAGGACCATTTAGTGCCTTGCCAGACCAGCAGAGATGACAGACAAGTTTTACTAGCTGTACTCCAACCACAACCTATTTGGTTGCCGATCTAACACAATTCTGCTTTTCTTGTCTTTCACTGTGGCTACAGGAGTGGATCCAACTGAGATATGGATGAGGAAAAGGTGGAGCTACCACTTGTGGCTAAAACTCATACACCACACGAGGTTGTGCTGACAGGAAGGAAGGCAAAAGAGCTCAGCAGCTACAGCCACTCCCTGACAAAAAAATAAACAAAAACCACAAACAAACAAACCACAAACACACACAACCTCTCCCAAAAAACAGCAACAGAAGCTAGCCCTGGGTGACACAAGCATCAACAGTATTTGCTGGTTCACCTACAGAGATCAATCACACCTGCTGTCTGGAGGGAGATTATCTACTTCTAGAACAGATGTGCAGAAAGCCCAGTATACTACATTTTAAAGGCAAAAACCTCAGAGTAAAACGTCTGTTCTGCAGACATATTACAAATGTAATACAAAGGAGGGGGATGACTGGTCATGATTTGCAGACCTGTTTGCTAGTTCTAAAAGCAAAAGAACTGCCTGCTTCCAGGTCAGAGAAAAAGTAGAACACCATAAGGAAGAGATGGGCAAAGAACATCTGTTTTGTCAAATAATAATTGATCAAGGAACACAAGCTTACAGAAAAAAAAACAAAACAAAGAACAAAAAACCCTAGTCTGAACTAGTGAGAGGTGAAGGTGAACAAGGGCAGAGAGAGGACGAAGTGTTACAATAGCCTGAAAGGACTAGTCTTGTTAGTGTTTTTCCTTTACAGAGCAGCTACCACACACCTGCTAACTGGCAGCTCCATTCCAAAAGCTGCTGCAATTCCAGGAACATACTTGCTGTTTATTAAGTACACAAACACCCAAACAAAACAGACTGCAGCCTGACTGAAAAGCAGCAATTTTGGCATCAGACACCCCAAGAAATTAAAGTAGTCAGATGCCTAGATGACTTCAAAGGAGCATCTTATCTGGAAAGCCACAGTTGTTCCTATTTCTCAGAAGCCAGCCACCATTAGAAACCATGGCCTGCAGTAATCACCCCTCCAGCTTGAACCTTCATGGTTTTCCATGGCAACACGTCTAAGGGTAGGAAGCAATTAAGTGCCAATCAATTCTGGGCACGAGCAAAAAATTTCCTCCTCTTCTGGTCCTAATCCCAGCAGCTGCAGCTCAGCTGGCACCAAGAACTCCGTGTTGAGGAGGTGAGAGGAGTAAGACTCACTGAAAGCAGTCGATAAATGTAGCATGTCTTCTTCTGGCCATCCCGCCACACACGAGCCATGGCCTGCTCATCATTAGCTGGATTCCAGTCCGGGTCAAACATAACCAGTCTGTTAGCCCCGATCAAATTCAAACCACAGCCACCCGCTTTGCTGCTTAACATGAAGATAAACTCGGGGCTCTGTGGAAAAAAGGCAGGCTTGGATTAAACTACAGATGCAGCCATACTTTTACTTACAGAATTCAGAACTAGCAGGAGAGCTGCTCACATCTGGCAGGTGCTACTTACTGAGGGGCTGTTGAATCGCTCCACAATCTTTGCTCTCTTTTTAATGGACATGGTGCCATCCAGCCTGACATATAAATACCTAAAATATACAGCATTTACCACAATGAGACTGCTGAGACCTTCAGAGCATCCTACTTGAAAGAAAAAAAAGTCTTTCACAAACAGCCTTGTAACAAGGGCCTGGACTTTAAGAGCTTTTGCAGAGGGCCAGAGCTTTTCTACTGAGTGACCCCAGCAGCCAAAGCACAAGCCACATTAATTACAGATCACAAGTTCCTGATGATAGAAACTTTAAAAATAGCCAGTTTCTTTTACAGTGTAGGCTGCAAGTACAGTCTTGCAGGATTAAACAAACAAAGCCCAAAGACAAACCTTCTATTCCTGCAGAGCTTTTCAAATAGGTCCAGTGTCTGAGTGTAGTTAGACACTAAAACCACCTTGTCGTTACTAGTGCTTTTTGTAACAGCAAGGATGTAGTCCAAAACCAGCATTTTGCCTGGACAAAAAGGAAAGAAAGAAGAAATCTAGAGCAGAAATTCCCAAATGCCAGACCTTGGGGATGGGGGGGGGGAGCATTGATAAGATGCTAAAAATAGTCTCATGGTTGCCTGTGTTAGGCAGCACATTCATACTATTGAGTTCCACAGTACCTGAAAGTTGGGGCTCCACAGATTTGGTGCTATAGCCAGCAGGGAACAAGTCCAGGGCTCCCATAAAACCTTCTTCCTCTTCCACACACTTATCATGGATAAGAGTAGGATCTGGAGAACAAATAATGCTCAGAGACTGTGGAATGCACAAGGTAGAATGAAAAAAACCCAATCAACAGTGCAATAACCAAACCCACTGCATGAGTGGAACAACTTACGATTGCAGAGCTTCTTCAGGGAAGTGATGGAAGAGAGAGATGACACACTGATTTTACCCTCCTTCAGCTCCTCCACTGGCTTGGCTTGCTTCAGGAAGTTCTTGTACAGCTCAGCCTGCAGAGGTGTCAGTCTGAAACAGAACAGGTGTTCTACAGTCTCAGCCTGCACCCAAACCAACCCTATCCTTCCTCCTCCATCTACACAGTGGGTTCTTTTTTGCCTGGTTTTTTTTTCAGCTACAACACAGACAGCCTAGAACTGCCTCCAAGTCTGATGGTAGAGCATTGATATCTCAGCCCAGAGCTGGAAGAGAAGCTCTGCAAAGGCCAGGGCTCTGCTGTACACAGCTGGCTGGCAGAACCAGTTGTGGGTTGTACATCCCTGCTTCAGGAGGAAAAGCAACATATTGCCAATGACTACAGTCTCACTCCTAGAGGGAAGCTGTCACCACAAGCATTGAAGAGCTTTTTGCAACTTTTTAGTCCTTCCTCTTGCTCCTCCCATTTCCCAGGAAGACTACATGCTTTCTGGTACCTGCAGCAGACCACCTGCTCAATCTTCACCGGCAGGTATTTGGATAGGATGTCTGAAGTTCTTCGGATTAAACACCTGCAGGGAGTGAAATTAAGATCAGATGCTTGGATGACAAGAAATCCCTGTTGTATCACTATTATTCCTCACAATTCTTTCACTAGAAACCTAGTTCTGCCAGAAAACTTTGTAAATATGATGTTATGAAACCTATAGAAGACAGCAGGGATATACAATAGCACCAAAATCCGTCAAAGGGTGTTAAAGAAAGGAATAATCTGGTCTCCAAACCCATAAGCAGTAGGATGAAAAGTAACAGGCTTAAACTGTGGTAAGGAAGATTTGTGTTACGCATTAAGAGCATTTTCTAACTGCGAAGACAGTGATGCCCTGGAAAAGGTGTCCTCGGAAATTTGTAAGGTCCTCAGTGCTGGGTGGGGGTGGACAGTTTAGGTCTAACACCTTCTACCTTGTGACAGCAACATGGATTAGATGCCTTCTCCAGGGCCACTCCAGCCTTACATCTATGATTTCACTTATCATTGCATTACTGTCTCATTTGTAATTCCTACCAAGTTCAGCCAATTAATCTGTTAGTATTTACGTGCTTATCCTCCCTATTTGTGCATCATGACTGTTGCACAATAAAGGCAAGGACAGACACCTCAACATAGTCAGGCACAAGCATTCCTGAACACACTTTTGCACCCCTTTTTCATCAACTATTAAAAAAATATGCACCTCAAGAAGGATTAAGCTCTTCTCCTCCCAACCTTTTCTTTCTCTTAAGCTTCTGCAAGCTGATCTGAGTCAAGGTCAGGGCTGTCTCTGTAGGGAGGCTGTACTCCGTGTGAAATTCAATTTACCAGGACTATGAACTGCAGGATTGTATTTGTGATGGTTGCAAAAGCTCAGATTAAAAAAAAAAACTAAAAGAAATGAAGACACCAGCAATGTTGAGAATTCAAGAGTCTCTATTAAGAGTTCTTAGAGAGAGACAAGTGATTGCCAGCAGATGTGGATAAATTGGTTGTATTCATGAGTAGAAAAGAAGCCAGGTTTAAACAAGTACCAAAAATCAACCAAAGAGAAACAAGATGGCATTTTACATCACAGAGGTGCTTCTTGGGGGTCAAAAGTCACATCTCTGACACTAGTAGTCTAATCCCATTAGCACTGCAGGGCCAACACAGCTATGACAGTGAACCAGTCTTTTATGAATTGGGCAATCAACAGCAAAACTGAGCAACATTCCTTATGCTCTTTCTGTCTGCCACTCAACATCTGGGCTGGATGGATCTCAAGTATGACCCAGTCTGCTCTGTAGTTATGGTAACACAAATAAAAGGATGCTGCCCAACTATTCAAATCCCAGGAGAAAAGAGAAACATGAGTGTCAAATTATGATTCAGTATCAAGTACATTTGCTTGGGGGTGACTGCAGCTAACTGTGCCATGTCAGTGTGCTATTTTCCAAACTAAAGCTACATGCTATGTAGATTTCTTAGGCAATAAATACTTGCACAATCACTTGCTGAATAGACATAACTGGCAAGAGAATTCATTACAGCTACAACTGTAATTTGTAAAGATACCACTGTTGAAGAAGGGCTTATGCAAAAGCAGTGCAAAGAGGGATGAAGCTCACCTGTTCACAATGCTGATCAGCTCTTTAAGCCTCTCTTCTCCTTTGTGCCGCTCAGCTTCACTTGCATCTGCATCTCTGCCTTTCAAGATAGGAATTTCAAAGTGTCTTTTGAATTCCTGTGCAGTCCCTGTAAAAAACAGAAGTGGTGACAAGTACTACCAAATAACCTTTGATCAGTACCCCACAGCCCCACTTATCATACCACAAGCATAAGGTCCAGCAGATATAACAAATTCTGGCCCCATCGGTATGATTTGTTTTCCTTTCTAGCCAGGAAAGATTCAAACAGAAAATAATTTTGTACTCCAACAACAATGCACTGCCAAAGGTCATACAATTTTAGCTAAACCTGAGTCCAGTCAGGCATGTACTGGTTTTGCTTACATTCCAGCTATACTTTTACTCCCGGATTTGGTCCTTGCAAACAACAACACAGGCATTACCTGTGCCTGTTTCAATATTATCTGCAATCAGTTGCCTATTACTGGTCACAGTCTGAAAGAGGGAAAAATGACTAGTGCATTGCATGCATGCAGCTTTGCTGGCAGTAGTTGCAGTATTAACCTCATCTCAGAGAGAAGGAACTGAAAGTATGAAGAGACTAGTCTCGCCCAAAGTACAGGTCAAGAGTGGGCAGGGGAAATCACATTAGCTCCTGGTAATAACTACCCAAAATGTCCCATCTATTTCTTGACAAATCCTGCGGACAGAACAGCTGAACAGGAAAAGATAAAGACCAAGTTCTGCATGTAAGACTAAGAATCTGATGAATAGTGTTTAACTAGAGTTGTACATGCACTAGAATTAATGAGAAGCCTCTTGGACCAAACAATCTGAGACAAACATGTGCAACGAGTTACAGCAACAAGGAAATGATTCAGATTGGTTTATTTTCATTCCTTGACAGAAAGTGACCCCTCTTGACAAAGCCAAGCTGCTCCTAACCTAGTGATGCAGGAGAGGATGCAAAGACTGCTTTGCTTTTAAAATTAAAACAGAGCTTGCAGACATAAGCAGAGCATAGGAGACAGAGACCAAATGTTTCAGTTTGCTACCAGCAATTTTGTGTTTGATCCTGATCTCACACTAATCAGCATCTCTCCTCCAGACTCTTGTCTTTCTATCTCAGATGAAGTTAACCTCATATTCAGGATACATTTGCCTTAAAAACAAGAGCAGTCTTAACTCCAAATGCTAGACATCACCCTCAGCTTTCTCTCAGATTACCTGAAAATAGGACGGCAGACTGCCAGAAACTTAGGCTTTGTTGCCTAACTCTGCCACAAGGTACATTATTCTGCCTTGCACCAGTCACTTCAGCTTCCTGTGCCAGATGGATACAAAAGAGAGAAGAGGGAAAAGCTGTCTCCCAGCCTGCCTCTGTACTCAACACAGAGAGTGTGTCATGTCAAACTCTCATTTTCGTGGAGCCTCTCCTACAAAGATATCATTCCTGACTTAGATTTCTGAATTTGCTATAGCTTGGGAGTGTTGTGGGAAATACCACTACAAGCTGGCTCTTCCTGCCCAGCAACTCCTGCAGTTATCTCCAAGGGCTTATTGACAGAGAAGCTCCTCGCCTAGGTGGACATTTTGGCTGACCAGTACAGCTACACAAGATCGGCCAGGTAGTACTCAGGGTCATATATTCATTTCACCTTAGTAATTAATTCCCCTTCCAAAACACCTGTTAGACTGGCATACTTTAAAATACAATCTTCCTGAAACAGAGCTCTGATGATATACAGCTTCTAGAACACGGGACCCTTATCTAGACTTTCTGGATACAAAACTGAAGGAGAATAAGTTTCCAACCTGACCTTTCTTCTCACTATTGCCTTGGTTGCTGCTTTCACTGGCACTGGTTGCTAGGGGAGGCCTTGCCAGCAACTTCCCCCTCCCTCATGTCTCTCACACATTCATGTCTTACCCAGGATGCCTGAATTGACGAAGTGCACCAGGCTGAAATATTCAAGCAGGTCATTTTGAATGGGGGTGCCCGAGATAAGGACTCGTCGAGGTGTATTTAAGCTGTTGAGAGCCTGGTATGTTTGGTTTTCAGAGTTCTTCAGTCTATGGCCCTTTGAAAAAAGAAAAAAAAGGAATGAAGCTAATAAATCCCATGGCCCTGATGGGAAGCAGCTTGGAGATCCTCATCAACACTGACACGCTGTATCACCCACAAGGCATCTCACCACTTTTCCCATTCCTCATAGTGGACTAAGTGTTGTATGTGTATTCAACTGCTGTGACACACTTCTTTCAAAGGCAAGAATCTGGTGGGAAACCTGAAGCCATTACATGAAGAAACATGACATTACAAGCTTCCCAAAGCAGGAACATCTGAGTCACACCCAGGGAAGAGGGCCTATCATGAAAATATCACCACGTGGTCTAACTATAGGAACTGTTTCCTGTTCAAGGATGGGGATGTGTTCAGCTACCAACCCTAGGCACTGAACTCTGGACCAGTAACATTGCATCACCCAAGGTCAAGATCACAAGCCATTCAGATCACCTACGTGCAGGGCTACCAGGCCTTTGCACACTAATAAAAACAGATTCTGTGCCTCTTACAGGTGTAATCTGAATACAGGCCCCATTTTCCATGCCTAGGAAAACCAATTTTATTAGCATCCAAGTGCTATGCTGTAGGACAAAGTGTAAGTGATGACATGGTTTTTACAAGTGCCAGACCACTGCAGAGCCGAGTATTTACTGAGAGCATAGGGAAGACACACGGCCATGGAGCTGCATTCCCAGCATCCCCAGCTGCTGACCCCATCCCAGGGGCGTTGAGAGGGTGTGGAAGCTACACTTGTGAGTATGCGCGCTCTTTTTAAGCTCCCATCCGCAATGTTCCAGCAAATACAAAACCCAACCACCGGGTGGCACCACCACATAAAAAATCCCATCTAACTGCCAGCAGAGGACACCTCAACAGCGGCAGAGGCCCCCAGCTTGATCCTTTCTAGGAGGCAGAGGGCAATTGTTTTATTTTGTCCTTCAGAGCATCTCTGGCTCTCAGTACCTATAACCACAAACAGAGAATGATAAATGCAAAAACAATTCCATTTCACCCATGTGAAAGAAGAGCTAGACAACACGGGCTCGGCAAAGCTAGATCCAGCAGTCAGCAAGCAGGGAGTCAAGGCAGGTCTGCCGCCTCTTGAACAAGTAGCACATGAGGTAACTCCTCACCCAGCTCTCCCACCTCTGCCCCAAGCAGGAGACTAGAAACAGGGGAAGAGGGTCCCTGCCATGGGAGTGCCCTTTAAACTCCCCCACAAGCACAGCAACTACACACAAGAGCATGCCAGATCACAGAATCATTTATGTTGGGAGAGACCTCAGGAATCTCCAAGTTCAGCCTCTTGCTCAAAACAGAGCCAAGTCAAAAATTACTGAGCAGAACACAAGGCCAGACCAAACATAAAGTAGTTCTCACTTTAGCAAAGACACACACAAACAAATGAAAACCAGAGCAGTGAGCCAGGGCACTACCATCCCACCAGAGTAAGGCCTCTTTCAGAATCAAAACTGGCAGTGGACCTCTTTTCTTGATACGTATTTCACAGAGAGGGGCCCTACTAGGTGACCATCACCCTGCAAAGTGGCCACAATTACCACCACCTGGATTTTCTTCCTATCTCAGCTCCTGAAAACACCCTCTTTTGTTCAGGCTCACCCAGGACTGAAGAGCTGCTTACCCACAGCCTCTCAAATACCAGAATGGGTGCTGTCCACAGCTAAACCTTGCTTCCTGCTTCCCTCCCCCATTTTAAGAAAGCAGTGCTGGTTTTGCCCAGATGTCAAGAAAATATCAGGAACAGATTGTCTTTAAAGATTCCCCTGTACCTCATCACAGATGACCAGCCCAACACTGCCCTTCTGCAATGCCTCGGCATGGAGTCGGAAGGTCTCATAGGAGATGATCAGGATGGGTGAAGGCACTCGCAGGCCACGCTGGTTCATAAAGCCAACTGCAGATGGGAAGGGAGAAAAGGAAAAAAGAGGGATGAGGAAAACTAACAGAAAAGGGTTCAAACTCTGCAGGCAAAACTTTTGCCTTAAAAATCTAGGAAAACCTGTCTGTTTCAATTACACACTCCTTTCCCCCCAACTGTCCCCATTTCCATCCCCCTCCCACCTCTGCCCACTCCTTTCCTGGGTTCTGGCTGGAGAAGACACACCGTGACTGCCTTAACTTAAGCACATGACTGAACTTGGGTTATTCCAAAAGATCAACTATTACCAAACATGGAAGGGCCTCATCTAAACATGTTAGTGGAGAGACTTTCATCAGTCTCCAGAGCTCTAATGATAGTTCAGAAGTGTTTACATCAGCTACTGTAGGCTTCTTCCAATGCGAGACTTTGACCTAAGCAGCCAACCACACCGTTTGCAAACATTCCTGTACCTAGTTTACGGTCAATCTCTTCTTTGGAGCCTCCATCAATGGCCAGCGGCTGGATCCTTCCCCCCAGCCATTTCTCTACTTCATTGTACCAGTTTCTCACCAGGCTGGAGGGAGACACCACCATGGCTTTCTCGATTTCAGGCTTGCAGTCCGGACTTTGCCGGAGAAGCGTCCACATGAGTGTGATGCACTGCAGGGTTTTGCCCAGCCCCATTTCGTCTGCCATGATACAGCCATGACTCCCAGGGATCCGCCGGCTCGTCACACAGTCCCAGAGGAATTTCACTCCCTGCCAAAAAATTGTTCTCTCAGACCTGGATGAGGACATCAGCAGAATGACAACTTCATTACAGCTTCATTACTGCAATGCACAGGACTCTTACGAAAACAAACAGCCAATCTGTGTAGCACATCCCTGGGGACATGCAGTGTTCTAATGAGACAGAGGGAAATCACCCGAGACACAGCTAAAATGCAGCCACATCTGGTCTGGAACATTATTGGTGACAACACGTACCTCGTAACATGCATGAAATCTTACTCCATTTTAACTGTACAATTACAAGCAGCTTCCTGACTTGAATGCCCAGAAATTTCTACCTTTGGCTCCATTAGATAGGCCTGGGCCACCAGCTAACCTGCATTAATTACTGCAAAGAGGTTAATAATCTTAACAATCACCAATTAGGTAGTTGTAAAAACACAGAATCAGAGAGTGAGCAGAATTGTTTCTGCTGCCTGATTAACCCCCAGAATACCCTCAGCAGCCCTCATTGCTTCTGCCTAGAAGCACAATGACTCAACCTGGGGACTCAAGGTCCAAAGCAGATTTAGCCTCAAAGACAGAGGGCTGAGGTTATAACCTACGTCACAAGGTGGGAGAAGAGCTCAGCCCTGCATTAGTCTCTGACATGTCACCAAGACAGATAAAAGGGAAGGGCTTAAAAAAAAAAAAAGGAGACAGACAAATGCAAAATGTTCTTCTATCATATGATGACAGAGAGTCAGAGAAAACCAGGGCATTGTGCTGGGAACATACAAGCTCCCTGCATTGTCTCAACAGAGCAAGGAATGAGGGGCACAACCTAAACACCCTGGACAGATTCACCTCTCTGTGTTCCACTATTTAGGACTGGAAGATGGAGCACCTTCACTTGTACTTTCAAGTTCTTCTTTTTCTTAGGCCCTTATTAGTCTTAGACTTACAAGTCAGACTAGAACCAAGACTGCTTTACCAGAGAGAGCCAGCTGTCAAAATACAGAGAGTGTGCCCAAGACTCCAACATAACTATAGTTACTTGACAGAAGCCCCAGCCGACAGCATCTTACCCAAAAACAAAGTGCCTCCAGCTACGTAGCCAGAGACGAGCATTACACCAGGTCACAGGTTGAGCACCAACTCCGAAACACAAGTACAAGCTAAGAGCAGCCTACAGCACTCTCAGAGCCATCTGAAGATCTCCCATGCAGGGACACATCCAGCTTGACCTGCTTAGCCTGCAAGATCAGCAATCACAGCTTCCATCTGTGCTGCCTTTAGGCTTATATGATAATACACTGCACCTGTGCTGGACTTCAAACTGTCCAGATACCTACATTAGATATTTGGAAATTAGTACCCACTGCTTCAATACTGTGATGTTGCACATATTTACTACATAAAATAATAATATTTATAACAAAATCGTAAATAAAAGTCTTTTGGCACTCTTCACTGGTAAATTCCAAGTATACATAGGTCACGGACAGCTCACAGCTACAAAGGGTATATTTCAAATAAAACACAATGAAACAGAAATCTACTCCACACTGTGTTGGGAATCAAGGTACCACAAAAAAGAACTTCAGCATTTCCTGGCTCAGAGACTGCAGAGCTAACTAATTTGCTGGCCAGCAAAACACAGTCTGCCCTGCCCAACTGTCACGGTTTAAACCCAGCCAGCAACTAAGCACCACACAGTCACTCACTCCTCCCTGGAGGGATGGGGAAGAGAATCAAAACCAAGTAAAACTTGTGGGTTAAGAACAGATTAATAATTGAAATAAAATTATAATAGTAACAATAATTGTAATAAAAAGGAAGATAACAGAGTGAAATAAAACCTAAGAAAGACAAGTGATACCCAATGCAACTGCTCACCACCCACTGACCGATGCTCAGGCAGACCCCAAGCAGCAATCCTCCCCTCTCAGCCAAGTCTCCCCAGTTTATATACTGGGCATGACATCATACAGTATGGAATATTCCTTTGGCCAGTTTGGGTCAATTATCCTGGCTGTGTGCCCTCCCAACTTCTTATGCCCCTCCAGCCTTCTTGCTGGCAGGGCATGAGAAGCTAGAAAACCTTCATTTAGTATAAACACTACTGAGCAACAACTAAAAATACCTGTGTGTTATCAACATTATTCTCATACTAAATCCAAAACACAATGCTGTACCAGCTACTAGGAAGCAAATTAACTCTATCCCAGCCAAAACCAGGACACCAACTCATGATTGGGCTGCAATATAATTTATTGCAGCTATATCTGTCACCTTCCACACTGAGCTCCACTCAGCAGAGCTACATCTCCAAATTTCAAGGTAAGGAAAGGCTGGACTTTGAGCCCTGACTCTGCAAGATCCCATCTCCCTGCAGAATCTGATCTTTTCCTAAAGTAACACTGGTGACATAAAAGTCAGCCAATGTGCCTTCCCAGACATATGCAAACAGTGCATAATGGTCACAGAAAATTCCCAGTTTCCACTGTCAGCTGAACTGACCTACAGCCCCCCAGAGAACACATCTGTGCATTCAGCAGCATCATGTTTAGGCTGGGAGTGCTCTGATCCTGCTGGATCAGAGGCAAGAGAAGAGGAAGTTCTTACTCACATGAAAGCAGTGAATGTCCACATTTTTAAGGACAGACAGGACTGTTGCAATTCTCCCAGCACATCCTCTTGCTTAACACAGGACAAAGAATATTTGAAGCATTCAGGCCTCTAAGAGGATGGTTAAACCAAATGTTTCACTTTGCATCTGTAACAGACTAGTGTCTGTTAGACTGTCACAGACTGTTAGTCTGTGTAGACCTCACAGTTGGTGGGTAAAAATTCCAGCAGAGGAATTGCAGCTTTTTGAAATGCACCAAGACCCTCAGGTCCCTGTGGAAAACTTACTTCTCTCTGATGGGGCCGTAAAACACGGCTGAGGACAGGATCCACCACAACATGGACAGGTGCTTTGTCCCTGCAGGAGGCAGACAAGGAAGACGACAGTGTGATTAATGAACTCGGCACAGCATATGTTTAGCTTTTTTTTAAATCTCACTGCTATACTGAGGACGCGCCAGTGGGACAAGGGAAGCAACTACCAACAAGAGTGAAAAATGGATTAATTGTTTTGAGAATGAAGTCACAGGGGCCTGATCTACAATATAGAAACATCAGTGAAATTATGTATTTGGGCCGTGGTTAAAACAAGGGCAGAATGTAGTTCACAGACACAGTTTCTTTGTTTCAATAACAGTATTGTAACTGTATTATTGGAGAGAGGAACCCCCTCCTCTCTCCATGAAGATGCAGCTCCCAGCCCTTTTAAGTTATAATAAAACACAAAATAAATACTTCAGAATAAAAACCATTAGGCAGCCTAACATCTGACTGTCAGTCATCTCCCTTTGCTTGTCCTTAGATGCTGATGTTTCCTGACTAACAACTAAGCCATAAGATTTTCTAAGCAGCTTTATCATGGGTGTATGCTCATCCCCTGCAACGGGTTTAAATTTTTTATGAGTGGGTGATGAAACAGCCTGTGGAAGAACACAAACAATCCAACATGGGTACATTCCTTCTTTGATTGTTACCATACCTGAACAAATTCAGAAACAGAATGCTTGAAACCAAACTTCTCTTGACGTTCAGAGCCCAGCTCAGACACATTTGGGAAGAAAGCACATAAACCTACATGTACAAGGGGGTCAGAGCTGAAGCATTTGTGCCAGGTGATGACTCACTTGTCTATTTTCAGCTGGTCGTGGGCACTCAGCAGTGGGGGCTCGTACAGAACCAGTGCTCCTTCCTCAAAAGGGTCATGAAGGGGACTCCTCAGCCCTCCCCGTTTGATACCCAGTGCGCGCAAACCCAGCGGCCCTGAAAGCAAACAAAAGCACAACTCGAAGAACAACTTCTTCCTGGAAGAAAGCAGAGCCTTGCAGAAGAGTCTGACTATGTTTAGGAACAGTGAATTAATTGGGTGCTGGAGTGGAGACACAGGCACAAATGGTGCAAACAACAAACCTATGCAAGGCGGTTGTTTGGCAGCCCTCTGCCAGCACACAGCATATAGCTCTGTGGCAGGAAGGAATAAAATGAAGGAGCAGAGGCAAAGATGGAGCAGGGGCACTGCCCACCACAATGCTGCACCAGATGCTGTACATGCTGGCACACACAGTATATCCCGGATCACAATCTTTTTGAATCATGTAACCCAGACCTAGCCAGAGCTGTATCTTTTATGCATAGTCAGGAAGTGATCTTTAACAGTGATGGTTTTACAGTACCAGAGTTAGCACCATACTGCCACTCCTTACTCTAGGGCATTATTTTCTCTGCTGAGCAATAGTAGCTGTTTAACCTTGGAGGTAATTTCTGTGAAAAGCAGAAACCAAGGATGAGTCCCTTTTCCTAGTATTATGTTTTGATGTCACAGCTTTGGAATGGAGATGAACATAAAAAAACATGCACAGAAATCCCTTTTCCCATCAAAACTCAGACAACTGTGCTCCCAGGATTGATTTTGCTTGGCAAAGATTCAAGCAGGGTCAATTTGCCTGCTGCTTGCTAAAGCGCCTTGCAAAACGAGAGTGCATCACAAGCTGAAACAACAGTGCACACACACCAAGAAAACAGCACATGAAACAGCCTCATCTCCTGATTAAAATAGGAAGATAATAGCCACAGAAAATCCTGACAAATCTGCTCTTCCACAAGCTAACTTTATCAAACTCTTTTGGGGCTTGTCATTTATGTCATAGTCAATGTCTGCTACAGACTTATTTTTGTAACTAAAGTGTGAGTAAAACTGGTTGATCTGCATTTAAATTTTTCAGCTGAAGGGTGAAGGGGAAGAAGAGGACAAAAACAGGTCCATTTGTTTCTGAGATCTTGTTTCACTGATTCAAACCAGCTGAGGCTTTGAACTTCAATACTGTCTTGGCTTTGAAGATCACCTTGAGGCTCAACACACCAAGCCAAGTAGAAAGAAAACTGGCACATACTATCTTTTTCCCCTACAGCCTTCTGTCTGTTAGTATCATTAGGGTATTATTTAGATGGTAAACCTTCATTGCTTGGAATTCATCTTGCCTTTGTATTTGCAATTTGATTGTACAATCTTCTGGCACTACATCAAATACGTAGCAGTAAGAATACCAAATCCAATTCTGAAATGTAGAATTATCCAAATGAAACACTAGGAAGAAATATGAAGACTTTGCTAGTGTGCCAGCATTTTTCTTTCAAAATTAAGTCAGGACTTCTGGAACATATGCATCAGTGCAAAAAATAACACTAATCCCCACAGATATAATTTGACAGACCTGAGCATCATCTGTTTTACCCAAGTTGGTCAGCACAGACAATCCTTAAACCTTCTCATCTTACCTTTATAATTTGGAATGGGGACTTTGAATGGTTTGGACAAAATGCTGCGGATAAAAGCCTCCTAGGAATTCAGAAAGAAAACACGCTTAAGAAGTCTGAAATCAGAGACTGCTCAAGAAGGCAAGCCCAGGACATTTTTTTGAGAACTCAATTTTGCCAAGTGCTGAGAGTCCCTCTATTCAATTTACTCAAGCTTCAACTCCAACTATTTTCAATATCCAAAAGGAAGAAAGCAACAAACCAGCACAATTCCCCCCACCAACTCTGCTTTTCAAAACTATTTTCCTTTGGGTTTTCTAATGCGTGAAATTGATTTTTCATAACTCCCATCTTCTCAAATCCACTGGCATTATTCACATCTTTAAATGCTATTGCTTCCCCTGCCTTGGTAATTCAGTCAGGCAATTCATTTCCTGTAAAGGAGCTGGGTTACCACTGTAGGAACATTCATGCTGGATCAGCAAGCACCAGCCAGCCGAGCACCTGGTCTCCAGCAGTGGAAGCCCAGAGTGAACCAAGCAAGCATACAGCACTTGAGCCATCTGTGTGAAGAGCTACCCACATCCCTGGGCACTGTCCTTCAGCTAGACCCCACAGAACTCTCTTATTCGGGATTTCCATTATAGAAAGTATCGCCATCGCACCTCCTTCTACATTAAACAGTTGGAGCTACCAAAAGATGTCTCCGAAAAAGTCTGTGTATGCTTGGCACTTCCATAACACCTCTGATTAAATGGGTCCGTGGAAGCATTTGGTCTCTCTTGATGAATGAGACCCATATGCAACCCACCTGCTACGGTGCACCAGCAGTAACACCCACTTACATGTTGACTGCTATCCAGGCAGTGAGGCCTGTTGGTCAGCTGAGCCAAGGGCTTCCGGAAAGGCGACCTGTAACATTCTCCACTCCCTGTCTCACTGACGGGCTTCTGCCTCTTACGAGTCTGAAAAACAGAATAAAGACAAAACAACTCAGGGGCAGCTGGTGAAACCAGATGATAGATGCACCGCTGTCACACTCAGTAAGCACCTAACCACACAGACAGTCCACCCAGCCAGCTGAGTATCTCTGAACAGACATAATCATTACTCACCCCCACTGCCAAAGGACAGAGCCAGCAACACAACCAAGGTCACCATGCCCTAAAGTTTAACCCGCGAGTCCTAAAATATTCTCCTAATTACAAAAATAGCTACCATCTTCCAATCTGTAAAAAAAAAAAGCGGAGCTGTACTAAGATTTGTGCCCCCTAACCCCCAAAAAAGCAGAAGGAAAAAAAGGAAGGGTCAATAGCATGGAACAAACTACATTAAAGTCCCCAGAGGCTCCCACAACATCTGTTGTTACACAGGTGAAAGGCCTCACACTGCAACCTAAATTTCAAACACTTAGCAAAGCATGAAGATGAATAAGTCATTGATCTGTTCCCTGATTTGACACAATCCTCTTCAGATTGAGACATGATTTTAACCACCTGTTGGCATAGAAAAAGAGAGCTGACACAGAAAGAACTAGGTGACTCTCTGACCTGTATGACACAGAACATCCTAACGTTGTTTTGTCTTAAACACCTACCTGTGCTTAGGTACCAGCCCTCTCACAAACACTCAGAAGCTCTCCCAGGGATAATTTTCTACATAACCACGAAGCATCATCTACACACAACAAAGTTCTACTACCAACTACATGCCCAGACACAAGTTTTCTCCAAACAGCATGAACCTGGGGCCTGATCCTCAGGCCCCTGAAGACGGGGGCGATAACAACCTCCACCCAGGCGCCAGGGCCCTTGACGGGCAGCGGCGGGTCCACCGCCCCCCCGCACCACACCGCCCGCCCGCGGCTGCAGAGGCTCC
>NW_020799109.1:10179848-10214785 GCF_003259725.1 Athene cunicularia
TCCCCGCACTCACCATCGCCTCCCGGGGCAGCGCAGCGGCAACGTCCCGCGCGCGCCGCGCTGGAGGCGGGAAAGGCGCCGGGCGGGCTCCGCCTCTTCTCCAGGGCGACAGGCGTGGCCAAGCGAACGCCGAGACGTATCGACCCGCTCGGGGCTCTGGAGAGGGGCTGTGACCGACCGACAGAGCGACAGACGGGCCGGGGGAGCAGCGGGGAGAGGAGGGACGGGGCAGGCGGCGGCGGCCCTCGGGCCCTGCTCGTGCTCCGTCGGTACCGTGGGTGGGCGCGGGCAGGAGGACAGGCGCCATCTCCGCACAAAGGTGCGAGGATGAGAGGCTGAGCTTCAAAATGAAGCGAGTTAGGGTCAGAGTCAGATGCTGGTTCTGAAGGCAGAGCCCTGTGGTTGCAGTAACACCAGATAGCAGGAATTAAATTACTGGGCGTTGTGACAAAAGCCCACGGGTGACCCTTTGCACAGAGGAGAGCGAGCTGTGGAGAGGGACGTACCTTCTCTTTACAACCATCTTTCAAAATAGACTGACATTTTTGCACAATTTTTAAATTATTTTACATACCTGCTCAGAGTATGCCTGCCCCTAGAGCCCTGATTGTGCACCAGCATCTGCACTCAGAACAAAAAAGGCAAACCCTCTGGTACATCCTGAAGGGCATTTGGGGGGCAGGTTCAGGGTGAAAAGCAAATTCAGAGCAGCAGCAATTTGAGTGTAGATTTGTTTTCCTTGAAAGAGAAGGGTGGGCTAGTCCTCAGGAAACAGTGAGGCTGTTCCTGTTCCATGGATCACAGCTGACATGATAAATGAGGATTGTTGCTCGCCAAGCAATTTAAAGGACAGACTCTACAGATTGCAAAACCACAGCATTTTGGAGACACCCAGCTAAATTCTCCTTCTGACTACGCACGGGTAACCCCAAACAGCTCCATGAAATAACCGGAGTCCTCTGATCCATGCAGTTAACTCTTCCATCGGTGAACAGGGAAGGCACCCTCAAGATGAGATTCCCACACAGCTTGTGATACCAAGATGTGTCTATCACAGGCCTCGAAGCACGTAGCCTGTGGGTTCCAGGAGGCCTCGGCAAGTGACAGCATTAATGGATCTTTGGAAACTCATCAGATCTCCAGATGCTGTCCATGGAGCACTTGGGCACAGGCAGAGAGTGAAACGTGGCCTCCAGCGCAGTACAGCAGAGTAAGTATGTGTGCAATGTGCAAACCCCGCAGCTCTTAAAAGGTCTTTGTCTTTCCTTCCTCCTCCAAGGAGGAGAAGGAGAAAGGGAAAGATGGATTTCCCCTTTGTTGGTTATTTCATTGATAAACCTGGGAAATTAACTGCAAAAACTTGTTTCAGTCACTTCCAGTTGCACAGCTGAACACCTTAAACATGGAGAAATACAAGAAGCCCCTTTGGCAGCATCCCCACCTCAAGTCACATACTATTTTTCTCTTCAGTTTATTAAACATCTATGTTAATACAATTATGCACCTTTAAAACATAGAGTAGATATAAGAGAAAGCCAAATTTTTGCATCTGCAGGACGAGGTGTAAGTGTGAATATATCCTTTGCAGCCATTTACACCTCCTGAATATCTAGTACTTTACTTTTTTCCCTGTCTTTTTCTTTTAAGTCCAAATCCATTTGTCAGTATTTTGTCCCCAAAGTGCTTTCAGAGCTCAGTGACAAATGTTAGATGTTGCAATTACTGGCTCACTGGGCAGAGAGTGGTTCTATAGGAAGGTAATTGGCTATTTTTCCTGGCATGAATAATATTCACATTAATAGCCTCCCTCACCATGGCTCTGAGAGTAATTGTGCTGTGTGCTTTTTTGCCTGCAATGGGAACAGACACGTTTTCTGGCCCAGGCCAGGCAGTGTCAATAATAAGTGGAAAGGGAGGCAAAATGCTCTTTCCTGCTCTGTGTAGAGCAACAAGGAAGATCTTGGTTATCTTACACCCAACACAGAACCGCTGAGGACTTGATCCTGCAACAGCTCTTCTCTTCTAACTATTTGTGACAAGTCCCAGAGGGAAATCTGGGGTAATGCTAATGCCAGAGTGTGGCCAGCCCACTCATAAGCCAACCACATTGCAAGCCTGGGGCAAGATGGACAGGCATGAGGGAGATCCCCTTTCTTCCCAAAGAAATTGGCTAAGAGATACAGCAGAAAGTATTATTTTGTGCTTTCTCTGGAGGAGGAGACCAAAGGGCTTGCCCAAGGTGGCAGGAGCAGTCAGGGACAAGGTCAATGATAACCCTTTCTGATGCTGTGGGTCCCAGCATAGACACTGCTCCATGTTCTCTTTTCCACTCTTATCTCCAAACTAGCATCATCAGGCAGAGGTGAAGTCCTTCCCTCGTCTCCCTTTCTAATTACACAATTTACTCCTTTTCTAGCTGTAATCATCTCCCATTTATACAGCCCTGAGAGATCACAGGATAATCACCATGGGGAATAATCCTGTGATTTCCTTTGCCGTCTCTGCAGGATGCTGAGTCCCTCCAGTACGAGCAGGGAGAGGGGAGGATGCCAAACATCTTCCTCAGGGACTCTACAGGATTAGGGCGAAAAAGCAGTCCCAAAAAAATTAAACTCTTGTCAAACAGAGCCTCTCTTCCCTTCACCACCATGGTAAGAACTCATGGCAGTCCCTCAGTGTCAACCACTGCCACACCTCTATGGACCTCTATTCTACCCAGACCTTGGTGGACACAGTGGCTCTTTAGTGACTTCCCTGATTTGTGTGATCTCCCTTCTTTTACACCCCCCTTTTATTTTTGAGGCTCCTTCCTTTTTCAGTGGAGTGCAGGCCCTCACCAGTTCCCCACAGAAGCTTTTAAGATATACATTATAGGAACTTAGGCCTTGTATTCAGCTCTTTGCAGGCAGAAGTAAGGACAGATCCTGCCTAAGAGAGCTTGTGGCCTTTGTAGCAGGCAGAAAACAGCATGAGGGAGAGATAATGTGAGAAAATATCTCCTGATGGAAGGACACCTCAGACCTCATCTAACAGCTTCAGTTATTCTGCATTGAAAAGCAGAGGTGAAAATCTGTGATCACGATATGAAGGGCAGAGCTACAGCTTTAACAGAATTCAGCAATGCCATCTGGATCTTCTCAGGTGAAGCTCTGAATGGACCAGGACTGCAGGATGAAGACCCCTGCACACCAGCATAGCTTGGCCGTATTCAACTGGGAAAGTAATTAAATATCCTTCCAGTTAATTCCTTTGCAAACCACAAGAGGGAAACTGAGTACGATCATACCAAGTTGCTGTCAGCTGGAGTTGTGATCCCGTTTCATCACTGCCAGACACGGCTCAACTGCCCTTCCACCAAAGCCACTTATTGAGAGAGGAAACATTAAGTACTTTAAAAATATTAACTTCAGGGAGAAAAATCTTTTTCCTCTCTGGAGGTCATGGGCCACTCAACACGCAGCCAGGCTGCACACTGGATGGAGGCAGAGGTTTAGCAGCAAGGGCCCAGCACTGCTGCTGCTTTTGGCACATTTACATGAATACTACCCTAAAGAAAAGTGAGCCAGGGGCCCAAACTGATGCAAGTCAGTCAGCTGATATGCTCCCCACCCCCAGCCGTCTGGCTGTTGAGCTGCCACAGCTCCAGCGCACAACCCAAAGGCACACCTGAAGGCACAGCTCTTGTGTCCCACAGCAGGTGGTGCAGGTGGTGATGCCTGCTGCCCACTTCGGTCTTGGAGCCCTGCACCATCATGCATTATATACTGGATTTCACAGTTTCTTTTGATTCGTTTATGACTGGTGATCCTCTGGCCCCAGTGCTGCCTAATCCTTATTACTGTTAGAAAAGAAAAAATAGATCTTTGCTAATCTTGTTTATTTACCAAAAAAACCAAAAAAAAAACCTCACAAAAATCCTATTTCCTTAAAGGAGCAAAAGCAAAAGGAGCTGGGAAAAATCTCCATAGCCACTACTCCAGTGAGATCTGAGCCCCAGAAATGCTGCATACCCACTTCCTTCCTCATGGGTTTGGTGTGTCCCTCTCCAAATACTTCCTTGCCCCTGTGCTGGAAATCAAGATGCCCTCCCCTCGAAGGTGGAGAGACCTCTGCACCACACTGAGCCACACACCATGGCTTCAAAGCCATGAGGTGGAGAAGAGGCTGGTGGCACAGAGACAGGAAGAGGCCAAGGATGAGCAGGAAAGCAGGATGAGGGGTGGCCTCCAGGTAATGCAACAACCTCCTCCAGAGACAAAACCCTGGGCTTTCTCCTTCAACGGCTGTTGCTGTATCCAGCACTAATCACAGTCTCTGTCACTCATTTGACGTTAAGCAGCTGATTCCTCTTCAGGCTCATGGCACTGGCTGAAGAGTACCTGGAAGCAGAGGCTCACCCACCAAACTGGGTTTAGCATCAGTCACCTACAGAGCGATACCCCCCCACACTCCAAGAAAAAACATCAGCAACTTGAGTGCCTCAGCTGTTTCCCGCTCCATGAGACTGCTTTCAAGAGTCAGCCCTTCATTCAAGAGGAGGGCTGTCCCCACGGGGTACTTTTCTCCCTTCACCCCCTTTGCTTCTAATTTAATTTCTTTTGCCAAAATGTTTTTAAACATGCATGAGTCTGACTCAGCAACCCAAAATATTTCATTTGATGCAAAGCAAAAGAAATTATTTTGTTTACAAGCTAATTAGCCAGTCATCTCCCTCACCCTTATAAGCACAGGCAAGCCAACAACACAACCTGCAAACATTTAAAAGCATGGTTTTAGGAAATGTCAGAGTCAAGCTGTGTTGGTACTTCCAAAAACACCTCCCTTGTTTCTTAAGGGGAGGAGGGGAGGCCAAAATTACTTCCCAAATTCACCTTGATTTTGCAAATTGGTTTAGCCCTGCTGAAGGTCCATTTTTGCAAGAAATTTACAATCAGTTGCAATTTTCCTTGCCAAGCTCAGACATTTACAGAGCACTCAGAGAGCTGCAGAACAAATCAAGGGCAGATCTCAGCCTTATGGACCAGAGACAGACTCAGTTCCCACTGGGTCCTCACCACTCACCCAGCACTGCCACAAGAATTCTTTGGGGCTGTATTCAGGGGTGCTGCTCATGTTTACATATATGCCTTTATGCAAATCCAGTTGGAGGACCAGGACTGAAATAAATAGGATTGTAACCATTTACCATAACAGCTACCTCCATCATGTCACTTCTATGATCTACAGTGAGATACCCACCATAGTCTGGGTGTGAAAGCTGAAAGACAGAATATATATGAATATATAATATATATATACACACACACATTCACTTTCTAAGCAGTTAATCTTCCAAGCACCCTCCACCACATTTAAAATATTTGCTTATCAGCTTGCATGACCAAGAAAGACTTTTCTGAAAATGGGTTTTTCTCCAGGGCAGGAGGAATTGCTTCGCTCTCTGCTGCCTGAGCTCTGCAGAGACCAAGCTCTGGCTCCCTTCGGAGAACAGTTTGGCCACTGCATATGATTTGTGTGATTTATACAACCTCCAAGGGCCAGAAGCGAGGCTGGCTGACAGCAAAGGTCTCTACACTGAGACCTGGGATTGAGGAAATCAGCTTGATGGGTGGTGGAAGTACATCTCTTAGAAGACATCTTCTGAAGTGTGCATGGTCCTCATACACTTTAGCTACTCTAGTTAAAGGGAGGCTGGCAGAGGTTGAGTATAACACACAGGCAGGCAACAGGCTTTTCATGTTACTTTGTGGCAGCACATAGTACTTCCCTGACCTTCCCACTACAGTGCCAAGTTGCCCCAGGTCCTGCATGGCTTCAGTGAGCTCCAGGGCCAGCTTGGGAGCTCACAGCATGGATCATGCACCATTAACCACACCTGATCTCACAGGGTGGGCAGACCATCATATTGTTCAGCTAATAAGGGGTGTGTGACCCCTAACCATGTGTGACTGCTCTCCTCAACTGCTTTGCCTTTGCTTAGAGAAATCCTTTGAGAAGTCCTTCCTCTGGCAGGAGGCAAAATGTTATTCTCTCTCCCTCTGATTAAATCTCAATAGAAAAAAAAATCTGGCTCCTATAAGTAATGGCTCAGGACAGGGGAAGCATCATTTCATTGGGGCAATTAGTGCAGTCTAATTAAACCCTAGTCTTCTGATCAGGCTCTGCTGATTAAGTGGGTTGCAGACACTCTGGATTATATTAACAAAATGAATCAGTTAATTACATGACAATCAATAAGAAGCAAAAAGTGGGACAAGCAATTTGCCTTTAAATGACCATCTAAATTCATCAACATGATACATGTTTGTAAGTGTTAAGGGAAGGGGCAGACATAACAGATCTGTTAGGCACTAAGATAATTTTCAATAGCTGCAATTCATGAAAAGCAGAGAACTTGCAGCATCTCCCTGAAAAAGTAATTATTTTTTTCATAATAGTTTACAAAACAAGCAGGGCACCAGTGAACTCAGCTACTGGAAAAAAAAAAAAACAAACAAAAAACAAAAACCCAAACACCAAACAAACAAACACAACAAAAACCCAACTTCAGAAACTTAGATCTTTAATAAACTGAAAGTCTTAGTTTGGGAGTTGTGACCTAAAATGGTCAGCATTGCTTTGAACCAGAGACATTGTGGTCTTGAATGATTATCTGACTTAGAGCTCCCGTCCAAATTGAAAACCTTGGTGAAGTGGGAGCTGGAAAATGACATTGTTAAAGAGGCAATTTTTACCCTGAAAAGCTTACAGCCTGAATGGAAGGACTTAAAGGGGGAAAACTACTTTGTGAAAAATACAGAAATATCTGTTCTCATTTTGCAGGGTTCAAAACAGACCAACCATGAGGGATTTTCAACATTTGTAATGAGTGCTTTTAATTGTTTTCTTTGAAAAAAAAAGAAAAGAAAAGAAAACGTTATCAAGATGGCTATTGAGAATTTCTCTTCTCTGAAAGCAGGCTTTTCAGTCAAGCTAAAAAGCAATAACATTTTCAAGAAAAAAATTCAGTGAAAATGTCACAAAAAAATGAAATGTCTGACAAGCACAACAATCTTCCCAGCTTTGAAAAAAGGGGTTGGGTATTTTATATTTGACTTTCTTCTTTATGATTTTGGCTGGCTGGATAATGCCGAATTAGGAAGATAACTTTTCCTTCCTCCAGATATGGAGACCTGAGGACCAGAAAGATGAGTCTTACCCCAATCCATGCCTGCAATCACAGACTCATTTAGGTGGGGAGGGACCTCTGGAGGTCTCCAGTCCAACTCCATGCCCCAAGCAGTGCCAGCTTCAAAGATTAAACCAAGCTCTGGGTTTTGTCTGGTTAAGCTCTGGAGATCTCTTGAGGATGGACACTCCAGCACCTTCATCCCAGTCACAGAGAAATTGCACCCAAGTTTTTAGCCTCCATGTTCACTGCCCTGATGAAAAAATGTCCTAATGCCCCTCACTGCCTTGGGATTGTCATGGAAGAAATCCAGGGGTGTTGGCATATGCGGTGGCATCTACAGTAAGAGGGGAAAGAGCCTCAAGAAGAAAGATTTGTGGGCCAGAGCTTTTTGAAACCTTCAGGCTCTGTCCACAGCCTTCAGTAGGGATATGAGTAATCGAGTGTGGGTGCTCTCCAAACCAGCCTCATCCAAACCAGCCATGCTGTAGACACCGAGCCCCACAAGCCAGCCTCCAAGCTGTACTCCAAAGCTGTGACACCTAGTTTGTCATCCTTGTTTGTTCCCCCCCTCCTTTCAGTCTGCTAGCAATTGCATTTCTGGGTGCACAGGGCTCATTTATGAGTGTCTGCAACAATAAAAAAAATAAAGGAAGAACCTCAATGCCACAGCCTGGACTGCCAGGCAAGAAATTTGCTTGCCATTTGTGGGCAATCATTTGCCATCTTGTATGGGAATTGATCAAGCTACTGGGGGTCTTTCAGCTCCAAAACCCACTAGAAAAATCCTGAAACTGCCAGGAAGCCAGAGGAGAGCGGATTGCACTGAGACGGCTCAGCTGTCCCAGCGGCAGGTTTTACTGCGGCTAAGAGCTCCAGGCTCCTGGAACTGCTTTCCCAAAGCCTCTCCATCTGGCTGCCAAGGTAGAGCCCGCAGAGAGTTGAGGCAAATACCTTTCATCTTTTTTAAGCTTTATTTCCGAACGAAGCAGAATTATGCTGCTGTTCTCTCTCTCTCTTTTTTTTTTTTTCCTAATAACTTTTAAATCCTTTGGCTGCTTGCACCAAATTTTTCACAGAGGGACCAGACGTGCAGTTCTGACAAGTCTGGAGTAAACAGGCAGCTGGGGAGAAGTAGGAGAAACTCTGCTAGCACAAAATGCCTCTCAACAGTCACACCAAAGCATGAAACATCTCGTTTACTGGGCACCATGGAGTCCCAGCAGAGCCTGGCCTCCAGGAATAACTCTGTGGGAAATGGGCTGTGCCAGTTCAGCATGCCTGTCTCCCAAGTAAATTGTCCTGCTTTAAAGCAGACTTTTGCAGTTTGCTCTGAGCAATGCTTGTGTGCAAGCAGCGGTAGCCTTGATTTCTAGCATGGAAGGAGGTTGTGCTCAGGGATTCTTTAGTCCTGAGCTGCTGGAGCCAGCCCATGAGCAGCTGCTAAAGAGCTCTGCTACACCCTAGGGTGTATCCTCAAGCATAAGGCATCAGGCATCTTCCTCTCTACACAGCTGCAATTCTGTGCTCAGCTTTGGGTACCCAGACTCAGTGTGTCAGGAGGTGAGAAGAGTGACCAGCATTATCAGAGTCCTTGAAAACAGGAAGCATAGAAGGAGACTGAAAAAGATTGCAATAGTTTTAGTCTCAGGAAAGGGAAATATGAGACCAGTCTGCAAATTTGCAGAAAGTTCTTGTGAAGAAAGGAGTCTTCTCTGTGATCACAACAGGTAGGAAAGGAAGTGGCATGCTTCAGTTGTAGCCCATGAGGATATAAGTTAGAAATTAAAGGAAACCTTGCCAAGTGGAAAAATAATCCTGTCGGGACAGGGATGGTGTTCCACCTTTGTAGTTTTTAAGAGCAAGCAATACATGCTTCAGCTGGGTTTAGGCTTTGGGTGGTGGTGACCCCTAGACCTCCCTCCTGACCTAATTTCTTTTCCATAAGGAAGCCACCGTCACTGAGACCACTAGCAGTTTAATGCACTGCCTGAAATAGATGGGCAGGATGCAAACCTTAGAAGAGAGGATGCCAGTTTGTCAGCTTGCCTGGTGTGCTCGGTGCTGCACAAAGCCCAAGGACAACTCCTGCCTGGTTGGTCTAGACAATAAGGATTCTGCAAATTCCAGATTATCATTCATGGCTAAATTTCCTATCTGTATTCAGGAAAACGCTGGGGCTTTCCTCCATACCATAACTAAACTACAGTGAATTAACATTTTAAAAGCTCTGCTGAATCTATATTTGGTAAGAACAATGCAACTGTTACTAATTTAAACTCGGCCAAACTGCTATCCCACTACATAGTGGAGAATTTCAATCTGGATCTGGACTTTGCCATTTCTATCCAGGACATTTGACTGTCTGGAGTAAATCAGCCCTTTCAGCTTGAATTGTAAAACTGCACTCACATAGGAAGAATCTATCACAGACAGAAAATCTCCCTGCTTGCCAGAACGAAGAGGCCACTGCACATGTCCAAAAAATACATAGAGTTCATATGGAGGCACATGCTGGACACTACCAATGCCCCTCTGAACACAGGGAAGAAGGCTTCTCCCCTTCAAAGGCAGCCTGCTAACTTGTTCTTCTTGCAGAGTGTCTTTTGAAGGCACAAGGACCCTAAATCAGTTGATTGTGCCACCCAGTCTCATAAGCAAACCTGGCACGTTCGTGTGCAGAAAAGAAACCTTGATCACTACTTGCTTTTTACCTTAACCAAGCCTGCCTTGATCTCACAAAACCCAGGGTGCTTGGAGTACAGAGGCGCAAGTTCAAAGAGACAGCAATAAGTTAATCTGAAAGCAAAAGGTGCTCTTCAGGCAGGAGGGAAGAAGTAATTAGAAAGCACAGCTATTCCAAAGCGTCAATAAATGACATCAAGGCAGCCATTATACACTTTAGTAAGCATGAGGGTCCTCCACTTCTTGTCAATCAAGAAAAAAACAAGCCTGTAGACACATGGGCCAGACTGTAAAGGCAGGAACTGGTAGGGCTCCTTGCCACTCTCCTCCAGGACTCTGAGACAGAGGTTCTGGAGGTGAGCAGGAAACAAGCACCTTCAGGAGGCGCACATCTGTTTTTTTTTTTTTTTTTTTTTTTGGTTTAGCTGTGCCCCTCCTGCCTCCTCCACCATCAACATCCATCCACTGTGCTCCATGAACTCCATGGAGTTCCATGAGCTTCAGCTTTCCGTAGGCAATGTCCCATTTTATTACCGATCTAAAATGCACTGTCTTTTCAGTTCAGCATTTTAGTTATTATTTCATTTCACCTTAAAAAACTATAGCCTGGCCCACTCTGGGAAGCCTGGTGACAAATCAAAGGGCACTTACACTTTTGTATCTCCTAGCCCCAGGCAAATGTGGTGCTGGTTTCAGGATTCTATTGCTTCAAAACTGCAAGTGCAAAAGGAGATTCCCTTCTGCATAATTCTTCCACTTCTGGCTTCTCATGTGTTAAATGCAGCTAATCATTGTGCATCTTTTTTGTATGTAGGCTGTAAGCTCTTAGGGGCTATCCAAGGACATCACGAGTGAGGAACCCCTCCATCAGACAAAGAGGAGATGGCTTGCATAAGCTGGATGAGGGAAGGGTTGGCAGTGAGAGATGGCATCTTTTATCAGAAAAATTGATTCAGAAAAACCAAGAGGAGCAGTTTTCCCTCCAGCAAGCAACATCAATATACACATATGGATCCAGAGCTGGTGTTTTTCCCACAGCGTTTCATCACCCCCCTTTCAACATCCCTCTCTACCCCAGCCCCATAGCAGCAAGACATGCAGACAACTGCTCCCCGACTCAGGCTTTTCACATCCTACAGCTAGGCCTGAACTCCACGTGGCGGTGATGCAAACCCAAAACCTCTCTCCTACACCAAAAGTGTGCCAGCTGCAGCTGAGCAGCATGAGCTGCAATCCTCCGCTCAGCTGCCTCTGGCTGAAGGAGCTGGTGGAGGTTTGTGGTACATGGCTGCTGCCAAGGGACAGGAAGAGAACGGGTGCCACTGAGCAGCACAGAATGTCCCTTCTGCAGACCAACAGCTCCTCTCTCCTTCTCCCCCAAGCCCAGGAAGCGCCAGCCACGTTATGCAGTGTGATGCCACTTCTGATCCTTGAGGGCTCAGAGAATCGCCTGGACACTAAGCCGGCTCCCGTTGGAGTTCAGAAGATGCCCGTGTGAGTGATCCCTGCTGCCACCCTCTGCTGTCAGCTCTGCTCACAGGCAGATCTCTATAAGCCTCCCAAGCCACTGTGGAGCTGAGGCTGCCGGCAACAGTAGGAGCTCTTTCCCCTGCTGTAAGCACTGATCCCTCCTAAAACCCGAAGCGATTGTATTAATCAGTTTGCTTCGAAGTAGGCCATGCTGAATGTGTTTGAGCCTGGCTGATAAAATGGGGAGAGGAAGAAGTGCAAGGAGATTAGAAAGGAATCGTGCTTAATTTGGGAACGTCTCTGAAGATTTATCCCAAAGCATGAAAGCCATGGAGAACACTCCCGCCCAGAGATTAAAGATGCTCTGACTCACATCTCTGAGGCCTGACAATAGCTTATTCAGGAGAGCTGCCTGCAACCACAAGACAGAGGATAGTTTTCCAAAAGCATTTCAATTTTCAAGAGAAAAAAAAAAAAAAAGACTAGACTTCATTAGTTTCACCAAATAACATGAGATGCCACGGTCCCATTCTCTCCTAAAGCTGGATATAGATCCTGGTGCTTTTGTCAGCCTGAGCAAAACCAGAGCCAGCAGTTGGTGACAACTTCTGGATCGCCACTTTCTGGCATTTCCTATTGCATTTGACCTCCAAACAAAAGCAAAGCTAAGAAGCCAGTGGAAGGCCCTTGCCAAGCAGGGGGAATGCAGCAAACATCACCCCTTGTTTGCTGTGCCCCTTCATGTCTCCTTCTTCCACAGAAGCAAAATCCAGGGGCTAAGAGTGTCCAGCTGTTTTATCATGTTGGCATCTTCGAGGCCACCTGGTTCTCCCTGCTGCATGGCCAGCTCTGTGAGCATCACACAACCCCCATTCTGTGATCCCATGGGTGGCCCACTGTGCACTGGGTGTATGGGTGGTGCCAGGACCTCGGCATCTCTTCCCCTCCAAGAGCTGATGATGGACCCAGCATCCATGTCAGCTCCAGGTGAGCCTCTAAATGAAAGAAGGTGGCACCTGCAAGAGTGTAGGAATTGATGTTGCATTTCTGCTTTGCTCCTCTCATCAGGGGCAGAAGGGAAGGGGATAGTGAGTTTGGGAGAGATAGGATGGCAGGTATAAGGAAGTGTGGGGTTTGCTGCCAACAGTCTGCCCACACTGGAAATCCCTTTGGTGAGTGCTAATGTAACCAAGAGCAGCAGGACAGCTCTGGGGGCATCAGGAAGAAGGAATGAGACTCAACACTTGACTGATGTGGGCACAACTTTGACCTCCTCTTACAACTAGAGTAAACACAGCCCTGTGTTTTCACAAGGACCCTTTGGTAGATAACCCAGTGAAGAGTTTGTGGCTGATACTATTAACATCAACACCATGAAGGTGAAGGCTGACAAGGGATACACCATTTGGGAGGTGTCATCTCTCTTCTAGGGAGATCAAGCTGCTGCTGCAGAGTGCTGCCAGCAGGGTCCCTCCACGGGGTCTCTCCCTGGATGGGACTGCACACCAGCAGCTCAGGGGACACAGGGACCACAGGGCAGGATAGCAGCCATGGTACTGTGTTGAGATGATGTATGAGAAGTTCCTCTTCATCGCTGTGCAGCAGATTGATACATTACAGACTGCCTTTTCTGAGCCACTGCTGCTCCTTGTTCTGTTCTCCAAGATAGCTGGAGCAGAGACAAGTCCAGCCCCACAAGAGGATCCGCAGAGTTTGTTTTGATCTTCCTTCTGATGGGGAGGGACAGCCAGAGTCTGCAGAACAGAAAAGGCTGTGTACCAGCTCTAGGCGTCCAGGTAATTGTACTCATCTCCCATCCATCATCCCAGGAATGGCAGCCTGTGTTGCCAGACCTAATGCCCTTTATGCCATTTCTTTCATGGAACCAGCTTGAAATTGATTTTGAAACAGAAGCAAGAGGCTGTATCAGTTTTCCCCTTGGAGGTGTGACAGCATGTCTACTTTCTGCCAGGTTAGGTTATTTTTGTTCTCTGGGGTGTGTGTGTGTGTCTGTGTGTGTGTGTTTCCGTGGCTCTGTTCACTGAGATAGGTAGAAAGGGATCCCATCAAGTCAGGCTGGTGGGGGAGAGGAGATGACTGATAACATGACATAGCAGAATGACAGCCACCCCCACACTTCACACTGTGTCCATCACCTGCACCGTCACCGGCTTTATTTGCAGGGAAAGGGTTCGAGGAAGAGATCTGAGGCAGGTCCATTCTCTACAGCTCAGTCAGCCCTTTCCAAATGATGAAATCCATCTGACAAGCTGTGGAAGGAAACTTAAAGGCTAATGCACAAGGTTTCCTCACTTGTGGCAAGGGGACACCATCTCAGAGGGCACCTCCAGATTTCTAAGCAGTGCAAGGTCATAGGATTGTGGTTTTTTGAGCTTCCTACTTTAGAATTTGTCTTTGTGACTAGACACTGTAGTGTTAAGAACATGCAGAGAGGTGACAACCTTGCCCACAAGTCCCCCAGCTCTTCTGCAGCCATGCAGCAAGATTACAGTTTCCTGACTGGAGATGGAGTTGCGGAGGGGATCCAAAATCAGAAGGAGAGTGGATTTTATCTTGTTTTCCCCAGACTGCTTTCAGTTTAAAACAGAGCAATCAAGTTTTCCCCATTCTTAAACAGAAATTGTATAGCATCAAGCAGGGCCACCTAGAGCTTGTTGCCCAGGACCACGTCCAGTCAGCTTTTGAATATCTTCAAGGACGGAGACTCTACAGGCTCTCTGGGCAACCTGTTCCAGTGCTTAGTCACTGCAACTTACTGGTGGTGCCTGGGGTAGTTCCTCCTCAGGTGCAGGACTTTGCACTTCTTGTTGAACTTCACAAGGTTCCTGTTGGCCCATTTCTTCAGCCTATCAAGGTCCCTCTGGATGGCAGCATGACCTGGGATCAGCCATTCCTCCCAGTTTTGTAACATCAGCAGACTTACTGAGAGTACACTCTACCCCATCATCCAGATCATTAATAAAGACGTTGAATAAGATTGGGCCCAATATTGACCTCTGGGGTACACTGCTAGCTGCTGTCATCCAACAAGACTTCATGCTGCTGACCACCTCCCTCTGAGCATGGCCATTCAACCAGTTTTCAATGCACCTCACTGTCTGCTCATCTCTGGTAACGGAGAAATCTTGCTTTTATCTGGAAATCTGTTGTCATGCTTCACTATCCTCCCTCTTGGGATTTTTTTTTTTCTTCCTCACTGCCTTTTGAAGCTGACTTTCAAAAAAGTCCCTCTTTGCACCTGGCTAAACCTTGATGCCATGTACAAAGGAAAGTGGGGAGAGATGCTGTTTTTCATTATTTGCTCTGTCACTGAATGCAATAGCCCTGGCTTGTAGCATGGGCTCGTTCAGCAGTGTTTCATGTCTATGCCTCTGAACCTCTTGTTTTCAGATTACTCTGGGACTGGTTTTATTAGTGGTTCATTGAGTGATCTCAGCATGGCTCTCGTGGAATACCCACATCTTCCGTTCACCATGGAGCAGATGGAAATGTTCTCAGTGAGACACTCATGCATATGCAATATCTACAGAGGAAAACATCTCAGCTCTTATTGCTGCTGCCAATAATGCCGCCTGTCAGCTTCTGGATGAACTCCACTGATATTTATTTGGGCAGTATTGGAAAGGAGCATTAGCGGAAAACTCCCCAAGTTGTGTAAAAATGCCATTGATGCTTCTGGTAGAAAATCTTCAAATGTTGTGAATACCGTTTTGACCACCTTTTCAAAAAGAGTATTATTAATAAATACAATGGGCTTCTTTCCACTCGAGCAGTCCTTTATACCTGCTGGAGTCTTCTGGGTGAACGAGATTAAGGTATGAAAGACTTCAGGAAGCAAAACCACCAATAAATTCAGAAAGGACAGAGCATAAAAAAGAGTGCCAGACACTCACATATAGGGATATTCTGGAATTATCATTAAGCAATTTTTGTGCTGCCCAGGGGTTATATCGCTACAAAAGGACATACAAAGCAGTCCTATGATTAGAGAGTCATTATTTTGGCACCCTCATGCTAGGACAAATGAGGGAGCAAGGAAACAAGTGGAAGTGCTCTCTCACCAGCTGGACATGGATGCTGTGGCCAGTGCACCTGCACAGCATAAACACATATGGACTTATATGTATGGCTGAGTGAATTATGACCCTATGTATCCCTGTTTGTCTGTAACACAGTAGACCAGCTCTCCTCTCTCACCTGCCTCTTAATTATTGGGTTAGGGTTTTTTTTAAAAATTAAAAAAGGCATGTTTGCCATCAGTCATGTCCATTCTCTAACCGTCATCCTGGATCCAGACTGTCCCTCCACTGACCACAAACATCCCACAGTCAGAACTCTGATGTTCTCAGCAAGATCCAAAAGCCATAAATGTTTCATTTTAGTAGAAATTGAGGTTTTTTTGATCTTTCACATGTAGACACAAGTTTTTGTAAATGCTATCCTCAAGCCTTTGAAATGCTGAATGGCCAAACAGTAAGACACCGGGCTCAGGCGGTGCTTGCATTGATTAGCTAAGCCCTGATTGATGTGTGGATGCTTTATGCTTTGTTCTCTAATGTACTTTCAGCAGCGCTAATAAAATTTCCTTTGAACAAGTGGGAACAGGTGATCACACAATTATGTGTGTCTTGTCTGTCTGGATGATTCAGCCTCATGTTGTTGTCATAGCAGCATGTCCCCACCACGGGCTCACACATTGAAGTAGGACTCTTTTGTATATGCTGGTTTGCGATTTGCAAATAATAAACAAAACCCAGTGCCCTGCTTTGATAGAAGAGGATTTGCTGTGTGGTTGGAATTGTAGCTGCATTTAAATGTGGGAGGGAAAATGGACCTGATTGTCAACACCCTTAGGACACTACTGTAAGGATTTCCAAGGATGCAAATGCAGCCTAGATTTGACTTTGATTTTGGGAGTCAAAGAAAAAAGCTGTTAAATTTGTTTCTATATCCTCTGAAGTGAGAGTGAGGTTCTCTCTCCTTCCAAAGGAAGCATACTCTTTGCCAGTCCTGTGTGCTCATGTAGGGTGACCCAAGGAGTCGGGCTTTGGTTAGTTAACCAGTTGTGGCACGTGGTTCTCTCCAGCCCCTGAGCCACAGGTCCACACCTTGTTCTGAGTCGATACTGACCACCAGTCATCCTGGCACTGTGCACCTAGATCACTAGCTGGATCCTAAGTAAGGTGCAAGGCTGTGAGGTGTGATGTCATGTCATGTGATGTCATGTAATGCTGCCCTGATCACACTCCAACTTGTTGACTTGTTTGCTCTTTGCCATTCTGGCCACATAGGAAGCCACATAGGTCTGGAAGGGCTCTTGCACCTTTTAAGCCTGTCTTCCTGGATCACCACAGGCCAAAGGCAGCATGGGTTTCTAGAGGAGACCTAACCCAGCAGTGTTCCAATGACCCATGACAAAACATGCCATAAGAACTGAGCCTACTGGAAAGACACAATGTTTCTAGCCTTAATTGTAGAAGTAGCCAAGCCTGAAAGCTGCAACCCTTCCTCTGTTTCCCACATACACAGGGGTGAACAGTCAGTGGAGCATTAAATATATTTTCAGACATGAAAGAAGCCCATGACCAGTGCCACAGCTGCAACCCTTGCAGAACTGACTGACTGTAACCAGTAGGGAGGGAAGGTCTCACCCTGACAGAACGGTTGTGCCAGCCCCAGATGGGACACAGCATCAGGCTGTGACAGTGCATATGAAGAGCTCAAGTGAGTATTACATGCACATCCTGAGAGCCAGGAGGTCCTTGAGGGAGACAGAGGGAGTGCCTCTGCTGTGAGTCTCCTGTTAATGCTTTCAAAGAGACATCTCTCCTTGCATCTGATCCCTGTGTCTTCCCACAAGTTCAAGTTGACATCCATGGGGGCAGATCTTCAGTCAGGGTGCATCACCATTTGACTAATTCAACTTGCTGTGTATAGAGAGGGCCTGAGCAGCTGCAAGTCCATCTGAAGTTGATATGAGCCAGTTGTGACTTGGGGCATGTGTTAAAACACAAAAAGCTGACACATGCACAGAACAGGTAAGGAAGAGGAGAACGGAGATCTAGGACCAATGTAAGTGCTACTAATTTTCCTTCTTCATTTGCCCTGGCAGACAGAGCCTGACATGATTCAGGTGTTAAAGGAAATTTTCAATCATGTTTAAAGAGAGAAAGAGAGAAGGGAACTAGAAAATAGGATGGGATTGCACTGTGATGCTGTGACCTGTCTGTGCCCAGACTCTGCCTTAAATTGGAAGAAAAGTGCCAATTAATCTGACACTGAGGAAGGCATAGGCAACAAAACCATTTCATGTCTGCTCATTTCCCCCCATGACATGCAGTCCTCTCCACCTTGCTAATTGGAGAAAGCTTGCTAACAGCTCTCTGATGTGGGTTTAATTAAATACCTTTTGAATGCCTCTGAGCAGTGGGGAAAAAGACGGTAGAGTCAGTCCAAGCCTGACACACTGAGGGACGGTTTCAAATCCAGGGCTTCTCGATTAATCGCTGTAAAAATAAGGGCACTGTGGGAGCAGTAGAGGATCTCTAATAACGATGGAGCTAGAAACTAAAGGCCACAACACCTAACTGTGGAAAGGAGGATCTTCCACATCCTGGCAGTTCTTATAATACTGCAGAGAAGATGCTTGTTCATTCTGTGGCAAAGGAAGAGCTCTGAGACAGAGGAGGCATCTCTGCAAGGGATATATGCTGCTGTGTCCCAAGAAGGGCTGCAGGTCTGTAAAGGGGGTGGAGTAGCAAAGGTTGGAGAAGAAAAGAGGAAGAAGATGTGCTCTTGAAGGGGACAGCCAAAGAGAGGAGCAGCAAGTCCAGATGTGTTGGAGCACAGCTCTGTCCCAAGTCCACAAGAGACAATTCAGCAGGTCACTTCTCTTTGGTGAGTGTACACAGGTCTTGGTGCATTTTCTGAAGAGAAGCGTTCCTGCCTGACAATCAGGATTGCCATTTGCTGAGACTAACTGTGCCCTAAATAGGAGGGCAAAGCATGATTGATTTTATGAAGGGTGAGCATGCCATGGGTACCAGGTAGACTCTGGACCAGGTAGATACCCTTCCAGCGAAGCCAGACCCTAAACCAAAGCCTCAACTACGACACAACTTTCCCCACTTCTTTAGAACACCCATTTTCCCCCCATTCCATCCCAGGAGGAGGCTGGGAGTGTTGCATACAGACTGAGTGCTGCAGGAGAGAGCTTGCAAATAATCTGAGAGCAAGAGAAAAAATTTCAGCAAGACTTTGAAAGAGTCTATTTAGCTTATCAGAAAGGAGGTCAAGAGGTATTTGATTACAGTGCACAAGTGCCGTCAGTGGAAGAAAACACCAGTTTCTAAAGAGCTTTTTAATCTATCAGAGAAAGCCAGAACAAGAACGAATGGCTGAGAGATGAAGCCAGACAAATGCAAATAAGACTTAGGGAGCGTATCTTTAGCAGAGAGGGAGATAAATGGAAAGAGCAAACTCAAGGAGAACAGCACTCACTGTCTCTGGGTGCCTTCAACTGGGAGTTGGATAACAGGCTTAAGCCAGAGAGAAGCTGGGTTGGTTCCAAGGTGGTGTTTAGGAGCCTGTGGTATGTGGGTATATGTATAAATTGGTCTAGCGCTTGTCTCTTAACAGTAAGAAAATCCAAGTTCCTTGCTCTTGTGTGGGCAGAAAAATGTTTTGAGAACAAGTTTTGGGCAAAACCTAGTTCAGTCACTGGGAAGTGTTCATGGTTTCTAAGTCAAAGTTGTATCTTGGGAGCCTGGGCTTCCAAAGGCTTGGTGGTCTGAGCCAAACCAAACGTGTTCGTCCTGGCAACAGACTGGACACATCCTGGTGAGAAATTCCAGCCTAGTGGAAGGAAAAACTCTGGCATGGGTAGGAATTAAGGTATTGCCAATTAAGAGCAGAAAAAAAAAAATACCAGAAGTCCATCTCCTCATGAACCCGTGTCTGGCACTGGTAGGGGACTCTAGCAGGGGCTTAGCAGGGAAAAAACTAGTCTGAAGTGATCTTTCCCTGGAATTTCTTCCTGGTTTCCAACAATTTGCAGCTGATGGACTCCTGAAGTGGTAGTTAACACACAACTATTAACAGGCCCTGAAGGATGCTTCTCCCATGAAATTCTCTGGCTGCTTTTGGATCTATTACACTTCTGCCTGGAGCAATAACATTCATAATTTAATAATAGAATGTGTGGAAAAAGTACATCCTTTTGCTTGTTTCAAATCCTCTGATCCTCTCTTTTTTTTTTTTTTTTTTTTTTTTTTTTTTGAGTGAGGAGCCCAGTATACTTACTAATTGCCATTTCTTTGTGCTATTGAAGATTGTTAAGGCTTTTCTCCCACCGTCCTAGATATTTAGTGCAGGGTATCCTGATGGAGTCGGTCCCCTCCTGTGGTCAAAGAAGGGGCATACCCACTCCATCAGTAGATGTGTCACAGCCAGCCCACAGAGGTGGTGTTCCAACCAGAGGCCCAAAAGACACACATGCTAGAGCCATCCTCCAGAGCTGGATGACAAAGGGTAAGGAGAATACATACAAACAGTATGCCAGAAAATACAGCTTATCTTGAGTTGGCCAGGAAAATTCTTATTCTTTAATTTGTCCAATTTCTAACCCCAACGTCTCTGGGCATCTGTGGGAGAACGGACACTGAACTCAAGCAAAAGAACTTCCCAACACTAATTTCTGTGTTTCTCACCCGAATCCCTTGTTTGATGATAAGAGAGGGTTTCTAAGTCTGGATCCTCCAGGGTTGTCTGGGCAGCCACCTCTTTATTACTGTCATGCTTTCTCCTTTTTTTCTGTACAGCTGTGTTCAATAAAGGAAAACATTTTAACAAATAAACCAAGCTAGCCCTTTTCAGCCCAGGGGCTATTTGCTGGTGAAACCAGTATTTAAATATTTACCACCTGAATATGAAGGAATTTCCTGGGTTGTGCTGTCTGGCAATAAGACACCTTATTCAGTAGTAAGTTAAAGTTCTGGTTAAGTCTAGGAAATTATTTCATATCAGTAACAGGTGTTTACTAATTAGTAGGTAAATCCTACCACAACTGGACCCATCTTCATTCTCCTCAACTCCATGAACTGTCATAATGAGGGTCCATGTGCATGTGGGAAAAATGAGCCAGAAGTGGGTCATTCTGCCAAATGTTTGCCAAAGCCTGCTGGAGGCAGCTATTTTGTCTGGGGGGAAAAAAAAAAAAAAAAAAAAAAAAAAAAAAAAAAAAAAAAAAAAAAAAAAAAAAAAAAAAAAAAAAAAAGCGCTTTGATTCAGTCCACGTTCTTTTTCTAAATGGCTCTAAAAAATTTTTTTTTAAAATACAGTAAATAAAAAAAGTTTCAGACATCAAAATTTTTTTGAATTCTTAATCTTATTAATTTAATTAATAAAATATAAGTTCAAATAAAGGTCAACTAGCTAAAAAGAAAACAAAACAAATCAGAGTATCTAAAGGAAACATACTACTTGACCCATGCTGAGAGTTAAGTAGTTTGGGAGTGCAATGAAGGTCAACATTGAGCTTTCCAATCCAGCCCATACTTGGAAATATTTTTCAACTCTTGAAAGGTATGTTGGTTGTGACAGCTGTTTCCTGTATTTGTTTGGGTGGGAAACTGGAGTGAATAATCCTGACTGTTTGAGTCATTAGGGAGGTATGGGAATTTTCTTTACTGATTGTTACAAAACAGCATGTGCGAGTTTCCATCTGAAAATTAGACCACCAATTCCCAGCCAGCCAAACTGGGAGATAGTCTTGACGTGGAAGAGTTTGCAATGTAAATATGCCGACCAAAGATTGTTAGTCTTGTTTTACTGAGTGCGTAATAAAGCCCAGAGCCTTAAAAACTGGAATTTAATTATTTCCATAAGGGCTAAAGAGTCTACACAGAACTTAGCTTTGATTTTCTGAATCTGTTTCTACCTTAGAGTAGGTCATCCTTTCCCCAAGAGGGGAAACTTGCCCAAAACATCACTTGACATCATGGACTTTTTCCTTAAGTACCTACTTAGGGATGAGGGAAACACACTATTAAATATGGCTCCTTCACATTTGTCTTTAATCACACTTTCTCCTTGGAAGCCATGTGAGGATGTAAGCACATGACAGCAGCCATTTAGAGACAATCCTGGCCCAGCTGGCCTGTCCCTGTTCCAACTCACATCCATGCTATCTATCCCAGGTGTGTGGCAGGGACGACACAGAGTCCTGAGCACAGGTCAGAGTCATGCTTGTTGGGATGCACATGGGGCTGTTTGCTCGCACCATCAGTGCTGTCTTTCTGGAAAGCAGGAGTGATAAAGCCTGGCTTTATAGGCATTCGTGTCATCCTGTTCCCTACTCATGCCATGGTGACCATCCCTGTGGGAAGCAACAGGATGATTAAATAAACGAGATATGGTGTCAAAGCCCCCAAGAGACAGGCTTGTCCTGCTCTGGGTAAGGAACTACCAATCTTGAGTTTCCTCCCTTCCCTCACCCCAGAGAGTGAATTTCAAGGGTTCAGAAAACACATACCTGGCTTCAAAAGGTAATAATCCACTTTGCTTCAACATGTTTTTCTCCTCAACATGTTTTCTTTCCTCCATGCCTTTCAAGACCATCTGACCTCGTTTCCCAGTTCGGGGCTTCATCACTCTGGAGCTGTAAAAAACAAAGTAGAAAGGCAAGGTGGGATTCTCAGCCCACCCCGTGACTCCATGAGGCTTTACCCAAAGCACTGGTTTTCATAAGACTCATGTTACAGCTCTCAAGGAAGACAGCGCCAGCAGCCATGACATGACAACATCCAAACACCATTCATCAATCCAGCGTGATTTGCTTTCAGCTGCTTTTAGTCTTTCCCAGGCTCTGAGGGAACAGCTTGGATCCTCCTGTGAATTGGAGAGTTTAGTTTCCCTCAGCAGACCCCAGACATGGGCAGTTAACAGTGACAGGTTTTTCAGCAGGCACAAAATAAAGGGCTGGATTTTTTTTTAAATGGATGCTATTAGTGTTCTGGGAAGAGCCTGGACTCATACTCGTTAAGTCTGCAGTCTCCAAAGTATTTATAGAGAAGAAAAGAGCATAACTGGTTGAAATTCTTATTGCTGTAGCAAATGATCAATGCACTTATTCGCAGAGCTATAGTGTCTGTGATTAATTTGTGGCCAGAAAAAAAATAGCGGAGTACGTGCTGTGTTGCTATTACCTTATCTCTGCCTCACTGGTTGATTCTCAGGTACAAGAGAAACCAACCTTCAATTACTTGGTTAAAAACCTATCGGCTGCCAGGGAACAAATGGAACGATACCGCCATGTCTGCCGATGCACTTTACAGCTCCCAGAGATAATTGAATGGAAGGAAACACACTTCAAAGTCCCCCAAGAGCCAGCACTGACAATAAATACCTGGATGTGCCCCAGGGAATGGTCAGGGACTGGGGAACAGCCAGCTGGAGGGATGGCCTGCACCGGGAGCAAACTTCATGCACTGGTGTAGAGCTGTCTTATTTCTATCCTGCTTTCAGAAGGACCTTTACCATCCCATTCAGATACCTCTCACCTGCTTTAGTCATCTGTGTTGGTCTCCATTTTTTTAGAGAAGCTGATGCCTTGAGGTGTTCCTGGTGTCTGGCCTGAAGCAGCAGTACCACTGTTTTCAGGCATTTGTCTCCCTGTAACCCTGCCTGGTGCTGCTGTGCAGCCCACGCCCCCTCCCCAGACAAGAGAGAGGCGGTGTCACCTACAGCCCAGGCAGCAAAGCTCAAAGGTGGCCAGCCAGCACCCATCACATCTCTGGTACTGGCTACAGAGGCTACAAGCATCCCATGGCCTCAGCCAAGCAGATTCATTGACAGCTCTTAAGTCCTCTGAAGTTTGGTACTGCACGGGAGCTCCAGGGAGGCACAGGAAAACTCTGACCCTCTCTCTAGTGGGATGTATCCACCAATGGGCTGCTGGGGCAGATATTCCCAGATGTCCTCCAACTGTGGACAGCCTTTGACTATTAATGCTAGGACTGTATCCCTCAGTCTTGCTGGTGTCATGCCCAGACATGACTTGTTCATCAGGTCACAGAATAACTTACATTGGAAGGAATCTCTCTGGAAGCCTCTGATCCAACACCCCTTAAAGCAGAACCAACTCAGATCAGGTTCCCTAGGGCTTTGTCCAGCCAAGTCTTGGATATCTATAAGGACTGAGATTCCCCTCCCCTCTGGGCCCCTGTGCCAATGTCTGACCATCCTGAGGGTGAATTTCTTTCCTAATGTCTAACTGGAATTTCACTGGCTACAACTTGAGTCCATCGCTCTCTTCCTTTCACTTGGCATCTCCAAGAAGAGTCTGGCTCCACCTTCTCAGGACCTTCCCACCCCAGTCAGTGGCCCTATCCTCAAAATTCATTTTCATCCTCCTTCCCTTGCTGCCTTGCTGACTACACCAACACCGCCTGCACAGTGGTTCTCCAAGTGGGTTAGGGCATCCTCTGAGAAACCAGGCTTTCAGGGCTGTGTAATTATGGAGGAGACATTCAGATGTCCTTGACAGGGCAAGCAGCCTGGCTTATTCATGCTGCAGTAGGACACTGGTGTGGGATAGATGTGATTGCTTCTGAGCCACTCTCTTTAAGGACACAGGCAAATAAAAATGCAGGAGAAAATCAGCCGTGTTACATAGTGATGCTTTTAATTGCCTTGGCTAAATGGGAAATTAAATGCTGGAAATTTCAAGTCCTGTTTGATGTTTAGCATCTGTGCTCCACAAGGATAAGTTCTCCGGGCACAGCTTTGGTATGCTCAGGAAGCATGAAATCACTCCCAAATTGCTCGACGTGTAAGGTAATTGGCCTCCATTTCCTGAAACACTGAATGCAGACTCAGGGAGCAGACACCATCTCCCTAAGTGGAACAAGCTCAGAGATACCATGGGGAGTGGTTACATGGCATCCATGTGCCCAGCATCAAGGGCTCCTTGTCCAACTAGTGCAGAGACCATCTTCCACTTCTCTGGAGGAGCTTGGTGCCTGACAAGGTTGGGGAAATAACTCCCTGAGACAGCGCAAGAGAGAAATTTCCTATTATCAGCCCTGTGCCATGCACTTTCCATTTTCTCCTTGTTGTGCTCAATCAGGACACATCTGATTTCATATTAGGGGAATCTGGGAAGAAAAAAAAAAAAAAAAGATCACAGGTTGAATGTGGTATGTGTTAAAGCCTGTTTCTGCCGACAGAGAAGCACATGTTCACAAAGGCTGCCATGCCTGGAGCTCTTCTCTCCTTGTCTAAGTCCAGAGGGAAACTAAGCAGCCACTCAGTCACTCCTAACCCCCTCAGGGATGGGGAGGAGAAATTAAAACTAAGGCTTGGGGATTGAGACAAGGAGAGAAAGGGATGACTCACCAGTTATGGTCATGGGCAAAAGATAGACTCAACTGGGGAAGAAAAAGAACATCAATTTAATTTGAACCAATCAAACACAGTAGGACAATGGAAAATACAACCACATCTTAAAAACACTTTCCCCCCACCCCTCCCTTCTTTCTGGGCTCAGCTTTATTCCTGATTTCTCTACCTCCTCCTCTCCAGTGATGCAGGTGGCAGGGGATGGGGGTGCGGTCAGTCCATCTCCTGTTCTTTCTGCCGCTTCTTCCTCCTCAGGGGGAGGACTCATCACACTCTTCCCCTGCTCCAGTGTGGGGTCCCTCTCATTCCTCCATGAACTTTCTCTGACCTGAGTCCTTCCCATGGGCTGCAGCTCTTCACAAACTGCTCCAGAGTGGGTGCCTACTGTGGGTCACAGTCCCCCCCAGTGACAGACTGCTCCAGCGCAGACTTCCCTCAGAGTCCTGGCCTCCTTCGGGTGCAGCCACCTGCTCTGGTGTGGGATCCTCAGTGGGCTGCAGGCAGACATCTGTTCCTCCAGTGACGTCCGTGGGTACAGGGAACAGCCTGTCCTCTCACCACGGGCTGCGGGGGAGTCTCTGCTCTCACACACCTTTCCCTCCTTTCTTCCACTGACCTTGGTGTTTGCAGAGGTATCTCCCTTGCAACTCTGCCTCTGAGGTTCCCCTTCTTAAATATGTTACCACAGAGGTGCGGTCACCATCACTAAATGGCTCAGACATGGCACAGAGGCAGGTCTGACTTGGAGCTGGAGGAGCTTCGAGAAGCTTCTCACAGGAGCCACCTCTGTAGCCCTCTCCCCGGCTACCAAAATCCCCACCACACACACAGACCCAACACACCCTCCCAGATGGAATTTTTGTTCTCTGTAATAGGATCTGTGATAGTATCTACCCTCTCCAGCTCTGTGACAACAACCTTTCTCTTGTCTCCAAAGATAACACCATGGACTCCGCACATCTATTGAGAACAGTGGTTACAGGGTCAGCCGAGGTGACCACTGCATGCAGCAATGACACTCCAAGGCCAAACAGTCCTACCCTCCTTGTTCTTTGTACAAACACGCTGCACACCAGTGGCCATCCTTGCAGCCTCTCCCAGTTCTGACATGCCTTTGGAGATGAGGACTTTGAGTGTGGGGATGAAACACAGTCTTCAGGATTCATGTTTATAGATTTATACAGTGGCTTAAAGACATTCCCCGCTCTCTTCTTTTGTTCTTTCCTAATAACTTCTTGCAGCAACAGGAGAGGTCACAAGAGTGCTTTGCAAATGTGTGCAACTCCCCAGGGCCATGGAGCAGGACTGAGACCCATTTATTTCCAAGCTCATAAGCCAAGCTTCAGCAGAAATCCCCTCCTCACATTTCAGGACCATCCTCCCACAGCTTCTGTAATCTCCAGAAAGCCAGAAAACCCCCCAGGGAAGGTGCAGCAGCTTCCACCCTTCCACACTTCTCAAAGCTGTTTAATTAGCAATATTCCTGGGTGCGATCAGCTGCTAGACTGCAGGAAATCTTGGCAGGCTCATGGGATGTCAGGGTTTGGGAATCAGCACAACAGTCCCTTTCCACACACCTCACCCCTATGGTTCAATGCTGTTGGCCTCTGCTTAATTTTCATTCTCCAAGTATTTGTTCAGACATTAGGACCAGAGAATCAGAAGACAAGTTGCAAGATCCATACACAGCTGTGAGTCTTTCAGCAGGAGAAAGGTGATGATTGCCTTGAGGGGATTTGTTCTCCTCCAACCAAAGGAAGGAGGAAATGTGATATTTACAATTTTTTAAAAAAATTTTTTTCACACCAGGTACAAAAGGCCAGACTGGAGTAAATTGCTGGAGCTACATTAAAACCTGTTTATAGCTGTTGAAAAAAATTCAGGTCATCAGATATTTTTTTTTATGGTTGATCATAATTGCATTGGTCATTAGGAGAACAGGGTAAGGATCTTTGTATCAGTACATTGAAGAAAGCAAGAAGGGAAGACATCCTGAGAGATCACCTAACCACCCTTCCCTGGTATGCTCCCCTGGCATGTCCTCAGTGCATAAATCCACTTTTCCAGGGCACGAGGATTCATTTTTCTGCATTCACTACTCCCTTTTAGCTGTCTCTTTACATCCCCACTCCTCGGGATTTGTTCTCTCAGCAGCCTTCCTCAAAGGGGAAGCACCTTGCCCCTGGAGTGCACTGAGGAATGAGCAGAAGAAGGGGAAACCTTCACCCACCTCCCACTCCGGCTGTCTCTGAGCAGTCCCTTCTGGGCAGGCAGAGCTGTGCCTCACCAGCCCCAACCTGAGGGGACTTTCTTTTCTCGTGGCCCCAGTGGAAAGAGTTGGAGTCAGGGTGATTTGCCTTTTGGTTTAACAAGTCCTGCCAGGGCCACACTGTCATCAATTTATAAAAGCCAGGGACTTCCAATGGACACCTACAACGTCATCTGCCCTTTAGCAGGACCCTGCTCCACCCTCTACACGCCCAATGGCAGCATGTCTAATATACCTTCTCCAAAAGTTTTAGAGAAGGCAAATCCACCTCTGCCCCCAGGAGACATCAGTAATCACAGCACTGGTGGGAAAATACAGGTTAACAGGCAGCATGGACCTGGCAGATAAAACCCTGCTGCCAGAGGAAGGGGACAGCCGATGGCAGCGGGAGGGAGGTATCAGGAGCGGAGATGCACAGCTCCTCTGGGCACTGCATACTCAATGTGATAATTGCTTTTGCTGGCCAACAGGTAAGACACAAGGGAGGTAGCAGGGTTTGCCCAGTCCTTCTACTCCACAACAGATAGCCCCAGCTGATTTCAGCAGTGATAAAGATCAGTATCTCCAACAAAGACCACACAATTACAGAGTGTCTCTGATCAGAGTAGCAATAATCACCAGTGTGAACTCACCTCCCCCACTCACTTGTTTATTTTGGAGGTTTCTTAATATACCCAAAGCCAGTGAAACTAGTGCTAATCCACCTCCCAGCAGCATCTTGGCCAGGAAAGAGGAGCTGTCACCACCACCACATCCTTCCAGATTGACACTGTAGAGATTAACAGCTTTGATCTGCAGGGAAACTCCCAACAGCCTCTTCTGGCATCAGTGTCTCCTGCCTGCTCCTCCCTGCAATCCTTATCCCTGTTTGGCTCCCTGTAACCAAACAGTCACCCTCCACAGAGCAAAATGAAGTGATCTGCATGTCCCATACAAGTATCTTCTCAGGGCTATAGGGTCCAGCAGAGAAAGGGGCTACAAGGGCCATATCTGAAGTAAGAGACATGTAAATGTGACCAGAGTATTGTTTATTTCCCCTAGTATGGATCAGCTACTGGAGCAACCTATCCAGGGGAGCAGTGGGGCCTCTAATTTTTGATTGCTTCAAATCACAGGCCCTGTGAGGGATGTTTTAGCTGGATTCAAATAACCAGACTCAGTGCAAAGTGGGAAAGATGAGCTTCTGCTCAGATGATCTCTCCAGCCTCATAGACTTGTCACCTGCTTTCACCAGGAGGCCAGCACCTGATCAGGATGTGACCTTCTCAGAGCCAACAGGAACTTAGCTGGCCATGCAGCCATGGGGGTCTCAGCTCTGCCGTGGGAAGGGCTCTTCTGCTGTGGTTGTTCTTCCCACAGTCCCTCATGTGTCACCAGTGTGGACTATTGAGTGTCAGAGTGAAGTCTGCCTTGTTACTGGCCCATGCTAGGAGGCCTCCAGCAGGGGAGTGTCCCAGGGACTGCTGAGAAATCCTCCACTGGGTTCCAGGTAGGTATCCTGGCTTGGGCATCTCTGGCTCTTTGCTGCTCCAGCCTGCCCAGAGCAGCTCCTCAACCTAGCTGACCCATGGTGAAGCCCTCCCCCACCTTTCAGCCTCTCCTCACATACCAGGACAAGGATGAGGGCTTCATCCTCCTCGTGTCCCCAGCCCTTACCACTGCTAAAGACCAGACTTGGATGGGAGAAAGCTGAGCCACAGAGAGGGGTGGCTTCACAACCAGCTGCTCCCAATTAAGACACCCATATGGAATCATCATTAAGAGATCATCACAGCCACTGAAATGCTCTGACACTTGGCATGGACCCCTCTGGGTTCTCATCGGCACCTTGACATTTGCAGGGTTAAATTATTGCTGAGCTGGGTGCTTTTCCAAGCGTGAAGGCAGTGAGAAGGGAAAGGCCTTGCAGGATATACCCTGGGTATTTCTCTCAGGTCCAAGGAGTATGTCATCATCCTCTATCATGGCTCTGATTTCTTTTTAGAGGCCTCTGGATTCATTTGGTTGGTTCATTTCATTTGGACCAGGCAGAATTTGATATGTTGCCATCATGTCTAATACTGGAGCCAGGAAGTGGAATTCTTAATCCAGCTGTGAATCAACCCCTGGGAAGAATAGCTACAGAGACTACAGCAGAGCTCCCGGATGCAGGGATGTGTGGGGAGGGATAGAAAAGACTTATTTTTCAGAACTAGCTGGAGAAAGCTTTGCTCCCCCTTCCTGTGGCTGGACCCACCTCCTCTCCCCTGGGTGGGAGCTGAGCCCTGTCCCTTCCTGTCAGCTGAGTGCCAGGAGCCTCCCCCCAAGGACTGTGGTGACACCCACCGGTGCTTGGTGCTTTCCTCTCCACCCCCTCTGCCCTTTCCTGCCCACCTGAATCCCTTCGAAAGCAGATGGGTGGATCTTCCCAAAGGCCCCAGGGTTTGTACAGCTGATCTGGCACACAGCTGGCAGGGGGCACATCCATCACACATTTCCAAAAGCCCACGGAGTTTTTCTTGTCCTTGCTTTCTTCTTTCTCCTCCTTTTATTTTTTTGTAGTCTCAGGTGAACACAGAATATTTCAAAGAGATCTCTGCCAACACTGAAGCTTTGAAGCCAGCTGGTGGAGCAACCTCAAATGACATGGAGATGGAGTGGGACCCGGCTGGGTGTCTTCCCAGGAGAATTGAATCAAAGCCAGAAGAAATGGCAACACAAGCTGGTCCGACTCAGTTTGGCTGGGAGTTCCTCCCTCCCTCTTTTACTGAGCCCAGCCCAATGGCCCTTCCTAGTTTTAAATTAGCAAAACCTTTGCTAAGTTTCATATTAAGTTCCTGGGTCACCAGCAGAGATGACCTGTAGTAAAGCTCTGGATTTTATCTTTAATTATCAGCAGGAATATTACATTCTTGCAGAAACTGTGCCAAAAAAGCCAGCATCTGTGATCCCTGCTGTGGAGCTGAGCTGCTCAAGGAAAGGCTGGTAATCAGGAAGAGAGGGGTCAACAGAAGATGATCTTCTAAGTCTTCCTCTATAGACTGAATCTCTAATATGTTTACTTAGCCAGATGCAAATCCTTTTCACAAACTCATTGCACTGCTGAGTACAAGTACACACAAAAAATTAACAAAGCTGGAGCATCAATTCCTCATCTACCATCAGTACAAGACTTCTGGCGATTACGTGGGAGGAAGGAAAATGTTCTCTCTTCAGTATTTGGGGAGACAAAGCTGAGTTTCCAGCAGCATTCTCCAATCTTTAACCAAGAGATCCTGTCCAGCACCTCGCTGCTTCACTCTCTCTACTGTCTGCCCTCCTTCCCTGATCTGCTCTTGGGCTGCTCCTTGCCTGGGTCCCCAGGGTTTGAGGCTTGCCCTTGTCCATACCCAGCAGCAGAGTCTGTTCATGGCCAGTGCAATTGCTAAGGCAGGAGATCTTCAGAAAACCAGTAATGGCATCAAGTACAAAACCATCTCCAAGTGTGGTCAGGAGCAGGTGGAAGAGTATCACAGAAGCACGGTGTACCCTCACCTGGGTAACCTGTGCCTACTGAAGACAACCCTGCCTCCTCCTACCTGCTGGCTGGAAGTTATTTTCCTTGATGTGGACTAGAGAAGTAACCACTCCGCTGGAGTAGAAACCTCTCATGGCCACCTTATTGCCTGCTGGGGCAAGGGCAAAGTGTCACTTGGAAAGTGGGGACACTCCATTTGGCTGTTTGCATACGTGTAATCTACAATGGAGGAGCAGGAGGAACTGGAGGCCAAGCCAGATCTTATTACATGGTTGTGGAGCCACCAGAAATTCCCCATATAGCATCGTGTATTGGGCTGGCAATGGTGCTCTGGCTGGAAGACAAGGCATGGGCAGGAAAGGACAGGAAGGTAGCACAGCATGAGCTGAGTTCCTCACAGCATGGGCAGCCCTGGGTTGGGACAGGTCAGTGTATTTGGAGCTTATCTTTTCACCATTCATTTTTCTCTCTGCTCTTGACAAAACACACACAGGTGTATGTGTGGTGTCTTAGGTTCAAGGTCACCTTGTATTCAGCCCAGCACAATAAAACCTTAAAGGAATGGGTTTTAACAAAAGAGCTGGGTGGCTTTCAGCCTCCCAAGGAGTGATAGGTCTTGAAATAGATCACAGCTACCTGAAGCGTAGAAAGCCCTACATCCGTTGCTTTCACTGGTCGCTTCCTAAGACAGCCTGCTCCTGTAGAGCAGAGGCCTGGGGATCCCCCCTGACAGCTAAAGAGGAATGAGACTGGCTTAAGCAGAGCCTGTTTAATGCCATTCCAACCCCAGCCAGCCAGGTCAATTAAAAAATAAAGATGAAGGCACTCAGTCCGGGTCTGCTGTCCCTATCAAATTCATTATCTCCCCCTGCCAACAGAAAGAGGGCAACTGTTCACGTAAGACACGGCTAATAATATCTGAGTACAGGACATTGCTACTAAATTATAGGGAGGGTTTGGGAAGGGAAATTAGTGTCATTTGCAAGCCCAATAATAGGGGCTGTGCAGCATGAATGCCGATGCGGGAGTGGGTTGGAGGACAGCACGTGGCTTATGCAATCGTCCCTGTCCCCATCCTCCTCTGTCGGGCAGAGCTGGGCTGGCAGGATGCATGGTGGCAGGCTGGGGAACTGCCTAGCAGAGAAGTGGGCTTGAAAGCCAAAGGCAGTTAAAAACAAAGGGCAAAGCAGATACCTCTGTCTGAGGGTGAAGGCATCAGAAATTGATCCTAGTTGAGAAGGCTCAGCCCTTCCCTCACAGCTGAGCTTTTGGCAGAGCACAGTTTAGGGGCCCCCAAGTCAGCAGCTACCAGGGATGGGAAGTCTCGTGGTTACAACTGAAACTCTTAGTGCAGCTCCTAGGAGCAATCAAACTCCATGGGGAAACTGAGGCACAGGGAGACTGTGCAGCCTGTGCTGTGGCATGAATCATAAAGCAATTCTTGAGCACTTCTCAGTGATATGAAATGTGGTGCTGCTCCTCAGGGACAGCTGCATTCCTGCAGCAGGCAAAGCATTTCCCATTTCAGATTACAGCCACATCTTGAGCAAAAACGTGTTACAAAGTAGAAGCACACTCTGACCAAATTCTCCCAGGTTGTTAACAAACTTAAAGCCCCAACACCATGTTCTTGGTCATCTGTGGAGTATCTCTGATTCCGAGTTCAAAATTTGCACCCCATTAACAACACAGCAACCACCACCAACCTGTCAAAGAGCCCCCACTGCTCTGCAGTCCCACCATGCTCTCTGCTGGCTCTCATAAACACTTGGTTCCTAGGCCAGGGAATAATCTTACAGCAATGTTATCAGGCTGCCTAAACAAAAATAAGGAAGTGGAGCAACTCTTGCTGTGTCCAACACATGCAAAGACCAGCATCCCCTTCTTTTCTGCTGAATTATTTCTCAAATTCCTTGACCTTGGACCATTCTCCAAGGCCCCTCCTGTAGCTGATTAGAAAATGCTCTATTCCACTGATGAACAGGTGAAGCTGTGATTAGACTAATCAACTGCTCATTAGTGTTACTTAGCTTCAACTGATCATACACCAGCCCCATGGTGTACAGCCATCTCTGTCATGAAGGGGGATGTTGAAGATTTTCTGCTCTGTTGCTATCCCCACCTTGATTTTGCTCACAGACGGAGAAGGACTCTCCAGGGCATGGCTGAGATCTGGCAAGCAAATATCATCTCAGCAATGAGACCTCTTTCAGACCATGGATCAATCACCACAGTGCTGTGCCTCTGACTCTCAGATACGGAATTTTGGACCCTGAGAGGATTCCAGGGGACAGCCAACTGCCACCGAGGGCTGAGAGCCATGCAAGAGGTGCTACACATCTCAACATGCTGAAACAGAGACAAGTCTACAAGAGCTACTTCCTTTACCCACCAGCACAGCCTCCCCAGAGAACCCTCATCTAACCTCTGTCGAGCTGTAGAAGGCCACAGAGACAACAGCTCTGACCCTAAAAAACAGCCACCAGGGAAGCCAGCTGATTATAGAACAGCATGAACACTGTCACTTTCATGGCAGCTTTGGGTCCAGCGTTCCAGCCACAGTACAACTTCTGCAAACAATATTGTTGGAAAGGGAAAGTTTTGCCAGCTAGTAAAAATTAAAGCCAGCAAATACTTCATAACCTGTCTAAACATCCCTTCAGGTCTCCATGTAGCCCCCATTTCACACCCACTTTCCTGGTTCACACCAGAGTGTACTTCTGTCTCCTTTCCCACCTCCATCCTCACATCACTCACAGCCACTTTGGAACCAACCCCACCTACCTCCATGGCAGCTTGGCTTAAACAGCCCTTGGGCAGCTGGTCCCCATGGCCACCACCTTGCCTCACCCACCACCAGCCTTCCCAGGTTTGTGATGGAGTTAAGGCTGCTCCAAAGTGCTTCATCCCTAGGTCTAACACTCTAGCTGCAAGGAGAAGAGCCAGGAGAGGGTATTTATGGCAATGAAATTGTATCCTATCAGGAGGCTGAGCCAGAGGACTGTGCTCTGCAGGTGCCATCCTTCCCCTTATCCTCACACCCCCACGTCCTGCCAGCCCTGCTAATTCACACAAGATAATTAAGCAGTGCTCCATCAGCTGCTTTCATATCTCAGAAGAAGGCAGGGGGGTATTTCTGCATGTGAATGCATAGAGCACCTGTGTATTACCAGCTCAAAATCAAAGAGCAGGACAGAGCCTGGAGAAAGCAGAAACGTCAGCAGCCTTGAGGGGGACTAGGGGACAGTGACAGAGGTGATTTGCCTGGTGTACTGCAAAGCCTGGTTGCAGTGTGAGGACCCAGACACCCACTCCTAACAGCAATGGGGTGGGCTACCTCTGTTTGTACAGGAGATCTCCAAGATGTCTGGGGATGGGCACTTGAAGACACCTGACCCCTCACTGCTGGAGCCAAAGGAGGCTCAAACTCCTGTCTGTGTCCCTATGGATGGGGCAGTTCCAAAAGCCAAGCCCTGGGCAGGCTGAAGAGTCACCACTGGTCTCATCCCTCCTTCACAGCTGTGACATGGGACAGGAATCTCCCTGGGCTGCCTGCAGTCCATGGGGACACCCTGCAGAAGCCACTGCTGTTCCCTCTGGGTCCATCATCCTGACAGCTCTCCCCAAGGAGGTCTCAAAACCAAGACCCCAGCAAGCAGAGTGCCAGGAACACATGCACCACTGCATCCTGGCAAGTCTGACCCTCCTCCAGCCTTCCTCACTGAAGGCTGATAACGCGGCCATGCTCTCTCCCTTCCCTTGCCTCCTTTGCTCCATGCTGTCAGGCTCTGGCTCAGAAAGGTTTCCTCACACAACAGCTACACTGGCTTTAGAGAGATGCAATTAAGATGAAACCCACTTATTTAAAGCTGCTTCTCTCCCAGCACCACTCTAATGTCACCTTTGATCACTGAAACCAACCCAGCTCACAGATTGCAGGGGATGCGTCCTTTCATTTTCTTCTCCCCCCCACCCCTCACTCTATTCAGACAGAACTGGTTTCTTTCTTCCTGCTGGTGCTCCAAGCATTTTGCAGTGCAAAGGACCTGTCATTTTTGCATTGATCAGCAAGGAAAACAGAGGCAAATGCCCTGGCTGTAGCCCATGAAGGTTAGAGAGGTCACGTAGATGATGCTGTGCGTTGGGCTCAGACAGGCTTGGCCCAGGCACGCTGCTGCCCTGTGGCTGTGCTGCAAGTGAGGATGAACTGCAGCAGGGCACAGACCCATGTACTAACGCATCTGAAAGTAAATGCCCTGAATTTCTTGGGGGAGCAATCACTGATGCGGGAGGCTGGACCATTTTCACCACTTAAAACAGTTCTGCTCAAACCATCATTTAGGCATGGATATAGCTTTAAACCCCCAGGCAGGCCCTGCTCTCTTCAGCAGTCCTGTGTCCTTGTCATCCCCCCACCCCCCGCCATCCCT
>NW_020799109.1:10214835-10277711 GCF_003259725.1 Athene cunicularia
GCCATCCCTGTCCCCCACCCCCTCCCCGCCCCGATTGTCAGGCATTGAAACTCCAGACCTCTTTGCCATTGAATGCATCCATCAGGTTGCATTTTCTATTAGACTGGAGGTTTCCTGGTTGTCAGCGCTTCCACCCACACAGGCAACTCTCTCCTGAACTCCATCTTACTGCCTCCAAACCTCCCTGCGTTGCATTTTCTTTGGAAATGGAGAGCAAATACATGTGTATCCCTGCTCGCCCAGTGAGACGGCAGAGCAATTTATAGGGTTCCCTGGGTGGACAGGCTTCTTCATCTGAACTCTTACTTCAACCTATTTTGTTTTGATCTGTAGGAGAGATGTCTCTTCCTGCAGGTGGAAGAAGAGTGAGAAGTTGCCCTGTTACAAAACACCAGTGATTTACAATTTGTCACCAGCCCAGGGCCAGGTGCACTCTCTACTTCCATGGCAGGGTGACAATTTAATGCTTAGAATCAGAAGCTGTCATGCTGGAAGCCTCAGCACCAACATTACAGATTCATTCTGATCTCTCCAGAGATCTTGGATTTAGCAGCTTCTGAGTGTTTCTGAGCATAGAGCATGTTGCTGCCCTACCTATGTGACAGCCCCTGGGCCAGGGTCTGGGTCCCAGTCAGAACTGGTGTGACTCTACAGTGAGGTAACCCAGCCCCTGACTCAGCTAAATCATTTGGTCACCCCTGACAGACAGAAATTTGTCAACACTCAGCAAAAGATAGTTTTAGAGGCAACTCACGCCAACAGACTGCTAGACTGCTGCAGGGGCTGCACCCCCCATTCCTGCTTTTGTTAGGAGCTGGGGGCAGCAGGGAAAGATGAAATGCACCCTCTCCCCCTCCTGGTCCTTAATGCTAGTTGAGCTGAAGCTGGCTACCAAGATCTTGGTACTTCAGGAGAGCGATGCCAGTGATGGTTCTGGGGAGGAGAGCAAAGAAACCGGCCCAGGTGCTTCTGCCCGTAAATCAGTCCAGATGGGCCATAGCTAATCTGCTGAGATCAGGGTCCTCTTCAGGACAGCTCCTACAACGATGAGCTGATCAAGCGTGGCAGGGCTTCCTCAGCACACCCTGCTGCTGGCAGCCGGAGAGGGTTAAACACAAAGCAAACGGTTTCTCGGGAACACTGCGATCTCGACAGCACAAACTTGCTCTGCCCACAGCCACGGAGCTTAAACAGCGGCTGCCTGAGAGGTTGTCCCTGCTGCCTGCCTCCTCTGGGTCTCTCCTCTCGCTGCATGGAGACTGGCTTTTGTCACTTAAAGGTGTGATCAGGAAATGAAGGGCTTTTAAAAACACTGCTATTAAGAACAATAAAAATAATAGAGCAGGAACATATGTCTCTCCACAGGCCCGTCACCTTCCGCTTGCTTGGATTGAAGTGTTTTGCCATCAGAGCTGTGACAGCATGCTGATACATCACCAGAGCTGCAAAGCTGCTGGCTTTATCACTGTTATTAACTGGGTTTTCTAAAGAAAGGCAACAGCACACCATGTGTAACTGCCTGTGTGTCAGCCCACCCTCATAACTTTTTAATCGGTCAACTAATTTCAACCCACGCTGTCAGAAGGCTCAGATTGTGCATGTGCCACTGGAACAGGCAGTGGGACAGGGCAGAGCTCCAGTGACCACCTGGCTGAGACATACTGCATGAAAGGACAGCTCAGCCCCGTACGAGACACCAGAGAGCATCCTGGGAGAGCGTGCAGTGCCCCACTTCAAACCTTTTTAGACCCCAGGGAAACACAGAAGAACAGGGTGTGCGTTTTTTTAAGCTCTGCTGCTCTGGGAACATCTTGCTGCACCTCTGGGCCAGGATGGAGCCAGTGCCAATCCCCGGGGGAGGCTGAGGCTGAGCCCTCTGTCCCCATTTGTCCTGCCATAGTGCTGGTAGCAGGCAGTTCCCAAAGCCTTGGTTTGAGAGACGTACTGACACATCCTATGTCCCAGAGAGACTACTGAGGGATTTTTCAGGACCTCCAGACCAGGCTGGCTAAGCAGCGATAACTGGTCACCCTAACCCGATCTCAGCAGCCGCACAGTGTTCCTCTCTGGGGATCCAGTCCTGGTTTGAACAATCAAGCAGCCACCTTCATGGTCATTCCTCCAACCCCACACAACTCAGCCCCACTGCTAACACCACAGCTCACACTCAGACCTATCCAGGCACTGGGTCTCAAAGGCTTTCCATCTCATCCCTCCATATTCTTCAATTAATTGTCCCCAAGGACTGTTGTTTTTCTCTGTTGTTTGGAAAAGCAGCTTAGCTTTTCTCTGGGGAGGTCAGAGCTGCCCATCTCCTTTAACAGCCCAGGGGAAGAGCAGGGAATATGAGCCTTCACACAGAACCACAGGCAGTGCTACATCCCCAGGAGCACAAGACCAAGGTTTCATTGCCTGGGTGACATCCAAATCACCATCCATCACCCCAGCACTAACCCAGGCAATCAGCCAGACTGGCAAGCACAGGGAGGGTTTCCCATGGAAAGCTGAAGTCAGTCCAAGCCATGGGCACAATTCAGCCAAGAATCCTTGCTCCTCACAGTGCAGAACCCTGAGGAGCTGGGAGATCTCTCCATCGATTACCTGGAGCTCACACATGTTTTCATCTGTCCCTTCAGCCCACTCCCACACAGCTGTGACCAGGCTTCTCACTGTGGGATCACTCTGTTTAGCAATACACATACACAGGCTCTTAGCTACACAGCAGGTCTCGAGCAGTTTGTTCTTGCTCATATTTTCTTCCTTCATTACTAAGGCAAATAATCTGTCTGAATAAGAAGAGGGACATTGCTCTTGCCACTTTACATGCTTCTCGTTGAAAGAAAGATTGCCCTGGTATAGGTCTGTGTGAGAGATTAAGACCTTCATAACTGCCCCTCCTCTAGTAAAATCTTGGTTGTTGCTGTCATGATTTAGGCTCTCCTGTCCCTCAGTGGGGACAGGAAGGGACAATTTCACCCCGTCCAGCAGTTTAATCCCTGACCCACATCAAACTGCTTTGTGTGGTGCACAAACAACAGTGTTAAAGGATTGACCATCTTCCTTATGGTGAGAAACCCCAAGTGCCCAAATCACCTCGGGGGGGGAGCACATCCCAGCACCAGGCTGTTTGGACTGGCAGTAAGCAACTATAAAGAAAAGGGAGTGGGATCTAAAGATCATTCCACACCAAAGGCTTAAAACTGAGCTGAACTTCTGGCCAGGGTTTAAACTACACAGCAGCACACCCTTAAAGTAAAGCAGCAAAATAAATGAAGTCACTGAAACAGTCACACTCCTAGCATCTCCAAGGTCAGGATTTTCACACCTCCTCTCTTGTGTATTGGCTTTCAGAGTCCATTTTTCACAGGTACAGACAGTCACAAGTCTGTGAGAAAAAAAAAACAAAAAACAAAAAACACCACACAAAAACAACACAACACCAAAAACCAGGGAAGTGACTTCAACTGTTATCATTTGCTGTCTCCCAGCAACAACCGTGTCTTCTCCTCTTTGCTCCCCTTCCAGCCTCTCACAGCTGGCAGAGATCTTTTTACGAACAAACAAGGCTCCCTGCAGTGAGGGTTGCCTGGGTAGGTCTAATGCTTCAGTCTAGCATGAGGATGATCTCTTCACCTGCAGAGGTGATGGTTCTTGGTTTACTTCTAACCATCATCTCTCAGACCCCTGTCTGTGAGGATCGCTAGCCCCACTCCAGGGCTGAGCAGCTTGTGACAGTGTCTGGGCTGACACCCAAGTGTCAACAAGGCAGCTCTGTGTTTCCACTGAGACCTAACCCTGTGAGGGGAGGTGGAACATAAAGAACATGAGAAGACACTGTCACCTCACCCTGTCTAACCAGTCACATTAACCCCAGGACAAGTTCCCTGGGTTTCTATCACTAATGTTGCCTCAGCTAGGCTGACGGGAGGGCTTCCCAAGAGGGTGGATTTTTCTCTAAGAGACCTTTCTGTGCCTGTCTCAGGAGGGAAATTAGCAGTCTGAACCCCCTCCAGAGCTTTTTCTTTTTCCAATTAATATGTGAAAAATCAGCATAATTTCATGCCAATTGCTTTGTGTTTATACATCACAGAGGTTCTCTGCTCCTCTGCTACCCAACCCCTCTGCTCCTTTCTATGGAATTGTTTAAGTGTTAAACCACAGCTTCCGCATCCTCAAAATCATTCACAAAACTGGTGTTGCAACAGCGCCAGGCAGAAAAAGCAGCACATCTTTAGAAGACCATTGGCACATTAAAGTTGAGCATAATCAGTGTTTGAGGACTTCCAGGAAAGACTTGTTGTGAAGGGGTTGTGGCTGGGCACCTTTTCTGAGGTGGCTCTGAAAGGACTTCATCAGTTTACCCTCAGGTGTGGTCAGCCATGCCTGCCAGGGGATAGCAGATTTTGACACATTTATAGATGTGTTTTCCTGACATTTGCATCTGTCCTCACTTCAGCTATCAGTAAATGCCAGAGGAAGGACAAATAATTCTTCTGGCCTGTGCTGAAAACAATGCCATCAAACACTTCAGCTTCCAGATGGTTTGGACTGCCTGCATGCTGGGGAAAATCAGTTTCTCTCTACTGCCCCACTAAAACCATTCTGGAAACATTATGGGTGTCCATCTGTTGCTTACTGGTCTTGGTGATGATGGGGGACTAGAAAGTTTTTCTTGAGAGCATCTGTGTGGGCTTTTTTGTCTATTGTCTATCCTAGGCAGAAGGTAGGAAAATATGCTCTTTATGCTGTGAGATTTCCTCTAGAAAATTTCAGTCCAAAAATCCACAGACAAGGGTAGAAAAATATTCCTGTCCCCCACAGCCATTGAGGAACTCAAGGACCTCAGTAGGTACTGGGTACAGATGGCTAAAGGCAAGATGAATGTCTGTATCCCTGAAGGCAGACCTGTCTGATCAGCTGTTCATATTGCCACCAACCTTGGTGCCTTTGTGTGTCATCATCAGGCAAATAAAGAATAATAACTATTAGCAAGTGCACTCAGCATGCACTAGTAATGCAGTGTCTCAGTCAGAGGAAGGACTTCAGGATCCCTGGGGAACAGGGAGGAGGCAGCACTGTTGTGTTCAGAGGAATTGCAATTCTCTGGATCACATTAAGCAAGGGAGCTACAAGGATTTGCGGTCCAGCACAAATACGGGAGCGTATTTGAGTTCACTAACTCTGTGTCTATCCCAATGGCATATTGTGCTTGGATTCAGTATCTTGCAGAGAAAGCAGGTTGGACCCTGCTCATACCACATGTGAGCCATCCCCATTAAACTCAAGGGAATCTCTCCATTGCTGTCCAGGGATGCTGGATCAAGGCTTCCTTAGATGCAAGGCTGCCAGGAGGAGGCCAGGGACTGTGAGCCAGAGGTACTAGGTCCAAGCCATGAAGGTCCTGCAGTGGCCCAGAGCCATAGCCACTTACAGGCACAACAGGTCTTCTGACCCTTTTCCTCTGAGTACAAAACAGCAGTAGAGTTATTAAAGCACCAGCTGGGCTGGCAACAATAAATCTCTCAAATCTGCCTGCAAAGCCAGAGTGGTACAAGATGACTCTTGACTTCCTCTTGGGTGCCCCTCTGGGCTCTGGGGCACCCACCTGCCATCCTCCCTCCCACGTATGTTTGTGGGCATATCCTCAAGCTGTGTTTACAAAGGGATTTCAGGCTTTTTCAGGATAAGAGGTTGCTATAGAAACAGCAGATAGGAGATTGAGTGCACTGGGAGAAGGCCTGGACTCTATTGGCTTAAACAATAGGAAAGCCCATAGGGGAATACATCTGGCTGGAGACTGAGCATGGAGCACAGTGTGTTTTAATGAACACATCCTCCTTTTGGGGAAAATAGGAGACTGAATTTCTGCAGCCTTCTAGAAGACCAAAAAGTTCCCAGTGCAAGAAAGTGGCCCACTACACAGGGAACACCAAGAGACACTTCTAGCCTTGAGGTGGGATCTGGCCACCTAACAGGGTCTTGAGCTAAACCACCCTGCCAGAAAGCTTCTACACAGCTGGAGCTTGGGCTTATACCTCACCACTGTTGTCACCATTTAATGCCTTCAGGTGGTCTGTGAGCAGGCAGATGGAGGTGCGATTGCTCACAAGATATGCAGAGGAGTGGAGTCAGGATGCAGCTGGATAAATGAAACCTGTTACAACAGACCAGCGAGGACAGAGCCATGAAGAAACCAGCACCATAACCATTAAAAAGTTGACCAACTCTGATCATGGTGAAAGCCATTTCAAAATGCGAGGTGTAAACAAAGAAAATAGTAAATCAGCCCCAGGGGCACATCTTCCAGAAGTAGGAATCTGATCATGGAGGTCAAGCCAAGACATTTAGCTGCAGGTTGATGCTTGCCCCTTTTCTTGTTTCCTCTTGCAGCCAGCTTCAAATGGGAGGTGGAAAAAAAATACAAAACACACACACGCATGTGCAAAACCCCCCACACCACCTGGAATAAAAACCTTCCAAAGAAGAACCTCTGTGCAAAGCTCAGCCAGGGCTCATCAGCGAAAGACCATGATTAACTGCTGAAATAGCAAGGCATTTCCATTTCCAAAGGCAGAGCTACCACACAGCCCTGAGAAAACCTCTTCACAATCAGCCTGTGTTGAAACAAACCCAATCAGCTAGACACTGAGAATGAGTGTCCCTCCATGGATCCCTGCAGGGAGCTGATCTGATTATAGAGTGAGCTGGGGAGGCACTGGAAAGCACCCAGTGGGGGGTTGCAGAGAAGAAAATCAGAGAGGAGTCTCAAACCAGAGACCCTGTCAGCAATAAACTCAACTGGATGCAAGTAAGAGACAGTGCAAGAGAGTTTGCCTTGAAAAAAGCTGCAGATCCTCATATAACCTGCCTCCTGAAGTGGTAGGCTGTGAACAAGAGAGCACACGAGTCTGATCTTCACAGTGATCTTTTTGGCCTGAACAGCTGAGAACCCAAGGAAGGAAAGCTCCAGTCCTGTTAAAACCTGGTGACTGCACCCTAGGAAGGAACCTTTCTGCATCTACAAGCCACACCACAAAGCCATCAGAGCAAAGAAGCACTTGCTTCTGGATGGCTGAAGCCTTGGCATGGTCACAGGGTGGAGATGACATTTCCTTACCCTCATGGATAGGCAGGGTAAGGCTGGCGGCTGGTTCCACAGGGAATCTCCCCAGGCAGGCAGCCTGGTCACCCCACCACCTGGAAGGCAATGGGGCCCAGGGGTAGCAGTCAGCAGTCCATGTCTCACAAGCATCTCTAAGGTCAGCTCCAAGGAGATGCCTTTAGAATGAATTGGATTCCACTGTGCACAGAAACCAACATACCACCAGCTGACCTTAAGCTGAACACCCAGCACCTCTTGTATGTTGTCACTTGCCCGTGTCCCCAGGACTATTTCCCAGGGAGACAGAATTTGCCTTCCCCAACAGCTGGGTCACACAAACCCTGCCAAAAGTCACAGCCCCCCCCAAAAAGAGGCAGAATTTTTTCCCCCCAAATCACCCCTTTCTGCTACCAGTGAGGTCTGAACTCAAATACATCTTCCAGGAGACACCTAGGTCTCCTCAAAAGGATTTGGATCCACTGCCCACGTGTTTAGAGCTAAGCTCATGTGTAGGACTGGTGTTTTGGATGGGGTCCTCTGTTTCCCCACATTAGACACTCTCAACAGCAGAAAGGGCTTCGAGTTGGTGACTCAGAGCCCACTGACTGTCATGTTGCACAGCACAGTGCATGGTCCCTCCTGTCAAGATGCATCTGGGAGCTGGAAAGAACCTTATCAGACAGACACCAGAGGGAAGCCGTGCAAAATAATCTGCAAACCAACATCTAATAATATTGCCAGATCCCCAAAGGGAATGAGGAAGAGAAGCAAACTGAAACCAACTGTCAAAACAATACACTCCCTGGTGTGGATAGGGAATGGGATTCTCACTAGGTGCCAGAGTCACTGGTTTAACCTTTCTGTTCACCCTTGTCTTCTCACTTTAAAGTAAAATACTTATTTAACAGAAAGAAAAAAGAAGAGCAGAAAACAGAGTTACAGAATCCCCTGGAAGTGGGTATCAAAGGACATCAGAGGACAGAAATAGTCCTGAGAGAAAGGCAGGTGCTTTGGGGAGGAATGTGTGCTCTGCTAGAGGTCAGGACACCCTCCTCTTGGCCAGATCCTTTTACAGGCAGCAGGATTCAGAGATACACACAGAAATAGAGATACACTGATGGTAACTGAACAAATCCTGCTGGAGTCAGGCAGGAGCTTTTCCCCTGTTACTTCAGGAGTCTTAGACAAAGTCCCAGCCGACAGCCCCTTAAGTAGAACAAGAGAACCCGTGACTGAGTGAAAGGCCTTGGTCTGTCTATGCCACGCTCATCTTTCTACCCACGCTTCCTCCCCTTTATTCCTACCATCCATCTTTCCACTCCTTTATTCCTACCCACACCTGTGTCTGACACATCCATGCATCCAAAGCAACACTGAAGCTGTTTGGTACTTACAGCACAGTAACATCAAAACTCAGGAAAACTTCCTTTCTGAGCCAGGACCCATCCAGTCCCCAAGCTCTCAGGAAACAAGGCATTCCAATTTCCAAGTCCTGTGTTCAGAAAAACATAAATTTCCCAGAGAAGAAATCAGCGCCAGGGACCTTGGAGAGGGTGAGGTATCTGTAGCCTTCCCTAGGACCTGCGGGCAAGATCACCTGGGTGGAAGCATGAGCCTGTTGTAATTAAGAATATTTTTCAATACTCCTGCTGAATCCCTACCCTCCTCCATTTGTCATTTTAATAGCAAAATGAGCTAATGGTGCAGCAGAGGAGGCAAGGGCTGTTGCACTCACTGCCTTAAGAGCAGAGAAACCCTCCAGAAACATCAGCAGGACACAGATGGAAGAAGATCCATCTGATACCAGTGCACCAGGAGAACCTTTTGACTGGGACCAGCTCAGTTTGCATTTCACATAGGGAAAAGTTTGGGAAGTTTTAGTTTCAAAAAAAAATGACGTTTTAGGTTTGGGGTATGGAAATATTAAGGGCTGTCTGGGGTAGTGAAAAGAAGGAGACTCAATCCAAATGTGTGTGAGCATAAAGAGGCCCTGACCACAGCTACACCTGAGGGCACTGAAGGGTGGGAACACACCAGGTGATTTCCCCAGGTAGAAGAGGAGGATCTGTGTTTCAGTGATCTCTCTCCTAAAAACACAGCATGGCACCAACTCTTCTAAGCATACCAAGTTCTGGGACAGAGGAAGCAGCAGTTAGGCTGCCAATAGAGACTGTTTGTGCAAAAGCTGTAGAAGGTCAGCCCATGACTTCTTTCGCCTGCCTTGGGGAGGACACAACACTGGGACAGCATAGAGCTTCATAGACTTGAAGAATACATGTGGGAATGAACAAGCCCCAGCTAAGATCTTTGGTCCCAGCCTAAGGCTCAGTGGCACAAGCAGGAGGGTTGGGAGTCATGACCTCCACAGCTCTGGGACACTTCCACATACTGCAAGCCCAGGTACACACCCCCTCCCATCAGAGCAGGGACACAATGATCCACCCAGCTGGCCCTGTCCCACACTTGACTCAGGAGGAAGATAGAAAACCACTTGTTCTTTCAGCTTCTGAAGGAGAATAACCAGTTTTGGAGGTCAAAGTCCAGGTCCTGCTCCCAGGGGAGGGGTAGGACAGCACCCACTGAACTGATAAAAGGGGCTTAGCTAGAACCATATCAGGTAATGGGATTGAAGCAACCAAAAAAAGAGGAGGTGGAAGGACACTTAATCTCTTCAGTAAATACTCAGGCTAACATTTACATTTGTGCATTTGCCAATCACAGTTTGGTTGGAAACAAGAGCAGGCTGGGTGTCAGCAGGAAGAGCAGGACTGCTCCTGAAGGAAAGCAAGATGGGAGCAGAGGTGGCCTTCACAGGGCAGGGCAGGCTGCCCCAGCACCTGAACAGGGGCACCAGATCAGGGTGCTGACAACAGGTCCATCGACAGCCCCAGGTGAGGCAAAGTGATAAATCAGGCCAGAGAGACAAGTAAATATAAATCTAAATTAACAAAGGGTGTTTCCAGATCTTTTTTTGTTAAGAGCTTATTGCCAACCAGCAATAAAAGGGAGGGAGGAATTCACTTCTTATCATACCTTCTCAGAGGTACTGAGTAGGGTAACGAAATAGAAAATTCATTTCCAAGATACATTCAGAAAAAATCTGAGCATCTTTGCCTGGATGGTTGAGAAGGGAAAAAGAAATAAAATATGACCACCGTCTCCCAAGGTCATGGCAGAAATTGGGGTGTTAATTTAAAAAAAAAAAAAAAAAAGGATGAGGTTGTGTTTCTGAAAGAATTCACCAATAGGACTGGTCATGCTGACACTTGTCAGGCAAATTCATCCCACAGGAGGCCATGCCAATGACTAACTGGAGATTGTTCGTGGTTTAGCCAATGTTTGAGATTAAACATTGGATCTGGGGATTCAGAGCAATAACATCTCTCAGCTGCATTAAAAGCCAATGTTCAGATGCTCCCAGGGGACCGTATTTTGCACAGCCTGTATAGACAAAACACACTGTGTATCTGCTGAGTCGGAGCATGGTACAAGCAGCAAACGAAGCATCTGCCTGGGAACTTTGTCTTCACAGTCCTCTTGCCTTACACCTCACTGCTGAGGCTACAGATGAGAGAAGCAGATATGGTCCCTGGGAACAGTATCTTGCACTGCACTGCCATGACAGCTCAGAATTGGAGTGTGGGGTGCAAGATCCTCAATGCCATCCAGGCCTGCAGACTGGAGCAAAGCTCCCAAACAGCCACAGGAAGATAAGAAAGGTACTACTGATCCCACGTGAGACAAAACTAATCCCAGTTCTTTTGTTGCTTATGAAAAGAAGGTCCTACATACAAAAGCATATCTTCACACTCTGCGAAAATCACCTCCTGCTAACCCCTGTCACCAGAGATGTCCCCAAAGAGGGCAGGGAGGCTGTGCACCCCAACCCACAAGCACTGCCCAAATGTCCATCCTCACTCTTAGACAAACCTGGCTAAACTTTGTGATGATCTGGGCCCCATTAAGCCCAACTTCTGCCAACCCCTTCTTATCCCAGATAAACAGTCTATCTGAACCTCAGCTGACTGCAGGGACACCTCTCTTTCCTGTCCACGTTGGACAGGTCTTCAGCCTTTGGTGCTCCTCTCCCCGCTCATGCTGTATGGCAAGTTACTCTCCCGATGAAATGTGCTGAAAACCCCATCTGCCTGCCTGCAGGACAGGCAGCTTCTGGCAGATGCGCTGCCAGTGGCCATACTTTTCCATCACTCTCCTGTCTGCCGCTGCCTGTTGGATATTAAAAATAACGTGGAGTGATGATTCCTCATTGCTCTGTGTTCCCTCCACCAGTCTGTCACCATGTAAGTCACTTCAGTGATTATTCGGTCACTGAAGCCGGGGAAGCTGAGCTGAAGGAAACGAGTGTCCCCTTAAATAAACATGCAGACTGAATTAGAGAGGGTTTCTTGCTGGACAAACAGATTATTTTGGGATTGCATCACTAAGCTGCATTATGGCTTTGTGGATAGACTGGCTCTGTGCAGCAGGCCTGCTGGCCTTTTTCACTGCGGATGCTCACCCCTTGTTCCTCCCCTGAAGCAACAAAGCGCTGCTTAGCCTGAGTGGTGGCTGGGCTCCCGCTGGCCTGGGGCCATGGTTTCTCCACACCTCTTGGTACCACGTGTAATGGCACAGGCTCAGGGCTCTGGTCATGCTGAAGTGTCCCTTCGGGACTGCTGGGTTCCTCTGCATTTGTCTGGCATTGCTCACCCACATAGAGATCTGGACTTCAGGAGACCACAAGACCCAGGCCCTGAATTAGACCTCAATTGGGACACCAGCAGGGCAAATCTCTCCCGCTGTCAGATTCCTGGGCTCTTCTGCCTGTATGGCCACTGACTCAGTGTCTCTATTCCAGGAAACACCATTTCCCCTCCCATTGTATAAGATTGATATAAGCAGCTAAAAAGGTGCATCAAATGCTGGAATCCAAGATGGTTCACTGAACATGCACTGTGTTGTCCTGATTAAGGCACTGCATTTTTTGGCTTAAAGAACTGATTTTGGAAGCTTTAGTCTTTGGCGGTCTACCATCCCAGCTGGAGATATCTCTGCCCCCCACTGCACTCTATCACAGGGATCTTCATACACACAAGCTGTTGTGGGTAGACCTGGGTCGTTCCCAGCAGTGAGGCATGCAAGTTTGCCAGTGTCCTAGTGCCACAGGGCTGCAGCACTGTGTCATGGGTCAAGAAGACCTCATGTCAACTCTACTGCCCACCAAACCAGGGGCTTTAGCTCACAGCACCCAGAGTGTGACAACAGACTGTTCTGACAGTACAACCAGCTGTATGGTTGTTATTGGATCAGTGATGGAAATTGGTTTGGCTGCTTGAAGGCACCAAAGACGAGTCTGTAGCTCTTTGGGATTTATTGGCATTCCCAGAGCCAGATCAAAGCTCTCAGAGCTGTGATGGGGTGGCTCTTAAGAGCAGATCTTCAGAAGCTTCTCAGTTATGGAAATTCATTGCCTGACCTATATAGGAGTTTCTGCTGGTCTGTTACCTGCATCTCCAGGGAACATTCAGTGTCATATGAAAGGGGTTGAGCTGAGACTGCATTTACACCCAGACACCTCAGCAGAAGGTCCTCATAACTAGATCAAAAGCAGTGTGGAACCATCCCTGGTGTTGGTGAGCACCTCACTATCTTCAAAATGGCCATGAGGAGCCATGCAAAAGTCATGACACCCTCCAGTTCTTTGCTTAATGATCCCTCCAAAATAGGTTTCACTGGGACACATATACTGGTTATGCTTCATCCAAGCCCTTCTACATTTGTGGCTGTCCTTGCTCTGGAAGGCACAGCCTTCAACATCATCCCTCAGAAAACACATAATAGAGTCAAGAAAAATCAAGTTCTGCATGTTGTTTTGCAGGCAGCTTGTCATTTATTAAGTATGCTCTACAGCTTGAAAGGTCAACTAAATCCATATTACTGTTGCGACACTTTGTTATGTATTTACAAAACTAATTAGGAACATGGGTATTAACAGTGCAATTCTCTTCTGCCCCCATTCAACTTAATCCCTTGTCCTTTGAGACCCTAAGAAAAAAAGCGACAGAGAGAAGATGGCACCTGAAAGAGTGGCAGTACAAGGTTGTAGCCCCATCTGCCCATCTCAGTGATCAACATTAATGCAATGCTGCAAATTTCAGCCTCTACTAGTCCACAGCTTGCTGCAGAGACAGCAGGGCCGTTGAGTGGTATTCACAGCAAGCCTGACACTCCAGCACCACATCACTGCGGGAAGTAGGGACAGACCAGTCTCCTCTGCTAAAAAGACCTTTTCTGCCTTGGTTTCATGGTACAGGGAACAAATGTGGGTTTGGAAACACCCCAAGATGGTATTCCCAAAAGGCACTTCTTTGGATACTTTTTGAATCACAGGGAAGGAAAATAAAAAATCTTTTTTCATAGGAAAAACATAAAGAAAAATAACTGAAATATCCTACAGATCAAAAGTCTTACTGGTTGTGCAGAGACATGCTGGGTGAGCGATGGGATGAAAGTGAAAAGATTATTTCAGAGACTGTGAAGAGGCTCACTGAAACCAAATTATCATCCCCTTTCATTTTCATTTTCTGTACATATTTTTATTTGGTGACAGGAGAACCAACCTGCACATCTCAGTAGCCGAACCTCCCAGTATCTCAGGCTCCAGTTCACTGGGATACCATTCCCTGGGTCTCCAATTACTGGGTCTCCCGCTCCCCGAGATTCCCAATCTCACGGCGTTCAAATTTGCTGTGCCTCCCACTCCCTTGGCCTCCTACTTTCTGGGGGCTAGCATTCTATTGGCCTTCTACTTTGCTGGGCCTCTGCTCTCTGTAGCCCCACACTTGTGGAGACTCAGTTCAGCCTCTCACTCCATGGCCCTCCCATTCACGGGGTGTACAATTTTCATGGGCCTCCCAGACCCTGGGCCTCCCAATCCGTTGGCTTCAGCTCTCTTGGAGCTGCACTACCTTATGGCCTCCCACCACCTCTTGGCATCCCACTATATTTCACCCTTCATTTCTTTTCTGGCCCCCCACTCAGATTAGAAATACCTTTCAACCTCCAACTGCCTCCAATTTATTTTCTGATCAGCCACTGCATTCTAGCCTTACCCTATATCTCAGCCACTTAATGCATCTTGGCCTCCCACATTTTCTCCAGTTTTCTACTTCGTCTCAGCCTCAATTTTTTTCTGGTCTCGCACTGCCTTTCAGCCTTCTACTACCTCTTCACATCTCTCTTCCTCTTGGCATCCACTTACTTCCCAGCCTCCCGCTACCTCTCGGCCTCCACCTTTTTTCTGGCCTCTAACTACCAATTGGCCTCCCACTAATTCATGGCCTGCAATTTTTTTTCTGGCATCACACTACATCTCAACCTCTTTTTTTTTTCTGACCTCCTACTACCCCTTGGCCTCCCCCCACATTTGGCTTCCAACTATCTGTCAGCCTCCACTTTTTTTCTGGCCTCCCACTATCAGCATCTGCTTTTTTCCTGGCTTCCCACTACTTCCCAGACTCCACTTTTTTCCTAGCCTCCTAGTACATCTTATTCTCTGCTCTTTTTTTTTGGCCTCCCACTATGTTCAGCCTCACACTACCTTATGGCCTCTCACTACCTCTTGGCCTCCACCCTTTTCCTGGCCTCCCACTACCTCTCAGCCTCCACTTTTTTTCTGGCCTCCCACTACATATGAGCCTCTGCTCTTTCTCTGACCTCTCACTCAGCCTCTCTCTCTCTCTGAGCCTCACAATCCCTGGGTCTCTCACTTTTCCAATCCTCCTGTTCCATGGGCCTCCCACTCTCTAGGTCTTGACCCTACAGTCCTCCTAGTGTCCAGATTTCCTATTCCCTGAGCCTCCCACTCCCTTGGTCTCACTCTCACTGGACGTCCACTTGCCTGGACCTCTACTTCTCCCAGCAGGGAGGAGGCTGGGGCTGCCCTGATCTAGCAGTGGCAGCCCTGCTCCAAGAAGGAGGTTGCACCGGAGGCTGCGCACACCCTCCCCATACACCATTTCAGTGATCCGACACGGTTGCCTCCCACTCAGGGGCACGTGGCAGACACCCTCCACCTACAAAGTGACTGACCATCTCCAGGGCCTGGCAGTGCTTCCTGCAGCCTGGATTTACATCTCTGCCACCATCTGTCTCTGCTGTAACCAGGCATCTACCAGCAGCCCACTCTGTGCAGGTGTCATTAACATCTCTGTTCCCCTTTGAGGTGCTGCCTCAAGACACCACTTCTCAGTGCCCGTTTTCCTACAGCCCTGTTCAGGGTGGTGCTATTACTGTGGCCATATCTGCTCATCCACAGAGAACATTTCCCTTCCTCTAATGTCTGAGGGCACTACCATGGTTTGCATCTCTCCAAAAATTACTGGCAGGCTCTTATCTCTACACCTCACCAGGTGCTGCCTCTCTGATACAAGCAAATCATGGAATCACAGAATCATTGAGGTTTCAAAATACCCCTAAGATGATCAGATCCAATCATCAACCTAACACTACCAATTCCACCACTAAACCATGTCCTTAGGTGCCACATCTACATACCTTTCAAATACCTCCAGGGATGGTGATTCAACTGCTTCCCTGGGCAGCCTGTTCCACTGCTTGACAACCCTGCTGGTGAAGAACTTTCTCCTAATATCCAAACTAAACTTCCCCTGGCACAACCTGAGGCTGTTTCTTCTTATCCTATCACTTGTACCTTGGGAAAAAGAGACACCCACCCAGCTCACTACAACCTCTTTCAGGTTTCAAATATCTTCACATCATGAAGATATTTTGCATTGCATGAGCATTAACAGGGTGGGGAGGGGGGGGTGTTGGTGGAGGGAGGTGGTGCAGGGTACTTGCTACATTAACACCACACAGGACTGTGAAGCCAACTAGAAGAGACACTGGAAGCACAAGATCCCAGTATCACAATGGTGGTCAAGCATGGAAGACCCTTTCCTGTGGTGGCGTTGATTTTCTTGCCTATTTACACCATCCCATAAGATTTCCTGAGTCCAGCCATCCTGAGATCAACCAACCAGGCCAAACCTTCAAGGAACTGCTAAGAGATATTCTCTGTCCTTCATAATGAGCCTAACGTAAAGCCCAAACATAATCAGAGCCCTGCAAGTCCCCTTTGAAGATCATTGACTGTTTAATCCCTGCCAACCACGGCTCCTCTGCCAGGTGAGCAGCCTCCATGCAGTCAAGGCTTGGTCTGTCATGTCCCAGCTCCTGGGATCACATGTAGATCAGCTTTCTCATTAAACATGTACAGCGCACTATCAACTGAGCCCTGTATAATTTTGTACTTCCCCTCATATCTGCGTCTGGAGTATTTGTCTCCCTCCAGGTACAGTCTCATGAGCAGTTCAGAGGGAATTTGCTCTGGCTACAGGGGCTGCTTTCTGGATAGAGTCAGGATGGATTTTGAGTCTGCCCTGAGCCACCACCTTTGCAAAAGTATATTAAAAATGACATGGAAATGAGCTTCTGATTTGAAAATATTTTCCGTAATGATACTGCAGTGTGCCACCAGATTTCAGATCAAACATGATCAATTTTTAAGTTAAAAAGATGACTCTCCTGCTCGTATTGCTGACCACACTGGGCTCCTGATTGGTTAGGACTGTCACGAAATTCTGCTCACTCGCATGACCCAAATGGCTGCCCGTGTGTAAATGAAGGCAGAGATCAGCTCTGCAGTGAGGCTTCTAGAACAACCAAGCTAAACTTTTCCATACGAGTCAGTCAACAACCAGTTGCTCTTCACTCACCACTCATTTGCTGTCATCCAAGTCAAAATGGAAACAAGATCACCCTCATTCGTCACCTTAAAAAAATAATCACCAAACACCATCCCTGCCATGAAGATTTTCTCATCCTCAGAGCTAATGCCCTGGACTTCATGCAAGCTGCGGGAGCTGTGCTATTAGCAGGCAGCAGTGGGAGGTTTTGAAGTTGGATGTGAGCTGGGCATCCAGGCATGAAGCACAGCAGCAAGTCCTCTGAACTCTCTCTGTGCCAGATCGCTCCCTGTTACTGTCATCCTGCTTGAACCCGCCAAGTTGGTTTCACTGTTTTCTGCACTGTTGGTTGTCCTCTCCTCTCAGGAGAATTTACCTGTCTGATGGAATATTTTGCTCCTTTCCAAATGACTGTGATATCTGGAAATAATCATCTGTGTCAGGAAGAAGAACTAATAGTTATGATTAAGGAATGGGGGGCAGAAAAATCCAGGGTCATTCACAGCTTGAAACTCTGACCTGCTTCTGCTTGGCTAGCTGCCTGTCATCCTTGTCCTGACCTCCTGAGTCAGATAAACTTTGCCCTGGTACTGTCATACAGTCAAAAAAAGATCTTTATATCCTCTGCCAAAGAGACCTTTTTGAAAACTGGTAGAAATGAGCCAGGAAAGCAGAGGGAAGTGGAATAATCAGCACTGGTTTTCAGACCAGGGAAACTGAGACACAGAAAAGGGAAAATGAATTTCCAGCAGGAAAAGGGGCTGTCAGTGACAGAAAGGAAAGGAACCATGGGACATGTGTCTTTCCAAGACCGTGACTGTATCTTGCAGCTCTAGCGTAGAGCATCCCAGTGCTTATCTGGTCCCATCACAAAGCTTTTCCCTGCCAGCAGCTCAGTTCACAGTGAGAGTCTGAGATATGGACCCATAGCAGCACTGAGTAGCTGGATGAGAGCAGGACCGGTGCCCTGTCTTGAGGCGTAGCCCATCCCTGGGGACAGGTTTCCTCTTGGACAGCACACATTCCTCCCTCTCCCTCTTCATTCCTGCCTTGATGTTCATCTTCCACATTCATCTTCCCTCTCCCTCTTCATCCCCAAATCATCCCATTAGTTAAATTGATGTCAAGCTTCCACTAAGCACTGTCACCTCTGTCCCTTGGCTGGGCTACAATACCAGCATGGAGATACTCAAGAGCATAATTATATAAGCATGAGCATTGCTGGAATCTTTATAATTTGGTTTGGAAACTTCCCTCTGGGGACATTCAGGGCTTGAAAACATGGTCTTGAGCCATGAGTTATCCTCACACGGAGGGATCCCAAAAGTGTGAAAAAAACTGTCTGAAGGCAGCTGATGAAATACAAATCTCTGCTTCTAGGAGAAAACTCTCTGTCTCAGAGCAGAGTTCAGATCTCCTAGGGCCAGGGCGGTTTGGTCTCAGGTGAAGAACTGTACTTATGAGGACGACTAGTTTCTACTGTGGCAGATGTCCTACTCCCAGATCTCTGTCTGTGAGCTCCTAGCTCACAAGCTGCAGGCTTGTATGCCCACCACATCCCCCAGTGAGTGCCAGCTTTCTAAGCACACCTGGAAGAAAAGAGGCACTACATAAAAGGCAGAAAGTGCTACAGGGGGAGAACATTAAAATGAAACATTTGGAGCTGCCTTTTTCTGTTATGTCTTCCCCCACACCATCAGCCCGGTCTTTTCTTGCTCTGCACTGTGGGTGTGACTGTTTCTGATTGATTGCCCTTTATTTCCATATTAAGTGTGGCAGTTGGGAAACGAACACCTCCCTTTGCCATGAAACCCGTGTATAATTTTTATTAAAAGGTTGTTAACTTGCCTTTTCTTTTCCTTTTATTTCCTCCTTCCAAAGTCTGTGGTTTTGCATGTCATTAAGAGAACCATAGGAGAGAATTTTAAGAGTTATGAAATGCCAAATTATGTTAAATAGATTCTGAATGGTCTTAGCACATACCTGGCATGTTAACAAATCTGCTACACCAACCATTGTGCCCAGTATTAAGTCAAAGTTCTATCTGAATCTCCCCATATATACCACATGGAATCCCACCAGCTCAAGGAATGGTCCTACCTGATCTTCCCCAGTGAATATCCCAGTGCCCAGCTAAGATCAGCTGCTCGATGAACCAGAGAGGCCCCTGCTTCAGTTACCTGTCTTATCTGACACTCCAACACACACCATCTTCTGTACCAGGACCTGCTCTACAGACTAGACTTTCTTCAGTCAAGTGTCTATCAAGATGCTAGGGCTGATGAGCTTTCTGTCCAGAATACTAGGCAGTTTCCCTCCCTGGAAAGAGCTGTTTCTTGTACCACCCCACAGTAGGTGACTGCAGAACAGCACAGAGCTTGTGCGATTGCTTCAAAAGAAGGTCCTTCCATCACATGCTCTCTAGCTAATTGGAAAGCTCAATGGAGGCTGAGGAAAACAAATAGCTGCTCCTTAACACACCTGAGTGCTTTCCTTCATCAAGAAAGGCTCAGCATTCAAATGAGCTGCGTATTTACATCTGTCATGTTTGTCTTGAGAGCCGCATTGCACACACTTGGATGGGTACAATGAAAGGTCATCTCGTCCTACTTCATGGGGAGCGCTGCTGAAGGGCTCTGAGACTCAGCACTCTCATGCACGAGCATCATGGAGAGCCTAGACGTACACATTCAGGGAGGAGGGGTAACACAGTCTTTCATCTTTTTCCCACAGAGAAAACAACAAAAACAACCACCTTAGAAATCCAGGTTAGGATCCTTCCAGGGAATAATATTACTGTCCCCACATATCTGCCTTCTACACTGCGAGATGTCACCTACCAACAAGAGCAGCTGAAAGAGACGTGTGCCCGTGCCTCAGCCTCCTCAGCTCACAACTGAGTGTATTTGCTTGCAAGACAACACCCAGCTGAGAGCTGCAATTCTTATTTATCTGGAGGAGAGAGAGGATTAGTGAGCTCACCAACAGGCAAAGACATAAAGATGTGAGCCTTTCTTCCACGTGTTAAGAGCAGTGTGGGTAAAGAGTTTACTTCCCAAATCTTCTGGAGATTTTTTTTTTCTCTCTCTCCTGTTCCAGCTGAAGGTGAAAGATCAAAATCTCAAGCTCCTGTGAATTAAAAATGAAACAAAACTAAAATAAAACCACCTGGTTTGGGCCAATTAAAATGTTTTGTTTCAGTAGCTTCCGAACATGCTGTTAATAATCAGATTAAATTGCAGAACAAGGGTGTTTCACATTAGGAAACTAAAACTCTTGGTTGTCAAAGTGGAACTTTTCAAGAATTTGAGACATTTTTTTTTTGACTGAGACCTTTGTCAAAGCTGTTCTTTTTTTACCCTCAAAGGCTTCAGCTTCAATAGATCTGATACACTTCCGAAACAGAGACAAGGAGAGAGGAAGGCACAGCTGCCTTCGCCATTTCAGTCATGGCCCAAAGCTGGTGGGAAACCAAGATTTCACCCAAGGTCACTTGTTAAATCACCATCACATCAAAGGTTTGAAACTATAGGACCAATTCTGGATCCTTCATTGGGTTTTGCTACTGCCTTTCATAGCACTGCTATTTCACTAATGGCTTAAAATCTTCAGCCCATCTTTCATCTCTAGGCATTACATGCAAACACATTACCTCCTTAGGAGAGGAGGAACTGCTGGATTCACAGAATCACAGAATCGTTTAGGTTGGAAAAGACCTTGAAGATCATCCAGTCCAACCATTTTCCACATCATTCACGTTGCTGATCAAGGTACCTTCTTCAGCATGCTTTATGATCACTCTACTCAGGCAGCTTGGAGTGATAAGCAACCACCTCTTCTTTGTGTGGCAGAAACGAAACCTCCTCAGCATGGTTTTTATTGTAAGGCAGAGCAGAAGACATTGCTGCTCTTCACAACATCAGCTTGGAGGCCTAAGCACAATTTCAACAAATGGTGCTTTGACACTTGAGTTACTGCAAGTGGCTCCGGGCATAGTTAGATCCCTGAGCAAGCAACAGACTGGTATTTGCTTAGGAAGGGAGCTGAAGAGGTGCTCAAAGGCAGCAGTGGCAGAAAGAAGCCTGTATCTCCGAGGTCTCCACAAAGACAGTGATGACAAGAACACAGCAAGGAAGTAGTCCCCTGGGCTGCCACAACAAGGACACTTCCACACAAAAATCAATAGAGGAAAAAAAGAAAACACGCCTCCATAGAGCCACCTCAGGCACTTCCCCATGCCAATATTGGGAAAACAGCCTCAAAAGGACTTCCATGAAGGCAGAAGGGATATAGTAAAGCAACAAAAAAGGGGTTTCTAGGATTCCTAGAAAGTGTCCTGGAAAAGTCCTGGAAGGTGACTTAAAATTCCTAGAACGCAAAGAATTTCTGAGAAACAAAGAATTCTTCCTACAAAGAACCCTAGGGAATGCTGAGAAAACTTTGCAAAATTCCTGGTAAGCACTCTAGGATATTTCAAGAAAGCAACATGAGAAATGGCTTGAAAGCAACATGGAACATTCCTGGGAAGAAGGGGGGAGATTTCTAGCAAGCAATGTGGAAATACCTAAAAAGAAACTTTAAATGTCCTGTAAAGTGATATGAGAATTCCTAGAAATCATGCTGAGATATTCCTCGGAAGAAACACGAGAAATTCCCGGGAAGCATCCTGGGAAAATTAAAAAAAAAAGCAAAGGAGAGATTCCAGGAAAGGGAAGGAAAGATTCCTGAAAAACATCCTGGGACGTTCCTAGAAATCAGAGGGGAGATTCCTGAAAAGCAACCACAGCAGGGAAATGCCTTGAAAACATCGGGGAGGTTTCTAGAAAGCAACATGTGAAATTCCTGGAAAGCACCTAGGGACGATCCTAGAAGGCTAGAGGCAAATTCCTGGAAAGCAACCTGAGAAATTCCCAGAAAGCAACATGGAGTCTCCTAGAAAGATCTTTGGAAAATTATGAGAAAACTCGTGATGTGTTTCTGGAAAACACTGCGGGACATTCAGAGAAAGCAAAGCAGAAATTACTAGAAAGCATCATACAGAATTACTAGAAATCAACATGAGACATTCCTAGAATACTGACATTTCTGGAAAGAAATGGGAAAAGAAATGAGGGAAAATTCTAGAAAGCACCCGGGATAATTTCTAGAAAGGGATGCCAAGATTCCCATGAAGCGCTGAGAATGTTTCTAGAAAGCATTGCCGATGATGATTTTGAGGGGAAAGAACATGTGAGGGTGGCAGCAGACCTAGAGGGAGGGTCAGGCAAGTTTGGGAAAGGCATGATACCCTCAAGATCTAGAGGGTGCTGGAGGTGAAGAGCAGAGGAGCAGCCCTCATCCTCAGGAAGGTCCAGCTCAGTGCTGGCATGGCTGGAGAGCAGGAATGTCACCTCAGAGCGCCAGGTTCACATATGAAGGCACACGAGGTCACATTAAGTCTGTCCACACTGGTCCTGATCCACATGTGTCTAGTTTGTGCCTAGAAACCTCCAATGATGGATAAACTCACTTTTCCACATCAAGGCATCTCTGTACTTCTCCCTACTTCTGGAAGCACTTTCTTTGGTGTACAGCCTCAGTTCCTCTACCTCCTCTTTCCCTCTATCCCCTCAGGCACGGAGAAGGATCTATTCCTAAGGTCACAGGATAACTCAAATTGGAAGGGAACTCAAGAGGTCTCTAAGTTCAACCTCCTGCTCAAAGTCTTGTCAGCTCTGAGGTCAGATCAGGTTGTTCAGTGTGGGAGAGCTGAGCACGCACACGACCAATGTGATCAGGCAATGCCCGTTTATTATAACTAATTCAGCCCTTTTATAATGTTCTCCCTCACACGTGAGTAACATGCAGTACAAGTCCTCAAGACTGGACAGTTAACTTAGCCCGCGCTTTAAACCTTCTTATGATTGGATAAAAGTGCCACATCAGCCTTGCCAGGCTTCCTGCCTTGTGCAACTGCCTCTTCCGTCCCAACCCCTTCTGGGGGTTGTTTGTCTCGTCGAGTTTCTCCTCCTTCAGTCAGGGTTACGTCCTTATCGCATTCTTGCTCAGGCTGAGGCTCTTATCAGTCTTGTTCTCACACAGGATTGCTCACATGTCCATTCCCTCGCAGAAAGCCCTCCTGAACCCCAACAGTTCAGGGCTTTGTCCACTCAGGTCTTAAAATCTTCCAAGGACAGAGACCGCACAGCTCTTCTGGGCACCTGTCCCACCACTTGACTGTCCTCACAGGAAAAAATTGTGTCATATAAGGAGAATATATATAATCAGTCTGAACCTCTCTTGTTCCAGATGATGTCCGTTGCTCCTCATTCTCCCACTTTGCTCCCCTGCAAAGGGTGTGACTTTGACTTCTCCATAACTTCCTCACAAAAGCCTCCTGAACATATTCATAGCTGTCCGCACTGCCCGCACAGCCCTCCCTTCCTCTCTGGCAGGCGATGGGCCCATCTGCCTGACTCCCTCAAGACAAGCTGTTTTTTTCCATGGCTTCTTCAGATGCTGTTTCTCAGCCCATTTCTGCCCAGGAGGAAGAAAAGATCACAGAGAAGTTGGTGGCATCACTTTTATGATGTTCCCCTCCCCAGCTGACCCAGCTGAGCGGGGAAAAATCTGAGGGAGACAGCCTGGCAATTATCTCCAATAGGCCTCCTCACATCTGATTGACTTTGCTTTGCTTTCATGCCTGACACTTCAAACATCGGGGAAGGCAAGGCAGGGGGAGGATTTGGCTAACAGAATGGAACAAGGACTCCAAAAAATATAGCTGCCTTATCTGGAAAGCAGAGCATGTCTCAGCCTCCCCACTGCGCTCAGCCTCCAGGTTATCGCCCGCATACCCAGGCTTAACGGAACAGGCGGTAATCATTTGTAAATAATTAATTGTGAGAGTGGCAGAGGCAGCACCCACATCACTTGCTGAAATCCAGCATGGGATGTGACCTCAGAAGGTCAAATCCAGTCTTGGAGGTTCCTGTTAGGTGTGGAGAGGGACCTGACACATCCTAGGAAAACTGAACTCATACCTCTGCCACTGACCCCAGGCAGGTCCTTTGACTGGTTTATGCTGTGATTTCTTCACCTGTCTCTCTTATCCCACCCATGTTTCATCCAGGAATTGCTCCTGCTACACAGAAGGATGATATCCAACACAACAGCCCCTTGATCTCTAGCTACCCAAATAAAACAGGCCTGGTTCTGGTCTCTGGCAGGTGGCCATGGCACAGCCCACGTCTGAGGGTCTCGCCAAAAGCTCTTCTCCTCAGAGCTGGGTGGCTTCATCCATATTGTCCCATGGGAACATGGGACCTGCCTGCCCTCATAGCTCTGCCCAGTCACCGACCAGAAGCTTAACTGGCATGTACCAAAGCAGTGCTAGGGAGCATGCTAATGATGAGAGAGGAGGGACCAATGTGGGGCAGTGCCCTGGCTCTCTTAGGTACTAGTGTAGACATGGCCACCTTGGCTCCTCTGGGGCAATCTCTACCCTGCGGGGGTGAAAACAGACCCACACGACTTGTTCCTTTCTGCCCACGCTGTTTAACAGTAGCTCAGGTCGCAAGTGTCCAACTTGGGCTTAGGCAGAGCTGAACTGAAGGCACTTCCCAGGGAATTGGTTTCAGCATCCTTATGTTTGGCCTCCCCTACACCACCTGCAGAGCTTGCTGGGCATCTCTGTGGGGTGGTGGCTGCTCTCCGAGGGAATTCCTGCTCTTGCAGGGTGCGGGTTTCTGCCTACAAGATGACAGCTGCTGCTAGGGCATAGCCATGCACACCCACATGCCGGCTGAATAATGAAAACAAAAATGCCTCACTCCTGCTGGATGCTGGTTTATTGCTTGGCTTGTGGTTGCTGCCATGTGACTCACTTCCAGGGCAGACCACCCAGCATTTCTGTTGCAAAAAGGAGAAACAATTGTAGAGCCCGAGCTGCAGTGCAGTTGGGAAAGCAGATCAATACACGTTCAGCAGATCAATCACTGTCTTGGGAAAGGGAATTCTAGCTGGAAAAACTCTCCTGCTTCTGCTGGGTCATTAGTAGAGCCCCCTATTCTAAATCAGGGCCTCCAACTAACAACAGTGCTCTACTTGATTAATGCTGATTAGCCCCGCTTTGCTTGGTATGCTGATTAAAAAGCAAGGTTCATTTCCCAGGTTTCCTTCCCAATCATATTCCCTAATTTCTTTTGGCACCTCCACAGCCTCTTAATTCTTCAGTTCTCCAAGAAGCTCATCAGACAAGGACAATGCTGAGGCACTAACAAATAAAGGTCAGATGTGAATTATATCCAAAGGGGAGCTCTCCTTGTGCTGGCTAGTGGTAGACTGACTAGTAGCATCTTCACTTTAAAATGTTGGTCATGACACCTTCAAAGGCAGATAAAAACCCATCATCACTCAAGATTTTCCTGCATACCAGCCTTCCCAGACACACCTGCTTGATTCTCACCAACTGTAGAATCTAAAGGACCTCCTCTTCTCCATATCATTGACTACATTGCCATCGGAATGGTTTTACGGGTTTAGGCCAATGGCCCACCCAGTTTGTTCAGTGGCTGTAGCAGATGCAAAAAAGTCAGTGGAAACAGGGCACATCCAAAGTGGCCTTGACCCAGTCTTCTCAGCTTTGGTGATCAGTGGTTCAAGGGTCATCATCATCTAGAAGCCATACTCAGCTCACGGGGTTTAACATTCACTGACATTTTGTCAAATCCCTCATGAGCTCATGTCAGCCTCCACAACATCCTATGGCAACAGGATGGGAAACACAATTTCCCTTCCTGTGAAAAGGTATTTGTTGGTGTCTGTATCAGATCTACCACTCGCTTCCTTTCAGAAGCACCTAATTATGAAGAAAAAGCATCAATCCTTCCCTTATGTTGTGGTTTAAGCCCTGCCGGGACCGGAGAGCACGTTGCTGTTGTCCCTCCCCCACCCACAGCCAGTCAGGCTGACAGTGAGGCACAAACCCGGGTTAAAATAAGAAGAAATTTAATACAACAGTGTGATAAAACAATCTGAACAACAACAGTGACAATGATAACAACAATAAACAGCAATAACCGTGAACAAGACAAACGATATACAGAGAAATATCGCAAAATGGTCACGGAACAAAGCCAACGCGTGGGTCCCACCACCGAAAAGCCAAAGAGAAAGTAAAATCAAAGTTTCCCGCCCCTGGACCTGACATCAGCATGGTATGAATAACCTGGCTGGAGATCCCTTCCCCCTCTCTCTCTGCTGGGGAAACTTAACCCTATCCTAGTTGAACCAGGACACCTTACAACTCTGTACTGTCCATGATAGGATAGGTCTCTGTCATTGCCTTTAGGCACCTCTTGTTCTAGCCAGGGAGTCCTACCTCACACAAAATGGATTTTGCAGCTTATTGGAAGTTGTTTCAGTAAAACCACCAGGAATCAAGAAAACAAAGATCCCATTACTGCCTCTTTCACAATGAGAAAGTGGAAATTCAGAGTATCTTTAAAACACAACCAAGTAAATAACAATTTGGCACTGAGAGCAATGAGTTAATCTGACATCTGAATATTCACTGCTATTAAGTAAGATGAAGACTTGCCTTCTTCAGCTCCTATGTAAATAGAACTCATCTGCGATGCAGATTTTATTAATTAACTGGCAAATCGAGAAAACCCCAATAGGCTGTAATTGAACTTCATGTTGATGATAGATGAGGAGACACTTACAGGCCATCCGCTCTGTCTGCACAGTCACTCCTGGAGCTGCTGCCATCCCTACCCATCCTCACAGCAGAGAGGCTGCCCCATCCTGAGCAAAATCAAGACCTGAGGGGCAGACACCCAGAGCTGATGGGATATGTGGCACATTTGCCTCCTGAAGCACCCTCTGGCTGGTCACGCTGCTCTGCAGGGCATTGCCTGTCTGCAGCTCCCAGACTCTCACAGGAGACAGGCACTGGCTGCTGAACCTTTTAACAGAAGTGAGGATGCTCATAGCTTTGAGGGGACTTTCTATCTAATCACCTCTAATATGAAGAGGGGACACTTGTTAGCACTGCAGAGAGCTGGGCAGCTCAGATGTGCCTGGGAGTCCTGGGAAACCTGAGCAATATAAGATTTCCAGATACCTGAGGATGGTATACCCCAGTGATGATATACCCTAGAAACAGACACAAAACCAAGACCTAAGGCGAAGCGCAGACGAGTCAGATTTATCTGAGTCCCAGTGGTAACTCCCTGCTGGGCAACATGGACTGACAGGGCAGCCTGTGACGGGAGAAGACCGCCCTAAAGCCCCACAGGAGCACTCTGCTGCCCTTCAGCAAGCCAGCACATGGCAGAGCCCATCAGGAAGGAGATTAAGGCATTATTGATGTAGGGGGAGAAAGGATGAATGAAACAACCCCCTGCATGGGTGCTTTGCAGTTCTTGGTGGGGAACTAATTTTGCTTTTATTTTGCTAGAGAAGCAGTGAGGCAGCAGCGAGGTGCCCACCCTCGGAGCTGCTGAAGCCTGGGTTCATTTTGGCATAGGAAGGGGAAGTGGTATTTGAAACACTGAGATGTGAGAAGAGTTTCATTATTGCTCTGGATGGCCCCTTCATTAGAGGAAAACATGGTATTTAATGAAGAGGAAAGAAAACAGGAGCTCCCTGCTGCGTCCAGAAAGGCATCTTTTTTCAGCTTTGCTTCATTCCCCTTATTTACAGGAATGAGGGTGTCTGGACTTATCCATCCCCATAGCACCCCATCCCTGGGTCTTATGAGGGTGCTCCAAGGCCACCCCAAACCAAGATCTCCCTGCAGACAGCAACCCATGCGTGGACTCCTCAGCTTTGGGGTACCTCCCCGTACCCACACGCAGGTGGTCAGAGGCTGTCCTTATGTGCAGGCATGAGGTACCGAGGTAAACCCCTCTCCAACCACTTGCACCTAGGTGCTACACACCCAGCAATTCAGTGCCATTCCCTTGTTATCAAGCAGAAACTGAGGCACGAGAGATGTGTTATCCACACATAGCAGCAAGTCTGTAGACCATGTTTGATTAAAGGGCACAAGGAACCCTCTCCCCATGGCTTCCTTACAAAGTGCCCTCCGATTACCAGGGAAGGACTAGGTTTCTCATGGCTGGCTTAACAAACCCAGCGTGGGATTCATACATCAGGCTAATTCTTCCCAGCTGGCACCAATTATTTGCCAAGGTAGATTTGCTCTCTCAATTACACTCCACAAAGTTTTCAGCATGGAAAGACAGAATCTCTTTTCTTCCACTTCCATCTCTCCTAGTAATTGGGGTTTTTTTAGCAACATGTCAACAGACTTCAGGAGTAGAACCAGCTCACGTTCCCTTTGCTGGGATGACTCTAGCTCTGTTAGGAATTGAGATGAAAGGAAACTTGCTTTCATCCTAGCATAAGCAGGCAAGAAGTGGAGCATGAACAGAGAGAAGATGAGCAGAGAAGCAAGCAGTATGATTTTATTCTGCGTCTCTGCATCTAAAGCTGTCCTTAATCACCATTCATGACTCATAGTCATTTCTTTCACTGGGAGCTCCAGACAGGATAATTTAGTTTCAGAGACTCACAGGCATGTTGGCTGGAAGGGACCTCTGGATGTCTCCAGTTCAACCACTCATAATTTGCTCCCAGAATTTGCTCAGGACCCCTCGTGACCTGTCCTCTTCCCAAAGTGATGGGCTTTGAAAGTGTCCTGAGGTGAGAGAGCATCCTGCAGTGGAGAACAGTTGGAGGAGGAAGAGTAGTTTCAGCAGTTTCCTATGCTCTTTGCTGCTCCAAAGAACTCCCCAGCCCACCTTCACTAAGCCAGGAGATGAACTCTGGGATCTGCGTGGGCCAGGGTTTGTGGAGGACAGCAGGAGGAGAGGAACTGTAAGGTCTCAGGAGACTGAATAAAACAAAAGGACAGGGGACCTTGCCTGCAGAAAGCAATGAGGTTCAAGATAAGGTCAGGAGCTGGAGAGGCTCTGTGTGTGTGAGGGGTGGATAACCACAGACTCAGGCCATCAAATCCAGCCATCATCTGACTTCAATCTTTTATTCCTGCTTGATTCTCAGCTGCAGCTGGAAGCTGGACTGATGTTTTCCTGGAGCCAGGATTTGAATCTGCTGTGAGACCCTTTGCCTGTTCTGTCTGCTTCACCCCAAGAAACAAGTGCCTTTATCCTGGGCCTTCATGCATTATTTACAAAACTGCAGAGACCACAGCCCCTTCTCAGCCCCATTGCTAGGACCTTCCAGCGACCTCCAAGTGAAGGAGCAAGTTTCCTGTAAATTACATTTCCAGCAAGTTTCTCTGCTAATTAAAGATTATGAAATGAATTTACCATTGCTTCAATTAAAATCCATTCACGGCTAATACCTTCCTCTTTTCCAACGTTATTTATTTATTGAGGGTGGGGAAGGAAGGAACCATGCTCGGAGTCTCCAGAAGTTCTCTGGATTTGGAACAGACTCGGCTCTGCCTCATTACATGGAATAGGTCCCTGGAGAATGCAGGCTGATTGCAATCTAATTTATGGCATTCATCAACATATGAATTAATGCTGGGGTCTCAGATATGAGATCTCTCTATTTCCCCCTCCCTGCTTGCACAGGCGTGGCAGCTCAGCTCCACTGCCACGCTTCCTTCCCTCCCAGTACTGCTTCTTTCCGTCATTAAAGAAGCAGCCTTGGTTTTGGTTAAGAAAGCTTGTTTATAATGAATGAACTGGGCATTTCACCTGTCTTTCTGTGAATTAAAGTCAACTGAAACCAAGGAGAATCTAGTCCCTCTTTTGAATAAGTTTGGGATCTGGCACTCAGCTGCTGTGTGCCTCAGCTTCCCTGTCTGTGACACAGGGATGCTGTTCCTGGCTTCCCTCTGAAAGCTGTGGGGAGAATAAAAATATACTTGTGCTTTGGAGCCCTGCAGGGAAGTTTGCAGAGGGCTTTTGTGTGTTTTACTACTGCTCCTCTGTATTGTTCTTGGCTTTGACCTTGGACTGAGCTGAACAAAAGAATAATCAAACAAAGCCACTTATATTTCAGGTGCATGTTGGACACTTGTTAAAGAAAGCCTAAAACTGCAAAGTCTTCTGCTAGCAACCATTAACCCATATGGTGACTGGAAGCCCTGGAGCTGTTGATAAAGTTATAAATCATCAGCAGTGGTGGATGAAGGGCTGCTTGTCTGCTCTCTGCCTAGAGGCTGGTGCAGGCAAAACACGACAGCAAAACAAATCTAAGGCCAGAAAGTCGGTGTGCAGCATGCCTAGGGGCAGGGAAGGCAGGTCTGGGAATAGGATGAGATGCACAGAACAGCAGAGTACATTCAGCTATTTGAAGGGGATACTTTTGCTTTGTTGACATGAGGAAGCAATAGTTGCATAGGGTAACAGTGAAGACAGGTATAATAGTCTAGGATGGGAACTATAGGCCTGTGATCTCAGATAGGGTTAGGCTTCCTTTCCTTGGGCATAACTCCACAGCCAGAACTGGTTTTGAGACAGAAATCTCAGTGTCTGTGCTCTGTCATCCGTCATATCCCAGGGTCACCTTCATCAGGGTCCCATTCTGGAGAAAAGATCTGTGTGCAATTTCATTGAAGCTCAGCACCATCATGAACAGAGGGGCTGTTGCTCCATCTCTCACCTGTTCTTCCTGAATTGTCTAAATGTGCATGGACTTGTTGGACATGGCTTAGTTTTTTCTCTTCTCTCTGATAAAAGAAATAAAGGGTGTAAGGTAATTTTTGCACTAATTTATAGACCACTCTGCCTATCAAAAACATCAAAGCGTGTTCCAGGGAAGAAGGAACTAGGAAATTCTCTGAGCTTGATAGGACAGAGCAAGATGTGGACTCTGACTGCTGTGAAGAAGGCTCAGGTTGGAATCACTAGGAAAAGCTATAACCCAGCACTGAAGGACAAGAACTGGCTGCATAGCCCCTCACTGGTGAGAGACCTTCTTCATCTCCAGAAAAACAGGTTCAAACATAAGACCAAGCAATGCAATCCGCATTTTGAAAGCCGAGAGCTTTGGTGAGCTGTGGACTATTTGATGGAACATTAGTGGGCATTTAATATTTTCATAGTAGTAAGGTGCAGGAGCCAAAGGACTATGCCTCTGTGTGGTTAACAGTCTACACAACAAAATCATGCCCTGCTCATTATGAATGTCACCTTTAGTCTTAATTCAGCCTTCTCCTGGGCTTTCAACTCCTAGAAGGGAACATTTCCCTAGCTAAATTAATCTCTGGTATCATCAGGCAGGCAGACTGGAAAATACAGCATGCAGCACTTTCATCACAAAATAGAAAGATGGAAGAGGTGCAATCACACCTCTGGTTGCAGGTGAGTTAAAAGTGGTTTCCATACTTGATAAATATATATTTTTGACTTTTGCTGGTTCTGTTCCTGAGCTGATCCTATCCTAAAGTAATCAAGCGTTTTACTGCCACTGCCAATCACAACTGTCTGCTGCTGACAAGAGAAGTGTTGCTGCTAGAGTTGGAGCACCACAGGGTGCTCGAGGCAATGTCCCTGCTGAGACATAGCAGAGCTCAGTCCAGCTGGAGCTTCTTCATGCTCCTGTCACTCAGTCCAGGGCTCCTGCAGTTCACAAGGAGCAGGCTGATCTTGCCTGACCTGAATGGGTAAATGGGGTGCTGTTATCCAATTACAGCCTTCAGTCCAGAGGGGCTGTGCCCGCACCTTTCCTCCATTCCAGCACCAACATACCTATAGCAGCTGGATGTTCTCATCCATGATCCATCATTTGCACACTTCGCTTTGGAGCACAGGAAAGGGAGTGTTACCCACTTTCATTCAGGACACTGTATCTGCTGCTACTCACTAGAAGACAAACACAGCCCAATGTTACAGCCCCCCTCTACCATCGTATCATTTAATGTGAGCGTGCCTGGTGTGACAGAGATGGCCAGGATGTGGTCCCAGGCATTGGTTTCCCACTTGTGAGTATGGGAGCAGTCTGCAGACACAGCTACAACCCAAGCAGGCAGCAACGTATGAATCAGGCACGCAATGCACTCTGTGATGCCAAGCTGAATGAGTGCCTGGGAAATAGCAGGTAAGGGTTATGAAAGGTGGTGGGGAAAGGGCACAGCTGGAGCGCAATCTGCAATGCAGAAGAGAGCACTGCATCACCTCTTGGATGCAGTGGCAGATTAATCAGGAGTCACAGAGTGTATTTGTAACCTGCCTGACAAGCCAGGTGCATGTCACACGTTCAACCCTACTCAGCTCTTCCTCCATGCCTGACTTACCAGCATGACTTTATAGGTCCCATGTTAGAAGCAGGTCCTGTTCTGGGAGGAGGAAAGACTGGAGCAAAGACTTTGCGAGGGACAGACAGCAGAGCTACACACTCCTATGGTATGTGTCTGTAGGGGAATGAGAACTAGCATTTCAGGAGGTCTCTACTTCTGTACCTCTAGCTGCGATGGGGGAAGTATTTCAGGGAAGCAGGTAAGTTTTCCTATTTGCCTTGCTTAATTCCTTCACCTCTACCTTGCTTCTACTGTTGCTGACATTTAAAGTTTCCTCCCAGAGTCCAGGCCTCAGCAAGTGAACAGACCCCTCAGTCCTGTCCTTTCAAACTCTCTGGAGACTCAAACAGGGTCTGTATCCATGCAGTTTCTTCTCCATTTTGCTTGAAAGAAACAGCTGGTGACTTTTTAGTTTTAGCTTTACATGTCCAGCTTAGACAGTGGAGAAGATAAAATATGTAAAGACTACCAGCTTCTCCCTCCAGATCCCTTTGGGAGGCTTTGGGAGGTGTTGAATGCCAACAGCCTGGCTCACCTTCTTACTGGATTTCAGGATAGTGAGTGGAGGGGCACATGGAAAAGCCCATACTTTTCCACCTGTTGTGATGAAGCCTTCCTGTTCTGCTTTGCCCATATACATCAGATAAACCCTGCAGATAATTTTCAGCTATTTTTACTTGTTCTGTGGTCAAGCAGTTCTTTCTAGGGATGCAAACAGAACATGTAATTCACTCTTCCCACCTCCCCTCTGCTGCAATTAGTCCTGTAGGCCTGGGTTTGTTTACATGGGAAATGCTCCCCTTTATTTCATGAAGCAAGCTTTTCATGCTGGATATTCTTGTGCATGCCTTCAGCCTCTCAAATCCATTGAATAAGCCAAACTATCCATGAAATGGTGCTGCACGCAGCGTTAAAACCCCTTTTGTTTACTGGAGACAGCAGATAAGGAAGAGTCTTCCTAGGCATTGCACTTAATGTGGCATGTTCATGATGCCATTTATTATTATAATCTAGACTTCTTCAGCTTTGGAAGCATGAACAATACAGCATCAAAAAAAGGTTTTCTTAAAAGGTGGGGGGTTTTATAGATAGATAAAGAAAGCTTGCTCTGATTCATCTGCTAAAAACTGCTGCTGTTCCTTGTTTGTGTTTTTCAAGCAGAAATTGCTGGACAAGAGCAATGCCAAGTATGGAAATCCAGCATGAGCCTGTATTCCACAACTTCTTATCATGCAGGAAGGTTGCTGACAAAACTTTGAAACAGGTCTGGAATTTGCTTGGAAATGAAGTCACCGCTCCAGAGTGTAGTGCAGCAGCCGTGCAGAGCCAGGCAGGGAGGCAGGAAAGAGCATATGACCCATCCAGGGATGAATGAAGGTCAGCATGCCTCATCTGTGGGAAGGCTGCAGAGGCTGAGGCACGAGCTGCGCAGCCCACATGAGCTAGCATCTGGATATGAATGGGGGTGTCACCCTGCATAGCTAAAATTTGAATGGTTTGAAGAAGTCCTGTGAAGACTGTTTTACCTTGTGCCAAATGAGGGCATAAATCTTTGTGATTCCTATTCTGCTGAAGAGGTGCAGTGACATCTTTGGTGGGGTTCAGGGTATGATGTCGGCAGTTAACACAGAAGAGAGCCACAAACAAACCTTAAGTCTGAAAAATTACTCTTGAGCAGATGAATGTCTCACTCAAAAGTACAGATGGACGTACTGCTGAGGAGCTGCACCTCCTGATGATACTTTTGGCCAACTTCTGGATAGCTCTTGGTCAGGGCGAGACACAAAGCCTTCCTATGCTGTGACACACTTCACAGTGATGAATGCCTACACTGGTCTCCACCCCTACAGCTCAGTTTACATCTGTCAGTCATTACCATATCCCCAGCCTGTTGCATCCATATCCCTTATGTGCCACAAAGGAGGCCACGCAGCCAGCAGTGGAGCTGGGAGCAGGGTCCAATCTCTGGCCATGATGTAGCACCTGGGCTGTAGGACAACCTCAGGTTTCACCTTCTTGTAGAAACCTTGGAATCTGGTCCCAGTTACACACAAGAAACCAGACTGATCAGGGCATTGCTCGTGATGTGTCAGAGCAGTTTTTCAGCTCTGCATCAACCCCAGCATTATCAAAGGCACGTCCCAGTAGTCAGTTTGATCCTGCCTCTATGGAAATAAAACACCGGTGCTTTGACTGTAGTTACATAGAGAGTAAGCTGTAAAATAAAAATACTTAAGAAATAGCTGAAACAAGCATTCAACATCCATCATGAGGGACAAGCCCTTTCTTGATCCACTAAAATATTAGTTGTTCTTGTTCCCAGGGGCCAAAGCACCGCTCTTCTGCATGAGGTATGTGTGTCATTGGGTATGTGTGTATCCCTAAATTTAATTTGTCCAGTTGCATTAGGACAAGCAGCTAATTCCAACATTCATTTTGCTCCTATAATCAACCCCTCTGCCAAATGGCATTTGGGTGGAATTGTGGAGATTGTGATTTTTATTTAAAGTGATTTATTGACATCATTAGCAATGTTCCCTAAGTGGAATCCACAGTAATCCTTTTAATCTTCCCCCCATCACAGTAAATGCAAACATTTTTTTTTTTTTAATAACAGAGAGTTTGAAATATAAGGTTATTAAAATCTACACTTTTATATTTCTCCCATACTCTCTCCCTCTGTAATGGAATGGAAATCGTAATCATGGAAATAAAGCCTCCCTTTCAGATGAGAGATGCAGAGAGTGTATAATGAACAATTAAACATCTATTTAGCCACTTTGAATTTATATGGGTGTTAATGAAAATGAAAGGGGCCAACTTTACTTTCACTGCAGGGAAATGCAAAAGGTGGAGGGATTTTTTTTGGTATTACCCTAAGACCCTTTAATGCATTCAGCATCTGCAGCAGACCTCAGAGCTCCCCCAAGTGCTTTTCCAGCCTCTTCCCAGACTGCTCAGGAGAGGTCTAAGAAACCGAGGGGGGCTGCCCTCTGTCCCACTGCAGCAAGGTCTGGGCTGCTGTCACCAGCTGTCCCCAGGCAAGCCAAGAGCTGCCAGCTGATGGCTTGCTTCATCCTCCGATGTGCTGATTCACAGCCATGTGTTTCCCAGGGAGCCGGGTGTGAGGCGTGGGAGATGGAGCTGTGCCAGCTGTGCCAGCTGTGCCACAAAGCCCCTGGCTGTGGCGAGTAGGACAGGGGCCACCAGTATCCACATTGCCAAGCCAATGGGCAGTCTGGGTGGGCTCTATGAGTGGGTCTCGATGGGTCCCAGCTTTCAAGGGTACCCAAAGGCAGTGACAGGTCCAACTGTGCAGGGGGTGTGGGGTCAGAAACAGCCGAGCACTGCGGCTCCTTCGGCGGGCACTTGAGAGGGGACTGGGGGAAGGTGTCAGCCAGGTCTCAGTACATTCTCCCTTTGTTTTAAATCAGAAAAAAAAACAGTTGACTAATGGGTATGGCAGGAAGGAAAGGGCTGTTGTCACAGCCTGGTTTTAGAGGTGTGGAAGCAGTCTCCCACCCGCAACCATGTTGAGCCATTCATTCGGTTGGTCCTCGCTACCTATGAATTCCTCTGTTCAGGGTGTTTGGACCTATATCACATGGGACAGAGACCCTGACCAAGCTCCCCGGGGACTCTAACACAGGTCTGATTAAAGCACTTGAAGGTGGTGAGGACCTTAAGACCTCCAGAGCCACAGTATCCCCTTTTGCCCTCAGTTCCTCTGATTAATTTCCCCATGCACACACACCTTTGAAAATACTTTGTCCCAAATCACTTGGCTCCATCTCCTCCTTGCAATAAAGGGGCACAGCATGGTGGGAACCTGCCTGGTATGGTTGCACCACAGGGATGGCTCAGCCTGGACCAGTCACTCTCCCTTTCCCTCTGGTTGATGCACTGGTGCCATAGCAACTGCTAACAACAAACAGCTGTGGTGAAAATACAGCTTCAGAGCAGCTTCAGTCTCCAAGGACCGGTGGACATGTCCCGGTGGCTGTCCTCTCCTCCTAGGGACCCCAGCCAAAGAACATGCCTCTGAGGCAGGGCAAAGCCAGACTACACTGTGGTACCCCTGCATCAAGCCCAGAACTCACCTTCCACTGAAAACTCATTATAAAATAATAATCTTGCCATGTTTTACCTCTTGGAAGGATAAAATCTGGTGTAACAGGAGAGTCTGAGAGAAGGTCTGTTTGCCCTTAGCTCCTGATTCCTGCCCTGGCCCTCAAAGCATCCCCACAGCTTCATGCTCCAAGGACAGAGGAGCAGCTCCAACCCCAGGCTTCATAATGCTGGGGCAGAGGGACATCAAGATGTGTCCCATTGTAGGATATGTCTCCATACAGCTGCCCAGATGTGTTTCTGTAACTAGTCACAGCTCTGTCACTTGTGAGAAGAAATTTTGAGATGTTGTAAAACAGTCCTGGGGGACAGAAGTCACTGTGATCTGATTTGTGCACACTCCAAGGGGAGCAGAAAAGCTTTTTCCTCGACATTTTCTTTGCTCCTGGGCTGTACAATCTGTTCATTACCTACCTGAGCCGTCGTGATTTTATTGTAAGGGAAAGATGTTGCCATTTTATTCTATACCCTTCCAACCCCCAGGCAGCTGGCAGGATTGCTGCTAGCTGGTAACACACACACAAAAAAAGTTAATTTTCTGCTATTATTTCTCAGAAGCTCCATTTGGCTGCATTCAGGCCTAATGTGGTGATTTCCTTGCCTGCACGACAGCTATTTCTTACATGGGGAAGCTGCACCAAAAAAAAAAAAAAAAGCACCTCCAAATATAGAAAGACAATTTCACCCTCTCTAAGATTTCCTCTTCCTCCTCTTTAAATAAGTCTCAGTGCCTTCAAACCAAGCTAGCTCCCCAGCGAAATCCCATTGCCAAGGCGGAGGTGATATGTTTGTAGGGAACCTGAACCAGTTTAAAACCATCATCAGGGTGACCAGGGACAGTCTGGCTCTTACCAGTTTACACAGCTAACCGGGGAGAGGAGATGGCGAGGGAGCTCTGCTCCAAACCCTCTGATCTTTCTGCAAATCAGGCATCTGGCTGCTGCCAAAACTTTTTTTGGGCAGAGGCTCAGGGGTGAACAGGGCTGTGGGGAGCATCATTCCCCCAGGATGCTGGCAGTGGGATTGATGATGTCCGCCCTCCTCCCGGCAGCGCCTGCGATGTGATTTCTCTCTGCCGGCAGCACAGCTCCCAGACAAAGGCTCTGCTCAGCGCTCGCGGATGGGCTGGAGCTGAGGGTCACCCCCGAGGGGTCACCACACCCGTCCCCATCGCTGCCTGAGCCCAGGCTGCCGCCGGGACACGCCGGCTGTGCCCCCATGCACATGCGTGTACCCACGCGGACCCATTCGCACCCTCTGGCTGCTCCCCACCTTCCCCTCCACCTCTCCGGGAAGATCCAGCAGCCGGACCGAGGCACGTCTTTTGGCATCGAAAGGATTAACTCCCCGGGAGCAGCGGCAGAGACTGAGCCTACGCTGCTGTCACGCATCGCCGGCTTCACCGCACGCCTGGGAGTTGTGGAGCCAACCTCTCGGCGGCTAATCCCCCTCGCTGCTGGTAGCCAGGGCGGCTGGGAAGAACGAGTGAGGCTATAGGGTGAAGGGACAGGAGGTCAAGAGGACAGGGAGGAGTGTACACACACACACACACGCATGCACACACCCCGCAGATGGCAGGCAGCGGCACTGGGTCGGTTGCCGTCTGCAGGGAGGTCCGTAGGGAGCCGAGCGCTGAATAAAACAAGCTGGAGCATCAGGCAAGCAGATCTGTTCTCTCGCAAAAGTCCTTAAGGCAAAACCCAAGAGTGGCCACTCCTCGTCTCAGCTGCCCTTCGGAGACCAGGCGCTGGGCTCACTGCTGTCATGGTCGTCGTCTGTTATTATCATTTTGTTTTTAAAGGAATCGATCAGGAGATGCCGGCAAAAGAAGTTGCTGAAAGCCAGGCTGGTGTGGCCGGGAGCTGCGTGCTGCTGGCTCTGCTGTGCACCGGGAGCAGCTGAACTTTGCGGGTTTTGAATATACATTTTCCTCTGCGGACGCTTCGGGCAGAGTTACGGGGAGAGTCACGGCACGGCACCACAGACCTTGCGCCTGCTGTTACCCAGACCATGTCCGGGGGACGGCAAAGGGGGGATTTCTGTCTCTCCGAGGACCATCACCAGTGAAAAGAAGCTGGAGAAAGGCAATTTATCTTTCTTTCCAGATGACTGAAAATACCTACAGGATCCTGTTTCTTCAGCTTTCATCAACGAGTAGCATCGGAGAGAGGCAGCTGAGGAACAAAAATGTTATCGGTCAAAATCATTTCAGCATCTACTTTTTCCCAAGGAACTTCATGCCCGTAGGGGTTTGCTGTGGGCATTTACAGAAGTGAGGACTGACATACCACAGATGCATCCCTACCGGATCATGTAAGAATTTGCAAATGAGAAACCTACCCCAGCGAGACCTTCTCTGCCCAGTTTGCCGTGCATGGTTTGGTGTAGGTACGGCAATTCTCACCTCTTTCTCCCCCTTTTAAATCTCTTGGGCTTGGAGATCTCTTTCCTCATTGCAATTATGATTATTTGCAACATCAGTGCCATCAAAGATTGGAGCACTTTCCTCTCCCAGATCCTTCCCAGCGTTAACAAGACTCTGAACTTGGTACAGCAAGTGGAAGCCACCACCAGCTCAGTGGTAAGTGTCCTCCAGGACCCCGAGCAGGACAACTACCTGTCCAACAGCCAGTCCATGAACTCCAGCAACTTCACAGCTGGCCTAGACCACTTGTTCCAGTACTCATACTCAGACAATGACCAGCTTTACAAGGAATACAAACCGCCTCCTCGAGACGCCATTCCTCTACCCAAGGCCGTCCTCTACCTTCTCATGGCAGCCCTGGTGGTGGTGGCAGTGGCATATGCCATAGTGGGGCATCTCATCAAGGACCTCATTCACGACTTTATAGGTGAGTGTGGACATCAGACATTGTGTGCATGTGGTCAAAAAGAGCCTGGTGCAAAACCTGGGGATGTTGGCTGGCATCACTCCTTTGATTTGGGTGGGTTTTAGATCAAGCCTTGACTCTTTCACATTTACAAGACTGTGAGTTTATCTGATATGCTGGATTCTCCAAACTGAGCTGTATGTTGATTAGCTTCCCAGAGAAAATCCTTGGGTTTAGCCCCCTCCTTAAAGAAATGAGACTTGTGCGTGTGTGTATAACTGTGTATGTGCGTAAGTCTGTGCTGCCAAACGATTGTAAAATCCATTGGCCAGTTTCAACTGAGCTTGGATTAGAGGTTTCCAAAAGGAAAAGTTTCATGGCAACAGATACCTGAGCACAGGGTAACAACCCACTAGTGCATTGTGAATGAAAAGCTGTCATATGAGCTTAACCCCTTATCAGACACCAGTGAATCCACAAACTCCTAGGAAACAGCTCAGCAGTCTGGCTCCCTTGTACAGCACCTGGCACAATCGTCAACAAATCTGTACAATGACAACTCAAACAGTGCACTTTTTAATGAGGTTTGGCTTCCCAGCTCTTTTGTTTCATCCTGTTGCTGATGAACAAGGTCCCTCGTCATTGGGGAGCAGAGCGCAAACAGTGCTGGCTGCAGCTGCCGTGAGCAGGCAGAGGTGCAGGCAGAGGTGCTTGGCTGCTTATGGCAAGCTCTCAGTGATACTCTTGTTTGCCCTATAATTTGTAAGGCCAGTGGTGCCAGGGAGTGCAGATGTGCTCAGTTCCCTTCTGAATCCCTGGTACTTTTGGTCCCCATACCCCTACAGCCAGCTCTCCATGTCCTTTTGGGGGACAGCGCCCTGCTGCAGGGACCTGGTGGCACTTTTCCAGCTTGGACAGGGGACCAGGAAGGATCCACAGAGGAATTTAAGCTCCTGGCTCCTGCAGATGTGCATACCCCTCCTGAAAACTCTGGGGAGCAATGTCCTCTGCAGGGGAGTGGGACTGAAATCCCTTTGCGCACGCCTTGCTCTGGGCCTGCCCCCCTGCCAGGGCTGAAGCCCTGCAGACTCCATCTCTGCAGTGTGAGGGAGATTACTCTCATCTGGAGAAAAATCTACGTGTTCATTCATGGTTCCCCTTTATTTCCCTGCTCCTGGGATGCAGGAGATACACACCAGGCAAAACTCCGACCGGTGCCTGTGGGTGGGCAGCACCCATGCCTTGCTGATGGGAGGGTAAGCCAAGTCCCTTGGGCAGGGGGTCATGACTGGGCAGGGGCCAGATCTGGGACATGGCTATTTGTGAGGAGGAGGTATTTGGGACAAGAAAGGTCGAACCTCCTGGCAGGGGCAGTGCTCAGGTCTCACATGAGGCTCAGCCAGGAAAACGGCAGGGAGCTGCTGCTGAGGAGTCTTTCTTTGCCTCAGCTGGAGGGGAACAGATACTGTCTTAAAGTGTTAAATATAACACTTAATCAGCAGTTTGCTGGGGTTGTAGTGTCTTTCGGCTCTGCTGCTCATCTGATTTAGCATTGCCTTCCCAACAAAGGTAAGCAGCAGGGACAGCACCTAAAATTACACTCCTATCCTGAGATACTCAAAGGACCAGGTCAGGCCAGGTTAGAAACCCCTCAGAGGTGGGAGCTGGTCCACTCGCAGAGGCCCCACAGAGCAGACACCCCTGCCCTGATTGCTGGGGTCCCTAATGCAGAAGAGCATAGAGGCAGGTGCTCAAAACCCCCAAAAGCCACATAAATGTCATGCCCCTGCGGGCAGGGAGAGAGGCTGAAGCCGCGGTCAGAGGCACCTGTGCCCCTGCCATGCTATTTCCAGCTCAGCACTAACACTCCCTTGTGACCTTGGGTACATTTTGCTTTTTGCCTTTCCATGGGACAAGGTCAGCAGGGTGCCCCTTCCCTCACAAAGCTTTGCAAAGGGACTTCCACAGCCTTTCACAGCACTGTGGCCGTCCCAGGGCTGGACAGGCACAGGGACAGCCTTGGGGTCTGCCCGCTTTCTTGGAAGAAGCCTTTTCCCAGCTGAATGCCCTTGCTGAGGGCAGAGCACCCTCCCTGCCCCGGGTGGAGGTGACATCTCTCTGAGTTAAGATCAGAAATCCAGATATGAGCTTCGACCCCATCCAGGCAGAGAGGAAGCATTTCCCAAACTCCAGCAGCACCCCTCAGTGCTGAAGGCTGACTCCAGCTCTTCCCCTACTTAGCACTCTGGGCCCATCTTCACACCATTTATACACTTAAAATGAGCCAGTCCTTGGAGAAGAGCGGACGGGGCTGTGTTTGTTAATGCTGCCAAGCAGCAAGCAGCCTTTAAAGAAAAGGTTTCATTTGAATGAGTTTGCATAAAATTACTTCAGGGACAGGACAGAGGGACCAAGGGATAGTAAATAAGAAGCTGGTCTATTAGCTGCCTTAACACAATGCCTGGATTTATATACTCGGCAGCAGCTCTAACTTCTGCTATCAGTGTTTCTGCACTAATCATATTTAGAAAGATACGGAGAGAGAAGGAAATAAGATGCCAAAGGGCTGGAGCCTGTTTCAGGGAGATTAAAGTGTGAATAGTTAATCGCTACTTTAAACAGTCACTCAGACATCAGGGATGATTTTGACTCCTCAATAACAGCTTGTAGGACATGGCTGGTGGAGTCAAAGCATCACCCAGCCCCGTGTGGGCTCTGGGCTCAGTTCGGGATGGTAAAGGAGCTCTTGGGATGCTGCTGAGCTCTTCCCCTGCAAAATCTGAATGGGTATTTGAGACACTGAGATGTCTCTCGCAGCTGCTTCTTAAAAATTCAATTAGAGTTTGTACAGGCATCCCCAGGGGGAGATGAATGCTGCTGCAATGCCCAGTGGTGTGGGTAGGAGTGGAGAATGGGAGGCTGCATTGGAGGAGAGGGAAAAATGTGTTGTTGAAGAGGAGGAAGGCAGAGCTCTCCTCCAGCCAGGGTGGGGATCCTGTCTGTCCTCATGCCCCAGACCACCTGGATATGGATAAGAGGGCTCTGAAAGAGCCCCTCCTCAGCTCTTCCTGGAGAGACCTGACTAAGGAGAGTCCAGAATACCTTAATTTCTCTCCAGTCCCTCCCTGCTTGCTCTAAGCCGACAAAGTCTCACGTTTTCAACTTTCCCAAAACTCAGCAGACCTCTCTGCTTGGGGATGGATGCAAGATCATCCATCCAAGCAGGAGGAGGGCTCCTGCATGAGTGCAGCTCAAAACTCACTACCAGTTAAGGCAAATTGGGTCGAAGCATTTGGAAAGCAGCTTAACTCGGGAGCACTTGGAAGCTGCCAGAGACGGCGCTGCGGCGAAGTGCCGGCTGGGCAAATGACAAGCCTGTCGCTAACCTACAAAGCGCCTAATTACTGCAATCCTTGGGAATCAGCCCGCCCTCCCTCCTCCGTCCCCAGCAGTTCACTGAATATTGCCCTTATTTAAACACACACACACACACACAAAAAAAAAAAAAAAAAAAGGATAAAAAGAGGGGGAGAAAAAAAAAGTTTGACTAGAAAAAAAGCTGTTGCCATGGAGATAGCGTGTGGTCCCTGGGAAAGCATCTCGCTGCCTGCGCTGGAACCACACGGGAAAGGGGCTCTTGGTTTGCGTAGGAGCTGATGCTTTGCGGGGAGACCTTTGTTGATGTCACCCGGTTCAGCTCTGTGTTGCTGTTCTCTGGAGGAGACCTTGAGGAAACTTTTCCTGCCCAGCTGGGGTAAGGCAGGGCAGGTTTGCCAATGCTGGCAGGACTTTGCTGGTCGATGACTTCAGGACTGCTTAAAACCCTAAGCCATTCTTGGAGTGGGGTCTTTCTTTTCTTTGCCCTTATGACCCATCAGCTATATTTTTATTTTTCATCCTTATCTCCATCCGCCACATTTCAGGCTTCTTTGGGAAACAGTCTCCTTGAACAAAGAAACCATGCATGAATGTAGGGTTGCTGAAAATAGCTGCTGGGTGATCCTGCAGGGACTCGGGATCCGCTTTTAATTGCTCCCACGCAGAACCACAGGGCTTTTAGGATAATTCAGCCTGTGGCAAGGATTGCAGATAGAATCTCTGGCCCATCAGAGAAGACTTAACATCTTCTTTTCAGGCTCTGTTTTGAGGATGATTCATTTGCTTCCCAAAGTTTTGGGAAAGAAGAGACTGTGTCGGGGATAACCCACCTCTGACACTAACCCTTGCCTCAGTTTCCTTTTTGGTACATGGGGGTGCATTAGGGGTTCCTTAGCCGATGTTTAGGGGTGCTGATGTCTAGCACTGGCTGCTGTAGGATGGCTTTCATGGGGTTAATTTCCACTCCCAGCTACTGTAATAACGGGCAGATGCCCCATCCCTGCATCCACCCTGGCAACACCATGGCTGCGGGCTGCGGCTGTCAGCTGGACAAGTGGCCACAGTGATCTGGCCCTCTAAAAAGCAGGTACAGGTGGCCCCACTCCAGGACAGCTATTTTCACAGCCAAATCCTTGAAGCACAAAGCCCGAGCAGTGGGATGGCTCCCAGCATGCGCTGCCAGGGATCAACCAAGGCTGGACCTCAGGGATGCACCATCTCACAACCGCGTTTCCATTCCTGACATTGTGTGGTCTGGCCGTGGGCTGCATCAGGTCCGTGGGGTGAGGACTGTGCCTTTCTATGCCTCTGCGAGTGCTGGTCTTCCTTGGGCTGAGACCAAGCACAGCTCCTCACCTTCTGGCCGCCTTCACTCCATCTCTGTGGTGAACGCCTAAGGCTGGAGGATGCGGAGAGCAACTAACCACTCCCAGGAGCACCCCTGCCTCCTGTGTACCGCACCTGAGACATCACCTCTCTGAGTTCCGCTCTCTGGAGCAGCAACACTGCCCTGCAGACAGGTCTGGGATCAAATGCAGGCTTTTTCCAGGCTTATACAGGTGCAGAGAAGCTATTTTTAAGATAATATTGTAAATAGTTGAAAGCCTTTCATGTGTTGCACCCTTTCTGCACCCGGCCCTTCATGCCGGTGACAGCTCTGCAGAAAGACAGTCCTTACCTGTCCATTGGCAAAGCAGTGTGCTTGTGTTACTCAAGGTGCAGGACAGCTTTGACTCTGCCAGCACGGCTAATCTAAGAAATTTCTGCAAAACGGGGAAAGAAGAACAGACTCTGACAGCAAGTTAATTTAGAAAGATGTGAATCTGGGGGGAAAGGGGGACTTCTTGCTAACAAATTACTACTGCCAGAGGCAGAGAGAGATTCTCCAACAAAACAAACCTGGGAGATATCTGCTGATTTTGCTAATGAATAAGCAGAGTCTGTTCTGTAAATGAGACAGATACAATGTCCAGCTGCGACTGCTGCATCGTGTCAAAAACATGAGGGATACCCTTGAACTCGTGTTCGTCGGGAATGCTTTGGCCAGAGCTGGTCCTGCCTTGCTGAAGAAGCATGAGGCAATTGCTGGATCGGGACCTGTTTCAAAGCAAGAGGTGCTTCTGCTCCTGGTGCTGGGAAAAGAGCTTTTTTAGTAGCTGTTTTCACACCCAGCTCCATTTAAAGCAAATAAAACTAGAGCATGAGTTTGTTTGTTCATCTAACGTGTTTCCCCTTCCGTTGCTTGTTTCCATCTCTGCAGGGAGTGTGAATATCTCACTCACCCATTTGCATTTAAATTTTAGCCCTTTCTCCCACCTCCCTCTCCTCTTCTGTTAAGGACATCTCTTTTCCAGTGATTGAAGTGCCTCATGGACATCCCACCTTGTCACCAATGAATGCAGGGGACCTGGTCACCCCACTGGGATGACACCAGGCATAGAGTATCCCTGTGCCCTGTGCACACAGCAGCAGGAGGCTGCTCCCCACTGCCTGCACTGTAAGGGGATTCTGAGCAAGGACTGTCTCTCATAGGAAGGGTAAAAGATGCTGTGATATCTGGGCAGTCCCAAAGAGTGTTTTTCTGTCCCCCAAAACACAGCACATCCCAATGGTCCTGCTTCCAGGGTTGCTGTTGAAGACTCAGGCAGAGTCAGGGAGTTGTAGGGGCACTTTGTGCCACATCACTCTGCTATTCAGGGAGGGACACTATTTCACAGCTGCTGATTTACCCAGTCTACCCTATCTCCTCTCCCCAGCTGCTTTGGATCAATTGCTCCTTATCGATCTCACCCCATCTCAGCACTTTCCACCTCGCCTTTCACCCTATAACACTTCAGCAAGCGTGCTGAGCCTCAGCAGCACCAGCAAGTGGGGAGAGATGTCTCTGGGTTAGATGCTGCTCCCCCAGCCTGGCCAAGAGAGTCGCTTTGTCTCTTTTATCTGAGACGTTCATACACGCCCGTATGCATGCCCTGATTTTGAAGCATGTGTTATGAGCTCCTTCCAGGGGCTGGGTAGGGGCAGTCAATTCTTTTTCTTACCTCCAAAATGTGACTATTCTGGGTCTGAGGGTGCCACTGCCCCAGAAGCACACCATGGGACCTCTGCTCACCCCAGCTCTGCCCGTGGGTATCCCAGGTTCATCCAGTGCCCTGGTTCATCCTGATATTGCTTGCCTTCTGGCTGGAGCCTGTGTGAACCTGAATGTGGGCTGTGCTCCGAACAAGTATTTATTTTTCCTCGTGGTGGCAATTGTGTCTATTGTCTGTTCCTCATGCAGACTCCCTGCCAGATGTAAGGGATGGAGAGAGAAGTACCTATTGTGATGCTAAAGGCTTCAGCTGCCTTCAGCGGGTCACCACTGTCCCTCAGCTTCAAGCTCCTCACCACCCTCCATTACCTGATTACACCCTCCTGCAGGGTTCATTGTTCAAGGTTTCTAACATGTGCTTGTGCATGATGTGAGGTTGTGCATCCCATACCATGCAAAGGTCCTTCTGCATCAGAGCAAGGTTTAATCCCACTGGGGCCAAAGATGTGCAGGTTTCCTCTCTCTACCCCCTTGTCTCTCCCCAGACATCCCGTGCGGGAACCTGTTTCTCAGCCACAGGCTGATTGCAGCCAGAGGGAGAAGTTGGAGAGGAGCGTGCACGGCTGGGACACAGACGGTCGCTGGCAGCTGGCAGGGGAGACGAGGGTGCTGACATTTTTATGGTTGTTTCTCCAGGGTCCTGCTGGCAGGAGATCCTCTGCCCATGGGGCCTTGCTCCTCTTTTCCACACATGGCAACGCGCTGAAGTTACAGGCCATAAATGGCCACAAATAACGTGTAATTGTGTAATTACTTCACTCCTTACTTACACAGTCAAATCATAAAGGCATCGCAGTAAATACCCTCTAATGACAGCCTAATTACATCTTCCTGCAGATTACCGGGTAATTAGATCCAGCAGGCTCCAGAAATAATTCCCAGGGAAGCAGCAGTTCGGATTAGCACTACAATCCAGCCCGCTCTTACCCAGGAATTAGGCTGCGGCAGCCTCACGCAAGCCACCTTCCCTGGGCACCCTGGCCAACCATGTCCCCTTTGGTGACAATGCACCGTGGCCATTTTCCCACGGAAACAGCTTTTGCTGAGACCCCCCGTGCTCTCCCCAAACACTCATCCTCTGTGTTTCTGCCTTTACCATGGTGCCACAGGACCGCGCCCTGCTCTTGCTGCTTCTGGTGCCTGCAAATATCACCACGGGTTCATTGCTTGGCCACCAAATGCCACTTCCCCTTGCTCGCAGGCATGCAAAACTCTTTGTTTCCTGTTGCACTCAGCAACCCTAATCCCAGGATATTTGGGGACCCATCACTTCTTTTTCTACAGGTTATTCCTCTTTGTCTCTGCCGGACCAGCCTCTGCTCCCACTGGAGTTTTATGGCTGACGTCAAGGAAAACAAGCCAAGACCTTTAATAGTATTTGTAGGAGGCAATCTTGTTACTGCCTTCCGGATCCTCCTCACGCCAAGCAGCTGTGTGGGGGCTGGTGTGAGCCTGGGAGGTCTTGGGGGCAGGAAGGGGGAGGGCTGTCCAGCCAGTGTAGATGCATCCTGGGCTGCAGGGCCAGGCTGGGAAGCAGCCAGTGGAGTTTTTGGCTTTGGTCTATATCTAGTAAATTCAAGCAAAATGGAGTCTATAAAGGAAAAAAGACCTAAATGAGCCTTCTGGGCTTGGCTGATTTCCTCACGGAAGGGTTGTGATGGGGAGCCCAGGCTTTGGTGGGGGCTGTGGACCATGCAAGTGAAAGCTAAATGCCCCAGTTGGGACTCTGGACAGACCCAGGGTTCCTCAAAAGCCTTTGGACCACATCTTTTATGAGATCCCTGATCACTCTTGCCAGCACTGTGGTAGCTGTGGGGACTGTGTTGGTTCTTCTCCTGCCCTTCCCATCACACAATCAGCAGACCCTGTGATGGAGATGAACAGAAAATGAAAACCAGAACAAACAGTCACTCTCTGGACACATCACCTGTGCCCAGCGTGGTGGGAGCTCTCTCCTCCATGGAGCCTGCACCCACATCTGGCCAGCCCATGCTGGCAGTGGGGCACAACCTCCTCCACTCCCTGTCTGGCCCCCATAGCAAGGGTGGACAGATGAGCATCACCCCAAAAGCCATGCCCTCTATGATCTTGGGGAGGACAAATGGCTTCAGGCTAAAGAAGAAAGTCAAATATCACACTGCAAAACCAACAAAACTTTTCAGTTTCCTTTAAAAAAAAAAAAAGAAAGAAAAAAAAAAGCTTTGGAGCTTTCACAAAAGCCCCAAAATTTGACCTATGGTGTACACACCAAGCACAGGGATGACCACAGGTCATTCCCGTGTCTCTGCTCACACCTGCAGCAATGCCTGGACACCACTGTTGACCCAAGAAATAGATCTTTCTCTCCCTTCACACCTGGGATCCCACCCTGGCATTTGCCATCATTCAGCTCAGCTTTGCTGTAAATCTCTTTCCACAGCCCATGAAAAAGGCAACGTCTCACCGTGATTGTATTTCTCTGGGCCTGCTCCACCAGGCAGCCTCTGTCCTTCACCAAAGAGCTCCAACTGAAATGCCCCATGGGAACAGAAAATACCCCATGCCACAAAGGAGAGAAATGTTATTTCTTGAGAGTGATCTACTGGCAAGTGAAAGGAGTCCCTCAGAAAAAACTACACCAGGCTGGTCCTTTTGTCTGCTTCCTGATAGCCGTCTCCACTTTATTTTGGGAGCAGAGCTGAAGCAGAGGGGTATTGGTGCTCCACTACCCACCACCACCAGGTTCTGTCCAGCCCCAGGGGCTCCTCTCTCCTCACCTGAGTTTCCCCAGCTTTGTTTTTTTCATTGCTGATGCCTTTCCATTACAGCTGGGCATGGCCTCCCACCACCCACATTTTTTTTTTTTTAAATAGACAATTGGGAAGCAGCACCACCTGCCTCCACTGAGCCACAGCCTCTTGTGCTGCAAGGGCACCACCATCCAGCAGCAACCACTGTATTTTGGAGGGGGATCGGTCACCCCCAAGGTTGTGAGAGGGTCTGAAGCCCTGGCATGGCTGTGACATACTTCTGTGGCAGATGAGCCATGTTGCCCATGCCTCCAGCCCCCCTTGGATGTCACACAGTTATTTAATCGTACCCTCTGTTTCTGACAGCAAAAATCCACTGTAGGAAATACATTGCCAGAGAGCCCAGATGCACACTTTGCTTTGGAGACACTTCATTTTCATTTTGGGGATGAACAGGGTGATTTCATCTGCCTAAGCTGGGAGGGATTCCATAAATCAGAGGCCTGAAAACCAGTCCAGAGCTGGGAACACAGCAGAGACCGTGGTACCAGGGGAGTGGAGGGGGCTGAAAGGACAGGGGTGGGCAAGGGACCCTCCTGGGGGGTGAACATCCAGAGGGAGGGGTAGGATGTAGCGATTTCCCAGCCAGCTTTGACTCTGGGAACAGCTGGAGGTAACCAAGGCCTTGTTTTGTGATTTTTCCCTCCTCCAGACTGGATCTTCGGTCCCAGCCCAGATGACAACAGCAACAAGAGCGACGTCAACTGCATCAGCAACAGCGTCAATGAGATGAGTGAGATGCCTGAGGCACCGCGGCACCGGGACCGCCAACCCCAGGACGTGGTCATTGCCATCGGCGAGACCTGCCACTTGCCGCAGCAGACGTGACCGGTGCAGTGGCCGAGTCAGGCAGGATGGAACAGAGGGATGGAGCGGAGTGTTGGAGCAGCGGGATGGTGCAGCAGGACAGCGCAGCAGCCACATTGCAGGACTGGATGGCGAGAGGAAGGGATGGGCAGAGCCAGCACCATGGAGCAAAGCCATTCTCACCCCGGTTTTGCCAACCTCTAAGGACCTTGCCAGGGCAGGCAGCATCACCCCTTCTCCCAGGCTTGTCAGTCCTGCTCTGACATCTGTCCGTGGGTTCATGCCCTTTTTTCCCTGTGAATAGCAAAAAAAAAATTGCAAATTCAAAATACACCCACCAAACAAAGCTCGCAAGAGAAATGAGCCAGAGAGGATCTGGGCAGTCATTTGGTGTGTGGCTGTCCCGCAGCATGGGGATGGGGTGGTGAAAAGGGCAAAGGAGACAAGGAGTCTGCATGAGAAACAGGGGTGTCTACATTTCTGGGGACAGACCCAGGACGTGGCAGGGAGCTGGGGCTACAGCATGAGCCATGGGCTGCAGAAAGGCACTTGAAAGGACAGTAGGAGCCAAATTCAGCCCGCTACATTGATGACCTGCCCAGGCCATCACTCCTCCCTTTAGTTTTGCTGCTCCAGCTCACAGCCCATTTCAGCAGGTATGTCCTGTGGCTCTGGGACAGCAGGGTGACAGCCTCACCTCCCCAGGGAGCCTTCGTCCCCATGCCCATGGCCAGGCCAGGGCACCACCTTCCCTCTGCCACCAGCTCTGGTTGAGCCCAGCATCCCCTGACTGGGAGCAGCCCTGCTGGGACATGGCATGCCCCTGTTCTCTGAGGAAAGTTGCTGGAGGGGAGGGCAAGGACCCACCTGCAGGAAACTTTAGCTCTTCATGGGGGAAAATAGCCCCTGTATAGCTGCATCTCTCAGATTTGTCCCCATATAGCCATTCCCCTCCTCACCCCTACGTTAGCTGCCACCATGAGGGGTGCTGGCCCTGCACTGGGGTCAGCCACATGTGCATGCACTGGTGGAGGGGGGAGACCTCCCTTGTCTCCCTGTGTACCTTCCCTGCCAGGGACCCGCCACCCAAAACTGCCCTTCTCTCTTCCTGTGACTTCTCTCTGCCCAAAGACATCCTTTCCCATTGCTAGCTCCAGGCAGATTTCTGCTTCCCACTTTTTAAAGGGGCTCAGGGGAAGCCAGCAGCAGCCAAGGTGGGGGGCGAGTTCCCAAACCAAGAGAGAAAAGGAGCATCCTGATGATTTCATTGATATTATAAGGCCAGCTCTTGCCCCGCTCAGGTTTTTAAACCAGGATCAATCCTTTCTCTGTATAGCAGAGCCTATAAATGAGCTGAGCTCATTCCTTGGTCCCAGTGTCTCTTCCTTATGAAGATCCCTTTGATTGCCACATCTTTCCTGAACTTTCCTGAACTGATGGCCCAGAGACCCAATCCTGGGAAAAGGCAAGTGGTCAGAACTTCTGCCTCTGCATTCAAGGAGACAATCCCTGCTTTTCCCAGCCTGAGGTACTCAGCACACCCCTAATAGCGGGGGCCAGAGCATCATTTTACCCTTCTGAAAGCGGTTAGGGAAAATGAATGAGGTTTCAACATCCTGCTCTGTTGGCTTTTAATGAGAGCCATTACCAGCAGTCCCATGCTGGGGCTTTGTCAGCTCTGCAGCAAGCAAAGACAGTAGGACAGTACCACAAACCTCCCCTAAATAATTAACCATTCCAATCAGATATGTCATTGCTGCCACCATCATTTTTTCTCTTTTTTTTTTGGCCCTGGGTTTGTAATGCAGCTGTCCTGGCACCTGCCAGCTGTCCTGCACTGGGGCAGTGATGCTGCGGCAATGCGAGGGGATGCCAGGGTGTCATCCCAGGTCTGTCAGCCCCTGGGAGCAGGGCTGCATTGCCAGAGCTGGCCGTGGACTGGGCAAACTGGGAAGGTCCAGATTCCTGAGGAACAGGAGATTGTATGGGGTGGAGGTGGGCTGGTTTCCTGGCTCCCCTGCCCTTTCAACATCTAGAGGCTGGGCATTGGGGTCACCCAGGGCTCCCCAGCCACTACTGGGGAGGGATGGTAAGACTGTGTGTCCAGCACTGGCACCACTCTCAAAGGGACTGGTCCTTGCCATGGGGAAATGCCACTTACCAGGCACAACTGGTCCCCTCACAGCTGCAGGCAACAGCCTGGGTCATATGTCTGCATTGGGGACCCATCACCCACCAGCTGCTGGAAATAAGGTGGAGGCTTCCCTGAGGATGGAGGCAGCCATCTCCGCTCCAGCCAGGTTCTTGCTCCCTTCCTGAGACATCTTGGGTGTCACATAACACAGTCTGACCCCAAGGAGACACTCCTGCACCAAGCAGCAGCTCGCACCCAGGGCCAGTGTGGCTGTCAGCAACCTCAGACCACCATCCTCCAAGCTGGAGGAGAAGGAAGGAGTCAAGCTCCCTCCTGTGGCCACCTGCACCGGGGTCTGCTGGGCTGCGCAAGGCTGGAAAAGGGCTGAGAGGAAGGCCCATCCCCTCCTCAGCCGGATGCAAGGAGGGATCCTGGTGCTGTGGTCATGCCCAAACCCGACCGAGCCCCCAGGTAATGTTATGACAGTGTGTATGGTGGGGGGAACCACTGACCGTCTCCCTGAGCCACAGGGTCACGCCTGGTCAATGCCAGGAACCAGGCTGGTGCTGGCGTGGTGCAGGATCCCATGGCTGTAGCTGCTTTCTCTACTGACCCGGCTGGAACCTGCCACACCCCCTGGTGTGTGGCAAAACCACAGAGGACACCAGTTTCCCACACCACTTTCCTTCGCATTGCCCCATCCCTGCATCACTGCCATCATCTGGCATCTGCTTTCCTCCTTTTCTCCCTAATGTGGGAAGGGGAGAGTTTGGAGACCAGTAGAAATGGGGCAGCAACCTCATCTGCTCTTCTCACCCACCAGGACCTCCACTCCGGGCTGGGCTGCCCCTCCCAGCCTTTTCCTTGTCCTCCGAGCAGGGGATGAGGGTCTGGCTCTCCCAAATAAGGGGCCCAGGGAGAACATCTGTGGGAAGGAATGCCCAGGACTGCTTTTCCCAGAGAAGGTTTTGGGGGATGCTGAGAGGGAAGGGGGCTGATGAGGGTGCCAGGCTGCTCCAACTGCTCCAGTTCCTGCACCTCTTCAGTGCAGGAGGTTTCTCTTTAAGTCCCTCTTTCCTCCCCTAAGCGCCTTAGGGAGCAGGGGCGAGAGATGCTGGTGCTTTTTATAACAAATAGCCATAATCCCCTCTGCTCACATCGCCTGCGCCTTCCTGCCCTGAGGCCCAGGGCTGAGCTTCTGAAATGGGGGCAGCTGCCCAAAATCTGCCTCAAACCCCTTCAGTTCCCAGCATTGCCTCTCTCCCAGGACACAGATCCCAGCTGGGGCTGGTTCTGGGCACAAAATCCCTTTGCAGAAGGCTTTGGAAGGCCACGAGCATTGCCCCCCCTTCCCAGTTTCAGCACTCTGCCAGGGACAGACAGACAGAGGCGCATGGATGAGCAATAGAGCAGCTGCCCAGCCTCTCCACTCTGCTGTGAGACTCACAGAGTTGGAACCAGCCCCACAGCACAGCCACAAGAAAGCCCTCAAGAGTGGGAGGAGCTGGAGGAGGCTGGGTTGGTTTTTTTCCTTCCAATCCCCCCTGCCTTTAATAAGAGGGAAACGGAGGCAGGGAGGGAGTGGGGAAGGGGCAGAGCACTCCTGGCGCCACAGCAGAGGAGCAGAGCCCTTTGCAGGGCAGCCTGTTAGCTTTAGAGGCTGACAAAGCTCCACACCTGGATGTAACCCCCAAGACCTGAGCTTTGGTGTTTTATCAAGGTCATTTTATCAAGGTCAAGGTCATTTGATGCTGGGATGGCTGGTTTCCCTTACCTGGGCTGCACCCATCCATGCTTCATCCCTGGAGACATAAGGGACTGGGAAGAAGGGATATGAAATGGGGCAGCAGGAAGTGTGATGGGGCAGGAGCAGGTGCCTGGGAGAGGTATATTCCACCTTCCATCCCTGTCCCAGTGCCCAGCACTGTCTCCCCACCCAGCCCAGCCCTAGCCCTCCCCCCAGAACCACAGCCATCTGTGGAGGACAGTGAGTGCTGCAGCTGCTTTGCTCCCACTTGGGGATATCCCCCTCTGGTCCTACTCCCCATCCTTCCCCATTGGTGTCCCCAGTGGGGACAGATCCCGACATCCCCCTGAGAGGTGCAGCATGGGCACATCAGCCCTGGCCAGGCAGCGTCCCTGTCCTCCCCTGCCAGCCCCTGCTGCCCTCTTGGTTGCCAAGCAATTTCTGCCTTAAGCAGCTCAGCTTTTATGTCTCTCCAGAGTCCCCCTGACTCTGCACCCTGCCATGGGGAACCCAACACATTTTTTAACCTTCTACTGTTTCTGGTTTACTGCCCACAGGAGATGCAATTTCCTCCAGAACCCAGGGACCAGGGGGTATCCAGGAGAGGGCAGCATGGGAAATCCTGCCTAAAACTGTTCAGACCCTGCCTGTATCGAGTTCCCCTGCTGCAGGCCTGGCCCCTGGCTCCCACAGCCTCTTTGCAACACATTTGATGTCATTTTCCCTTTAAACACCCCACAGGGAGTTAAAAAAAAAACCCTGGGGGGTTCTTCTGGGTCAGGCTGCCCTAAGAGGGTGAAAGAAGATTAATTTCTCAGAAGAGCAATTCAGATTTTTCTTCCCCTCCCTGCTGGGGACCGAAGCCGGGCTGGCGGGCAGGAGGCGGCAGCAGGAGCACACACATCTCATGGGCACAAGCAGCTTTTGGTGTCACCCCTGGAGTGGCCCTGAGCGGGGCGTCCCCAGGTACCTGCCCTGCACGGGAAGCAGGTGGGGACTCCTGCCAAGTGATGGGTCACACAATCGGGAAGAAGATGTCACATCAGGGACCCTGATGGGGCAGGATGGGTGCCCACCACCCAGGAAGGAGGAAGGGCAGGGCTGTGCCACCGCTCCTTCCTGGCATCCTGGATGGGCTGGAAGCGGGGCACAGGCAGGGAACCAAGCAGGTCCTCGTCACCCATCCATGCCCACACACCCATGAGCCCCAAGCAGTCACACTTGTTTTTCACTCCCAGGGAGCACTGGGAAGCTCTAAAGCCAAAGGATTAGTCTCCAAAGCAAAGGCCTGGCCTGCTGCCAGCCCGGTGAGATGTCTCCCAGAGGCTCAGCACGCTCCTGGCTCATGCTCCAGCTTTGCCCTGGTCACTCAGCCGCTGACACCAAGAGCAGACTCAGGGGGGATCTCGGGGGATCCCACAGGTGGGGAGGAGGCAGGAGGTTACCATGAGAGTCTCGCTTGGTGCCTGAGCCACTCTGAGCAGTTGGAGCATCCCCTGCTTGGTGTGGCTTCTCCAGTGTGTAACAGAGGTTGAGCACATGCTTCAAGCATGCCCTTTCCTTAGAAGACTGGCGCTGGGGTATATCTCTCCCTTCTCCTGGCTGCCTCTTTGCATAAAACCTGTAGGAGGTTCCTGCTTTTGGAGACCTGTAACCCTGCAACAGTGGGAAAGAAAAGCTGGAAACCAGATGGAAATTCAAGACACAGGAACCCCACACAGGGCTGGTTTAATCCTGTCCTGGGCAGGGCATGGGGAGCAGGCTGGAGGAGAGCTGGACGATGGGTCAGCCTGGGTGCCAGGTCCCCCAGGACTGGGACTGAATGCTGTCCTGAACTGGAGGTGGTTTTAGCATCACGGGGCTCTCCCTGGGGATCACCTCCTGACTCCAACCAGCACCAACACTTCAACCTTGTCCAGGACACCATCCCCAGTGCCAAAATAGGGCAGGCTGGGAGCAGGGCTCAAGGGCATGACCAGCCCCTCCTGCCCCATTTGTTGGCCTCTCCTGCCCCACGCTGCCTGCAACGGGTCAGGCAGTGCAAGCCCAGGTCTGCTCACCGCACTGCTTCCCAGTAAAGCTTACAGAGCACCATGGGGCGCGTGGGCCTGCTGCTCCCCAGGGAGCTGGGTGGCCTGGGAGGCACTGCCACTGTGTCACTTCATCACACTGCTCTGCCTGAAAACTTTCTCACGAGGGATTCGATTTTCAGGCAGTTCACCCTGCAAAGCAGCCTGTGCTCAGCTTGGGGGAACCAACAGGCACGACAACGTCAGCCCCGGGTTAGACTTGCTTCATCTGGACATTTTCTTATCTTTTCCTCTCTGAGCAGCTGGTGACAGAGGCAGAGCCATGGCAGGGAGGTCTGAGAGAAGACGGTGGTTGTGCAGGGCCCCCATTTTAGAGCAGCCCCAAGCAGCTACAACACATGGAGTTTGCCTTCCAGCATCTGATCCCTGAGCAATGCACACAGAATAACACAAGGGAAAACAGAGAGCATTCCTCCCAGCACCGAGGAGGGTGAGGGTGCCAGAATCCAGCCCTGCAGGCTGCACTTGCAGCCACATATCCCCTGAACCCACTCCCCACTCGGGACACTCCACAACAGCACACTCCACGCCAGCAAGTGTAGGGTTGTGTGGGGCCACAGAGCTGCCAGACCAAAGGCCACAGTAGTTGGTAGAGGGGCTGGGTGCACCTCCTCTCCGACCAGGCTCTTCCCCCCCTCCACCCCAGGAAAAAGTTATTTTCACACTGCCTGCCTGCAAGAACTAACATAAATTGCTGAAATGGCTGCAGTGCTCAGGGGACAGGCCCTTTTGGAGCCAAGCTGCACACAGGGAGGGGAAAGCCCAGGGGACTTTTTAATAACTAGCAAGGGGAGCTATTAAAGTGTTTTACTGCCTTGTTAAGACAGTCTAATCTCTGTTTATATCTTTAAAAAAAATTGGCTTGTCAGTGTTTTTATTGTAACAGAGGTGGGTGTTTTCTGGCCCTGGCTGGGAATACTGCCTGCTTTATCTGCTTGTTTTCTTACCTGATACCAGCACTGAACAGCCCAAGAGCAGTCCAAGGGCAGCAGCAGGCAGGGCCAGACAGACTGCTCCTACCTGGGCAGCAGTGAGGAGACAGACTGCGGATCTGTGCTGCAGACTGTTTCCCATCCTTGGGTGCTCTGCACCCCATTGTTGCACCCACCTTCCAGCAAGACGAAGGTCCCCAGGGTGTTTTCCCAGGGCAGGTTTGGGACATACTGGCTCTGCATGTGCCTGGGCAAAGCTCAGAGGTGGGTTACCCCTTGTCCAGGCAGCCCAGACACAGGGCATGGGGTGGCAGGAAAACAGTGAGATCTCATCCACTCCTCCAGCTCCAAGGGCTGGGATTAGGGGGATACCCAGATTCTGGGGCTACGGCCAATTTAGGGTCCTGCAAGCTAGGCTGAAGAGTCCATGCCCAGGGGAGCCCCAGCAAAGGCTCACTGCAGCAATACAAAGCTGTCTGACTGCCAGAGTCTAGGTTCGGAAGAGGAATGGTCTGGGCATTTTGTTTCTAAGGTTTTCTTTATTTTATTTTATTTTTTACCTCAACCCAGCAGAAAATGGGGAAATCCTACCAAGTCCTACTGGCTCCAGCATCCACCTCTCCATCTGCAAAAGTTCACGATTTCAAAGCCAGGAGCCGGAACGGATGCTGAGGCCGGGATGGCAGGGCTGGATAAGCCACTTGCGTTTTCTTTGGAAAGGCTGATGTTTGCACGAGCACCAGCTCTAATGGTTTTAAAGGGACCCACCCAGGAGCAAATCCCAAAGCCTGAAATCAGAGCTCTGGCTGTTCCTGCCCTCAGCTGGGCTGGAGAAGTCTCTGTCTTACACCATGTCCCGGGTAGAGGAGGCCACAGGAGCCAAGGCTGTGGCTGCAGAACAAGGGACGGGAACAGAGACCCCAGCATGGCTAATGGGGCTGGCAAACACCTAGAATGATCTTGCTTGGAAATTTGGGACAGGAAGGGTAAACCTGCTGTTTAGCTGGAGACACAGTTCAGCCGAGCCCATCTGCCAGAGATCCAGTCTCACCAGCATCCTTGGTCCCAGCAGATGTGCTCTGGTAACCAGCTGCTTCAGGAAGCATGACTTTTATGTGTCACCACTCTGATGTGAGAAGGGACAGATCCCCACACACACGGTCTGTGCCTGTACCAGCACTGGGGCTAAACCTGCCCTGCCTGCAGAGCTACCAGCAACTCCAGAGCATTTCAGACCGGAGTCTCTCCCTTTCTTCTAGAAACCACCATGAGCTCCGCAAAGCATGGACAGTGTGGCCTGGGAGAAACACTACCATTTATTAAGCCAGCTATTTTTTGTTGAGAATGATTTTAACAGCGCTGGAGGACTTACCCTGTCTCCCCCAGGGACCCTCAGCTGATTTATTGCATGCAGGGCTAGAAGTAAAGCAGGGGACAGACAGCCTTGTGGGACATGGTGGCTCAGCAGCAGTTGCGGAGCTACACAGGAAGCCATGAGCTGCTCACAGGTGATGTCAAGCCAAGCACAGCTGCTCCGGAGCAGGCAGATGGGATGCTTGCATAGAGCAACCTGGTCCCAGTTTGCTGGGATTCCCCCAAGTCCATGTCAGGTGCCGTCTCCAGGAATTTTGGATGTTGTCCTGCTCTCCATGTCCATCCAGGGAAGCCCTGAGGATTCGCAGGAGAAGGAAGGGTGCTCAGGGGTCTCGGCACAGAGGGTAGTTTCCACTGAAGGTGCTGCTTCAGAGACACAAAGCTGGACCTGTCATGCACCTGACCATCTTCCTAACCATGGCCAGCTCACATCTTGCATCTAGAAAGAGTCACAGCCAGGCCTTCCCTCTCTCTTGGCTTCCTATTGACATCAGGAGATGTCCCCACTCCCATCACCCCAGCAGGGAAAGATCCAGGCTGCAACCCACAGAGGAAGGGGAACGATGGCACCGTGGCGAGAGCAAAGCTGTCACAGCAGTCAGCTGGGGACAGACACACCCACGGGTCATGAAGCCAGGACCCCCAGGGTTGTCAATGCACATGGAAGAGTCGTTTCCTTGAAGCAGGGTGCTGCAGGATGCTCAGAACTTTCCCTGCATCATTTGGCGAAGGCAACAGGCTCAAGCTCTCACACAGCTCCAGGCTGCAAGCCATGCTTTACAAGCCAGTGAGGTGTGTACTGGGAGGCATGGTGGGTGGACAGTAAAAGGCACAGGCAGAAGAAGCCAAGGCTAAAAAGACAGAGAAGATGTCTCCACGACAGGGTCGCTGGAAATCCACCCCAGCAGAGGAGCCTCATATTTCTGGGTGCTGGTAGGGGACAGAGACCTGGTGCCATTCAACACACAGACGGAGAATCCCAGCCATCGCCTCCATCACACTGCATCAGGGGAAAGCACAAGCCTTTCTGAGTCTGAGCCCTGCAGGCTCTGCCAGGCTGCTTGTGACAGTCCAGAAACAAACTGGGAGAACTGGATCTCCATCTCCCACCCAGTGCTTTTGCACCACCATCCTTCCTCCACAGGGCATGGACAAAGGCTTCCCAGTGCAACAGGACCAGCTACAGTGACTGCCCTTCAGATTGGTTTCACAATGGTGTTTAAACCAAGCAGGGCTTCACCCACAGGGAAGAGGGTTTTAGCATCCACCATATGCTGTGGCCAAACCCCAGGTGCCCCAGGTCAACTCTACCCCGGATGGACACTGGCCCTGAAGACAATGATGAAAATGAGCTCATCCAACAGGGATACCCTGCTGATGGTCCTGCTCTGCACCTCACACTGAGCATGCTGGTGCCACCAAGCTGTGGATGCATGAGAGCATCTCCTGTCCTCTCTGGGTAGCCAGTTTGGGGGAAGGGTCCCCACTTTTTGCAGACAGGAGGCTGAGGAATAGAGGGGAGAGGTCCCAGAAGTCCTCCTTTCTCAGGTTTCCCCACCAACCCTTCCCCACCACCAACATCAAGGACAACAGAGAAGTGATCAGCCACCTGCAAGCACTGCCCCAGAGCAAAGGATTAAATTTACAGGGACCCACCTCTCCCAGAAATTTGCCACAGGTCAGACACCCCCTCCCTTAAGGCTACATCACCAAACACTGACAGGGGCATCAGAGGAGCAGTGCAACACCACCAAGCCAGACTGTCCCCCTTGTCCAGCCACCCAAATTCCCCCAAGCAGAGACAAGTGAAGCAGAGTGGGCAGTTGGGAGAGCTGGACTGGGAAAGTGAAGCCATGGGCTACAAGAACGTCACATCGTCCTGAGACTGGAGCCAGCGCCAGTGGGCATCGTACTCCAGGTGCAGTTTGCTGTTGAGTTTGCAGTTCTCAAAGTCAGGCTCGGCTTTCTGAGCCTTCCCACCCGGATTCCCCTTCCCCAGCCTCTCCCCAGACCCCGATGGAAATTTGGTGTCTCTGCCTGGTTCCTGAGAGGAGGGCTGCTGGCCCAAATACCCGTTGGCCACCTGGGGCTCCTTAGCAAACCGGTGATCCTGGGGCACCCCGGGTGGGGAGAGGTCCACGTGAGGCCACTCGTGCTCTGCTTTGCCCTTCTCTTGCTTTGCAAGACCCCTCTCAGTGTCAATCCTGACCCAATCCTGCTCTGCCTTGATCAGGGCTCTGCCCGGTGTGGATGCAGCAGCGGTTTCGGCAGCGTTTTGGGAATACTCATCCATGTCATCGGCCAACGTGTCCAGGTAGCTACCAACGGAGATACTGTCCAGCTTGTCATTTGGGTCCTGAAGGCTGTCCCAGCTGCCCCGCCGCGAGGCTGCCTGGCTCTCCACCAGGCTGTACTGGCTGCTGGCCAGGCTGCTGCACCGGCTGGTCAGCGTGCTCCTCTCCTCCAGCAGCCACTTCACCGCCTCGATGCCCTCATTCACCACCACCAGCTGCTGCAGGATCTTCACGTCCACCGCTCGTAGGTAGGCCTGGCAGGGAGACAGAGAGTGCAGGGCTTTTGAGGGGACCAAGGTGACCCCGGTGGCTGAGGGCCCTGAGTCCCAGCCCAGCCTGGCAGAGTGTCACCATGGTGGCCACAGGTCTCCTGAGCTGCCTCATGAACAGCACTTATGTCACTGTCTCCTACAGGGACAGGGGTAAGCAAGGAACTAGAGGCACTGGGTGCAGATCTGAGCCCAGAGCATCCTCCAAGCCCTGGGAGGCAGCTGGCAGGGCAGGAGGGACCAGGCAGGAATGGGGAGGGACATTGCTCAGATCTGGCTGGACCATCAGCACCTCCTTGGGCTGTTTCCGCTGGGTCCCTTCATGCATTTATTTCCCCCTTCTAGGGTCTGATCCAAGCCTGGTGACAGTGTAACACAGCATGATTTGGAGCCTGAGACCCAAATCACTCCCAGAACAGGGGAGGATGGTGTGGGGGACAGGCACTGCTGATCACACCACTCGCCTTGCCGACTCCTGCCCCTCCGAGCCTGGGAGAAGCTCTTTGCAAGACTTCAGTTGCTGCAGAAACATCTGTTTTCCTAACGGAAAGCCCCACATGCCAAGACATTCCTGTCTGTGTGATACTGGCCGCCGAAAGCCACTGGATTTCCCCTACTCAGGACGCAAATATTTTGCCAGGAAAGGGAATAAAGTGGCGGCAGGGGGAGAGGGAGGGAAACCCATTGCAAGACAGGTACAGGCAGCCTGAGAGTGGTGGATGCCCACGGGCTCATTCACAAACACACACCATCCCCATTCCCAGCAAGCTGCAATGGAAATCCACACGGTCCCCCGGGATCATTTGTAAGCACAGCGCCCCGTCCCCAGCATCCGGTACCCTCAGTCACCCGCCCGCCCACGGGTGACCCGCCGGTCTCTCGAGACCCCTGTCTCCGGTCCCACAGCAAGAGCAGCAACAAAAGCATCTGAGGAAGGAGCCTGGGAAAACCCCAGCCAAGGTTTGGCACTTATGCCTCTCAATCCAGAGGACACGAAAAAAGGGGCAAAGATTTGTAGAGAACCGACACCAACCCCTCATTCCCTCCCCACGCTCCTCAAGCTGGATTTAAATAAAAAATAGCAGCAATGTGCCCAGACTGGGGCAGGAGCCAGCTTTGAAGTGCAGAAACTTCCTTTCTAGGCAAGTTATTTCAAAAACTGCCTACAATGGACTTTTCTGCACGCGTTGCTAAAGCATCTGGCCTTGGCAGGGAGAAGATGTGGGAGGAAGAAGTCTGGGAACCCCTGATGGGGGGGTTCCCCATTTTTCTCTGCCTCATGCAACTGTGGCTGTCAGAGATGCCAGGGGAGCCACCCTGAGAGCAGAGGGTGGGAAACTGCACCCTGCTTTCTATGCTGTTTGCTGAAAAGAGTCAACTTTTGATTTGCTGCTACTTCAGATCAGCCTGACCTCTGCCATTGCACTCCAAAAAAAACCCTCTCCAGCAAATCAAGGTTAGCATGGGAGCAGACCTAGGTCCAGCTGCTCCCTATATTCCTCCAGATGTGGTAATGGATGCACCACACCTACCCGTACCTATCCTAAAGCCCTCATGGTGCTCCCAGCACGTGCCCACCAGAATCCGGACCCAGGACAGCAGCAGCGTCCAGAGGGGAGGGAGCCAACAGCGGTCCTGAGTGCGTGGCAGGGGGCAGAGGAGACCAGCCTGGATCCCTGCTCCAGGCTGTGACACCCTGCACTGCTGCTGTGCCTCAGTTTCACTGTGTACATCCTGCAGCACTGTCCTCCTCCACATCCAGAAATGTCCCCCCTCTCTTTCAAAAGGGACCCTATGGGCGGGCGGTGCAGGGGGGACCATCATGCTCTTCCCCACACTCTCTATGGACAGGCAGAGGGGGGAGAACATCCCTCAGGGGGGGATATGGTCCCGCTTCCCTCCCTCTGGCAGGCACCATCTCCCTTCGAGATATCTAGCCCCAGGGATAAAACATCCTCCTTGGACCAGGTGAGAGTGGGAATTTGCTATCTTCTCCTCCCACTGCCCAGTCCTAGGTCAGCTTCTCCTTTGAGCACTGGGTTTGCAGGTCCCTGCTGGGGCAGGGTGGGGATGGGACATGGACAGATTTTGGTTCCTGTTCATGGGGATGGTGAGATGGGGGGAGCCCCATGCTGGGCTTTGGGCACCCGGATGCCATTCCCAAGCTGTTGACCTGGGTGTGAGGTGTCCCTGCTTCTTCACCGGCCGGTGAGAAGAGCCAGGGCAGAGAAAGGAAAAGCCCTTCGGAGCTGCAGTTCATAATGTGCGGCCAAAGCCAGGCCTCGCAGAACACGCGCTGACCCTGCCTGCACCTGGGCAGGGCAAACACGGCTGCTGCTTCCTCCTCCTCCTCCTCTGAGCAACCCAGGGCCCGCAGACCTTTCTCCTCTGGTCAGAGTGCAGCCTGAGAGCCGGCAGAGAGGGAGGATGAAGGCAGAGGGAGGATGAAAGCAGAGGGAGGATGAAAGCTTTTACACCGATGGGGAATACCAATCTGGCCGAAGTGTGGGTGCGGAGGGCTCAGGCTGAGTGGGCCCCAGCCCCCCGCGTGGCAGGCAGGGTTGCTGGCATATTTAGCCTGTTTCCCTATGGAAACGCTGCTCATTCCCTCCCGCTAGCGTCTCTGTGCGTGGGAGAGTCCCTTCCCCCAGCTGCACTTGAACCCATTGCCCAATCTCGCCACGTTTCCCGGAGGCGCAGGCATCGCCGGTATTTGCTCCCTCCGCAAAAAGAGGGAGGTGAGAAAGCTGCCACCGGCACTCCCACGGTCCCCGGGAGAGGCTGCCACCGGCGCCCAACCTTCTACTAGCCACTGGAGAAGCCCCAACAGGAAGTAAACCCCGGGAAAGTTCCCAGTGATGCTTGTGCCTTGTCACCCAGGGGGTGACACCCGTGG
>NW_020799109.1:10277761-10304284 GCF_003259725.1 Athene cunicularia
CCCCGCAGCCCAGCCCGCCCCCTCCCCCAGCCCCCGAGTGCCGGGATCCCTCAGCGACACCCGCCCTCCGCCATCGCCGGGGTCCCGTTGTCCCCCTGAGGGCTCTGGATTCCCCAGTCCTCCTCTCTCCCCCTGGGTGGTTGCCGTGGGCGTCCCACCCCGTGACTGGTGCTTCCCCCCCCCTGCCTGGCCCCGCAGGTGGTGAGGCTGTGCTCCAGCCAGGCCCCTGGCCCTGCCAGGCCCAGCAGGGGTGGGGGCATCCCCGGCAGAACTGTGGCCCAGCTCTAGTCCCCATGTCTAGGCCGGCAGCATCCCCACTGGTGGGGATGGTGCTGCTTCGCAGCCCCACTGCTGTAAGGGGCCCCGCGGGCAGCTATGGCTGGTGATGGCACCTCCATAATGCCTGCCAGTACGGGGCCTATCGCCAGCTTGTGCCTCTTGACCGCTTTTGTTTCCAGAGGTGGGAGTGGGCCCGCTGCACTGCAGTAGCCTCGCTAAGGGGCTGACTTGTGGCTAGTTCATGGCCTGTGGGTTCAAGGGCTTCCCAACACCCTGCTTAGAATCCTCCAGCAAAGCCTGTCCCCCTGGCTCGCTCTCTGTGGGCTGGGGGTGCTGGCAGGCGGAGAGGCTCCATGGGGCTTTTGGTTTTGGTGCCATTCATGGGCACTGCTTGTGCCAGGCCCTGTCTTTGCAGGGGAGATGGTTTGAAGGCACTCACCTCCCTCACCCAGCACCATCCCATCCTGGCAGGGAGCCCCGATGGACACGAGAGTGGAGCAGCACACATCCTGACCCCCACCCCACACGGCTGCCCCTGTGCCAGCCCCAGTGACTATGGACGAGTGGAAACCCAACCCTGCCATCAAGCCCCACAAGAAGCGGAGCTGGTACCTTGCCTGGAAATACAAGCTGATGAACCAGCGTGCGCTGCGGAAGCTGTGCCAGGTGAGTCACCGGCAGGCCTGCGGTGGATTAGGAACGATAATCTACAGGATTTACGAGTTTATGGAGCAGCTGCATGGATGGAAGTGGGTCTGCTGGCAGTCTGGGTGACTAACATGCAGGAGGAAGCATAATGTGTCCCCCAGAAAGCTACCTCTTGTGGCTTTGTGCTCATGCATGGAAAACTGCTGTGTCTAGCAGCTCATTTCAGCTGCAAATGGACCTGTTGGGTGACTGTGGCAGGAGATACAATTATCCAGGTATCCTTGAGAGGCTTGCAGCTAGAAACCTGACTCATTCCTCTCCTCCTGGTTCTGGACCCATGTCCAGTGTGACAGGGCTCAGCCTGCGGTGGGAAGCCATCCTTGCCCTGTTTGGTTTGCAAACCAAGCCTGGTATAAGGCACAACAGGTGGACAGAGAAAATAGGGCTGGGTAATGGGATCTTGTGCTCCAGAGGCAGCTGGCATCTGGGAAAGCTGCAGACCTGGTTGCTGAGCTGTAAAACAGCTAATGCTCAGCAGAGCCAGTGTCCCGGGTGGTGTCTGGGGGTGTAAAGACTGGAAGGGTTCAGCCCCATGGCAGTGAGCTGCAGAAAAGGGGCTGTTCCTGAGATGAGCAGAGCTCGTGAAATCTGGCAGCTGGTTGCTGTGGGAGGGAGCAGGGGAGGGTTTTGCATGTAAGGGCTCCCTGGGGAAGGAGTCTGCTTGGTCCTGCATCCCCTGGGGTGCTCAGGGCTTGGGGACAGGCGTCCTCATTCAGGCAGGTGTTGCTCATAGTCCTGGGGGCAATGGGCTAGAGCCTGCCTGCTGTCATTTATGTCCTTCATGGCACTGTTGTGGCTTAAAACACAGATGAAAATTGAATATCTAAACCAGAGCTGCAGGTGTGGGGTAGCCAGGTCTAGAGCAGCTGGGCCTCTTATCAGTGGCTCTGACTGAGCCAGCCTTGCTAGACCCAGCTGCTGGTCTCGCTTAGTGCTGCTTTGTTCATTCTGGTCACCAGGGCTGCTCCCCCGCATCTCCAGTACTGACCAGGGTGGAAGGTCTGGGCAGGTTGGTAAGGTAGCCAGCTTCTTGTCACAAGCCCAAGGCTCTGTTCATGCCTAATTAAAAGCTTTCTGTGCACAGATCCTGAAAGGTGCTCACTCCTGAGTCAACAGCAAATCAACAAGCCAAAATGCCATAGTGACATTTATATCGTCACGTTGTCTTATTGCTGGTTTTCCGTCTTCCTCTTCCTCAGTTACTTCTTGAACCCGTTTGGCTGCTTGGCTGAGATAGCAACAACACGTAGCTTGAGGCAGTAGCTGGCCATCTAGGACAGGGATCCTTTTAGTGCCTGTCACCAATGGCAGGCCTGTGTGTGATCTCAGCCCCATACCAGACCTCAGAGAATCAAGGGTCCTGGAGCTGAAAAAGGCACACATTTTTAGGAAGAAAGCTGCTCTGGGGTTGAGGGACAAGGGAGGAATCTCAAAATCACCCAAGACCTGTCTCAACATCCCCTTGCGGGGGCAACCAGGCTATGAGCAGCCTCCACCAACCTCTCCCCTCCTCTCCCTTGGTTGCTGTGACATCTCCACGCTGAGTCTTGAGATGCTCTGGAGAGGTTAATAGGACTCTGAACTTGCATGGCTGAAACTGGAAACCATCTGGTACGTCCAAAGTGTGGCTGGACCAAGGGGCCGGAGCTTTTGGGTCATGGGACTAATCTGTCATAGCACTCAGATTTGGGCCTCGGTGGAGGCTCTGCTGTGAGCTGGATGGGCCCTCCTGGCATGGAGACTGGTGGTGGAGCCCTGCAGCAGTGTTAGTTTTGGGGGTAACAGGTGCTCAGGGCTTTGTGTCTTGAATCCAATGGCAAAGCCTTCCCTCACTCTGTGACTATCCAGGGCAGCTTTTGGGCTCCCTGCTAGAGTCAGCCCTGGGACAGGGCTGTAGCTACTGGGCAGGGACTTTGTCCCTGTGCAGAGCCCCACGGCTGCCACATGCTGCTGTCACCTTTCCTCCATGAAGAAGCACCTGGGCCCTGAGTTACAAAGGTCCCTGGGCCAAGTAAAGTCAAATTGCTTCAGCAGAGGTCTTGGCTTTCAATCTTGCATTGCAGCTGAGTCCATCCTCTTGGCCGTGGCCAGACATGCTCTTGCAGCTTACGCCTACAGGTAGATTATGTCCCAACACGGGATGTTTATGGTCCAAGTCTTCCTGTGTGGCTCTGCCTCAGAAAAGGCCCTTTTAGTGTGGAGTAGCTTTTGATTTGCGCTGGGTCCAAATGCCAACAAAAAGACTGAAACTGAGCAAGAGAGAAGCAACATGGATTTCAGTAAATTACAGATGCTTATAGAAGTGTTGTAATCTTTTCTCCTGCCTCTTGGTCTAGGAGCAACAAGGCCATGGGCAACGGTGACGCTCACATTGGGGGTTCCCATGGACCCCTGCATAGCCCCTGGACCTTCCCATAGCCCTCTGTGTCAGCATCCACACAGATTGTTTCAAAGTTTGCTGTAGACAGTAAGGTTGAGGGCTGTTCTCTGTAGCCTGTGTCACAGTGCTGTTTCCTGCAGAAACTTCCTTTTGCCTTGCTTTAGTCATACAGCATCTCCTCTCCATCTGCATACCCTGAACATGTCCTCTGGTTGCACAGGGAGAAACAAGAGCAGTGATACTGCAGGAGAGGCAGAAGTTAAGGTTACTTTGGGAGCTGTAACTGAATTATCAAACTCTTTGCAGAGACCCCCAACCTTGATGCAGTGTTTTAGCAGGAATCTGTTTGCAGATCTGGAAGAGGGGATAAGTTGGAAGTGGGTTAATTCTCACGTATCAAGAAGTCAGTGCTTTCCAGCTGATGAAAGCATTTCACCGTAAAACTCGGTCACCTGTATTTCTTTTTATTTGCCTTTCCCCAGAAGGAAACAGGAGAAATGACAGATGCTTATGATCCCTTGCAAGATCTCCTGGGGTGCCCTGCAGCCTCTGCCAAGGGGGTGGGCTGATCTTGGGGTTGTTGTTACTTATAAGTTGCTAATGCAAAACATCTTGCCTTGCAGACAGGTGCTGTCCTCTTCCTGCTTGTGACTGTGATTGTGAACATCAAGCTGATCTTGGACACCAGGAGAGCTGCTTATGAGGAGGAAGAGGAGTCTGCACAGGACTATGGTAAGAGGCAGCATCTTGCTTTTCTTTGAAAGCCAGGAATCTGGAAGGATAGAAGTAATTTCTTTAAGTCAGGGCAAACTTGTGAGCAACTAGGGATGAAAGACGGGTCTGTGCATGTGGGTTTAACAAAAATTAATAGAAAAGGCTGTTCCCATTCCTGGTCTGTTTACTTAAGGCTTCAGACACTTGGCTTCAGAGGTCTGTGTAGGGATAGCTGGGGCCAGACCTGTTGCCATTTTGGATATCCCTTAGCTGCCATCCCTGTAGATTCTGACCCATGGCTTGTTGGGCTGGGATATCTGGTGGGCATGACCTTCTGGAGGCTGGGCTAGCACCAAGCAGGGACAAGGCAGAGGTGCCTTGGCTGGTTGAGACTGAGCATTTCTCCCCTATAGATGATGAGATGCTGAATGTGGAGGTCCCTAGGCACCCTGTCAGCAACAAGAAGGTCTTGGATGTCGAGGTGTACTCCAGCCGGTCAAAGGTCTATGTGGCTGTGGATGGGACGACGGTAAGTGATGGGTGCTGGCTGTCCCCATGAGCAGAGGGTGGATGGAGCTGAATGGGTGAAGCCTCAAGCAGCGGGTGGTGAAAGCGCTTTGGTGGCTGGCGAGGATGTCAGGAGTGATCCTGTTCCTGCCTACAATGCTTTGAAGGTTGTCCCATGTTGTTTTCTACTCTGGCATCCATCACTGCCATGAGCAAAGCCAAAATGGTACGGGAGAGAGAGACTTTCCTCTTGTTCAGGGGCTCTGCTGTGCTGACTGGGCAGGGAATAAGGTTTTGACAATGGTTCTCGTCACTTCTCTGCTTTCAGGTCCTGGAAGATGAGGCTCGGGAGCAGGGAAGAGGGATCCACGTCATCATCTTAAATCAGGCTACGGTAAAGCATCCCTGTGTGTCTGCATTTGTCTTTCTTACTGAGCAGTGCTTGTCCTTGGTCTTTAACTCTTGGGTGCATGAGGCAAAGAGAAGTCCCGAAGTGCTTGTTTGTCTGTAGTTTCTAGAACATGTCATGGTCACCCAGAGAGTCCCTGCAGTGTTTCTCTTGGGCTTTTCTGGCTGTCCTCAGGGAGCAGGCAGGGGAGGAGCTGTGAGGTTGGATAATGATGGCCCATGGACCTCAGTGAACTTGCCTTGGGACTAACTCCCTGGCATACCAGAAAAGTAACTCATTGCACTGCTCAGGGACAGAGGCTTCCAGGACAGATTTCCATAACTCTTCATGTCCTGGCCATGTAGCATTTAAGATGCACCTGACATTTGAATACCAACAGGGTCATGTGATGGCCAAGAGGGTCTTTGACACCTATTCTCCCCATGAAGATGAAGCCATGGTACTTTTCCTCAACATGGTTGCCCGAGGCCGGATCCTGATCTTCACCATTAAGGTATGTGACCATAGTGTCAAAAGAAAAAATCATCTTGAGTCAGGACACCCTAAAGCTCATCTGGGCAGTTGCCTCCTGAATGTCATTGGGCATTCCCAGGACTAAATGTCACATCCCCGCTGGGCTGTGCCTCCCTGACTGGATCATCTCCCATATCCTCTCACCCCCTCTTGTTACTACAGGTACTGCTGGGTGCCCAGCAAGGCAGGAGAGCAAAAAGCAGATGTGTCAGAGCCTGCAGCAATAAACAAGAGGTTAGGTGGAGAATGGACATGAGGAAATACAAGGATGTGGCGGGACCTTTCTGGGTCCCAGTTCCAGGCTTTACAGGGCACACTGTGGACTGTGCTGGCTTTAGGCTGCTGTGCAAGCAGCACTGTGCTTCTTCAAGGCTTCAGGTTTACCTGTGTGAAGTGTTGCTGGACACATGGCCCTGTTTGAGAACAATTTGGTCTCGAGGAAACAGCAGTCTGTGACTCTTCTGAGGACCTGCTCTGTGGGTCATGATGAAGCCACTGGCAGGTTTCATGGCACAGAGACCTTATGAACCTGCTCTTGAAGGTTTCTGGTTCAAGGGTAGGAGTGGGCCCTGTACCTCTTCGGTGTTGATGGGAGACTCTTTGTCTGCATCAGGAGCCAGACCTCAACTACAGGGTTGTGTTTTCTTCCAGGATGAAGGCTCCTTTCACCTCAAGGACACAGCCAAGAATGTCCTGAAAAGCCTGGGTAGCCAAGTTGCACCATTCCTGAGCTGGAGAGACATGTGGACATTTGTGGGGAAGAAGGGAGGTGAGTCTTGCACAGGCTGGGAGAGGATCCATGGCTTCTTTTTCTGGGAGGAGCTAGGTGAAGACAAACCCAGCCCATCCCCAACATGCTCTATGAGCAGGGAGCAAGCATTGATAGTGGCAGCTCCCTTCCTGGGTGTGAGGGAGGGAATGGAAGCAGAGCATGTCCCTTGAGCAGCTCACCAGAGGCCAGTGGGAAAATGTGCCAATCTGCACCTGAGCTACAGCCCCTGATTATGCCTTGACACAGTGGGGATGGGCCCTTCCACACAGTCCTGACCCTGTGTCCCTGCTCCAGGGGAAGTATACGGGGAGAAGCATGCCAAGTCACCCGCCCTCTCGACATGGGGTGACCCCGTGCTGCTGAAGACAGAAGTTCATCTGACATCTGTGGAAGGTAGGAAGTAAGATCTACTCTGCAGTGCCAGGTATCTCTGCTCTTGGTGTTTTTGAGTCAAAGCCATCTGTCTATTAGCAAGGTCCCAGCATGGATTTAAGGCTGTCTGAGATGGGGATGGTAACTTTTAAAATGGGGCCAGCTTCCCATCTTCCTGCTTCCATGGCAAGTCCAGGCATGATTGTTGAGAAGGCTGAGGGTGGGGAAGTGGGGACATGATCTGGCCATTTGTCACCTCTCCAAACCAGGTCTGATCCAGTCTTTTCTGTCTATTGGCCTTGAACATGGCCCATTGCTGCTCAGAGAGGCTGTAAGGTGGGGATGTCTTCTGAATGGCTCCTGTGGTTACATCTGCATCCAGAAGTGTTGCTTGTTTATAGTAATAAGGACTGCCTCGGTGATTGCTGAGCCTAGGGAGAGCTGTGCATGTGGCAGTGCAGCCTGGAGCACACAAGGTGAGGCCGTGGGGATGAGCGGTCTGTTTTTTCTCCTTGGTCCCTCCAGATGCTGAGTGCCACTGGCCTGACACAGAGCTGAACCGCCGCCGGAAGAGGTTCTGCAGCAAAGTAGAAGGTTACGGCAGTGTCTGTAGCTGCAAAGACCCTACACCCATTGAGTTCAACCCTGATCCTGTGAGTGCAGGGGCAGAGTATTCAGGGAAGGCTCCAGGAGGGAGGGCTGGGCTGGACAAGGTGTGTTTGCAGCTCAGATGCAGAGCCTTGTCCTTAAGTACCAGCTGAGTGGTGAAAACTGCCCCTGGGCAAGCTCTTAACCCCAGCAAAGGTAAGGTGAATACACATGGTCAGGTCATGCTGGGGAAGGGAGTTCCCTTGTCCTATGTCTGCCCTGAGCTGCCAGGTTACCATGGCTCTAGAGACATCAGCATACGCAGCAGAGCCTGGACAGAGCAGCTATCATGGCCTTTGGGCTGCCCTTGGCACACTGCTGAAGGGTTTAGACAAAGGTCTCTGAGTGGATGCAAATTGGGATTTGGGAGCTAGGTCAGAGGTGGGGCGAATGAGGGAAGATGGCAGGGTTTCCAGCTGTGCTGAGTGGAGTCCTGCCTGGTCGGCGTGGTCCTGAGCAAGGGGTAGGACTGTTCAGCTCTGCTGTTTAACAGCTGCTTTCAGTAGCATAGAATCATTTACTCACTGAGGTTGGCATGGCCCCACTCACACACGTTGTTCTCTTCCAGCTCAAAGACAATAAAGTCTTTGATGTGCCTGTAGCTGTTATTGCAGGGAACCGCCCCAACTACCTGTACAGGTAAGCTCTTCCAGGGGACAGGCTTCTCTGCTCTGTGCCACAAGGCCAGGCATGGCCCAGGCCCTCCACTTCATCCTGCTGGCAGGATCTAGCCTCCTGCTGGGGTTGCACGAGAAACATGGGCAGAGCTGCTTGGACAGCAACCAGGGTCCTTGGCCACGGGAAGGGGAAGAGCCCAGGCGTAGTAGGTCCTGTTCCCTAATCATGCACACTTTCCCCCACACCAAGGGATCCATACCCCTCTGCTGAACATCCTGGGCCCACTGGGGCTGTGTTGGGCTCAGACCCCCTCGATCTCTCCCCAGGATGCTGCGCTCCTTGCTGTCGGCCCAGGGTGTCAATCCACAGATGATCACAGTCTTCATCGATGGGTATTACGAGGTGAGAGCACTCCCAGAGGTCCCTGTAGCCAGGTCCTTGGTCCCCCAGTTGAGAGTATGTGGTGCTGGCTCCATCCTTGGTGGGTGGCAGGCCATGAGTCCCTTCACCCTTCCTTCTGCATTGGGTTACACTGCTCCTCACCTGCTTCTACACAAAGTTGGCCAGCTTAGCCAAGCTGTGGGCGTGGATAAAGCTGCCTTGGCCTTTCCCAAAGCCCAGGGTTAACATCCCCGTGTCGGAAGGGGGCTGATGTGCAGGAATGAGGCAGTTATGCTGGGCTCTCCCCATCCCCTTTTCTTGCCTGATGAGTGTCACCAGCCCTTTGAGCAGGGTCTGGGTGTAACACCTCTTGTCCAGCTCCCTCGCATGAAACGGAACAAACCAGTCCTGTCGTGCCTGTCCAGCTCCACTCTCAGTAAGAGGTGGAGACCCAAAACGGGCTGTTTTCACAGGCTCATGAAAGCTGAGGCCAGGTAGAGGAGAGCTGACCCTTTAGAGGGCAAAGACCTTTCCATCAGCTCAACCTTTCAAAGGAGGATCCCACTGCAAGCCCTGGCTCTCTGGCAGTGGGATGTACTCTGGGACAGGCATGTGGGATCTTAGCAGGTCTCAGGAGCTTGCTAGCTCTCATCTCTGCAGCAACCCATGAAGTATTCTTGGTTGCCTTGTGATGGAGGTGGGGAAGGGAACAGTCTGGTTCCCTTACAGGCCTCTCCCACCACTGCCAGGCTGTGGGGCTGGGGGAGCTGGTTTGTTTATGCAGGCTCTCACTGCAGCACATCAGAGTGGTTAAAGATAGCAGCATCCATTGCCATGGCAACTGGAGCAGCATCCCTCAGCTACGAGGGGGCAGTCTGGATGCTTGTGCCGCCATGGTGGATACCAGGAAAAGGGGGAATGGTTGGTGCAATGGGAGCTCCTTCTCTTTTCTGTGGCTAGGAGGTGGGATGGTGATAGTAAGGGGATGGAGAAGGCCTTGGTGGGGCCTTCTTTGGGTGGAGATATGTCAACCCAAATATGTATTACTTCTGATCCCAGTGTAGATGTGCTTGATCAGAGGGGTCCCTTTCCTGGCAACTGCGAGAGATAATGAAGTTGATTGTGGTCTTGACATTAAGCAGCTAGTAGGTGTTCCTGGCTGTGCCTGTTTTCTTCCTGCACTGTAAATGGGGGACTGGGAATTTGGGGCCTCTCAGATATTCTTGTATACAACTTTGGGTCTGCAAACTAGCAGGGCTAACAGAAACTTATGGCAGTACTTAAGGGCTGAAGGTCCAAGAGGGTTTGGTGAGTTCCTTGCTGCATGGTCTACAATACAGCATCATTTTGAGCCTCGCTTGCCTCCAAGAAGACAGCCACATGCAGGGAATCCCACAGGCACGTTGTTGTTGTCACAGGGAGTTGACACTGGCAGAGGGTGGGGAGAATGTATCCAGACCCACACTTTTGATGAGCTTTGTACCTTTCCGTTGCAGGAGCCGATGGATGTCATAGAGCTGTTTGGCCTCTCAGGAATCCAGCACACACCCATCAGCATTAAAAATGCCAGAGTTTCCCAGGTGAGAGACCTTTCCCAAACTCTGCGACAGTTATTTCCTGGGACCTGAGATGGGATTCAAGGGAGGCAGGCTTAGCCCTGCATCTGTGCCAGGTTGATGCTAACACAGGCAATGATCTGTCTTTTCTTGTAGCACTACAAAGCCAGTCTGACTGCAACCTTCAACCTGTTCCCGGTGAGTGAGGCCACTGCCTGCGCCCTGTCTAGCTGCTTGCCCATCAGAGCAAGACAGAACAGGGTTTCCCTGGGAGAGTGGCATCTGTGGACCCCATCTCACAGGAGCTGGAATCAATCTTCTGGGGCAGGGAGCAGCACAGACAGGGGATGCTGCTTGGTGTCTGTTCTGTCCTGTTCCTCTCCATCCTTCTGACATTCTCCTTGCTCTACAGGATGCTAAATTTGCTGTGGTTCTGGAGGAAGACCTTGACATTTCTGTTGACTTCTTCAGGTAAAGCTGTGGGTCCCTGTTTGGGTGGGGCATTTCCTAGAAGCTCTCTGGCTGCTCAGGATCCCTGCCACGCTGTAGCTCACCTGTCTGAGGCTGAGCAGTCCCCAGCAACAGCCATAACTGACCTCTGCCTTCAGAGAGGTTTGAGTTCTGGTGCTCAGTGCAGGGTGACTTCGGGGGCTGGGATCTCTTCCTGGTTTTCTATTTGGGGACGCCGATCCATTCTGTACACACATGGCTGGAACTGCCCCATAGCAAGAGGACAGGGACAGTGTCTTAACAGGGCTCATGTTTCTTCTTAAGGAAGAGAGACTCTAATGGAGCAGGAGACAATGTCTCCATTATGAGATGCAACTTAGCTTGCTTGGATGCTCCTCCCCTGATCTCACACCAGCATCAGCTACCTCAGCAAAAGAGATGAGTTAAACAGTCCCAGCTGTTCAGGGTGGCTCGTCTCCTCAAGGAGAATTTGCCTTAGTTTGTGTGAGGGAAAGGATGTTTGACCAGGGACTGGGCAACTCTTTCCTCAGCTTTCTGAGCCAATCGATACACCTTCTGGAGGAGGATGAGAGCCTGTACTGCATCTCGGCTTGGAATGACCAGGTGAGTCAAGGAAGGATGGCGGAGCACAGATACCTCTGCCCTGTGCTGTTCCCATGTCAGGCTGGAGTCCAAGTTCTGTCTTTAAAGCAGGGTGTCCCTCCCACTATCATCCTAAATGGGTCTGTCTGCCCTGCACTGTTCAGAAGTGCCTCTGCAAATCACTGTCCTGTCCCTGCCATGTGCTTCCTGGTGACTGTCCCCTGCTCCCCAGGCTTGGGAGCCTCAGTGGAGCAAAATCCCTCCTTTTCTGGTGGGGTAGGGGTGCATTCAGGGTGCTGAATGCTCCCCATGACATCGCAGGGCTATGAGCACACGGCTGAGGACCCCTCGCTCCTGTACCGTGTGGAGACCATGCCAGGCCTGGGCTGGGTGCTCCGGAAGAGCCTGTACAAGGACGAGCTGGAGCCAAAGTGGCCAACCCCTGAGAAGGTGAGTACCTGAAAGGGACCGTATCTTCTGCACACCCCCATCTCTGTCCATCAGCCATCCCTGATCATCACCCAGTCCCTGTATGTGCAACTCCTGGAGGAGCTCAGGCTCTCCCTGAGCTTCTACTGGGAAAGATGCCCAAGAAAAATGGATTTGGGACAGACGGTAACTTGAGGACCACATAACCAGCCACAGAGCTGGTTGAAACAGCCCAGGCAGGCTGGGGCCGAAGGGGCTAGAGCTGGTGTGGGCAACCAGAAAGGTCCCTGGATGACAACACTACCAAATCATGTCCCCAAACTTGAGTGTGAATGGCAGTTTCCCCTCCCCAGCTCTGGGACTGGGACATGTGGATGCGGATGCCCGAGCAGCGGAAAGGCCGGGAGTGCATCATCCCTGACATCTCGCGCTCCTACCACTTTGGCATCGTGGGGCTCAACATGAACGGATACTTTCACGTGAGTGAACTCCCTCAGCACCCAAGCCCTGTCCTGGTGCTCAACTCTGACTCAGCGACCTTTCCAGGTAGCAGGTGTACTTGAGGTGAGCTCCAAGTACTGCTGACTCCTGACTGAACCGTTTTCCTTCCCTCCCTTCTCTCTTACTCCCAGGAAGCCTATTTCAAGAAGCACAAGTTCAACACCGTTCCAAATGTCCAGCTTAAAAATGTGGAGAGGTGAGTGCTGGTCAGAATAAGATCTGGATGAAACAGTTGCTTGACCTGACCCATGTCCCCTTCTGCTGAGGACATGATCCTTCCTTCTGGAACAGCCATAACCTTCAGCCCCCACAACCTCGCCTCTGCTGGGGAATCCTTGCAGTGGTTTTTGTGAGGTTGGGGCTCAGCTACCTTGTGTTCCTGGTGGACATGTTGAAGGGTCACGTTTTTGCTGCTGCATGCATGGCAGTCCCTGCTCTCCGTTCGTTGGCTCCAGCCTGCCTTTTAGTGTTACACTGGGGCAGTCTTAAATTTGGATCATCTTGGGATGTTCCCTGCTTATCAAGCTGTCTGACTGTGCCCTGATCTCTCTGTCCTCTCCTCCTTCCACAGCTTAAGGAAGGATGCCTACGAGACTGAAATTCATCGGCTTCTGGGGTAGGTGCCTGCAGAAACGTTTGAGAAACCATGAGGCACACTGGGTGAACCAATTGGGATAGAAAAAAGGGTGGAGGTGGCCCTGGAGGCCCCAGCCACTGCTTGCCTGTCTGAAGAACAGTGGGGAGAGGGAGGAGGTGGGGTCTTCTCTTACCCCTTGTTCCGTTTCCACAGTGAGGCTGAGGTCTTGGACCACAGCAAGAACCCCTGTGAGGACTCCTTCGTGCCGGACACCGAGGGCAGGGTCTATGTCATGTTCATCAGGATGGAGCAGGAAGCAGATTTCACCACCTGGACACAGCTTGCCAAGGTGAGGCCCCTGACATGGCCCATCCTCACCCCTGCGCTGGTCTTGGCCTCACTAGGAAACATCTGGCTGTTGTTCTTGGGTTTGCCCTTGGTATGGACACAGCTCAGCAAATGGATTCTTGCTGTCCTTGGGTGATGTTAAAGCCCTTGGTGTTTATAGAAGGCGCTGGGTCACCCAGGGCAGATGCTTGGCTCAGTGGAGAAGATACGTTTTGTGACCTCCCTGTGTGGGAGCTCAGGGCCTGAGCTTGTCTGTCTGATAGCTTCCATCGCTCACCTGGAGGTGATGATCAAACCCCATGTCCCGAGGCAGGGATGGGAGCGGGTTCCCCCTCTCCTCTCACTGGTGGTGGCTGGAGGGGTGCTGCCCTGTACCACCCCCATCGAGGGTCAGCCCTCTGCTGTGTTTCGGTGAGGGCAGGGGTGGTGGCTCTTTCCTTGCCAGGGGACACCTGGCCCTAGTGTCTGTCCCCAGGTTCTGATGCCTCTTCCTCCCCCCCCCCCATTCCTAGTGCCTCCACATCTGGGACCTGGATGTCCGTGGGAACCACAAGGGGCTGTGGCGGCTCTTCCGCAAGAAGAACCACTTCCTCGTGGTGGGGGTCCCTGCCTCCCCCTACTCGTGAGTATCTGGGGGCACAGCGATCTGGGTAATGCCCCCATCCTCATGACTCTATCCCCTGCCTGGCGCACTGCATCATCCACTTCTGTCCCAGCGCAATCCTCGGGTGTACCACTCCCCTTCTTAATTAGTGTGGTGGGAAGAGGGGACAGGATACATACACAGGGCTGGAGAATGCTCCAGGGGGAAGAAGATTATGCCAGGAAGGCCAGGCAGTGCTGTTGAGAGTAGGGTCCTGAGGGGGACCACCACCCCTCCCTGCTCCCATCCAGCCTCCTCACCTGCAGGTCCAAGAAGCCCTCGTCGGTGACACCAATCTACATGGAGCCCCCCGCCAAGGAGGAGGGGGCGGTGGCAGTGCCAGCGGTTGCTGCAGCAGAGCAGACGTGAGACTGGCAGCTGGGAAGTGAAGGGGACCGGGGAAAGACAGAGACCCCCACGGTGCAGAGTTGACAGCAGGTCTCGGAGGCTGGTGACTGGACACGGACTCCCATTTCAGGCTGCAAAATGAGATCTTGGGCTCCCTCCAGCTCCCTATTGTGCTCTCCTCCTCACAAAGGGACAGGGTCCTTCCCTGTACATATGTCACCTCCCATCCCAGGAACTTCTTTTTTTTTTTTTTAACACAGACTCTTTACTAATACTGCTCCTTTTGCCCCCTGGCTGGGCAAGGCTGGAGGAAGGAGATGCTCAACTGGGGGCTAGAGGAGGCCTTGAGAAACACCTCCCTTTTTGGACTCCATGTGTCCTGAGAAGGCAGCATGTTCATGGTCAAGTGCTGCAGCCTACCAGCTGGGTGCTATTTATTAACTCTTGCCTGGCTGGCTTTGTGCCCAGTGGTGAATGCAGTGGTGAAGAAGGGATCTTCCAGTATCTCTTCTATCTCCTGCACTATGGATGCACCTTGAAGACTGTACGCTGGGTCGGACATCTCCCCGCACACTGGCTTCACTTCTTGGGCTGCAGTGACTGGTGCAGCCCAGCTCACAGGCAAAAGGGAATGCTGAAGGGGAGCTGAACCTGCTGCGGACATGTAGGGGACACCCCGTACCCAGCATGAGGGTGGTTAGGTGCCCCTTTGCTTTCCCTGCAGTTCTGGGAGCTGGAGATGACGATAGATGGAAGTGGAGCAGGCTGTGAGCTGTGGCTCAGACCATCCTCACCCACCTTCTCTGTGGGGAGCAGCCCTGCCCCCCGAGTCATGGGAGAGGGGGTGAAAGTGCCTTGCAGAGTGAGATGGGAGCAGCCAGTGGGCATCCCTCTGGCCATGGGCAGGATGGACCCAGGTCCTCTGGAACAAGAGGTGCTGTGCTCTGGCATGGGCCTTGGCTGTGGTACCGTACCCTGTCTCTCCCTCTTCCCTGGCAAGGTACCCCCAGCTTCTGCTGAAGGCAGAGGGTTTCTTCTGAATCCCCACCCTTACTGTGGTATGTTGCTAGCAGGGAAGCTGTGAAGTGAGCCAGGATGGGCAGCCTGGCTCTCCTGCTGTGGTAGACCCCTTGTGCAGAGGGAGAGTGAAGGGGAGGGGGTCCCTGGCCCCTCTCCTGTGCCTTAGGAAGGACCCCAGGGCCCCCTCCCAACCCAGCTACTCAGTACTAATGTGTCATCCCCCCCTACTAGGGGTAGTCCTGCTCCCCTTGTTCAGTACACCTCCCCCTCTCATCCATGCAGCCAGAGATCCAGGTCCTCCAGCCTTGGGCAGGGATGCTGCACTCTGGCTTGCCCTTGGGAGGAGGATTTGCTGCTCAGCCCTTTCTCTGTGGTCACAGGGACTCTTCCCCTTCATTTTTTCATTGTCTACACTACACTAACTTATTTATTTATTGCTTTTGGAAAGGGGAGGATAGCAGGAAAGCAGCATGGAGAGCTGGCAGCCCCCAAGCTGCACAGGGGACTTGAAGGTTTGTCTCTTGACCCCCTGGCTCCAGCCTCAGTTCCCCTCCTTTCTCCCTTGCCCAGCATAGGAATGAATAGTTGTGAACCCGGGAGATCTGCTCCTCCTTGGCCAGACTGAGCCCTCTGTGACACAGCACAGCTCTAGCGTGACTGCAGGGACTCTGACCCTCATGGTCCCCTGCATGCCTGCCCCATCAGCAGAGATGGGACAGAAGCAAAAGGGGAACAAGAGGGTGCAGGCTGGCACTCTTGAGACTGTGGTACTGGGCTTGGGTTCAGCGTTGCCCACCTCTGCCACCCGCAGCACTGCCCTTCACTGGCACTCAGCTGGAGCAGCCCATGGGCAGGAGGCCTTTGTGCTGGCCCTCGGGGTAAAGCAGGTCCTTTCAGTGTGGTGGGAAAGGGACTTGGCTTCTTCCTGGGGAAAGCAGCTTGCTCCCCATACCCTGCTTTGGAAAAACTTCCATGGCTCTCCACCATGATGCCCTTTCCCTGGCATCTCTGTTCCCAAGGCCGTGTTTCCCTTCTTGAAACTAAATGCATCCCCTTTCCCTTCTTTGGCAGGGCTCAGGCTCAGTTTCCTCCTGGGGCTGGGGAAGATGGTCCTATGGATAGGGAATGGCTAAACACGAGTTCCCCTCTCCTCTGCTGCCCACCCTGCAGCGACCAGGGGGCCGTGGCTCCCTGCTCTCAGCAACAGCAGGACTGGACTTCACCAGTGGGCTTCAAGCTCCCTGTCTCTGCACACCACGATGGGCCTGGTGGGTGCTGTTCTCCGTCCCTCCCCGTTCCTCCAGCAAGGCTCCAGTGTGGTGGCTGTGGTAGGGCTGGGTGCGTGGGCATCCCCAGGGCTTGCCGCTTTATGAATCGAATTATTTTTTCAGAAGTAAACATTGCAAAGCTGTTGAGCCTCATGCATTTCATAGCTGGCCTTGTACATGGCCCAGGACTGGGGCCCCAGGCTCTGGCCACCTGCCTGGAAAGGACAGACCCCTGTCCTCTGGTGTCTCACTCTGCCCCTGTGCACCTCAGGGCTAGCTGTGGGCTAATGGTGGCCCAGTGCCCTGTGGCTCCAGTGCCAGCAGAGGTCCTCCAAGCTGTGCTGTGCAGTGCCAGAGCAGCTGGTGCAGGTTTGTAAGCTGTTTCCTCAAGCTTTATCACTTTTATCTTCAGTTCAGCAACCGATGGAAACTCTGACTGGCTGCTCAGGGCCTCTCACTTGGTGTAACCAGCACCTCCAGTTGCCATCCCCGGAGAAATACAGACTTGTGGCCCTTGGCTCCTGGCTTGGTGTCCCCTTGGGGGTCAGCAGGGTCAAGTGGCTGCTCATCCTGGGCTGGGGGCAGCAAGCAGCCTGGTGCCAGCCTGAGCCCCACAGTGCTGGGCTGCATTTCAGGTGGATCTGGGTGTCTTTCCTTTGAGGGAAATGAGGTCTTGGAAGAAGGAACCCCTGGCCAAGGTCACAGCAGAAAGACAGGAGACTAGCTGGAGTGGATCAGGCCCCTTCCATTAACCAGCCATGGCTGCAGCTGAGACCTGACACTTCAGGTCATGTCACTGCTCCTGAGCTGTTCAGCCCCTATCTGGTTGTGGCTGGGGGTGGCAAAGCATAAGCAGGGGCTGAAGGAGGGACCTTCAGCAAAACCACTTCTGCAGCTCAGCAGCCTTTGCTCCTCCCTGCAGGGGTGGGTGCAGGCGGGGGTGAAACAAAGCGAAATGAGGAGCAGGCTTGGTCCTGCCCTGAGAAAAAAGAGCTGCAGAGCCTCTGGGTCAGCCCCGTGAGGGTGCCTTTTGCAGGAAGCCCAAGAGACCACCCCAGACTTCAGCCCCCGTTGGGCGGAGGGCTGGGGGTACACCGATTTCTGGGGCAAAGACCACAGGGCCCAAACAAAACTGCAGTGGGCGAGTGTCAGCCACCAGCATGGACCAGCTGCAGCCTGATCCCTGCAGCCAGGCTGGGCTTCCTAGGTGGCTGCCACCCCCTCCTCTGAACGAGGCACAGCTTTCAGGGGGGCACCCCCTTGGCAGAGGCTTTTTGCCCAGCCTCAGGGCCTTTGCTTTGTGGTGCTGGAGCAAGTTCTCACTTCCTGGCAGCATCCCCATCCACCTCCTGCCGAGGCCAAACCCTGTGGTGCTGAGCCCCTGCCAGGGTGCTGTGGGCGAGGGGAGGATCTGGCCACTGGGACTGATACCCATGGGCAGAGCCCTGCAGGGTGATGTGGGCTCAGGTTTGAGAGCCACCACATTGTGCCCACCTCGAGGAGCCAGTATTTGCAAATTGCTACCTTCATAGGAGCAACCCCTCCCAAAATGTAGGGATGATGCTAGGAGTAGGTTAACCCCCTCGAAAGGGAGTGCCTGTGCCAGGCTGATGGGGAGCTTCAGCTTGTCAGCCCTAGGTGATGGTGATGCCAAGGTTCACTGCCTAAGAGGCTCAGTCTCAGGGAGCTTGTTAGAGGAGCCGGGTCACTCCCCCTCCTGCCCTTTCTCAGGGTCCACTCACCTCCTGGCTCAGACCACAGGTGCTGGAGCATCCAGGGGTGTCTGGGAGCTGGCGGGCACCTAGGCACCTGCCCTCCCTGGGAATACCCACTGGCTCCCAGGGCTTGGCCCCACGCAGGAACCAGCTTTGGAACATGTTGCCCAAGTTGCCGGTTCCCAGGTCTTGCACAGCCCCCCGCAGCCCCCCCGCAGCCCGCCCTCCCCGGCTTTGTGCAGCCGTACAAAGGGGAACCTGTCCGGGCTGCTCTGCGTCCCAGGAGCTGGCTGATAATTAAACAAAAGCAAAATAGCCTTGGCATGAAACTTGACCTTTCCAGAGCTTGGAGGGGGGAAGGGGAGTTTTGCATCATTTCTAGTGGTGGTTATTTTTATGTATTATGCTTTTTTTCTGGGGATCTCTGTGCTGGGGGAGCAGGGAATCCCTGTGCTCTGACAACAGGCTGGGATGTGGGAGGCAAAGTCCAGGCTGACCATTCCCATAGCACATCGATCCCTCTGTGCTCTACAGATGGAGGGACACACCCTCCAGCCAGCTTCCTTCGGGATAACAGAGACGGTCCTCTCGGATGGAGGAATCTCAGCGCTGGAGGGATGCCAGTGCCAAGGGTGTGTGTTGGCCTCATCCCCATCCCTGTATGAGAGGGAGGCAATGATGCTGCACCCAAGCCACCTTCATCCCAGCTCAGGGAGCTGATCCCAAATTACCAGCACCTTCTGCTTTATGAAGAACCCTGCAACACCGAGGTGCCTGAACTGCTCCCAGGAAGACACTCTGCTTGGCTTCTCCCCTTGGCCCCCCGCTGTGGGAGGTCCCTCCCCTGGGCACAGCCCGTCCCCATCCCCTGCTGCACCTCCCGGCATGGGGCTGCCACCTCCTGTGCCCACACCCAGCAAAGCCTGGCAAAGAATTAATCTTCAACTGGCTACATGGGATTGTTGCCATGATGGTTATTACGCTGTGTCCTGCCTGGTGCAGCGTTAATGATTAACGGCCCAGGTTCCATGTCAGCTCCTGCGTGCTGCCTTTTGAATTGCCCTTCTGTCGCCTCCTCTGATATCCCGACAAATAACCAGGGCACGGAGCTGCCCGGAAAGCACCCTTGGCGCTGGGTGGGCACCTGGGATGTTTTATCTCTGGAGCAAGGAGGAGGAGGGGAACCAGGGAGGAAGACTGTGCAGAGGAAAGGGTGCATTGCCTCACTTCTTCCCCTAGGTCAGCCTGTGCCCTTCGAGGATGTCCTCTCCTCCCAGATCCGCCTGGCCAGGCTGTTACAGTGGGCGGGGGGAAATCCCCCGGCGGGTGCTCCTTGGGCAGCTGATGCCAGATGAGTTTGCTTTTGCTTCCCATTCGCTCCCTTCATCAGTAGAAGCCCAAAGAGCTGAGATTCTTCTTCCCTCTCATGACAACTCTGTCCCCCACCAAAGCTAATTCCCAGGAGGCAGCTGTTTCCTAAAGCGCTGGGTGCTGCCTGCTCCCTGCCAGCACACACCCCTCTGCCACGCAGGGTTTTGCCTGTTGTGCCCCAGGGCAGGCGATCCGGGTGGTAAAGGCACGCTGCAATTCACCTGGCACTTTGGCCCATGTGCAGAACCCACCACGGCAGGGCAGCGGGTGTGCAGGCACCCCACGGGGCTGCTGGGCGGGTGAAAGGCAGTTCTTCAGACTCCCCATATGGCCAGGAGCTCCAGCCCCTCGTTCTCCCCACCCTGTGCCCACGGGGATGCTGCCAGAAGGGGCCAGATCCATCCCACCCAGCCCAGCCTCCACCACACACCAACAACCCCTTGCTTACTGCTTCCGAGGGTGAGGGTGCAGCTCATCACCTCCCCAAGCCGGGAGAGGAGCAAACCCAACCCAGGAGAAAAACAAAGTCTGCCCCCAGGCCCAGCCCTTGGCTCCTGCTTGGCTCTGCCCATCCCAGAGGGTTTCAGCCTGTGCTGGTGCCGCCTGGCCAGTCTGGTTGGCACCCACACGGGGGTTATTGCTCACGGGGGGGGGGGCACAACCCATGGCCAGGGAGCACTGAAGGTGAGCGGTTGGAGAGAGCAGTGACCCAGGCTCGGACACACGGCTGGGTGCTGCCCACTGCCTGCAGTCCCTGCTAGGGAGACTTTACCCTCGTTTTTCCCCCACTCTGTGTCATGGGTGAAAAAGAGGAACCCCCCCACCCCAGCACACACACCCTGTCATGTCAGCTGCTCGGATATCTCGAGTCCAAGGACACCTTCCCAGGGGCAATAAGGAAGTTTCTGTTTGCTACCACGTGCCCCCAGGGACTTTTTGGATTCAAATGACACAACTATCAGCTTTTGGGGTGCTGCCAGTCTGGGGAATCAAGCAAGTCTAAGGGTTACAAGGTGCAGAGATGCCTGGTGACACCTGCATGGATTGGTGGGGACGGTGGTGTGCTGGGATGCGTCCCAGGGCTGGTGGGAGACCAGCAGGGATGGGGTGGAGTATCCTCTGTGGAGCTCAAAAGTTCCAGCAATGCCTGGGCAGAGGGAAGCGAAGTGCAAGGGCACAGTGGGAGAACAGGGGCAGCTGCACCAGCCGGGTTTACCCACCACTACCCCGCTGATGCCCTTCAGCTGCCAGGGGAGCAGAGAACCAGAAAGGGTGACAGGGAGGAATCGTATCTGGGAGGAGAAACTGGTCCTTCAAGTTTTCCCAGCAGGTGGAGAGGAGGAACTAAGCTGGTGGTTGCACGGTTATTGCCAAAACTCAGCACCACAGAAACTGCCTGTCCTGTCCTGGAGAAACCCCATGGCCTGGAAGAGGTGTGAAGCCAGGAGCCTCCAGCCAGCCAGGCATCACCCCTAAGCCCGCTCGGCCCCACAAGGGTGATGGCAAGAGGGTGTTTGCCAGGAGCTGGCTTTGCAAGGCAGCCCCAAAAAGAGGATGCAGAGGAAGACAAAGCCAGACCAGGTGTGCCCCATGGTGCCCAGCTCTGAGCCAACCGGCTCCTGGGCACCACGACGCCTCTGGGAAGGGCTCTGGGCAGTGCTGGGCTCCAGGCGGCTCTGCGTACTCAGAGTGGGAAAAGCAGAATAAAAGCCCCTGACGTCACCCATGAGGTCACTAGTTTATGGTGAAACCAGGACCTTCACCTGTCCAGCGAAGAGGAGGAAGAGGCAATTTCCTGGCAGCTTTTCCCCCACACCTTGCCGTGGGGCAGGGCCAGAACCCACGTCCCCAGGGCTGACTCACCCAGGGTGGGGAGCAGGTCCCCGCACCCGTCCTGCTGCCACCCAGCTGCTCCCGCTGACGTGCTGGGTGCTGGATGGCGCTGGGGAGATGCCAGACCCCAAGGGCCCACAGCAGTGCCCCAGTGCAGCCCCGTACCCAGTGTGGGAGCTGATAAGGGGCTGCCACAGCAGGCACGGAGCAAGGTGGTGCACGGGGAGGCTGTTTGCCTACTGGCCTCCTGCCCCGCTGCTAATCACCCCGTCCTTCACCACGACTAACACACAGCCCTTGTGCTCTGCCCCACAAAAGGGGAGGTAGGGAGCCTCATATCAAAAATGGGGTGAAGCAGCCCTCGACAACCCACCCCCGAAACCACCCATCTTGGCCTCGCCTTTGAAATGGGAAACTGAGGCACGGCATGGGGATGCTCAAGGTGGGGTGGTGCCAAAGGCAGGGGAGAGAGCGATGCTGGGGAAAGGGAATGTCTGGAAACCTCCAAGTCCACCCATGACCCCCCACTATCCCCATACATAGAGGGACTGTGGTGCACCATACAGGCAGTATGGGACAATGCTGAGGGATGGAGATGGTCGGAGATGGGGCTGGCAGAATCTGGTCCCCCACACCCCCCCAAGAAAGGCCAGTCCTGCCTTTCAAGTCGAGCTGTTTCTCCGTCCATGAACCTCCGTTGCTGAGCGAGCAGCGGCTGTTGCGGAGGGCAGGACAGGTTTGCAAGGCTAATGGTAGCCTCCGCCGCTCCCCAGCTGTTGTGCAAACACCGGGCTGCTTGTTTCCAAGCACCCAAGCAGGTGAGGAACCGCAGCAGAGGGAGGGCACGCAGGCTGCGGGCAGGGCTGTGCTGCCTGCATGGGGCTCAGGGCATGGGGGGGGGTGAAAGGCGAGGCAGCCCCCAGCCCTGCTGCACTCCCCCAGGCAGAGGCTGCTTATTGAAGGCTGAAGAAAATAAATTGTATCCAAGATTAAAAATATATTTGTTTTTTCTTTACAGCATGGAGAGGGGCTCAGCCATGAAATGACAAGGGGTAAGGGGTAGCCTTGGCCACCGCAGGACCAGGAACCAACAAGGCTGTGCTTCATGCCAGGGCAGGGCGGGGACCAGCCAGCACCTCTCCTAGGGGCCAACACGGTGATAGGGTTAAGGCTCTCAGAAAATAGATGTAGAGGTAGATACATCCCCATGTGAGGGTGTAGTTACCACCTACACCACCTTGGCTGAGCACCTGCCCCAGTTCAGCAGAGGAAAGCAGGGGGGCACTGGCCAGCCCCCACCTGGGGACACAGTGGGGACAGCGTGGGAGAGGTACAGTACATGGCTGCAAGGGTTTAATCAAGACATCGCTGTGCCACTGCCAGATCAGCAGCCCTGACCAGCCCCTGTGCTGCTTTATCTCCTGCTGGCATTGGCTAAACAGATGAAGCAGCTTTCCCCCTACACACCCCCCTTCCAAACACCCCCTAAATCTCTATGTACAGACTCAGTGTGCCATATCAGTACAAAAATATACACATAAACTCTACAGATCCCAGATCAGTAGATCGAAACATAGCTATAAATCACAGTGCACAGGACAGCATCAGGCTGAGGGAGCGATGGAGTCCCCCCAGGAGCATGGCACGCCACCGGCGCACCCCTGCATGGTGGGGGGGCAGATCATCCTCCTGCATCGTGGGGTCATTTCTGATCCAGCTGGCAGTACAGGTACATGGAAACCGTCATGGCCGCGATCTGTGGGCAGCAAGAGGCAAGTCAGCCCCCTATGTGTCCTATCCCAATGTGGGTTTGGGCCACAGCCCGTAGCATCCACACCCCGCACACAAGAAGAAAGAGACAGGTGTGCCCAGGGAAGAAGATGCAGTAGTCACCCTGGGGCAGATGGTGGTCCATAGGGCTGCACCACCTCCTTGCAGCCCCTTGGCCACTCAGGCCACTCCCAGCCCCACAGCTCACCTCCAGGTACAAGGAGGATGCAGCACAGCAGTGCTCAGGCACTCACCTCCAAGGCAGCGATGCCAGCTGCCACGCCACCCACCACTCCTGCGTTAGTCTTGATTTCATCCAAGATCTGATCAAAACAACCCTGCAGGAGGCAACCGCACAGGTGAGGATGAGCAAAGGGTAGTGATCCCCTGAGCACTGGGGCACAACATCCCCGAGAAGAAAGGTACAGTTCTCCAGCCTAGAGCTGCACGGCCATGGAGAAGGTCTGAGGGCTTCAGAGGGCAACTCATCTCAGGCACTTCTCAGGCCAAAGCACAGTATTTGAGGGGAGGAGGGGAATAGGCAGGGAAGGCTCTCAAAAAGGCAGCATAGTGCCTGGGTTTGTGCTCAGCTCCAGGCATGCTCCCTGCTTCAGAGCTCCCTTTAGGACCAGAGCAACGGCAGCAGCTTTGCTTGTCTCCACCAGGGACAAACCAAGGCCACCACAGCATCTCCCAGGACAAAGCCCATGGGACCACCATGTCCAGAGCTGGGGATGGAGCTACAGGACAGGTCTCCCTCCCCATGCCAGGGCACACCCCAAACCAGGCTCTGCCAGAAGGGAAGAGCCGCTGATGCGTCCATACCGGGACATCACTTTCTGTGGCGATCGTGACGTTGCAGGGCTCCATGTTCTTACAGCACGGGGCTGGGTAGGTTCGATGCTCCTCAAGCCAGTAGGAATCGGTGAAGTCTGTGTAGTTATTCAGGCCACAGCAACGGACCTAAGAGGGAGTGAGAGAAGGGATGGGGAAATCATCCCACAGGTATCCCTCCTGGGTCAGACATGGTCTGGACCCCACTGCCCCATGGAGGGGATGCTGCAGCTAAACCAAGCTCTAGGGGAAATGCTCAATGGCTTTCTTGAGACCAAGATTTTGCCCCACACTCCAGCATGTACAGCTCTCCCCTCAGCCATGGGACCACTAAATCCCAGGTTGGTAGGTCCCAGGCACCTGGGAAGCTGACAGGTTGGCAGCAGCTCAGCACATCCAGGATTGCAATGGTGTCCTCATTCCCATCCCACTGGCCTACCCGGGTGTGCACCACCAAGTCTGTACTGGGAGCATCCTGACACAGGTGGGGGGGCCCAGGGCTCAGCACACCTCCGTCATGGTGACATTCCAGATGTGTGTGAGACTCTTATCCTTTCCATACTTCTCCTTCAGGAGAGGGGTCACCACGGCCGTCAGCAGCGTCTCTGCCTGGAAGAAGAAGCAGAGAAACACCATCAGAGAAGGTCCTGGGGAGCACCACAGAGCCAAGAGCCCCCCCACTTGTCTCAATCTATAAGGGAGGAGACCAACCAGACCTAGCACCGTCAGGAGCACATCACACCATGTCCCTTTGGCCCAAGGACAGCTTGGCCCCTTCCCCAGTAACCAGTGCTTTATGGCACCAAAGCCACTTATGACCAGTGAGTCATCTGATAAGTGACATAACTGAGGGAGCCAGGAATGACGTTTGCCCTGCGGTTGACTTCTCCCGTGCCTAATGAGGCAGTCACCTTTCTCCCCAGTGGTTTCTCAGGTGCCTAATAAGGGGTTGAGTTTGCTCAGCATGAAGCCTTAGGAACTTCCTCTCCTATGTGGCTTCTACCATCAGAGGTGGAGAGGTGTCAAGCCTAGGCTGGTACTGGACTAAGGGGTTTGAAAGAAAGAAGTGGGCAAAACTTGTACCATAAGCCTCATTTCTTTAGGGCTTTGGGAATCTCTGGCCCCACCATGCTCACCCTGGCCAGGCCACCCCAGCCTGCCCATGTAGCTGGTGCTGACAGGGACCAGCATCCCTTCCTCCTGTAGCAGTGCCCACCTCTCAGCTTCCCCATCCACAGGCAGCGCTGCCAGCCCATGTCTCCTGTTTTCCCAATGGGTAGAGCAGGTCCCACACTAGCCCAACCCAAGACAGATATCCCACTCACAAGTCCTGTGTAGACCAGAGCCACCACAGCAGCAGCAATTTCGGCAATGAAGATGATCAGCACCACCGAGAAGAACTAGGATACAACAAGGGGAGGGAGGTCAGAGCAACAGGCAGAGTCTACCAGGCCCCCAGGAATCCATCTGCTTCCCAAGGACCAGCAGGATCCTCCCTTAAGGTTCCAGCCCTGTCTCATTGCCTTCAGCTCTGGTCTAAGGGAGAAACAGCCCAACCTTGGGGTCCTCCAGCCCTCCGTCTGCATGGGGCTGACCTCTCCAGACATGCCCCAAGAGAGACCTCTGCTCAGCACCAGCTTCTGCTTCCTTTCACCCTTGCTCAAGGCAGACTCTGGGTCAAGCACTGCCTTTCCAAGGTTCACCCAGCCTTCTACCACATGGAAACATCCAAGGAGCACATCTCCACAGAGAAATCTGTCCTTCAGATCTCCCCCACCACAGACCCAGCTCAAATGAGGCTTGATAAGGAGATGTCAGGTCCATACCATCATCAGGAGACACTTGCTCTCCTTCTGGGCGCCACAGCACCCGAGAAAGCCGATCGCCAGCAGGATGGAACCAATGACGATGAGGAAGTAGCTCACATTCACAACCTGCAGGACGCTAGAGGAGAGCGCCCCAAATATATCCAGGAATGACTTTCCATCTACTGTGACCCAGATGCCAACTCCCAGGAGGGTTCCACCACCGAGCTGGGAGGAGAAAGACAATGTCAGCTCCCAGGCAGAGATCTGGGATTTCGGAAAGGCCGTAACACAGGTATTTCTTCCCTCTGCAAGTTTTTGCTGTACCAAAGCAAGACTTTGTGGCCACTGAGGGCAGCTCACACTACCCTGAAACACACCCCACCAGCAGCACATCCCCAGCTGTGGTGTCACAGCTGCCCCCTTCCCCAGCCCAAGGGGTTTCGGTGCCAACAGCAGGGCAGTCAAGCCAGCAGTGCCACCAGCCACTCCCTGACCCCAGACGGACCTACACGGCCAGCTCAGACACTGGCCACCATCACACTGCCACAAGTTCCTCTGTCTGAGGAAGCTGCCCACTCACCCAGGGAAGCAGCTGAGCAGCCCCCAGCCCCAGATGCTCACACACTGTTGCAAGGGCAGCTCAGGGCTGCCTCCAGCCTGCCCCAGCCCTGCCCTCCACCCCCTCAACCTTCCCCACCAGCCCCAAGTCCTGGCAAGAGTTTTAAGGAGAGTTTCACCAGGGTGAGCCTGGGGGCTCTGCAACCCCCCTTCCCAAGGGAACGTCCCACCGCACCCCCTTCCAGGTGGCTCCACTGCTCCTGTAGAGCCAGGGTAGCTCTCAGGAGCCCTACTGCCCTTTGCCCTGGGTGGGAGCAGAGGGTGTGTGTGCTCTGGAGACCCCCAACATCCAAGACCCTTGACACCCAAGAGCCCCGACACCTCAGGTCATCATCACGCACATGGGCTGCTCCCCTACAGAGACGGAGCCCCCCAGGCAGGGACCCAGCAAACCCCACTGCTCTGGGGCACCCACCACCCTCCACCAGATCTTCAGCACAGGGAGGAACATGGGTGGCTGATGCAATAGTCACTGTCCCCAGAGCCCCGTCCCGGGGGCTTTGGCCAGAGCTGGAGAGCGAGAGACACTC
>NW_020799109.1:10304334-10310682 GCF_003259725.1 Athene cunicularia
AGTGGTGCTGAGCCCCGCGCCCGGGATTTTCCGTCCACGGGCAGCCCCACGGGTCACCGGGCCCCTCTGCCACGCGGTGCCGGCACCCCCGCGGCTGAGTCGCCCCCACGGCTGAGTCGCCCCGTGTTCCCACCGCACGCTCCCAGGCCGGGGCTGTGGGTGTGCTGCTGGCCCCGCTGCTGGGGCGGCTCGGGCCGGGATCCCTCCAAACCCCCATCTCCAACCTCCTGAGCCAAAGCAGAAGCAGGCAGAGGAGGCCACCAGGGAGCGGCCATGCTAGCCAAAGGCGCAGCCAACGCTGTCCCTAACTCTTGTGCAGGGAGGCAGATTTTTGCTGGCGGGGACACAGCAGGCTGCTGGCAGGAGAGGACAGTGACAGCCATAACAGATGCCAGCGCTGGAGCAGGTCAGCAGAGACCTGCTCTTGCCTAAGGGCTGCCAAAAGTGGTTTTCTTTGGAAAGATGTTTTGGAACAGGGCTGGTTTCCCAAGGAGTGGGGCTGCAGCAGAAAGCCAAAGAGCACATGGGGGGATGCTGCGTCCCCAGGCCTGACTGTGGGGGTGGTCCTTACCCATCCTTTGGGGCAGGGGCTCATGTTGGTCCCCTCCCCAGCACCCACAGTGTCTCTTCAGCTTGTCATCAAGACGAGGAGCTCTTGTCCTGCAACAGCAGGCAGGAAACGCAGGCTCCGGGGGCTCATCACGCTCCGCCCCACAGCCGGCTCCCCCAGAACCCCACAGCAAATTCCCTGCCTGGCCATAATGATACGTTTCAGCAGGATGAAGTCAGCCCTGTTGAGCTCCAGCCAAAGCCCAGTGGTATTTTGGGGAAGCCTTCAACCTTCCCAGGCACCCCGGGTATTAATGTAACCTGTGCTGGAACCTGCTAAAGGCTTTAACCCTTTTCCCTTCACTGTCTGCAGCCTCAGCCCTTCCCTGCAGCAGCTGCCCACCCACTGCCGCCACGAAGCGGCTCAGAGTGAGGGGGTAAGCCTTCACCCCTCTCCCTGATGCTCCCTAAATGCAAATGAACACCCCCATCCTATTGCCCCTCTCCCAAAAGTTGCTCCCTCCCAGTCTGACCCTATTCGCTGCATGTAATCCCCCCACCCTAAAACCATTATTTGGCAAATACATAAATACCCGCTCCCATTCCCAGCCATGGGGAAAGCAAAGGACAAGCTATGGGATGCTCCACTCACCTCCCCAGTGACTGGCGCTGCAGCCTGGGGTTTGGCCGCTCCCCAGCGTCACCCATCCAAGCCCCATTAGGGAGCCTGGGCTGGATTTTCTGGCTCTCCAGGAAGGCCTGGCCTGACCACAGCAGGACAAACCCAGTGACATTCCCATATCCCTCCTGCCTGGCAGGGCCCCGCCACCTCCCTGCTGTCCCCATCCCCACACGCAGCCCCACTGGACCCCAAGCATCCCTTTCCCCAGAGCATGGAGATGCCTTTCACAGGGTGTGAGTAGCACAGCTCCTGTGACCTGGTCCTGGGAGGCTGAGAGCAGGAAAGTGGCCATAAACCACATATGTCCTCTGTCCCCAGCCCGGCCCCTTGCCCCTGCCTTGGAGAATGCAGGAGCCAGACACAAAGCTGGTGTCAGGATCCAGCCATTGTGTCTACACCGAGCACCCATCCCTGGGCTTTTCTTCAAGGAAACGCTGCAAGCTTTGCTCCCAGCCTCACACCTCTTCCATCTTCTGTTCTCATTTTGAGTGTTCAAATGCTGAATTTCCACCCTGCTGATAATCCTGGGCCTTGGCACCCTTAGTTAACAGCCAGGCTCACTGTGGGCACAGCCTCCCCTGCATCGGGGCCCTCCTACCCAGGGCTCCAGCTTGGCAGTGCAGGCACCTGCTGGGTGCTTCAGGGAGGCATTTTGGAGCAGCCATCCATTGCTCTCTACAGGCAAATTAGCCTGGGATGCTAAGAAAGCATCTGCTTGGGAATAGTTAGGGGGGAACCCTAAACTAGCATCGCACACCCAGTGGGACACGGGACACCGTCCTACCAGCAGGGCTTAGCCTTCTGCATTAATTAGCAAATGCTAATGAGCCTGAGCAATCTGCCAGTGAGGAGGACAGGTGGGTGTTGAGCCGGGCTCGCTTGGCTTAATGCCATCCACAGGGACTCAGCCGGGCACAGGGGACATTCCCCCCGTGCCTCAGTTGGTAAAACATCAGGTAATAACGAGCCCCAAGAAGGCCCAACCATGGAGACCAGCCCAGCCCAGGAGTAGCGGGATTTCAGGGTAGCCCCAGGTAGGTAAGCACCTTGCAAGGGCTTTCATGTGTGCGTTTTGGGCTGACAGCATCTGTCCAGCTGTCTGTTCGGTGCCCAGTCACCTGGGGAGTGGTGGATGGATGGACACACTGCAGTGTGCCAGCGGTGAACCTGGCTTTGGATTTGCAGATGGAAGTTACTGAATGTTTCAAATTTGTGCTGTTCCCACCTCCTGCTGGGGAGAAATAAAAATCTACAGGAGCTATGTTTTTGACGTCTTGAAAATGAAATATTTCAGTTCTCAGCTTTGAAGGGACTCAAAGCATTTTGACCGGAGAACTGGGGAAATCACCAACTCTGCCACCACCCTGGGAGGGACCAGGCAGGGGGAATCGCACCGATTTCCCCATAGCTGCAGCTCCCGCTTCAGGGGAATCCTCCCCATTTCCGTGGCCATGTGCAAAATCACAACTTGAGTCCAAAAAACAGGAGCTGCCCCACTTGGTGCCATGATCTGTGGCATGTGGAGCCCAGGGTGTAAATTCGGGGGTGGTAAGTGGGGGCTGCAAGTATGTCCCAGCAGTGCCTCACCCCGGTGTGAGTCCCTCAGGGTAATGATCCGACCCTGCACCTTACGTAGCTGGTTTTAATCATGATGCTGTTTCTAGCTGTGTGTTAATAATGCAATTAAAGAGGGGCTCGATGACATCTCCCTGCCTGTGTATCAGGCTGAACTTCTTGTGTGCATTTACCCCCGGCAGCGAGTCCCCCCATGCCTGCCCTGCTGCTGGCCACCTGCCCGCATCCACCCCTCCAGATAGCATTTTCTTGTTTCTCACATGTGTCCAGGCCGGCAAATCCCTCCCGAATTAATTAACAAGAGCCATGCAGAGGCGCCAGCTGCTGTAAAGCCAAGCCGGGTGGGTTTGGGAATGCGGAGGGTTGCACTGCGGGGTCACGTCAGGACAACCTTGTGTTTGAGCGCTGATGCTCTGGGGAGAGCAGACGAGAGTCAGGCTGCAAAGCCTTTGCCGTTGTCTCGCCAGCGAGGGTGGCCAGGGCTGCCTGGTCGATGGAGCTTCCTCTTGCCATGGAATGGGGTGCAGGACCTGGCCCAGCTCAGGGCTCGGTGCCCAGGGAAGTGGCACTGAGGGGCCGTTGGTCCCCGGTGCCCTGCCTGGCACAGCCGTCACTCTGCCGGCACCTGTTCTGGCAGCTCCCGGCACCTGAGGTGCTGTGAGGCTTCAACCCTGCAGAGAGGCGTGGGAAAGCCCCAGTGCCAGCCCCAGGCAGTGCCCCAAACCTTCTCTTATGTTCCTCGGGTTTTTTCCAGCATCTCCCTCCCCAGGCCGGGGGTACCCCCAGCCCAGCCAGGAAGCTTGGCGGCGGTGGCAGAAGCATGGCTGTAAGAGCAAGCGGCTCCCAGCTGCCCACAGGCACCGTGCTGGGAGGTTGTTTGAAGAAGCACTTGGCTCTTCCTAAACCAAAACCTACAGAGACCAGAGCTCGCTCCTTGGCACCCTGAAAGAAAACCGAGAGAGGGAATTTTTCTGCTCCTGAAGAGAAGAGAAAGCAAAGCATGGCCCCCTCCTGAGGGGGAAACAGAGATGAAACCAAAAAAGCCGACTCCTAAATATCATCAGAAATCAAACATTGTTTCTCTCTGATTTCTCCAGCTGGGAAGGGCTCAGCCTGGTTTCACAGCCTCACTTACTCCAGCCGGGCACATTAACAACTCTATTTATGCTCTATTTATTCACATCCGTGTGGCTAACTTGCCCCGGTTGCTACCAGGAAGCATGGGGTGAGTGCAGCCAGCACGCCCTGGGGCTGGGTGGGATGGTGCTGAGCAGCCCCCGAAGAAAAGCGGGGAGCAGTGGAGCCACTCCTGTCGCTTTGGGAAGGTTGGGATGGGCAGCCAGGGTGGGTGCCTGTCGAGCATGCCCCAGTCATCCTCCCACCAAGAGCTGTCCCTTCAGACAGGAGAGAAGAGGGGCTTGCAGCAGGGCAGGGGGACCCTGGCAAGGAAACGTGTTGCTCTTCCCACCATAGCCCCATCTGTACGGATCGTGAGCAAAGGGGGGCTTGAAGGGGAACGTGGGGTGCAAGGATGCGTCCTTCTGCACACCCTGCAGAAAAGCGAAGGCCAGTCAAGTCAAAGGCAAAGCTCTCATTGCAATGAGTGCTGCTCATTAAGCAAACGATGAAGGATCTGTAACTAATCAGAGCTTGACAGGCAGCTCCTCTGCTTGCTCAAAAAATAGCAGTGAAGGCCTGCAGCACCTTTTACTTATTCATAGGGTGCTTCCTGAGAACTCCCTGCTTGTCCTGGGGTGTGCCCACCTCTGGGCTGGAGAGAGGTGGGGATTTAAATTAACAGGGTAGGGATGACACGGGGTGAGGGGCAGCCCAGGGTGGGGGAGTTTTGGAAAAGTTCCTGCTGCAGTATAGCTGGTGTGCGGGGTGAGGGCTGCTCTGGGGGGATGTTTGGAGGCAAGCAATGAGGAGGGGCCCTGAGACAGGACCTGGCCATGCTGGGGAGGGCTGGGGTGATGCTCAGCCCTGCCTGGGGATGAGGGGAAAGGGGCTCCAGCGGATGATGAGGACCCTGAGGTCCCCAGGTTTCCTAGGAGGAGAAAATGCCTACTCCTGGGAAGGAGGGATCCCTCTCAGCAGCCTGGGAAAGGGAGATGGTGGATGTCATGCCAGGGTGTTTCCCCACCCCAGAGCCCTGGGACTGTGTTAATTCCTGGCCTGTGTATAAGACTGATCCTAGCATAGTAAGGGTGATAATGTGAAATGGTAATGTACCCACCAGCCTTGCCAGCTCTAATCCTTTACCCAGGCAGCCCCTAGAGCGCTGGCACTGTGCTCAGCCCTGTTTGCCTTAGCCCCCATGGGACAGGCTGGGGGATCAAGCAGGGCTTTAGGCACCCAGCACAACCCTTTTGTCCCCAATGGGGCACAGGGGACTCGACTGGGGCAGCCCCAGGCAGCCTAGCACAACTCAGGAGGGCAGCGTCTGGCTGTTTACAGCCAACTCTGACTGTCCCAGCAGCTGTGGCAGCAGCACAGTGCCAGCAAAAACGGATAAGGGAGAGAAAAAGCCCTTTTCGTCCCTGAAGGCCAGCAGCTGGGCTGGATCCGGGGTGGGGAGCGGGGCAGCGGAGGCTGTGTGCTGCCCAGGGAAATGCAGCTGGGGTGAAATCCCCCAGGATGATGCTGCCCTGCACAGTCAGGCCATGCGCTGCAGGGAAAGGAGGGGGGAGTTTGATGAAATTATGGGTGAGAAGGGCCATACATCTGCATTGTGCTGCTGGCCTTTGTGCCTCAGTTTCTTCAGCCTCTTCCCCACACCTGGGGTGCCCCCTTGGACCTCGTGCCACCCCTGTGCTGCTCCAGTGCTGGCCCGGATTCAGCCAGCGTGCATTTCCCAGCGCCTGTATTTTAGGTACCATCTATTTTTAGGATGCCCAAACTGCAGCAAAGATGGCACCCCCAGTACGGGTGTCCCCCAGTTGGAAGTGAGATGAGAACCGATGCTCTTTTTGCATGCCACAGCACTGTTGTTGTCACGGGCTGGTGATGTCTGCGTGTCCCTGCTGTGGCAGAGCTTGGCCTTTTCCCCATGAGCCCTACCAGCCCCCTTCAAGTTCTGCCCCATTATATTTTAGCTGCTGCCTCATTAATTTTTAAGGACCCTCACTGCATGCGGGAGCTCCCGCAGCATCACCCAGCATTGTTTTATGGGGTGCCCAGCCCTTACTCCAGGTCTGGGGGATGTTTCTAGGCAAATGCTCAGGAGGAGAGTGAGAAACCGGAGCATCCCTGGGCTGCCTGTCCGGAGGGTGTTTTCTAGCCTAGCTAAGGGATGGGGTCCTCTGGGGGTGGGCTGGGTGCTGTGGAGGTGCTGGTCCATGGGGTGCTGGTCCTCCCCTGTCCTTTAGCATCCCTAAGGACGGATGAAGGCTCCCGTCCTCCCGTCCTCCGCCGCCCCCCCCATCTGTGGCTCCCCAACCCACAGAGGAGGCAATTTGGGAGCAGAGATGCTGCATCTGGGGATGAAATCATCCACCTACTCCTACAATTCCCCCCCTCCACGGTAGTCGGGCGCCCCCCCC
>NW_020799109.1:10310732-10317069 GCF_003259725.1 Athene cunicularia
CCAAAAAAAAAAAAAAAAAAAAGAAGAAAGAAAAAAACCAAACCTCAAACCACCCAAAAATCCTACGTCTTCATCCGCCAGCTCCGTGCAGCAATGCCAGGCTGGAGCTGCCGGAGGGGAGCTATGTGCAGCAGGAGGTTTCTCAGCACATATGTCTATTTTAAAAGCCTGTGGTGTGATCTCTTGCCCTACTTTCCAGACTCTTGCCGGTACTTTCCTTTCGTGCAGCGGCCGAGTCCTGCTGGCGGGAGCTCCCCGGGAAGCCAGAGCTGAGCGAGCCGCTGGGCTCTCCCCTCTGGCGGGAGGCTGGAATGGGGGGACAGGGCAGTGGGGTTGGGGTCGAGACAGCGGCTTGGTCACTAACGTGCTGCCTTTCTCTCCAGCAGAGAGAAGGTCCCCAGCGCCGTGCGGATGAGACCAGGTTGAGAAGAGGACAGCACGTTTGTACCCAGCACCCCAATTAGCTTCATTTGCTCCCCTCCATTTTCCCTGGTGATGAAAAGGCTCCCTACCCACACCTGAGCCAATCCTGCCGAGCCCCGAGGCATCGGTGTGGCTCTGCAGCGATTTTGGGACTGGAAGGGTCAGGAGCCACTCTCCAACGCGGAGATTTTCCAATGCCGAGATTTTTATTCTGAGTGTGCAGAGAAAGGAACGCTCCCCTACCCCGCTGCATCGCCCCAGCCCAGCCATACCTGCCCCGTGAGGACACCCCAGGCCCCCGATGCCCAGTGGGATTTGGGCAGCGTGACCCACACCACGCCATCGCCATGGCCTCCTCGGACGGGCTGCAGTACCGGGCTCTCTACGAGTACCAGAAGGACCGGGAGGAGGACCTGGCGCTGTGCCCTGGGGACGTGCTGACGGTCAGCAGGGCCGGGCTGCTCAGCAGCCCCGACTACAAGGACGGGGACGAGCGCAGCCCCCAGGGTTGGCTCCACGGCCTCAACGAGCGCACCAAGGAACGCGGTGACTTCCCCGGCACCTACGTGGAATACCTGGGTCCTGCGCGTGTCGTCACCACCACCGCCAAGGCCAGGCCACGGCCCTTGCCCCCGCCGCCCGCTGGGACCCCCACACCCTGGGGTGAGTGCTGAGGGCATGGGAAGGGGGTAGCCCATGGGTGGGTGTTCCCTGCAAGATGGCGAGGGTGGTGTGGAGCCTGGGTGGATGCTTGCATTTGGGGTGTCTTCATGGGGGTCCACCGGGATGGGGGTCCAGCCCCAGGAGGAGGATCTGCCCCAGGAATTATTCACCCTGGTGCATTGAGGCAGCCGCAGGTGGGGCATGGGATGCCCAGGGTACCACTCCCCCCAAGGCAAACATGCTGCAGGGATTGCTCCTCGCCAGCATCCCGGGCTGACTGTTGTGCTGGCATGGTGTGTCCAAGGGGATCTGTGCCTGTGAGAGCATGGAAGAAGATGCAGGAGCCCTTTGGCCCCACAGAGGGTAGCAGAAAACCCCATGGTGGTCCCCGGGGATGTTTTTTTTCCAACTGCTCTTCTCCCTACCACTGCGGCACCCAATTCCAGCTGCTCTCAGTGCCCGGGCAAGCGCTGGCCCCCGGCCAGCTCATGGTCTCAGTGTCACTTTGTGCAAGCTGGGATGGGGGACGATCTTGGAAGGTGGTGGAGTTGGTCCCTGGGGGGCTTCTCCATCCCCAGGGGATTCAGCGCAGGGCTGGGGGGGATATTCAGCAGAGCTCTTCCTGGCACGGGGGCCTCCAGCCATTTCTCTGCTGGGATCTGCCAAGCTCATGCAGCCGGCTCTGCCCTCGCCACTTACCATGGCCAAGTGCGTTGGGGCTGGGAGGGACTTCACAGCAGTTGCATAATATACCCAAGCTAAAAAAAAAAAAAAAAAGATGCAAAGTAAGAAACCCTCTTCCAGCTAGGCACGACCCAGAGACGCTGGGAAAAGCCATGGGTGCTCTCCTCTGGGATGTGATGGAGGAGAAATGGCTGTCCGTGTGGGCCTGGGGCTGGGAGAGTGGCACCGCCTTTAGCCGCTGCTGCCCAAAACTGCCTGGCTGCCAGCCCGGTGCCTTTGGCACACTCCTCACCCAGTTTGGGACCAAGGCACAGATGTGGTAACTGGAGAAGCTGTTTCCCTCCTGGGCTGGCTAAGCATTGGACATACCTCAGTCCTGGGATTAGAGGAGCCCCCACTGATGAGGAATCTGTCTCCCTCCAAAATATGGTTCAAGGCCCCCTTACCACTGTGATTTAAGAGGGCAGGGACCACCTGGCCCCTGGCTGAGCACAGGAGGACTCAGCTGGTGTGGGGCAACTCCTTCCCCCAACACCATGCACTGCTGCGTGTTGCCATGCAGATCCTACCGCTCAGCCCCCCAGCAGCATGAGAAGGATGCTGGGACCCCCTTCTGCCGCCCCTCTTCCAAAGATGTTGCTCCCCAGCCAATGCTCTGAGTGCACCCAGGCAGCCACAGGCCCGGCAGCACTGGTGAGGATCAGTGAGCAGCTATGTGCTGCCTTTGCAGGAGGGAGGAGACCATTTTTTGGGGGTGCTTACCCTGTCAGACAAGGGCTTTGAGCCCCCTTCCCAGTCAAACTCACCAGTGTGTGAGGAGCCCTCTGCCCTTGGCTGTTTGGCAGGCAGAGCCCTAGCAAACTCAGTGCTGTAGTGGGGACAACTCAGATCAGAAAGGAGAAGACCCAAGGGCTCTCCAGCCCCTTCACGAGGGAGAAGCGTGAACCCATCTTCTTTTTTCTGCCCTTGCTGCCCATCACCATTGCCTCATGCCTGCCCCACGCAGAGGGTGGTATGGGCTCCTCTCCGAGGGGCTGGGAGATGCACCCAGGGACCCCTGCCCGCAAGTTTGGGAACATGGCGACACCCCACAGATTGAGGCATCCCCAGCAGCAAGCACAGCCTGGCTGGAGAGCCTGGCCCATGTGGAAGGTCTCAGCGTAGGATCCCCAGCCCTGCTTGTGCTTGCGTGAGAGGATAACAACTTAAAATTAAAAAACAAAAAAAAGTAAAACTGAGATTTTTTTTTTCTTAATAGGGAAAAACCCACGAAAACCACGTTTTGGGGGTAGACTGGGGAGGGTGCTGCCATCTGCAGGACATGGTCTGGCCATGGCCTTGTGGCCAGCACTACTGTCCAGGGGGACGCTGGGTGATGCCTCCCCAGTCCTGTGTAGTGGGGTCCTCCTCCGTGGGGTGGCTTTCCTGGGGCGATGCCGGGGTGTGTGGGTGCCTCAGCAGGGGACACTGGTGGTCCATGACCACGTTTTTCTGCAGCAGCAGAGCAGCATGTATTGTTTTATGTCGGTTTAAACGGAAACCTCCCAGTTGGTGGGATTTCCTTTAGAGTAAAAAATTTCCAACATGCTCTTGAAAGAGAAGGGACATTAAAAAAAAAAAAAAATTCTTCCCGTGCTGTGTTCATTTCCAGATGAAGGTTTAAGGGACATTTTCTTTGGCTGGCCCAAATGCTTATTTTTCTGTGACAGTGGTGTACTGCCCTGCATGCCCTCAGTGGCCACTGAGCCCCGATGCTGGCTGGGAACCCCAGGCACCCCGAGCAGGGTGAAGCCCTTGGGATACTCCTGAATTGGAGAGAGACACTGCATTTCCCAGCCACGTGTCAGAGCGAGGGCTGGCTCTGCGGGTACGAATGGCCTTTTTTTTTTAATGAAATAATACCCTAAAAATGGTTCCACAGTGGATCTGAGTCCCCAGGGGACCACCCAGGAGTTCAGCAGCTGGTTTGCCCCTGCCTGGTTGTCCTGGGTGGGCAGCATCACTGCTGCAAGGCATCACCTCCACTTTACCTGGGGTCAGAGCCAAGCAGTGTGTCAGGATGCTGGGGTCCAGCCCGGCACCCTGAAGGCAGATAATGGGCTAAAGCTCCAACCTCAGCTTGGAGCTATTCCTGCTGTTTCCAACAAGGAGAAACAGACAGTTATTTTTCACCATTACCACCTTTACCCAAGCCATTGCCTTGGAGGCCAAAACCCAGTTTTCCCTAATTAAAAAAATGACCCATGTGGTGGGGAGATTTTCCATGGGCTCCCACTCACCTGCTTTGCTGTAAACCCTGAAATCTTCACCATTCCCACTCAACGCACCCACACATCTCCATTGGGCAGTGGAGAGGACCCTGTTACCAGGCTCAGGGTTCTCAGCTATGCCTGGGGACCAGATCAGCCCCCTATGAGCAGGAGGTTTGTATCCCTCCCTGCTCTTCAGGGAGCACCAGGGCATCACCGTGGCAAAGATAAGAGTCTACATCCACCTGTTACAGCCAGGTTGTTTTTGCAAAAGGTCAAAGGTAGTGCGGCCTCATTATGGCCCTGTCCACAGCCCCATTGTTTTTTTCTTTTTCACTCCATAAAATCATTATGGGTTTATCTGCTTCACATGTGAGCTCCCTGCCTTCCACCAGGCAGCGAAAACCAATGACAGAATGAACCTTATGCTGGAGTTGACCAGGATGGAGTGCACCTCACTGGGAAGAAGTCACACTTAGGCTTTATGTAATTTGCTGTAATTTTAAAAAATAGATTTACACCAGAACAGATCCACTCACCACATAAAACAGGCAGAAAAGCTCTCGACACATCAGCCTTTCCAGATGCCATCTGCACCCCAGCAGTCACACACAGTTCTGATGTGCTGCGGCTGGTGGTAGCCCCTGACTGTCCCCTGCCCCTGCCTGTCCACTGCCTTCCCAGGGAAGGGTTCTAGACTAACGAGGGAGTGTGGGAGGAAATCCCAGTGCTGTCAGGGTCTCTGTCAGGTATAACCCACATAGATGGAGGGGTTTATCAGCCGAGGTGATAAGGAGGGAGGGAGGGAAGGATGGATGGAGTGAGCATTCCCTGGGGTAAGGAGAGCGTCTCTCCCCTGTCAGGGGGTTTGATCTTCTCTGGCAGAGTCTGGGGTGAGGTGTCCTTGTTATAAAACCCAGGACCCAGCAGCACCTGGGGATTTGTGCTGTTGGAAGCCTGGCCCATGTTTGGCTGAAGGGCTCCTCAAGGGCTGGGGGTGGCTGAGTCCTCCCTGGGCTCATACTCAGCCCTGTTGTAGACACCAGAAATTCCAAGTGGGTGAGAGCTGCAGGGAGCCATGTCCATGCCGGGTACAGACTTCCCCTCCAGATCCTGCCTGGTGCCACGCACTAAGGGCTGTGGGTGATGAGAGGAGCCAGTGTCAGTGCCATGGGAGAAGTGGGGAAGGGATTTTGGCTTGAAGGGTCTCCATGCTCAGGGTGGGATGCTCCCCGGGGGCAGGGCACATTCCCGAGCACATCTTTGCATCTCAGCAAGCAGCTGAGCCCCCAACGGTGACTCTTACTGCAAAAAGAGGATGAAATAAGAGAGAAGTTCTCCAAAATTGGACACGCATGAGCTGAAGTGTTGGTTGTGGCTGTGCCAAAGCAGCAGCTTGATCCTGTCCTGAAGCAGACGACAAAAGAGACTGGAATTGCTGCAGGCAAGAATTTCCAAGCCCCTTCTTCCAATCTTTCCATCACAGGGCTCCCTGGGCAGGCAGAGCTCACCGAGCACCCCACTCTCCCTGAGCAGGCACTGCCGACTGTGGCCAGGCTCATCGAGGCTCTGGAAAAACAAGGTATGGGCAGCCACGGCATCTGTCTGCAGGGCGTATGTGGGTGCACACGCGACCACCCGCTCTGCTTGTGTTTGGAGATGCCCTGAGAGCATCACTAGAGCCAAAGCTCTCCCCACGCACCCCAGTACCCATGCAGTGTGGGCAGGGTGAGGGAGCTTGGCGGTCTCGGTCGCTGCCTGCTTCCGTTGCGTTGGAGGGGAGGATGTGGGCCTCAGGACTGACCCCTCTCTCCTGGCTGCTCCCCAGGTCTTGACAGCGAGGTGCTCTACAGATCCACTCCCGGAGGGCTGGGGGATGCTGAGCTGAAGCAGGCTCTTCTGGCGGGTAAGTCCCAGAACCACATCCCTCCCCATGTCCCTGGCAGGAAGGGGGCCGTGGAGGTGATGCTTCCAGGTGAGTGATACTGTGCAGGCACAGTGGGGATGGGTTACTGGTTCTGACCTTGTTATGGCCCTAATTACAGCTCTGTAAGGCCCTGCCTGCATGTGAGCCCCCCCCCCCACTCCCCCAATATCCCAGTGTGATGCTGCCAAGAGGGATGCAGGTGTGGGGCTAGATCTCTTCACTAGAAGCTCTATTTTTGTTAGGGAGAAAAATATTTTATTTTGCAAACCTTTAGGGTTTCTATTTGAGAAGTGGGGCAGGGAGAAAGCCTCTTGTGGGTGCAATAGGGAAAAGAAAGGAAGAATAAAAAGTTCATTTATTAGGACAATGAGGAGCGTTTTTCAAGGGGGGG
>NW_020799109.1:10320722-10322756 GCF_003259725.1 Athene cunicularia
CGGCTCTGCCAGCGCCGGGAGCCGGCGGCAGCCGGGCCGTGTTGCCGGGGAGAAGGGCTGTGATGAAATCGCTATATTAAGCAACATGACCTCATCGCTTCCCCCGCGCACCGGGAGCCGAGTCCCCGCCGGGCGGGGGACGGGGCTGCGGGGAAGGAAGAGGTGAAGGAGAGGAGATGGAGGGGGTGCCAGGGCTGCTCCGTCCCCGCTGCCCAAGGAGGGCTCTGCTCCCCCGGGCATGATGGTGGGGCACGGTGCACCCCACCAGCCCTTGGGGAAGCCCCCGCTGCGGGCTGGGGAGGGCAGGAGTAGCGGGGTGACCTTTCGCAAGGCCTTATCCCCCGGCCCAGATTTCCCGGCTGATCCCCAGAGGAGGTGAAGCCATCCCAGGATGGATCCCCCACTGATGCCCAGGCTGGGCAGGGGCAGCAGTAACAGCACGGAAGGATGTTTTGCTTTCCAAGCACGCAGGAGTTCCGAGTCCTCCATCCTCCCCGCGCAGCCGGTGCAGCACCCCCGGCAGGCACAGGCCTTCCCGGCACCACCGCAGAGGCCACCACGGAATCCTGCCCAGCCTCGGGAGACTCCCCCAGCCCGGGGACAAACCCCACTGGCCTTGCCGAAGCTTGGGCTGGAGCTGCAGAGCAGCTGCTGGGTCCTTCCAGGTTTTCATATCCCACTGCAGGAGCCAGCAGCAGGCAGGGAAATGCCATCGTTATTTTTCAAACTGTTTGAAAGGCCCTGAAAAATCCCCAACGGCCCCAAGTAACCTGATGCTCCCAAGCCCCCATCTCCTCTAGGACCCAAATAAGCTCTTTTATTTGGCAACTTGGGGGGCTGCCCTGTGCGCCCACACCAGGGCTGGGCAAAGCCAGAGCTCCCTGGAGCTGGCTGGAGGGGGTAGGACATGTGATGCATTTGCTAGCTCTCAGCTGGAGGTGCTGCTGCTCAGCCCTGCCAGAGGGAAGCTCTGCAAACAGGATGGGGAAGATGTTCCTGCCAGGGCCAAGCATTCCAGCAGAGCCCAGGCTTGGCAGCCTGCTCCCCCGACAGCCTCCTGTGGTCCAGAGACCCAGCAGTGCTTCCCCAGGGCCCTGCTGGAGCCCACACGGGGCTGGCGAGGACAGGAGAGCATCTCTGCTTTGGCCCCCATACAGGTCCTTCCATCCCTGTCACAAAATGGGAGTTTGTGTGCCCCATGCACAAGGGGGCAGAGGTGGGGGTGGTGTTTCTCTTCCTCTCACGTTCATGATGGTCCATCCTCCCCGTCTCTGCCTGCAAAAGTCAAACTCCATCTTGGGGAACTGGGAGAAATCAGACCCAGGGCTGGTGGCAGCTGGAACTGAACCGTGTCTTGGCTGGGGGGAAAACCATGTTCCCACTGGGGGTTTCAGCATCCCTGCAACTACCCAAATCATGCTGGTGTTTGGCAGCAGTGGCAGGAAAACCTCTAGAGAATGCAAGGAAAAGGGAGCATGGGCTGGAAAAGTTCGGGTGTTGGTTTTCCCAATGTGCCAGAGAAAACGGGGATTCTGAACTTTCAGTGGCGGGGTGGAGGAGGTTTCTCTGAGAGCCACGCAGGTGAGAGCACTGCTGGCTGTGCCAGGGAGACCAGGGACATCATGTCCCTGGGGCCAGGCAGCGCAGGCTCCCATCTGAATTGTGCTGGTCAGACCCTCTCCCTGTCCCTTTCAGAGCCCTTACCCATGGGGGACCTAGCCTGAGGGGGCAGCCCCCAAGCTGAACATCACCAGGCTTTGGGATGAAGGTTTTCCATCCTCATGGGGCTGTGGCAGCGTTGGGCACAGCTGATCTGGATGCAGAACAGTTCCATGTGGGTCTACAGCCTGGGCTGAGCCTGTCCCCATCCTGGCGCTGGTGACGTCCTGCAGGATGGTGGCATCTGACCGCTGGCTGGAGCCTGTGCACCAAACTTGGTATTGCCATGTTGGATGATGCAAGAGAAATTATTTATAGGGAGAAAAAAAAAAGAAAACAAAGACAGAACTCACTGATAAAGGCGGGGCGGGTGGG
>NW_020799109.1:10325823-10339014 GCF_003259725.1 Athene cunicularia
GGGGGGGGGGGGGGGGGGGGGGGGGGGGGGGGGGGGGGGGGGGGGGGTGTCAGTGAACTGAGAGCCTCTGCTGCCACACAGCTGAGATGCCAGTGGGGCTGGTGAGTGAAGCATGGACCAAAGGGTGGTTGGGCTTATGTCGGCTCCAGAGAAGAATTAATTGTTTTAGTACACTTGGTGTTTAATTCAGACCCTTATGCCCTGAGAGGTGAGCAGGACTGTGAGACTCCACGGAATGTGGGAGTTGGAGTCACATGGTGGCACCAAAAACGGACTTAACAAAAGCTGCAGCCCTGCACGGGGCTGGGGGAACTCGCTGAAGGGCTGCAGGTGATGAGACAGCCAGGACCCCTGCTGCAGCCACAGGGAAACAGTTATGGGCAGAAAAAGAAGAAAGCAGAGCTTTAAACGGCAGTGTAGTGCAGCACTCGGTCCGGCTGCCCCCAGTGCTCCCTGCCATGCCCAGCTGCAGGGCTGCTTCATGGCCTGGGGGCATCTTTGTGCCCATCGTGCCAGGGGCCACACACTGACCCCCAGTGTCTCCAGCCCCCAGCACTCCAGCTGTCCCCTGTGTGTGGCTCAGGAGCCGCTTGGAGCGCAGGGGATGGGGCAAATCACCTGCAAAGTCCCCAGTGCCTGTGGACACGAGGTGTACGAGCCCCTCCGGTGCATAGGGGTGATGTCTTCTCACCCCATGCTCTGGGGTCCAGCTGCAGACACAAATACCGAGACACTTCCCCAGATGCACAGGCAGCACTGGGAAAAACCTCCACCACTGGCAGGGCCAGGCAGGAGCTGCCTGCACCCTGGGGTGCCCGGGCGAATCCGGCAGCAGCGTGAGGCGGATTGGAGCGGGGGTCTCCAGGCCTGCCATGCCTGAGCTGCCATCCTGCACGCTTTGATCGGGGGCCTCGGCGCAGTCTGCCTAGAGACACACTCACGTGCCCAAGAATTAGGTCAGGGCTCAGTGGGGATTAGTGAGTGGTGGTGGGCCCCAGGACTTGACTGGGGCTGCCGGGAGCTGCTGCTGGGCAGACGGGGCTGGGCTGGGGTGAAGAGCACCCTGGGGGGCCTCACACTGCCTGGATGCCCAGGGAGGGATCGCATCTCCATCCTCATCCCTGGGATGCCAGAGGGGGTTGGAGGCCACCGAGGACTCTGGTTTCCCCTGGCCAAGCTATTAACCCCACCACAATGACTTTACTCCCAAATCCGAGGCGCCCCAGTGCCTGGCGTGCTGCTTTTTATTTATACATGCAGTAGAAATAAAACTCGCGTCGTCAGAGCCTGGCAAGAAGCATGAGCTCATCTCTTATATTTGGTGGTGATGAAAGAAGGGTAAATAAACAGCAGCAGCATAGATGTCCCTCCCAGATCCATCGAGGTGGACTGGGGGTGAGCTTTTGCCATCCCCTCACATAGCTGCTGGGGAAACTGAGGAAGGGAACTGCCCTCGGGAAGCTGAGGGGGGGGGAAGGCAGCCTCACTGGGCACCCTTGAAAGGGCGTGCCAGCACCCCTGCCCTGGCTGAGTGCAAGATGTGGGTATGCTGAGGTGAAACCCAGCTGGCAGGGTGTTTGGGGCTGCCAGGAGCATGGGCAGGCAGTATCCTGGCAGCTTCCAGGTCCCCAGCACAGGGTACCAGTGGACTGGCTGAGAGATGTTATGATGATGCTGAATCAAAGCTGGGGAAATACTCCCTGATTCGGTGCACAGTTACTCAGTAAACTCCCACTGTGGGACAGCCAAGAGCCTCATATCAGGACCTCTGATTGAGTCTGGGGGCTGTACAGGTCCTTGTGCAGGCAGCATCTGTGCAGATGGGAAGCTATAGCCCCCAGAACTGGAGAAGAACACCCTGCAGCACCAGCTGACTGGAAGGGGTGGGGGAACTCCCCAGGCAGTTTTTAAGTCAGCCCCAGGTATGAGTGGTTTGGGTGCCCCTCTACCACAGGGACCACGCACCCAAGAGCATCACGCTGCAGCAGCACTTGGCAGCCAAGGTCCAGCTTAACCTATAGGACACCCTGCGGCACCTTGCTGTGAGAGGGGCCGTGGGTGCTGGGCAGGGTCTGCACGCTGTCACCCACATGCTGGCTGGGGATGGGGGCACAGTCATCACCTGTGGCCACATGCAGGGGACAGCTGGTTACCAGGACCCACTCAAGCTCCTCCTTCAAAGCAAACCCCACCACCTCCTCCTCACCACCTCTTGACTAAACATCCTCCACATTTACCGAAACTCTGGGCTTACTCACTCCTCCCTGGCTGGCTGCAGCTGCTGGGAGAGGTCCTGGTGTTTCCTGCCCAGCCTGACTCAGCCCAAAGCCCCGGCACCCCTCTGCCTGGGCTGGGATGTGGGGTCTGGCATCCCTATGGGAGGAGGCGGGAGCACCCATTGCTTTTCTCTCTGGGCCTGTGGTCATCCCATATACCCCTTCCCCAGCCCCAAATTTATTCCTGCTTTTCATCCCCCATGGACAAGAGATGCTCTCTGCTGGCCCCTGGCTGCTCATTTGCTCTGCCAGCAGGTCATCGAGCAGGTTGTGTGCTGGAGAGGTCCATATGGGGTTGACATTGGGGTTTTGGGGTGTTCTCCTTCTATTTGTGGCAGATGGATGGAATCCCTCTGTCATTCCCCCAGGGAAGGGACGGGAACATCTGGAGAGCAGCCGGAGAGCACTGACTCATCCTGCAGCATCATTAACTTCTTATAGCTGGTTATCATCTCTCTCTGATAAGGGGAGAGCAGCATCAGTGGGGTCAGGCTGGCAGTAATTGTCTGGGAAGGCTCCAGAGTTAACCCCTCCCCAGCTGCTGGCCGAGCCTCCCTGAAGTGCTGGGGTGTGGCCAGTGCTGGGGAGCAACCCAGAGCACCCCCCAGCTTGTGCTCTCAGCCTAAAGGGGAGCCCAACTCACCACGGCAGTGCCAGGGGAAGGAGGAGAGCTGGGGCAGGAAGATGTCACTGCATCTCCAGGAGGATGGGGGCAACAGGCTAATGGCTATTTCTAGCCAAGGTGCCAAGGGAAATGGTGCCATCAGCAATCAGTCCTTATTAGCAGGGTGTGAATCCCCCTCGTCTCCCCATCACGCTTCTGAGTGTAAAGATGTTTTTGAGTCTCGCTTTGAAACCGGCTGAGCTTTCCCTTTGAACACCCCCCCAAGCCCATGCCTAATGATGCAAACGAGCTAATTAGGCCACAGTGGAGCCCGGGGCTGATCGCCTGGGGCCAGCGCCTGGCAGCCGCCCCTTCCCTGTGCAGAAACAGCTTGGGGCTGCTCTCCCCAGTCCCCGCCAGCATCCTTAAGGCGAATGACAGTCCCTACAGAAACCTCCGCAGTGGGCAGGGGAGAGCAGCCAGGCTCATCCTGGGTGAAAAGGGCTTTGGGGTTTGCCCAGTGCATCCTACTGTTGGGAGAAGCTGTCTGCAATGCAGCTGCTTGTCCAAGCAACAAGATTCTGAGAACCCCCAGCAGCATCCCTGGGTTTTAGCCATATACTGCAGGGTTTCAGACCAAAAGAAGGGTTGGAGCATCCTGTGGGATTTCTGACCCCGCCCTCCTCCCCCTGCCCAGCTGGAGCCAACCTGCCAGCTCATTTCTTCAGGCAAGTGCTAGCAAAAATGGGGAATTAGTTGCCATCCCCCTGCCAACCCTGGTAGAAATAACCCTTCTGGCCAGCTGAGAAGGTCCAGAAGTGTGACTGGGAGATGTGAGCATCAGCATGGACCAGAGTGGGGCCGGGGTGCAGCAGGCGAGAGCTGGCACAGCCCTGCCCACCTTGAGCATGCAGAGGGCAGAGTGGCCCGTGGGGTGATGTGGTGACATTGCGGGGTGCTAGAAAGGCGGCACCCGTCTTTGTCCCAGGTCGTGTTTGGGCCACACTGGATGGCTGCCCACTCCGACATGGTGGCATCTCTCCCAGCTGTCCCCATGCTGCCCTGGAGCACAGTTCCCAGGCCAGCTGCCTGCTTGCTCCTGAAAATGAGGTAGTGTCTCCGACAGCTGGGTTAAAGGCTTCACTTGGGGCATTGGTCAATCTGTTTTCTCTGTGGTCTCCGAGCCAAATGGCAGGCACTGGCCATGAGGGACACACCACAGATTCTTGTCACTGAGCAAGCAAAGGAGGAGGCGGGTACGCTCCGGCGCTCCCTGGTCCACAGCAGGGACACCCCAAGGAGAGGAGATCAAGGTCAAGGTGCCCAAAACCAGCCTTTGCCAGGAGTCAGGGAGCTCCCCATCCTAGCCCTCCTGGCCAGGCAGCAACCAAAGCCTTGCCCTAGGTAATAGCTGTTCTACACCCTTTTGGGTTTATTGCTCCAGAAGGGAGCATGACCACATGCAGTCAGCTGAAATGGTTGGAGACTGAAGGCATTTTCTTCTGGAAAATTCTGGGCGATGAGATAGAGTATCTCCCAGTATGGCACCGATTTCAGGAAAGCTGTGTTTGGAGGTAAAGACCCAGAGAGGGGAGGGGAAGGGGGCTCAGAGCAGGGTAAGCCCACCATCTTCTTCTCAGTCAGAACACAACAGGCCATTTGGGGCCTGACACATCATCTTTAAGAAAGTGCAATATTAGCTCTTTTTTCAATATTCTCATTTAGAAGAAGCGAGAAATTTAGTTTCTACAAACGAACCACTTCAAATGATCCCAAATATCTTGGGCTTTTTTATAATCCCCCTGCCGCCCCAAGATTTCTCCTATGAGGAGAATTTCAAAATATTGCGTTTGGCTCCAATTCGAATCAAAGCCAGATTTTGAAACCTCCAGATCTTTGCAAAAGGGACCGTCACCCTCCGGGCAGCCACCTCCCGGCCTGGCCCAGCTAAGAGACCTCCAAGAAAAACGCATGAGGCAATACCAAAGGATGCAGAAAGCGTTCTTCACCCTGGACCCGGTGAAGCAATGTCCCCGCACTGGCCCAGCAACGGAGCCCAGATAGATGTGTCCCACCCTTTGGCTCCTTCTGGACTGTGGGACGTTTCTGCTCAGAGCACTGTCCCCATCCCAAGCCCAGGCTGGGTGGGCTCAGCCTCCCCCTGGCACTTTGCCCATCCCTGGAGCATCTTTCACTGCCTCTCCCGGGGTAGCTGCCTTTCGGGATGCACTCGCAGCATTTGGGCTCTCTGGGGGTGATGTGGGCCTTCAGCAACATGCATTACCTGGGGACCATAACCCCATCCCATAGATGCATTTTTCCAAGCACTTCCTCCAGGGCTGAGGTTGGCACATGGTGCCTGGCCCTTGATGGCCCGAGGGTGCTTGGGGCAGCCACTCAACCCGTCCCATGGGCGCTATCCTGCAGTGGGACCCTGATGGGATGGTGAGAGCCCCTGCCCCATGCACTGGATGTATAGTGCACACAAGGCAGAGACGCTGCCTCGTGCTCTCCATGGGCACATGGAACTCAGGGTCAGTGGAAACTGGGACAGGAATATTTGCTGGGGGGAGGGGTTGGCAGTGAAATCATGGGCTGCCACACCTGGGAGATGGGGGCATGGGCAAAGAAATCTCCACCCATGTCCTGAGGAAGGCCTGTGGGGGTGGAGGAGCTCCACACTCCATGCTGGAGGCACAAGATCATGGGCTAAGGGTTCCCGCTGGGTCTCTCCCTGCAGATGCCTCAGCTGTGGACATGGACCTGTACGATGCCCAGACGCTGTCGGAGGCCCTAAAGTGGTACCTCCAGGAGCTCCCATCACCCCTGATCCCTCCAGCTCTCTACAGCGACTTGGTCCACATGGCTCAAGGTAAGCACGGACAGGCTTCCCCTGCACCCATGACCTTTGAGGGGCTGGAGGAAGCTTTGGGAAGTTCCTAGAAAGGCTTTCCAGCATCTCCAGGGTGGCTCCTGACCCCATCCCTTGCCTGATGCTGCACTAAGGACAGATCCTGAGAAGGACTGCAGGGAGCACACCCCTGCACTGCAGCAGCATGGCAGCTTTGGAGAGATGCTTCAGGAAAGTGGCAGCTTCGCCCTGGGCATGGCATGGCCCTCTCCCACTGCAGTGCCCGGAGGAGGAGGAGCTGCCTACTGGGACGAGCGGCTCTCAAGGCTGGGTGATGCTGGCCCCAGAAGAAAGCATTATTATAATATTTTGGCTCTGCTGCCTGGGAATTTTTTACTGTAATCTCATTAACTCTTGGCTTTATATGGGCATAGAAAATTCTCTGCTTTTTCAGCTTAGTGCTGTTAGGAAGTGCCTTTAGGTCCCTGCAAGCTTTCCAGCCTCTCTGCAAATGTATGAGACTGTCAAGGTTTTGGTTTTATTTGAATTTTTTTCAAATAAACAGGACAGGCCTCATACCCAGGTCAGCAGAGTCACGGTCCATCCCAATGGGCAGCCTGTACCAAAACCCATTTCAAATGAGTCCTCACAGAGCCACTCCACTCCTCCCAGCCTGAGGCCTCATGGGCATTGCCAGGCACACACCAAGCCTTCCCCCACCATCTTAGATAGGAGCTGGACCACTCACCACCTTCGAAACTAGGATTTCCCCTTTTGCAGAAGCTCTTGTCTTGCTGCTGGTTGCTACAGTATCTGCCATCCCCGTGCATCACCTCCCTGCCCTAAACCAGATTAGCGCTTGGGTAGATCATGCTCTTGGTTGCCTTAAGAGGCACCAAAAGATCACCCATGGCCAGACCAGAGTGGCCTTTTCCTGCTATATCCTTGTGGGAAAAGTCCGTGGGCTCTTTGTGGCCTCCAACAAGGCAGGAGGGACACACAAAGAAGATGAAGGATAACTCACACCCCATCTTCCCTGCCCTGCGCAGAGACACAGAACCAGGAGAAATACACCCGGGGCCAGTGTCACCGACACTGCCTTCCCCTCACCCGTTGGGGAGAGGAGAAATCAAAGGCTGTCTCCTTTCCAAGGATAAAAACGCAATTAGGAAGCAATTAGCTGGGTTGCCTCGTTAAGCAACTTCAAAGGGAAGCGCCTTTCCCCACAGCCTGCACCAGAGTGGGCTCTGCTCCTGGCACGATGGGTGCGGAAGGAGGAGGAGGAGGCAGGAATGGAGGCAAAACCAATGGGGATTTCTCTGGGGCTTTAAAAAAAATAAATAGAAATCCAAGTCTTTCAGGAGACAGCGCTGGTTTTTGGCAGTCTGCCCTGCAAGCAGGCTCCTTCTGCCCTGCTTGAGGCTGCAGGCTGGAAAAGTGGCGAGCTGACCACCTGCAAAAAGAGGTGGAAAACATCCCCAAATTCACCCTTTGGCTGTGGACTTTCCCCCAGCAGCAATCCCTGGGTGAAAAAAAGGTGCAAAAAGCAGCCGATCAGGCTAGGAGAGGTCTGAAGTGAAGCTGAACATCCTGTGGGAGCAGCTTGTTGGATACGGGGGCACACAAACACCCCATCACAATCCCAACTGGGTTGCAGACATGCTCAGGAGGGTACCCAGACCCACCACCCCTCTGGTTCTGGTGCACCTCAGCCCTGAGGATGGATGCTGGGAGCTTGCTGGGCATCGGCCAAGCCTCAGCCCGGGTGCAAAGAGCCGTGGGGAGCTGAGTCAGCCCTGGGCCGAGGCGGGCTTTGAAGCCGGCTGAGAGCAATACAGCCCTGGGGACCTCCCCGTCCCCCGCAGATGAAAAGGCCAGGCCAAGGAGGGATCGAGGATGGCTGGAGAGCAGCTGTTTCTCGTGCCCGGGGCAGGACCATGGTCCCAGGCCGCTGAGCTCACAGCTCACAAGACTAGGGAGCCCTGGCCAAGGCTGCCAGAGGGCACCAGGGACGTGGGGGCATGCTGGTGGGAACACTGTGAGGCTGTGGGACTGCTCAGAGTGCCCATGACAGGGGTCCCGGCAGCACCTCCATCATGTGCAACACCATTAGGTGCCTGCTTGTATTCACATGGGCAATTCCAGCATCGCTGGAAGTAGCTGCCCCCTGATGAGCCCTCCCTGCTGCTGCATTTCAAGGGGCAAGAGAGGCCACGCAGGGAGGGCTGCAGGGACCTTGCTGCAGCCATGCCTGTAGCTCTCAGCCCAGGGGCAGCTTTTTCTCTCCTTAAAAGCCTTTTCCCTCCCAGCTTGCTTTTACTGCAGGGGAGGGCTGAGCCTTTTAAATTCAGCAGATCTTCCAGCTGGTGGCTGTTTCCCCCCTCGGCTTTGCTCTGCCTTTTCCAAGGTTTTGCAGGGCAGAGCTCTCACTGTTCTCTGTTGGAGCAGCAGCAGCAGCGCTGAGTGTTTAGGTGCAGATCCTCCAGATGAGCTACTCGGCCCACCATGCTCCCTCCCTGGCTGTGCTGAGAGGGAGGATGTGTCATGTCACCCTAAAATCTGATCTGGGGTGGTGTGAGAGGGTAAATGGGGCTGGCAGCCTCCAGCAAGAGGTGGCTGAGACTCCCAGGGCATCACCTCTGAGTGCCCTGTGCTCTCTGGAGTAACTCTGTGTCCCACAGCCTGTCTGTGGAAATGGATGGCTTGCAAAGAAATAGTCAGGGGGTTTGGAGGGGAGGTTGAGTTCAGGGTTTCTGTGGGGCTCTGTGTGTAGTAGAGACCTGTCACAGCTTGTGCCACACGTGCTGGCAGGTGCTGGACTCTCATGAGAGGCAAGGGGATGCCCCCACCTCCCAAATTGACTTTTCTTCTCCTGTTGCAGAGACCCCAGGCCTGGAGGAGTGTGGCCAGCGAGCTAGAGCCCTGTTGGCCCCCCCGGCCCTGCCACAGCCCCAGGCACTGCTCCTGCGCCAGCTCGCCCGCCACTTCTGCCGCCTCTGCCAGGGCACCCGCCGGAGCCGCCTCTCACCCCGGCTCCTTGGGGAGCTCTTCGGGGAGCTGCTTCTCCACCCCGCAGCAGCCAGGTGAGGTGCCCCTGCCATGTGTGGGACAGGGTGGGTGAGAGAAGGCTGCCCACAGCCAGGCACGGGCACACTAGCCCCCAACCAACCTGGGCTCAGCCCCAGCGTGTTCCAAAGGAGGAGTCTGGAGCTGAGACCCCCCCATCCCAAATGTGATGCTCTGACATCACACCACACGAGATCCCTCAGGGCAGCTGGCTCTTGTCCCAGAGGTGTGGGGGTCTCTGGGGAGACTGAGCTGCTGGCACCCTCACAGACTCCCCATTTCTCCCCACAGCACTGAGGCGAGCCCTGAGCTCCGTGCAAGGATCCTCGAGTCCCTCATCGTGGCCAGTGAGGCAGCAGAGGTGCCAGCAGCCCCTGGTAAGAGATGTGCGGCTGGTGGCAGAAGGGAGGCAGCGGGAGTGACATTTGGGGAGGTGATAGCAGCAGGTTACGGGGCAGTTTCGGAGGCGGGTGTGGTGACAGGAAGGTGCCCACATTCCTGTGGTGGTGCGTGGATTGTGCTGGCTCCCTAGCCAAGCACATTGTTCCCATTTCCCTCCCTCCTTTCTCCTCAAAGATACTGGTTTTGGAGCACTTCTTTGCAGACCCTCAAAAGGTTTGCAGCTGTTTTCTTGCTTAATGTCTGTGTTGCTGCTCTTTGATTCCAGTGTGGTGCAAGCAGGTCCTGCTCCCCCATTCTGGGGGCTCAGTAGGTGTGGGTGCTCTTGGTTGGGGGCTGCTGCACAGCTTGTTTTGGTGAACAGTGATCTGGATGCAGTCTGGGAGGAAAAAAATACCAACATAACCATAAAATGTCAGAATGGTACTTGCTACAAGATCAAATCTAGGTTTATGATTTTTGACTTGCATTTATTTTTCATATGTGCAGAATCGCACTGTGTCCATCAATGCACTGCTCTTCCCCCATGGGGCATCCCCAGGATGGGGATGAGGATGGGCACTTGTTCCCCACCTCTCCGTCTGTGGGAAAGGAGCTGGGAGCGTGTGTTTTTCTGTGGATGGTAATGATCCCACCCAGCCTTCACCCCCCGGGACTGCAGTTCTGCCTCTTTTATTACCAACACATGCATTTGCCTCCAGCACCTCTTTGCTCTTTACTTGTGCTCTGGTGGTTGAAGTCTTAGGTTTCTGCTGGCCACCTTCTCCTAGCTTCTTGGTGGCATCTCATGCCCCATCCATGTCCAAAACCGAAGCGCATGCCCCTTGTGCCCTCTGCAACACTCCAAGGATGGGAGGCAAGCAGTTCATCCAGTCAGGGACGTACATGGGAGGGAGGAAGGTTGCTCAGTGAACAGAAACCGCAGACCTTGAGGACCACAGAGATCCATCCCTGTGGGATCCCATCTCCAGGCAGACACCGAGATCCGGCTGTGTCTCCATACAGAGCTGGCCAGACCCCCAGGAGGCACAACTGCTTCCAGCCCTCCTGCTTGAAGATATGTCAGCACTGGTCCCAGTGAATCCTGCCTCCTTGTGATGTATCTGGGTCCTTGTCATCACCCTGCCTCCCTGGGGGGTGGCCGGGCAGGCAGGATTACGATTCTTAATATTCCTCGTAAATCAGCCCTTTCAGACCTGTCATCTTATTTATTGCTCTCCCCCAAGCTCTCACCCACGAGTTTGTCGAGGTCCGTATGTCTCTTCCACCCGCTGATCCAGATGTTGGGCAGCTGCAGCCCAGCAGTCCCCAGGGTCCCCGCTGTTGTCCCCAGATGCTGTGTTGTCACCGGTTGTCCCCACCCAAAACTGAGCAGAGGGGTTGGGCAGGATCCCGGGGTCCTTATTCCCTTTCTGGGCTAAAATCTCCTCCATGGGCATGTCCCCATGTGGGTACCCCACAAGTGTGGGGCAGGGCATGGGGCACCTGGGCTTGCTGCCCCACAAGCTGCTTTACTGCGGGACTTTAGACAAGTCCTGCCACCTCCCCTCTCTTCATACCTAAAAGCAAGGATATTATTACTTGGCTGTCATCACATTAGGATGTTGGGAAGCTTAATTAAATGCCTGCAAAGCGTTTTTGAGAGCTGTGGATGAAAGGGGCTATATATAAAGTGGAAAGAATTATTATTAGCGGTGGGGTCTATGTCCCAGGCCCACTCCCATCACCCTGGCCCCGGTCTGCTGTGTCCCGGCACCGTGATTATTTTCGTGCGTGTGTGGAGTTGTGGTTTTATAATTATACATGTAAAATAGCTATAAATACCCTGCAATAACACGGCGGGTGTGTGCACATAGCACAGGAATAGGAGTTGGTAGCTGACACGGAGGAAACTGCGGTGTGACCTCATTCTGACTCAGGCATAAATATACCTCGTGTGAGCGGGCGGCTGGGGGGTTTGGGGGCATTTGGGGGGTTTTGGAGGCCGCTTGCGGGCTGCAGGGACAGTGGCTGCCTTGGCAGTGAGGGTCATGTTTTGGGTGAGGTCTGAAGCTGGCTGTTAACACTGGGGAGGCTCCTGCAGGGTTGAGGTCCTCCCTCTTCCATGTGTTCTGGGGCTGGTAGGAGGCTTGGATGTGAAAATCATCAAGAATAAAAATGTAAATTATGAAATTTCTGGAGGGGCTTCCTTGGGTGGATTTGTTGTTGTGGAGTTTGTGGAATCCCTTCCCGCAGGCACTGCTCCTGGAGGGTCTCTGCAGCCACCCGTAGATGGGATGTGAAGGGGAATGGCATGGGATGGGTCCATGATGGCTCCTGAAAGCTCTTCCTAGTGACTGGGGGATACAGCATCGGGGTCATGCTGGAGGTACTAGTTTGCATGGGGCCATGCACTGGTTTGCACGGGCAATGCCACAGATCAGTGGCAAAGCTGGGACGGAGCCTGGAGCCAAGTGGCATTTAGGCCACCTTGCTGAGCTCTCCAGCAAGCCCCCAGCTCTGGGCAGCCACCCCCAGCCCAGGGGCACAGGGACATTCCTCAGCCCCATGAGGACCCAGAGGTGGGCACACAGAGCCCACAGCAGGACCCCAGAACGTGCCCGGAGCTGTTTCCCGAGCAGGGTGAGGGGGCAGGGGAAAGCAAAGGGAAGAAGTGATGCAAATACCAGCTCAGCTGAAGGAAGATGACTTCATCTCCTTTTCCTCTCCTGGTGCTATTTATAGCCACTTTAATTTACTCCCCTTTGCTTTATTATCTCTCCAGCAAGCCGTTAGCCCTCAGACAGCAGGATGCCTTTACTCACCATGCAGCACAGAATTCTGAAAAAAAAAAAAACACCACCACCGAAAAAACCCAAAAGCAGGGGTGGAAGGCAGGGAAAGGCAGCAGAGCACTGGGGGCAGGAACATCACTGTCCTGTGGCATAGATTTCTGGAGAAAATGAGAGGATTATGACTCCTTTTAGGGAAAATAGTGAGAATAAGGTGAGGGAGATGTCGTCTTCCTCCTTCAGAGCAGTGGCTGGAGGAGACAGGACTAGCAATGCCAGGGTCTCCTCCTCAACCCAGGACAGGCACTGCTGTTTTGCTGGACCCTGATGAGGCAGGGGGACGCCCTGCTTCCCCAGGACCCCCAGCCCAGTATAATGCCATTGGGTGGGGATCAGGCTCCAGCACCCAGCCCAAGGGCCTTGAAAACACCTTTCCAAAGAGCAGGTTTGGCAGACACATGCCACAGGGAAACTGAGGCACAGCCTCCCCATGGAATCACTTTCCCACCAGCTCCAAATCTGGTCCTTGGTGGGGTCGGTCCCCAGATGCCCAGCCGTGAGCCCAGCACCACGGTACCTAACATCCCAGTAGGGATGGAGGCCATAGGGCTGTGGTGGGTGACTTCCCATCACATCTTCTGATGTGACACACTGGGCACTTCCCAGCCTGAGCCCCACGCAGGCACCTCTGTGACAGCATCACTGCCAAGCAGGACTGCCACGTCAAACCAAATTAGAAGTATCTGGCTTTGAAGTTTTTAATTAACTTTTTTCCTGTTTGCTTTCTTCTGAATCCAAGGGAAAAGACCATCCTCTCACTCTCCCTGGCTCATGTGTCAGCGTGTCACAGCAGAGGTTGCAGACTTGGATGTGCAGGAGGTCAGGAGGGAGCAGAGGGCTTGCCAGGAGGGGCCAGCCCAGGGTGGGTGCAGACCCCCACCTGTCCGGGATGCTGGGGACCATGTACCATGTCCAGGTGCTGCCCTGCCTGCACAGAAGCATTCCTGCACAGCCACGAGCATCCCACTGCTTGGCATGGCACATCAGCTGCAGGGTGTCTCCAGTTTGCGTTACTCCTTGGCGTTCCATCCCCTTGGGGCTGCCGATGGGGAGCTGATGGAGGTTAAAAATAGCCAAGAAAAAATCCAACCCAAAAACCCCTGGATGGAGGGCAGCATGGGGAGGCCATGGCCAAGTTGCAGAGAAAACAAATTGGGGGGGGGG
>NW_020799109.1:10339064-10360300 GCF_003259725.1 Athene cunicularia
GGGGGGGGGGAGAGAGAAAGAGCCAGAGCCTAGCTAGCTAGCTACAAGAGATAGAGAGAGAAGCTAAAAATAAAGGATCCCCAAAGACATGAGGAGGAACATGACAGGGATCCACACCCCTGCCATCCCAGAAGGCAGCCTTGTGCCTCTCCAGCTGCTCTGCAGCCCAGCCTGGTGAATAGGAAAGGGAAAAGCCTCTGAGATGGGCAGCAGCAGGGAGGCAAGAGGTGCAGAGCCATGCCATAGAGCAATGCTCCCACCTACAACAGAGGATGGGTGTTCCCCAAGCACCCAGGGCACCCAGCTGGGAGACAGCCACTGCCTGACCCACGTGCAGGCAGCTGGTGGGCAGTGGGATGCTGCTGGGAGACCCCAGAGGTGCTGCCTCCACAGCTAATTTTATCCTGTGTTCAATTAATCATAGAGCAGGAGTGAATCGCAGCATCGTGGCAGGCCCAGCCTTTGCTGGTGCCTCTGCCAGCTCCCCTGCCTGCCCTGTGCTCACTGCTGGGAGGGCTTGGAGCAGGGGTTGGGGCACATCCCCACCTCGTGATTTTGCGCTGAGGAACTAGGAGTGAGAACTAGGGGTGACCCTGTGCCATGGTCCCCTTCCTCCAGTCAGCTTTAAGTCCCACAGCAGCCTAGGGACAAAGGGACGGGAGGCCACCCTTTGTTTCAACTTGTGCTTCAGATCCCCCTCCTGGCTGGCAGAGGTGCCTTTTGCAGGAGGGGTTTCTCACTTAGCCTGTACTGCTCCAGCAGGCATTTTCCCAGCACTCCAGGGCCCCAGGATGCCAGAGAGCAGTGACACCCAGCAAGGGATGTTTCAGCCAGCCCAGACCTCTGCCACCTGTGGCAGCCTCTTTCCTGGGGGTCACCAGCTCCGTCCCCTTCCCACTCTCAAGCTCTGCAGGTGGCCATGCCCAGGCCACAGCACAGCACCACCAGGCAAAACTGGGGCAGGAGCAACTGCAGTGCTCAGAGACCGGCAGCTTCGCCGGCACAAAGAGGGACCCTGACAATGCCGTGGGGATATGGGGTCTCAGCCCCATGGTCCGTCTCTCCCCATGGCAGCCACAGCCCTGCTCCACTGGTCCCAGTGTTGAATGCATGGCACGGTCCAGCCCTCTCCTGTGACAGGGGGAACAGCTCCCAGCGGAAACATGGCTCAGCTGGGATTGAAACCCTTTTCCTCCCTGCACTGCATGGCCGGAGCTGATAACGGGCTGGATAACCCCAAGCATTGTGTGTGCCGCCAGCCCATGACCTGTCAGGGGTTTCGCTGCCAGAGAGGAAACGCCGCTGCTTGGCTGCTGGATTTCGGAGGGAGCCTCTGTGTGTGCCGGCAGCAAGGCGCAGGGGCTGCTCTGCCATCCAAGCAGCCGTCCTTTCTTTCTGCCAGCATCTGAAGTTTTGGGATGGCTCTGTCAGGTCTGTACTGATACAAGCCTGTGTCACCACATGCCAGCCAGCTCTCAGCTGTATGGCTGCAAAAGGTGCTGGTCTGGAAAACCCAAGGGTTCAGGGAGGTTGTGTGATGTGGCCAGGGTTTGGCCCTGGGGGTTTGCAGGGCTCTCTGGACAGGGCTTTGTGCCTGTGACACCCCTCTCTGCTCCAGAGGGCAGCTCCCAGAGGCCAGGCTGGCTGAGCAAACCCTCCCCATCCTCGACAGAGCCACTGACTTTGTTGTCACAGCCCGGCCAGGGCTGACTCCCTCCTTGTGCCAGCTGCTCACCGAGCCAAACTGCAGGAGCATGTGTGCCAGCGCATGTGTTCTCCCAGCTCCTGCCCTCAGACACTGTCTGGGCTGGAGTCACACTTTCTGCTGCAGTGGCTGGCTAAACACCACCGGTGGCTTTACAAAAGAAGATGGGAAGGGTGACCAAGTGCCAGTCACACCACCAGCCACAGCCGGTTTTCCAGCTTGGCATCAAAGCCAGGAGCATCCTCTCCTGCACAGTGGCATTTGTCCCCTGCAGCCTGCCTGGCAGCAGACAGGCAGCAGCACGTTGCCCTGCTGCCCTTTTGGTCAGGAGATGCCAGAAAAGGGCAATGCTGCCCACAGAGGATTTCATGCTGGAGGGCTAAAGGGCAGCTGATCTCTCTGAGATCCCACTGGCACCCCTGGACCCGGCCTCCCTTGAGAGCATCCCAGCTCTGCTTCAGAGGGGTGGGAGGAGGCAAGCTGCCTGGCACACACACATGAGCAGTTCTGGGGAAAGGCAGGAATTGTGCTTCCCAGAGGGAAAATGAGTCACGGGGGGGATGGCAGGGCCATACCAGCAGCTGAGCGCAGGACCGGGATAAGCGGTGGCTGTCGACTGCTATCCGGGAGGTCAGGCAGAAATGCTCTCGCAGGCCTTGCCTGGCTTTAAAATCTATTAACGTCATTTTGCCATTCGAGCCGAGAGCAGCACAGGCAGCAGAAACGTTCAGGCATGGCTCAGATCAGAGCAGGATTTCAATTACAGTAATCAAAGGTGACACAGATAAGAAACCCCTGGTCTATAAAGCTGCGACAGCTGTCCTCTGGCTCAAACCAGCACCCATCCAGAGCGGCTCCATCAAAATCACTGAAGTGGTACTAGGGTAAAATTGCATTGCGAATCCATTTTCATCTGCCGTGGTGGAAAATGCTTTCCGTGTACTCCTTGGGGAAGAAAGCCACCTTCTTAGGGGAGCAGCAAGGGAGGAAGGTGCCAGACATGGAAGAGGGGATATTGTTCCCAGCGAAGCCACTGATGGCCACTTGTAGATGATGGAGGCATCAGGAGGAACAGTTGGGATGCTGGAGCATCACGGATCTGCATCCTGCTTTCCTATTTCCCCTTCAGCCTGGTGCCATGGGGATGCTCATGGCTGAGGCAGGGATGCACTCAGCTCAGTGCCAGGCTCCCTGGAGGGATGAGCAGCCCTCTGAGCCCCACTGCAGCAGGCTGAAAGGGGAGAAAAGCCCTGGGGGGCAGGAGCTGGCACCCTCCTCTCCCATCTTTGTAAATGACTGGTGTGGTCCTGTTGAGAAGTGCCACAGGCACGTTTCCAGTGCATGACCTGCCATCTGTGCCAGCCAAGGCCATGCGGGAGGGCAAGGTGAATGTACCAGGAGCATGTCCACGCTTCCCACCGGCTGGGGAGGATGCTCACAGGGTGACACCCAGAGAAAGCTGCCTCCTGCTCCTGCCTCTGCCACCACTTGAACCCCCCCCCCCCCCCGCCCCCCCGGCTTTTGTCTCGCATAGTCTGGGGCTGCAAAGAATCACACGTAGTATGGCAGCAGGGCAGCAGCAGCACCATGCACGTCGGTGTGCTGGCTGAGCTCCTCTGCCTGCCACCTCTGACCCCCTCATTCCTTTGAGCACCCACTCCCAGCTCCTCACTGCCACCCCACAGACCCACTGGTGATCACCCCCACAGCCTCGCAGGACGCTGGATGTGACCAAGCCATGGGGGCACCCCCTGGGTCCCGCACACACAAGGGGCCCTTTCTGCCCCCACCCCGGCATGGCAGCAGCTGGCCAAAACACAGCAGCTCTTTCTGCGCCCATTGGCCCTGCTCCAGCCTGGCCGAGTGTCAACCGCCTGGCCACGGCATGTCCCCCCTGGTGTCCCCCGAGGAGCACAAGCCCTCTCCCGAACACTGGGGGGTTTGTGCTGGGTGGAGGGGCTGAATGGCAGGTCTGTGTGGCTGGGGCTGCCGGGCAGGGAGGGAAGGCGAGCCGCTTGCCTCATCTGTTTACCTGGAAGTGGAGATCATGGCCAGGCCCGGCTGCTGCTGCGGCAGGCGCTTTCATGCCAGAGCTAACGGGATGGGGAGTGCTGGGCTGCACCCGTCCCCGAGCAGCCAGCAGGATGCCAGCGATGGGGATGTGGGCAGGGACCTGGCAGTGCTTCTCTCTCTAGATGTGCCCGCATGGTGTCGGACCCTCCTGCCAGCTGCAGCCAGATGGGGAGGGATGTGGGGATGGAGATGGAGCCCAGGCCATCAGAGGGGTGGGCAATACTGCTGGTCATCCTCTGCCCTGCAGCATCTCGCTGCCCCAGGGCTCTACAGGTCCCCCCTGCATGTGTCCCTATGCTATCTGGGTCCCCATCCTGGCTGCATGTCCCCACACTGCCCATGGGTCTCCATCCTTTGCATTGTGCCCCTGGACTGGCAAGGTCCCCCTGCTGGCCACGTGTCCCTTTATTGGCTAGATCTCCACCTTGGCTGTTTATTCCCATATTGTCTTCATCCTGGTTGCATGTCCCTGCTCCATCCTTAGCTCTCTGTACTGGCTGTGGGGTCCCACAGTGGCTGTGGATACCTATACCAGCTCTGTCCCCATGCAGGCTGTGCGTCCCTGCACTGGCTGGGTCCCTGTACCAGCAGTGTCCCTAGGGGCACATGGGAGACGCTTAGCAGCTCCAGGAGAGAAGGGTCACCCATGCAAGCAGCAGGTTTTGTCCTTGTATGATCCAGGACTGGTGGCCACACACAAGCTGCCGGGGAGGAAAAGGGGACAATAACATCTTCGTCAGCGCGGGGATTAACAAAGCTGGCTCAGTGTCCCCAGGGTTCAGGTTGCCTTATCTGTGTGTATCTGTTCCTACCCAGCCACTGTTAGAGCTGCTCCCAGTGCTGCACAGCTAAACCCAGAGGCTGCCAGATAGGGCAGGGACCGCTGCCTCCACCCACACCCTGCCTGCGCTGGTAGGGCCAGAGGCAGGGAGCTGTGCCATGACCTGCTGCTCTCCCCAGGACAGCTGATGCTGGAGGTGATCAGAGGCCCAGGGCAGAGGTGCAATGAGTTTGGCATTCTCAGTCTTTGACAGTAGTATGTGCAGGGTTGGGAGGCAGGTGCTGGCATTGCCTCTTATCCCGACCTCATGGCTTAGTGACCTTCCAGTTCTCCCAATAAAACTGTGTCTGCCCAGTTCGTCTCCACTCATCCTTTCCTTCCCCTGAAAGAGTTACTGCCCCATGGCCAGGGTGTGGGGATTACACCAAGTCTCTGGGAGCTTGTGGGCGTGCTTTGGGGTCACCAAGCAGACACCTCTATCTTTTGGAAAGTTCTGACATTTGGGGAGGGGTGCAGGTGGTGAAGGAGCTGGGGTACTCACAGAGGCTGGCATCTCACTGAGCAGCCTGCCACCGCATCGTCCCCAGGAGACACAGGGCTGGGGCTAGACCTCACGCCATGCAGACATGGCTGCACCATCCTTGCTAAGCATCCTCTGCTCTTCCCAAGTACCCGGAGGACTCACAAGACCTGGCTCCCCATCCTCAGTGCTGTTGGCAGGGTGCTCTTCCACTGGCCTCTGGCACCCCTAATTTCTCCATCTTGCTTTGGCCCTTCCTGCCTTGGGATGGGAGGAGCATCCAGGGCCGTGCTTCGGCGCCGTCCCAAATTCCACCACAATCCCAACCTGGCATGCACAGTGCCACGGCAGCGCCTTTATTTTTTCAGCTGCTTCCCTGTTTTCTTTGCAACTGGGCCCTTTCACTGGGTGACGGCGATCACGGCAGTTATTTGGGGAGGGCTCAGTGTGCCGCTGAGCAAGCAGATTGCAGCGTGGTCCCCAGACCCAGGAACTCACGGTGGCCTGCCCTGCCAGGCACCCCACATCTCAGATGGCTCCAACCCTCCCCAGCCATGGCACAGGGGGAAAAACATCTCACTTGGGCTTGGAAGAGACCGTTCAGCTCTGCACACCCCAAAGTCACCCTGCAGCCTCAAAGCCACCCATTTCCCATGGGCTGTGCAGCTCCATGCAGCTCCATGGACTGCCCAGACTGATGTCCCCAAGGTCACCAACACTGCCAGAGCTCTTGGTCCACAGCGAGGTGGGGCTGAGCTGCTGAAGCAGGCACCCAGCAGTGCTGGCACTCCTCTCACTCCAATGCCCATGCCTCCTGCTCCCAGTCTGTGGTTTCTCCAGAGCATCTCTGCTGTTGCCTCCTGACCCTGCTGCATTGGGATTTAAAGCTATGGGGAAGAGTCGTTTTGGGAGCAGGCATAACTGTCGAGTGGTTGCACATTTCTGAGGGGAGCTCTGCTCTGCAGCCTCCAACAGCTGTTTCTGCAAGAGCCTTAAACTGAAACATCTGGAGTGTTTCAGAAAGAGAAACCTGAGTGTTTTGGGGTCCAGAACAATTCAAAAGATCCAAGACAAATTCACAAGCCATCAGGCTTGACCTGAATCTGGTCTTTTCAGTGAGAAAGCCAAAAGCCCTCGTCCAAGTCATTTCCTCCCAGCTTTTAGTGGGATTAGAACTGCAGTGTCCTGTGCTGGCAGGCGTCCCCCCATGCCGAGCACATCCAGCCCCTGAAATCCCTTCTCACTGGCCCCAGAGTCCATCTCGGCATCCTGACGCTTGCTGCTGCCATCATTTCCAATTTAGACCTTCTCATGGCAGACACCGATATAGAAGCACTTTGCAGGATGGCGCTTCCCCTCCCCAGGGAGCCGGTGCCGGTGCTTCACTCTTCCCGCTCGCCAGCTCCGTGGAAGACCGAGGAGCTTGAATTACTTTTTTCCAAGAAGGGTGGATTTGGTTTGCAGAAAGATAAGGGCTGGGGAGCAGTTGTTCTGCTCTGCTGAGCCTTTTGCCATCTGGAACAGCTTTTGGTTTCCTTCTGGATGCCTCTTCTATGGCCTGCGTCATCAGGACTGGGAGAGAGGAGAGGGCATTGCTCAGACCCTGAGGAGAAGGGAGAGGAGATAGAGCCAGAGGACACATGGGTCTGTCCCTGTGCACCCTCTTTACAGCGGTGGGGGAAAGTCAGCCCTGACAAGAGGAGAGCTGGTTTAGGGAAGGGCTTGGAACTAACCCCACTGTGGTAGTCATGAAAGTCCCCCAGTCAACCCTTCCATGGTACATGCCTGCTCTGCCTGAGCTGCCGCCTGCCCGTCCCCTCTCCGGGGTGGTTGCAGTGAGCTCCTGCAGCCGCTGCTCCTCATGCTGTGTCCTCCAGCCCAGGGGAGGGGAAAGCCTCATCTTCTCCACGCTTCCTCTGTCTCTCATGGGGAGAAAAGTAGAAGCAAACAAGTCAACATCAGGGCTGGATCACCCAGGATAAAAGTGAGGAGAGCTCTCCCCAGGGCAGGGTCACTGCTAAGCCCAGTTCCCTAGGTGAGATCCAGTGATGTCTAGTAAGGGGTTGTGCTCCTGCAGCTACTTTGTCCTCAGGGAGGCCATAAAAGCACCTCCCAGTGTACCCACTGCTGGTTCCCACAGAAGCTGGGGGATGACTGGGTCTCACGGGCATTGTGCTCCTCTCAGCTGGAAAACACCCCACATAGCTCTGCCAAGGGGTGGGTGTCAGCACCCGTGGCCCACACAGCTCTGTGCTGGTCATGCCTGTGCCACATATCAGGGTCCCCTAGTCCCTGCCGGCTGCTCGGTGGCTCTGCGCCAAACGTTTCCTATGTGGTGGCTTTGATTTGATGTCTTCAAGGCTGACACCCAGCTCGGGACCACTCTGTTGCTGCCCGCACAGCCTGTACCATCCTCAGCATCCAGGACTTGAAACCACAACTTCTCAGTGAGCATCCTCCCTGGAGAGGCTGCTCTCTGCAATTAATCCGGGCATGTTTTATGCTAACGATTCTCCCCACTTTAAATTATAAATGGCCCTTGGCATGTGTGCACACAAACACACGTGCACGCGCAGAGATCCTTTAAGGCCATCATTAGCTGTAATTAGCAGGATCTGTCACTCATCTTTGGCAGTTAACGATGAGCCCTGAGTCAGAGGAATCCGGCGGCAGATAAAATAAACACGATTTCAAACAGTTTGGAAATAACAAGCCCTCATTAATCAGACAAGCCCCAAAGGGAAGCGCTTGGAAAAAGTGGCGGCTTCTTTGCCATTGCCGAGAGCAGGGCTGGGTGGGCTCCATGCCGACCCCCACCCTCCCCAAACCCCCCTTTCCAGCAGGAGTGGGAGGCAGGATGCTTTCTCACTTGGCTGACTTCATGGCAGGGCTGAGGTGTCAGAGCCAGTCAGCTGGAGCAAGAGGCCTGAACACTGGTAAAACTCACGCAGAAGGGCTCCTGCATGATCCCCCTCTGAGTGAAAGCAGCCAAGGGAGGATCTGGCCCCAAGGTGCGGGTGGGGGCACTGTCAGTGCAGGAACTCAGCTCTGGGTGCAGATGAAGTGGCTCTGGTGCAGCACATCCCACGGCCACTGCTCACCCCAAGATGTCAAAGGCTGCCTGCTAGGGGTGTGTGAAAGCAACGGGAGCATCCCCAGGATCCAGCTGCACAGGGCAAAGAAAGATTTGGGGAAGGGGCTGGTACAAAGGGGACATTTCCTAGGGAGCAGGGGGAACTGGGGAGGTTTCTGGCTGTCACAGCTGCAGCTAAATCACAGCAAATAGGAGGGGAATGGGACACACGAGGCTGGATTATATTACAAAGGAGCAGTCCATCATGGGGTATTTAAAATAATCCGCTTAGATGCACAGTAGCAGATTTGGAGTGCTAAGGGAATTGAAGGCGCTGTGGCTTTGCAAGGCTGGATCAGATCTAGTTAAGATGCCACTTAGGACAGCACATCCCATCCTGTCTCGCTGCCCCAGGGGACAAGCACATGGCACCTGAAGCCCCTGCAAGGCCAACCCCGCCCCACTGAAGAGGCGCCAAGGTAACACTGGCTGCATCAGGATGGGTGACAATGTCCTGTGGCATCTCCCTGGGACAGGCGGCAGGTTTGGGTGGTGCCAGCCCCAGAGCACAGAGTCACGGGCTGGATTAGGCACAGGGCAGGGGATTCCCATGAGGGGCCAGGCCTGCAGAGAGGTGAAGGAGGTGTAATTAGTGCTCAGGGTCCAGGGGACATTGGTGTAAATCAGTGGTACCTCATGCCAAAGCCAGCTGCCTGACAAAACAGCTCAGACCCAGGCATGCCCACAAGGGAACTATACCTGCACTGCCAAGGGATGGGAGCTTCCTCTGAGGGCATCCATGTGGCATTTGCAGCTCAGCTGGGGCTGGGGACCTGGCATGGGGTCCCTGGCAAGCTGGGACGTGGGTTGCATGGGTATCTTGGTACTTGCTTTGGGAGGGTGCTAGGGCTGGGGCTTCTCTGCGGACAGGCAGCCTGATCTGCAGGGATGCCAGCCAGGCTGCTCTGTCCCTGTGTGGGCTTGCAAGCACCACAGCATGGCCAGTGGCTGCAGAGGGGGGTGGCTCCTAATGCCACAAGCTAGAAGGTCCTCTGCCAGAGTCTGGGATCAGTCTGGTGTGGGCAGGAGCATGTGCTGTCTGAGCATCCCTGAGCATCCTCACACCTCTCCTCTGAGCCAGGCTGAAAGCTCAGCCCCAGGAAAGCCAGCTCAGCCTGAGAAAGGGATTTTATCCCAGAGACTTCATCCCAGGCAGACATTCCCCCAGAAGAGCATCATTCCAAGAGCAGACAGTGTCCATCTTGGGCTAGCACCTCCAGGCTGCTCTGATCCCAAGGGCTTCAGCCCATAGTGGCCCTGCAGAGCCAGACCCAGCAGCAGCATCTCGGAGCTGGGCAGCATTGCCAGACATGACCCCAGCATGGAGCTGGCCATCACTCTGCCCATCCCTTTGCTCTCAGGGAGGGCAGGACCCAGGAACACGCCCACAAAATCCTAGGCCATATGTCAGACTAGGTCACAGGACTGCCTGTTCCTCTCCTTGCCCTTAACCTGTACCCTCTGTCCCCCCAACCCTGCTGCAGTGCTGCGCTCAACATGAGGGCTCACTCCTGCAGGTTTAAACACTGTCCCCAGCTCCCCTGAGCATTAATCCAAGAAAGGATTAAGGTTAACAAGCTCCTGGAACCACCCAGCCTTCATGCCTCCTGGGATGGACCACTCTGTCCTGGCCCCAGAGAGGGCACGGCACCCTGCTCTCCCTCTGGGACTTGCTGCTGTGTCCCCCGAGCCCCCCAACCTCTCCTCCACCAGCATGCATCTCACCAGGGTCACGCAGCACATGTTCGTCTCTCTCCCCGAATTGGGTCCCACAGATCATCCCTGGGGCTTTGGAGGCTTCCAAGTCTCTGTGAGCACCTTCTCCCTGCCCTTCACAAGCTTTGAGGGGGGGACCAGGGCAGGTATTAGCTTCTCCTCCCACTTCTCCCCTCTCCCCTGGGTGCTGTGCTCTGGGTTGTTCATTCCTAGATAGCTCTGAATTCATGATGAGTAGTTTAAATGTATGGAAAATACCTTAATCCCTGGTAAACCCCTGATCCCTGCCTGCCTCGTGCTCCCTGCAAGAGCCCTCCACTCTGGCCATAATCCCCAGGGAGAGGTCATCTACACACCCTCCAGTCCTTGGGAAAAGGGATCCTCTCCAGGGCACCTACGAGCTCCTGGGGCCAGTGCACAGGTGCTGGTTATCCTTCCCCGGTGAGTCCTCTGTCACCTGCAGAGGATGGTGGGGACAGGGCCCCCAGGGATGCTCCTGCCATAGGATAGGATGGCCAGGGCAGGAAGAGTCACAGGTGGAGCCACCCTCCTGCACCTGACTTAGTGCCACCAGCTCTGGAACAGAGTTTTTTTAGAGACAGCTAGGTAACTGTTACCTATTTTTATATAGGGGGGGTGGGTTGGTAATCTGTTTTTGGTTCCTATATGCTTCACAGTGACCAGAGCCCCCAGCCTCCCAGTTCTCATTCCCTGAAACTCCTGCCCCATCCCATCCTTGGGGGCTCCCCAAGGCATGGAAGTGGAGGAACCCCCAGTTTGTGGGGTGAAAGAGGGCCCTGGCTCTGCCCCTCAGCCCCATCTCCCCAATGCTGGGAGCTTCTGCTGCCTTCACCTGCTCTGACCCGTGGCCCTGTGAGCTGTAATCCCCCTCCTGCTGCACCCGCAGGATCAGAGGCTGCCAGTGCCAAACCCATCCCAGAGAGACGAGGGCACTAGGGGGGGATGGTAATAAACCCTAATGACACCCTGGGGAGAGGAGGAGGAGGAAGGTGACAGGATCTCCCCAATCTCTTGGGTCTCTAAATAGGCAAAAGGAAAAACCCCTTTGCATAAGTGTCTCCTATATTTATAAGAAGCAAAGACAATGCTGGGATAGAGGCTGAGCTGAGCTTTTAACCAGCCAGATTACATTTAGCAGAAGCATTTACCTCTGCCTCTAATCCGCCTGCCACAAAGACTTGCTAACTCCTTCCCGGATTTAACTGGAAGGCTTGAACTCTTCCCACAGAGGAGAGAGTTAAGCCCGAGCTGGTGCTGGAAGGCTGTGGGGGCCAGGGTCAGTGCTCCTCCCCAGACACACCAGGTTTGAGCTGGACATTTTAGTCCCAGACTTAATTTTTTTCTGGCAAGCCGTTCCCACAGGCAGGACAGGCAGTGGAGGGGTAGATGCCAAAAGTCCCTTAGTCCCTGGGAGCTCAGTGCTGGTGGCTTCAAAATCAGAGCCTGTGCAAAGCAAAAATTCGGACATTTCCAGTCAAAAATCACTGCTGTTTAAATGCAGAGCAGAAGGGAGAGCTCCAAAGGAGCCACCTGGCAGGCGCAGACCCTCTTGTTTTCAGCTGGATTTCTTGCAAGAACAGAAAACATCTGCAGCCGGTGCTGGGTGGCTGGGGCAGGCAGGGGGAGGAGGCTGCTGCAGGATATGGCCGTGCCCACAACACCCGTGACCGGTGTCCCCTGGCTCCCCTGACTCCTCTACCCCACCTCAGAGCAGCCACATCCTCCATCGCCTGTGCTGGATCAGGCCCATTGGTCCTCAGAGCCCAAGACGCCAATGCCTGCTGGTAGGCACCAGCACCGTGGCTGCATGCAGGCAGGGTCCATCCCTTTATGAGTATTTCCTCACAGGATGCTTTACCTCCACGCCAGCGTGTGGAGAGACAAAAATCCCAGCCCTTGGCCTCGCAGCACACTACTATGGCATCCCACGGCACAGGGACCTCACGCCACTGCCAGGGTCCTCAGTGCCCCATTAAGGGATTTTGGTGGGAGTCTTTGGGGCACGGGGATGATGACGCAGCACGTGCTGATGTCACCGAGCTGGCTGGTGTCGGGCAGCACACAGCTCTGGCAGTGTGGCCAGCACAAGCGTCTCTGTGGCAGCCCACAACCCGCTAGTGCAATCTGCCAGAAAAGACGGCCCAGATGGGAAAGGGGCCAGGAGAAGGGCTGGAGCAGCCGCTGGCGCTGGCATGAGCCCGGCTCTGCTCCGCAGGGTCTGGCCCGAAGGGCTGCACACCCTGGGTCTCACCCTGCGACGCCAGCGCTGAGCCCCGAGTGCCAGGTTTGCAGGCTGAGCCGGGAAGGGAAGGAAGCGTGAGCCGAGACAGCAGAGCCAGGGCTGAAACCTCCCCTGACTTCTGGGAACCCGGCAGCGCAGATATTTCCCTCCCGGCATGGCTGCGCAGGCGGGACGGCGAGTCCCCTCAGCCAGACTTCGCACGCTCTCCCTCCGTCCAGCAGCACCTCCCTGGGAGCAGAGAGGGGTGTGAGCCTCCAGCGCAGCCCAGGCCAGGGTGACACCGATGGCCACCATGCCACCACCGCCGCCCCGGCACCGGCTCCTCACACAAAGGCCGGACGCTGGGTGCAGCCCGGGGGTTTCCCGGCTCAGCCGCGGCCTCAGAAGCCCCAGGGCAGAGCGGCTGCCAGCCAGAGGCGCCCAGCCTGGCCTCTGCGTGCCTTTGCTGAGCTGTTCAAGCGGTTTCTGCCACAGTCGGGGCTTTCCCTGCCTTTCCCTTGCTGGCACAGCCAGCTGCTCCTGTGCCGCTGCAGTGGAACCGGTATGAGGAGGTGGGGGACTCTCCGGGCATGGCAGCAGCTGTAAGCGCTCCATCAAGGGTTAATGTTCACAGCCTCGCCATTGAGTGTTAAGCTAGGTGGTAGAAAGCACCTGGCAAGAGAAAATCCACCTCATGTGTTTCCGAACTTGGTGCTGGGACCTGCGCCGAGCTGCGGGTGCCAGGCGGCAGCAGCCAGCGGCGGCGGGGCGAGCGGCCACATCAGCCCCAGCCGCGGCAGAACCCGCAGCTGCACCGGCGGGGCAGGACATCGGCCCCCAGCGGGTCTCAGACCCACCAAGAGTTTTGCTGCCCTTCCGGATGTGTCTTGGCGCAATCAGCTGCTCCAGCTGTGGGGTCCCGGTGGGGACAGTGTGTGTAGGGCTGGGGTGGCAGGTTCAGGTCCCCTCCAGAGGTATCCTTCAGCCTCCTGCTTCCAGAAATCACCTGGAATCCTACATTAAAGGTGCCCTTAGCACCCTGAAAACATCTAGGCAGGTTTTAAGCCCACCTCCTGTGTTTGCTCTCTGCAGTGGGTGAGCTCCACAGATGTCACCGGGTACATGAGGACACTTTGCGACCAGCTCCATGCTGGGATGGGGGTTGTTGCTGAATAACAAGGATGTGTGGTTTGATCACCATAGCTTTTGGGTAATGAAGATGATCCTCTTAGGATTGCTGTTTTCCTAGTCAAAGCGCAGGGCTCCTGCCTCTGCCACACTTTGTCAGCTGCTGCTCGGCACAGGGCTGAGCAGTGGTGCCCACAGGCAGTGGTGGGTCCCTCCTGTCTGAACCCACACAGTGTCTCTGAACCTCAGAAACTCCAGCTGTGCTTTGCCATGCCTGCCAGCCACTGGCTCCCCCAAAGTCTCTTCCCAGGGGAAAAACTGCTTGAATTTCCCCTTGGAACAGCACTACACACTGCAGGAGCAGGAGGGCAAGGGGGGCCATTGCTGTACCACAGGTTAGAAGAGCAAGCCAGGTTTCCTTCCTCACTGTCAGACCCAAATTTATGGTGATCTACCCCTAATATGAGCAGAAAATTAGCCATCCCTAATGACAAGCTCCATGACCACAGCCCAGCATCCTGTCCCTGTAGCAGCACCCCACTCCAGCTCCTCTTCCCACACACCCAGCCCCAGGTGAGTGTGCCCCAAGAGGTCCAGCATGCAAATGGGGGGGTACCAACCAGAGGCAAATAGTTGTATTTCGAGATTATGAGGTGGCAAGTGGCTGTGAACAGCAGGACCTGGCTATGGAGAGAAATGGGTTTGCAGGCAGGAGGGGGTATATACCCCCATGCATGCTCCTCTCCCCTGCCCAGCCCTGGTGGGGCTGGTGCCTGTGGGTGCAGCTCTGTGGGCTCCAGAGTTAGATGAGTACCCCAGAAATGGTGAGAATCAGCCCCAGCCAGGGGTTTCCAGCCAGCACGGAGCAGGGTGAGCAGGGTCTGGTGTGCATGCGTGTGTGTGTGTGTGTGTGTGTGTGTGTGTGTGTTACGCACACCCAGGAGCCCACACCTGTTTCACCACTTGTATTCCTTGTTCACTACCTCCCTAAGAAGCAGCTCACCAAATTTCAATGCCTTCACCCAAACAAACAGCAGCAAACTCTGGGAACCGCTGTTCCTATGAGCCGGGGTGGGTAGACAGGACTGCAGAGCCCCCCCCGCTCCTCCAGCCTGCCGGGCAAGGGGCCAGCTTGGCTCCCGTGGTGCTTTCTGCAGGCAGGGCTGGTATGTTCACCACAAGCTATAGATGGCCTGGCTGCCGCTTACAGTAAATCTGAGTAAGTTGTTTTGGGCTGAGCATTTGAAGTCCCGCAGGCAGCAAACCAGCCGTATCCTACTGGCACAATCGTCTGCCGCAGGCGTCTCCTGTTTCCAGCGCACCCCTTGGCTTTCCCAGCACTGACCCGCTGCACGTCAGCCCCTGTCATCCACACGAAGCTGCTTTCCCAGGGCTTCCCCACCTTCCCAGAGGCAGCCGATGTCTCGGGGAAAGGAGCTACATCTGCCATCAACCCCCCTTGCTTTGGCTCTGGGTGTGCAGGAAAGTCGGCAAGGACAGATGCTGGGGCATCTTGCTGCTTCTTTGTCCCATGGCTGCCCTCCAGCCACCAGCTGCAATCTCCAGTGGAGAGACTGGGGGATTTTTCTGCTTTCTTGGGTGAATGTGAAATCTTTGGCCAGCAGATGAACCTGAAGGGCCACTCAAGCATTTGTTTAAGGGCTTAAGTGGGATTTACATGGTGAAGATGTCTGCTCCAGCCCTCTTCATGGATGGGTAACTCCAAGCATTGGGAAAAGTCAAGATTTGGCTTAACCAGAAGAGTCTCTGAGCCCTCGGGTTTTGCATTTTTCTCTCCATTACCCACAAGGATTTTCTGCCTACCCACTTGTTAAGTGAAAACCACTGAGGGTCTCACGTCACCGGTGACTGTGAAGCTTGGGGCTGCAAGGACTGTTCCACACCTCACTTCACATTTGCACCCCAAGTCCAGAGGAAGGTGAAGTACGTGCTGGTGAAAGATTCATCCCCATCTCTTGAATGACCAAGAAGCAGAAAGCAAGCAAGGCACTAAGTCACCCAAGGACAGACAAACTCCCAAACACTAAGCCCTGCCACCCCTGACCCAGAAGCCCAGGGACATTGCCCCAGAGTAGCTCTGTCAGCCCCATGACATCTGCATTTGGCCCAACCCTTCCCAGCACGGGAAAGGATGCAGAGCAGACATAGGCAAGGGATTTTCCAGGGTGGGAGCTTGCTCCTAGTGTGTTTTTTTCAGAAGCATGCTGCAAGCTTGTGAATTGGAGGTATTTTTCAAGTTGGTTCCTGCAGTGGAAGTGATCAAATAATTGTTTATACACCCGTCTGGCCCAATGGCTCATGCTCACAGAGCAGAAACTGGCTGTCGAGGCTGCTGGGATGTGGTTCCCCCATTGATGCTATGGCATGTTTCTAAGAGGAAGATGTTGAGGCCACAGGTGCCTTTCCAAGGCAGACCCATGCTGTGGTCCAGGCACAGGGGTGGCCAGTTGCTGGGCTGGATTTGTGCTGCCTTTCTCTCCATGGAGTCACAGGAGGGTTGTACCTGGCAGCAGGCTTCCCCTGGTCCACTTGCCCAAGAGGGTGCTCCCAGCATCTTCCCCACCCCTTGTCATCTCCTTCCCCCTCCCAGCAGTCTGCAACTCTGACAGCCCATCTCTGGCTCTCCCCACCTCCCCATGCTCCCTGTGCTGGAGCAGGCATCCAGAACAACCCTGCTGCTCCAAGTGAGGATGGAGGACACACATCCTCATGGAAAAGTCAGGGTGTCCCAGCGGCAGCCCCCTCCAGCCCCCAAAATGATGGTGATGTGAACATTTGTATTCAGACAAATCATTTTTTCAGGCATTTGTAACCCCCTCTGATGTTTTTTTCTTCTTCTCTTTCTTTGGGGTTGGAATTATTCTGGCTTTGTGCAAAAACCAACTCTGAAGTGCTCAGGGAGTGGAAACCTCCCATTATACTTCTGAAAAATAATATTAATTTTCCCTCTCCTTTTATGAAGAGCTTTCTCCCCAATGGCTCAGGACTGGAGGTAGGCATTTGATGTGGAAATAGCCCTTGCTGAAAGAGCCCTTTTGATGTTAGATTTTCACAGGGTCAACTCCAAACCAACCGTGGGGGGCACTGGGTGCTGGCGGGCCCCAAAGGGTGTCCAGGAAGGAAGCGGGATGAAGGGGAGGTGCTGCCAGACCCTTATCCTGCTCGCTTGCCATTTATCTGAGCAAGAGGCAGGTGTTTCCAGGCTTTCAAAGACAATAAAACCAGAGGGATTTCCATTCATGAAAACTGCCTTTGGCCTGATTCAGCTCCAGGATGTAAGGCGGGTGTCCAGCCTGCAGTGAGCTGGTGTAACAGATGCAGTTCTTGGCCATCCATGCTGTCTCCCCTCTGACAGCACGGTGGCACCAAGTTCTGCAGTCCCATAAGCATGGCTGTGCTGGTCCTCCTGCTGCCTTCTGCACCAGCCATGCCCCGCTGCCTGCCACTGCCCACAGCAGGACCCGTGGCTCTGGCCAAGAGGCTCTCACGTGTCCTAAGACCAGGTCTCTACCCCTTTGCCCAGTGCAAGAGAAATCTGGCATCTCCCCTCAACCACAGAGACCAGAGGCAAGTGCAAGAAGCAGAATTTGGCCTCAGCTGCAGGAATGCAACAGCAAACAGAAGGAGAAGACACATTGGCTGATCCCATCATACGCAGAGCTCCCCAAAACGCCTGTGCTGAAACCCACCTGCTGCAGGGAGACAGTGCCACAGGGCCGGGCCATCAGCAAGAGGATGATGGGCCTGAGCTTGATGTGTGTGGTGGTAGGGCAGATTAGCCAGAGCACCACAGACCCAGGCAGCATCTGCAGGCAACACCATCCCCATCCTTGCTGCAGGGACACAGGGGACAGTGAAGTGGATACTTGTTTTAGGTCCGAGCCACTGTCTTGGGGTGCCTCTGGTGGCAGGGTGCTCAACCACCCGTTTGCTTCTTTCAGTCTGACATTGCTCCTAACTACTTATTTAGTGGTTTTAGTACCCCCCAACTTTGCCTCCTGTAGGGCAGCAGCAAGATTTTCTCTTCTTCCCCTGCCTCTCCCTCTCCTACTGTTTTCTCTCATTTAATTTCTCAGAGCACTTTTAAGAGGCCGTTCATCTGGGAGGTATCACGTAAAACAAAGTTGTATTGTGTATGTTTGGTCAAAGCGAGATAAGAGCTTCCAAGCGGCGGGGCAGTGAAGGTGGCTTCTTCAGGTGTTGGCAGCTCTCACAGAGCACACAGTGTTCAGGATGTGTTAACCCACCGGCCGGGATTTGCATAGGTACAATATCCCTCTTCACTTTCTGGCAGGTTCTTGACCTGGAAACTGTTGTATTAAACCTTAGACCAGTATGTTGGCCCAGTAATCAGTATCACGCTATTTACTTTGTCTCTCCCCTTTTCAGAGACAATACACATTTTATGCTTTGTCGGCAGAAGGCAGGGCAAGAGCTCACCCTTTGGGGTGTCCCACTTCTCTTGGAAGCTGCAGGCACCCAGTGCTTTGGCAGCTGCCAGCTTTGCCTACACTCTGCAAAGAGCACATCCAGCACGTGTTCATGGTACCTAGAAACAAAAGGGTTTGCACTTTGGTCTCTACTAACCTGTGTGTTGTGAGAAAGACACGGTCACCTTTTTACCCGAAAGTTTTGTCCTTGGTAAAATAGGAAGATGTTGCAAGTTTTGTCTGATCCTTGAGAAACAAAAGAACTGCTGGACATCTGGAAATCCTGGATGCAAGCACTGTGCCGGCACAGCTCAGCCCTAAGGCACATGCTTAGCAAGACCAACGTTCCCGGGAGGTGGGGGACCCGCTGCACATGTGCTGCGCAGTCCCTCTCTGCACGGGCAGTAAAGCTGATGCCTTCCAAATGCTCTGGATTTGTTGTACGTTTGGAGGACATCTGTGCAGCATAGGCACTGATGGGCTCAGGCTTCCAGCAAATGGCCGAAGGATTTACCTGGTGAGCAGGGCAGCTGAACTTCAAGCTGCAGTGGCTGATCTGCCAGCACGTGTCCACCAACAGCTATGCCGCTGCAGCTGGGACTTAGTGAATCTGTGAAATTTGGGGGTTTGATGATGATAAAGTCCCATCTGGTGGTGCAAAGTGGTGTGGTGGTTTGGAGGGATGAGGGAGGTGTTTTCCTGCATGTTTCTAGAGGATGCCTAGGACTCCACAAGGCAAGCATGGCAACAGAGACATGGGCTGGGTTCTTGGTGCCTTAAAGTCCTACCTGTCCCTCAGGAAATTAATATTCTTCTCTTGGGAACCCAGTGTTATTCAACAAAATTCCCCTTCGGGTTTGGAAATCTTCAGCAGGGAAAGAACCTCAATGCAAAGGACAGACAAAAAAAGGTCTTGAAGCTGCCTTTGCTCAAGCCCTCCCTGCCCACCACCTTGGCTTGATGAGGAAGGCATCGCCTTCATGTGCTGGTTTTTAAATGCTTACCCTACACAGTTCTGTTTGTTTTATTTCCCTGCTTAGCGTTCAGAAACTGTTCTTCTTGCACTTATTTACTGTAAAGCAAAGAAAGCCAGGGAAAATGATCTCCAAAGCAAATAGAGCCATGTTTCCATTTGGGAAAACTTAGAGGGAAAGCGCGTGTAGCTAAGCAACAATGCATGATGGTAAATGGGTCATTTTCCAAGGCATGAATTGCATGTGGATAACTGCAAGGAAAACAACCCCAGCCAACACACTGCCGGCGTTTGAATTCTTGGCCTAAGACATTAATAAGAAATGAGATGACTTTTCAATACTTGCAAGAGCTCCGTGGGTTGTTATGGGGTATTTTTCCCCACTTTCAAACTCCACTTAAACCTTGGGTGTGAGCCTCCATTGCTGTGGCTGGGCAGAGCTCTGAGTATAGATGCATTGCACTGGGGTTCCTCGGACCCAAAGAGCGATGGGTCAGCTCCACTGCATCCCAGGGAAAGGGACAGAGACAAGGGAGTCCCATGGCAGAACTGGGGACTCACCAAGGAGAAACTTCCTTCTGTTTAGGGCCAGAGTGAAGCCAGCATTCACTCATGCATTAGCATTGGAGCTTGATCTCAGCCTCCCCCCAGCAGTACGCAGGGATGGCTTTGCTCATTTATCCTCCCTGTGAAACTAGATAAATCTCTGTTGCAAGAAAAGGAGGGCATTTTCTTACCATGGGGTAAGCATGATATGCATGTACAAGGGTACTAGTACTAGGATAACACTAGCTATGGGATCATAAAATTGTTTGGGAAGCCAGGAACAGGAGAGTTTGCTGGAAGATAAAGAAGTGAGATCATGTTTGGTTGGGGTCATAACATCCACATCACGTAGCTGATGCATCACAGGCGACAGCGCTTGGCTCAGCCATGGGTGAAGGGTTAGGGAACCCTTCAGCTTTGCATCCTAGGGCAGGAAAAACAATGTATTGGGTTTGTTTTTTTCATAATAATAACAAATGTACAGAGTTAAAACTTTGTCTTTGAAGAAGTGACCACTCATCTGGGTTTTTCCAGAATTCCTCCTACCGGGAACAGTGCCACCTTCAAACCAGTGCTGGCAATTCAGCCTGAAGGTCAGCAAGTGGGATGGCAGCAGAGCAGGGATGAGACCTTGCTTTTCCTAGACGTGCCATTGATTTCCTCTTCCTGCTGCTTGCATCACTGGCTGTGATCAAAACATACACTGCCGTGTTCATTAAAAAGAAAGTTATTGCAGGAAGGTTTGGGGATTATTTCTTTCCTCCATGAATAAAGTTCTACAGTTCTTCTTAAAATCAGACCTGAGGAATTTACAAAGTGGTTATTGTACATTCCTTGGGGGGAAAAAAAAAAATAAATCTGAGCAAGTAGTTCCAGTGCATTAAAGCAATGAATAGAGGAAGTGAAAAATATTTTAAATTCCTTTACAGTGTTACATTTCAAAAATGTCCTGGTTTAGGATATTAGAACTGGGCGGGGGGACTTTTTTCTCCCTCCTTTTTCCACTCTAATTTCTCTGAACTTGTTACAAGTCTCCTTCCATTTTGCTCACCATTTCCAAGCGATTAAATAGAGAGAGGCCTGGAACGATGACAGATATGTGAAGTGCACAAAGGGACCGGAGTGTGGTCCGATAATTCTGTAATTGGAGCTGCTCGAGGCAAAATTTTTTTCAAGCCAGTGTAAATGGGGATCGCTGAAACCCTTAACAATCGGTCTGTCAGGCTGCTTCTTTAATGGATTGCTCTGTTTAACTCTCTCTGTTTGTCACTGGCAAGATGACAAGAGAAATTAGTGTACTGGAAAATATAAGGTAACTGGCAGCTCCCTCGCCCGGTTCCACGGCCCTGCAGACCCCGGGGTGCCGCAGTGCCGGAGCCCGGCTCACCGGCTGCTCTGCCACCTCTGTGGAGGAGGAGAAGGGGAGCTTGCTCCCTCCTGCCCTTCCTAGGGGTAGGAAGACCTGCAAAAAGACCCCACGGCTCTGGGACCGACATAGTGAAGAGTATGTGGGGAGAAAGAGGGGGGGCCCCCCATGGCTGTGGGGTCTCTGCAGCACCATGCGCAGCTGGCTGCCCGCCGGGATCGGGGTGGGGAGAGGACCTAAGCATCCTCCCAACGCCGAATCACAAACCTTTCATCGGCTGCAAACCGGCTTTGTCTTCTGCTTTTACACCACGGATACTTCCTTTGGGTTTTTAAGCGCCATTGGTTAATGTCAGTCTTCTGGGGGGGTTGGGTGTAGGGTGAGACCATGTGTGTGTGAGTGTGAGTGCACACAAGCACATGTGAGTGCGTGCAAGTGTGCTCTGCTTTGGAGATGCTCTGACACCTCCATTGTTCGCAGCCAGCCTCTGAAATTTGGCAGCGACATTGCCCCGAGGCTAGAGATGTACCTTTCGTTTTTCCCATGAAATTCCATTCTGGTTTGGCTGAGTTATAAAAAAAAAAAAAAAAAAAAAAAAAAAA
>NW_020799109.1:10360350-10364324 GCF_003259725.1 Athene cunicularia
GCTGCAGGATATGGCCGTGCCCACCCCCTCGCACACCCCTCCCCAGGCACCCTTCGGCGCAGACGTGTCCACCCTGGACACCAGTGGGCAGAGTATGGGGTTGGCATCCGCTGCCTGGCTGCAAAAGCCGCACACACCTCCTCTCCCCTCGCAGGAGAGCAGCTTTCCCCTTCCAGACCCGACCGTTACTCCTGGCAATTTTGGGGGCAGAAACCTCTGGAGCAGTCAGGACAGGCAGTTCAAACCCTGCCGAGGAATACTTTAGGTCCAGCTGCAATAACCTACGTTGTAGACATTTATTTAAAAAAAATAATAATTTGTAATGTTATTTCCTATGTTAAAAGAATTTTGTTTACAGTGTGAAGCCAAGTGCTTTTAAGTTAGGAAATGCCTAATGTATGATTCTTCTCAAGTTCAACCCTGTGTGCATGTACTGTGCTACAATCTTGACGTACGTGAGCCCCTATTTCAATCTCTTTCCTTGTCATGTGGACATGGGAGGGAAGAGGGCATGAGCTGCTCCGACAGCTGTAAATAAGACACTTCCTAACATTGAAGTGTTTCATTTGAATGTTCTTGCAGACCGCATATTATTCTTTAATACAGGTTTTTAATGCAATGTATAATTTTCAAACCAAAGCACCCTACTTCAGCACACTTGCCAGAGTTTTCCCTCACCACAGAAATGCGGCTGCATCTGGGGTGGAGCGAGGCAACTGTTCTGCAGCCTGTTAGGACATAAAATGACTCTAAAGCACAGAGGAGGCAGCGCAGTCCTTGTTAAAAGTGCCCATTACATTTCACATGAAGGTGCAGGAGGATGTGGGGAGTGAAACTGATGTTACTTCACCCCCGCAGGGGTTAATACTCTTAATCTGGTGGCAAAAGTTTTATGGTCCTGGGGTATTTTTGAGGCTCAGATTGTACAGTTCAAGGGAAATATGGCTCAGGAAGACAGGATGAAGCCCTGCCTTTCCCAACACCTCTTCTCCTGCCAGCAAGCCCCAGGTTTAGCTTACAGCACACTGAGCCACACTGAGACCCCAAAGGCAGAGTCTGAGGCAAGGAAGACCAACCCTCCTGCCTTCCCTCATCTCCTCATCACCAGAAGGTGAGAAACAGGCAGGAATAATCTGTTAACTAAACCAAACTACCACAACTGGTTGTTTCGTGCTGTTACTTGCAAGATGTGGCTACCCCCTGGGAAGCTGGCCACCAATTATGACAGATACTCCACAAATCCCCGTGTCTGTGCAGTGCAAGGCTAGTAATTTTGTGTAGCATTTACTGCCAGCCAGGGAGTTGTCCCTTCCGAGGCAAATGCAGCTCTATCTTCTACAAACCCCTTTCCAGCAGGCCCTGAGCTCGTGCTAATGGTGAGGCTAATTTCTGGAGCTAGGGAGTGGCCGGGAGCCTCCAGCCTGCCCCAAAAATCTCTCATCATTTTAGTGCGTTTGGCTGGTAGCACTGTGGATTCAGCCCCCCTCCCTCCTCCACCCCTCCAACTATAAAAGCCTGTTGTGGCCTACATTCAGCTGTCGGATATCACATTATCATGGCTCGGCAAAGAGGAAACCAAGCAGTTTGGCACAAATGGCTTTTCTGTGTTCAGCCTGTTCCAGCGTGGGTCCGTTCGGCTCCTCCTGAAGCACATGGAAGCGCTCAAAACTTCAATATTTAATCTTGCCTTGAAATGCAAATTGTCAGATCCAAGGAAATGAAAGCGAGTGAATGCATGGCTGTCGATGCGGGGACATCGGGGAGGCAGCAGACGCTGTGCTCACTTCTTGCTTTTCAGCCTTAGCATGGGGCACCCTTTCTCGAGCTCAAGCATTATCATTATCACCATTATTTTACTTCCGTGTTTGAATGTAGCTTTTCCCAACTTTGGGTGATCTAGCACTCAGCCAGACCTTGAGCATCCCTGAGCACTCAGCATGCTCCCAGTTTTGTTTCTGTTCTCCAGGGGCACTGCTGTGATGCTGGATGCTCCAACTTTGTGCCCGTGGAGGAGAGATGCGCAGGCAGAGGGGATTTTGCAGTGTGTAAGGCAGCACATGTGCCTCCCTCTCCCCCTCCATGGCATGCACATGCACACAACCACTCACCCTATTGCAAGGCAGGTGCTGTGGCAGGAAAGGGAGCACACCATGCATGCATGTTGGGAGCCAAGTAATCCCAGATATATTATAAGCACAGTTTTGAGAAATAAAAACACATTAATATTCTGTTCTCTCAAGGCATTATCCTACTGTTTACCATTACACACAATCCTTTGCCTTAAATTGCATCTTTGATTAAAGCAGCAATGAAAGAAACAGTGCTAATAACAAAATGTATTCTGCTTTAAATCACTAAAGTGAAAACATCAATAAGCTGTAACCATCAGTGCCGCCATGAAAATGAAGGCAACCACCATGGGAAACAGCAAGGATGAAATCCACTTTGCCAGCGTAAAAGCCAAGTAATTAGGTCTTATGTGGGTGGAACTTATAATGAGGTGCAGGAAGGGGGAAAATGAATTTCAACCTGAGCCTCCCTCCCTCCTTCCTCCCCGAGCCAGAGCTGCTAATCCAAGTTTGGGGGCTGCGGTAGGGATGGCAGCCCCATTTCTCAGCACTGTGGGGTCTGCAAAGAGACGTCCACATCTCCACCTGCACCCATTGCCCAATCCTTGCAGAACTGCTCTGCACCCCTGCCCCACACACCACCGGTGGGCAGCAGATGGTTTGTACCCACGGCACCAACTTAAATTTCACTTGGAGGGGGGTATGCTTCAGGAGGGGCGTTTCACTTTGAGCAAGCTCAGGCTGATATATTGCATCAGCCTGAGAAATTTAATTTAAAAATTAGAAAAATGAATTGTATCTGGTTATCATGGATTAATCGGAGTTTCTGGATGGGGATATGAAATTAATTTCTCTACAGTGAGTTATGTGAATCAAAGCCCTCTGCTCCTCTGCAGTTGTCCATCACTCAAGGAGCTCCATTACTGGAGCAGCACTGATCTCAATTGCTTGTCATGGAAGTTGTGATACATCAGCAAACTTCAGATCCTCTGCGCCCAGCTCTTCCCACATACTCTTATGTTGGGTATAACCTTTCAGTTATTAGAGTAGCAGTCACCTTTCAGTTCACCTAAGCCAGGAGTGTTTTCAGGAGCTTTCTACCTGGTGTCAAAATAGGAGAAATTATTCATAACTCTTCCATGCTTTAAAGTGCAAATAAAGCAGACAACTTCAGTGCTGGGTTTTCTAATGTTCCCTGACATCTCCACAGCAGATCAAGGTGCTTGTCCCTCCTTGTGTCTGTGACACAGGTTGGAAGTCTTCAGAAAGGACTTTTCCTTAATTTCTCAACAGCTGTCATTTTGCCTTTCTTTAGGGATGCTTTGCTGTGCTAAGACCAAGGGCTGGCTGCTGAGCTGGCTGCATTTCTACCTCCCGCCAGTGCTTGTGGGCTGTGGGCTCAGGGTCTGGCCGTCGGGATGTGGCTGGTAAGCAGGCTGAGGTTCAGCTCTGGGTGTGTTTGCAGCTCAGACTTATCCCAAAGCTCGTGAGAGGCAGCCGTTCGGTTTGGTCCTTCTCCTGGTTACGTCCCTAGAAAGAGTGCGGTGTTTGCCTGGGGTCACGCTCTCGTTTGCGGATGGTTATGATGCCCTCTGAAACACTCAGGTTGTTATGTTGGGATGCTCAGCAAGCAGCTGCCAGGTCCTACAGAAGTGAGGCCAGGGCGGAGAGCCCACGTTTCTGACAGCAGCAGAAGGGCAAGCTGCGGGGAGGGGGTGCGCTGGGGTTGGCCAGCCCAGGCCGCAGCCGGAGATGGGGACAGGGGCTCTACCTGCACAGGGCCTCCGCGGCCTGCGCCGCCGCGCTCTCTCCTACAGGCCCCATCCCCGAAGCGGGGGGCCGGCCCCGGCTGGAGGGCAGCAGGTGGGCCCGGCGCTGCGGAGCACCGGCCCGAGGGGGTGCAGC
>NW_020799109.1:10364374-10396704 GCF_003259725.1 Athene cunicularia
GTTTTTTTGGTTTTTTTTTTTTTTTTTTTTTTTTTTTCCTCCTCCCTTCATTAAAAGCCGAGAAAGCCAATCTCTTATTTATAAACCTGCCGGGATTTGACTGTCGCGATGTACAACACGGTGTGGGATATGGACCGCGATGACACGGACTGGAGGGAAGTGATGATGCCCTATTCCACTGAGCTGATCTTTTACATTGAAATGGACCCTCCAGGTAGGGAGCCGAAGCCTGTGCGCCTGCCTGTGCACCCCTCGCAGCGGGTCGGGGCTGCCTTTCATTCCTGCCTTCTCTCCCCTGCCCGTCCTCCCTCTTTCAAGACTTTTCCCGTTTGGAAAAGGAAGGGAAATCTGCAGAGGGGGAGGGAAAAAAAAAACCAAACATCTGTAGTTAAACTTTGCGTAAACTTTCCAGGGACTTGATCCCCTTGTTTCCTAGGCAAAAGTATTTTAATACCGGTTTTTTTGGGTGGTGTGGGGGGATAACTTCGTTTTATGGTGCCTTTTGGGAGGTGGAAGGAGGCAGGAGGAGAGTTGCTTGCAGCACCTCTCCTGAGTCGTGTTTTTTGGTTTTTTTTTAAGCCTTTATTGAAAACCGTATATTTCGGCTGTATTCACTTCTAGAGGAGCGTTTTTATTAGCCTCTTCACCTGTGTGCCTTTATGTGCCTGTAACACTTTGATGGTAGTGATTTACCTACCTCCATTCAGTTCCAGTTTAATCGCTTTTACAGTCTCTGAGACTGTTTCTCTCCAGCTCTCTTCCAGCATTGACAGATGAGGTGTGTGTTGTCGCTGGATTTCGGTGCTGGGGGGATAATACTTGGGAACAGGCTGGAATCCATCCCTGGAGGCACTGTTACTTTGATAAGGCTTAATAGCCCTGTTCAAAGGCTTTGATGCAACTTTTTTTTTTTTTCCCCCCCAGTGCTGAAAATGGAGAAATGCGTTGTCCCTCACTTGCCTGAAGTTTTTAGAGCGGACAAAAAGTTTCTTTTGTGTCTGAAGAGTGAGGGAAGGCTTACAAGGAGAAGAGGTTGAGTCTTTCTTTGGTAATGAATTAAAGTAAGCATAAATGGGTACTAGTGAAACCGTATCTAACCTGTAAGAGTCTGACAGGCTGAGAGCAGTAAGGTAATTGAAGGGCCTTTATGTTCTCAGGTCTCTGTTCTGTACAGCCAGAAGGTACAGTAAAATATGCATCAAAAAATCTTAGTCTGCAGAGAAATTGATAGCTAATAACTGCTTCTAAGTGGAATCTTGTGTGGCACGTACTGTTAGACTTTCAAAAATGCGCTTTTCAATCTGCTTGAATCGAGGCTTGTGTCTCCAAGTGTGGTTTAGTCTCTTTGTTTCAGCACTGAGCTTTTTTTTTTTTCTCTCCATAGGTATGTGGTTCTTTAATTAAGAGGAGGAGGTGATCATTCTGAGATTTTTTGGATCTCAAGGACCTGTACTCACTTCCTCTGTTAACTCTGACGCTTTAAAAATTGGACAGATCTCTCAGATGCACAATACTGGCCGCTTACACATTAAATTCCTGCATAGCTGACACTACCTATTTTTAGATGTTACTCCTGAAAGCATAAAGTTCAGTCAAATCTGTTTGCTTCTGTGAATTTCAAAGGATATCTTTCTTGTAAATGCTTTTGATTTTAGCTATTCATAAGGTTAGTATCTGTACTCAAGTGAACAAAAATTCGAGTTCTGTTGTAGGTGACTTAAAACAATTGCTGTGAGGGGTTTTTTTATTAAAAAGAAAATAAAGCCTCTTGAATGGCTGAGTGTGAGGAAGTTGCTTAAAGGGACTGGCCTGACTGAACTGGTCAGAAAACAACTTTCCAGTATTTCTTCAGGAATTCAGCCATGTAGCCTTATGAAGTTTACATTAAGAAATAGAGCTTCTGTCATTAATAATGCTGGTATTTCCATCGTTGAAGAAGCCCTCTTGTCAGGGATCAAGGCTCTACATGGTCCAAACACCAGTTAGCAAAAGGACTTAATGTTACAAGCTGATCCTTGAAGCATTCACTAACTATATCTTTCATTTTTTTTTTAAACTAGAAAGGCCAGAGTTGGAAATGATGCATGGGATGATGCCATGTGTATGTCCTGATTTCATAGAACTATAACTTTTAAATTGCAGGAGAAGGGAGAGTGTGGCAGAGGTAGTCTGCTTTTTCCTCATCTAGAGGTGGGGTGGAAAAGCATTTTCTGGTCTGGGATGATAAGTCATCCCTAAGGGGAGTTTGGAGGTATTTATTTGGAAGGCTTAAACACTCGGCATGCCTTGGGATAAAGTCACTGCATTTGAACCCGTTAACAACCACAACTCCATTTGGCCTGCTTCCAACAAAAATTTGTGAAGGATTTCAGTATAGCATTCCCCTGCATGATGGCTGGAGTTCCTGAGCAGCTGAATGGTGGCAATATGTTTTCTCGGCAGCGCACAAACTAACAATATGCAGCGAGTGTCCCCGCTGCCAAAGGAGGCAGCACAATCTTTTGTTCATGGAACTTGCATGAAGAGATCCCTGGTTGGTCTTTATGCTGCAGGACTGGGCATCTACTGATACTGGGAGCCAAGTGTCTCAAATCACTCATGACTGCTGGTGATTACATTTTAGTGTGTCTGAACTTCAGGCAGAAGACAAAAGCAAGGTGAACATAATGTACGGTGTCACTTGTAACCTCTAAGTCAAGGCTGGGGATACTGTTTCTTGTTACGGGCCAGCAGACCTTTAATTTATCTTGGCAGGTTGTCTTAATACCCACCTTAGCGTTGCCCAATAATAATGCAGAAATAAAATCCTGGGATGGCAGGCAGCCCGCAGCTCAGCCGTAGCTTCTGTCAGGCCTCAGTGCACCTGCACCAGCTTATCAGTGTGCCTGTGTTTTCTGTCTGGGGTTGTAGGTGTAAATGGATGCTCAGAGCAGATCCTGAAGCCTCTCTGCTAGAAGGCTTGCTCAAAAGTTCAAAAATAATAATAAAGTTGATGACTCTCTCACAAGAGTTTTTCCCCACTCCAGCAGGGGCAGGCAACAAGGGATTGCTAGCTTCTAATCCACCCTAAACATAGATGTGGGACAGTTTTCCGAAATAGAGCAGTGAAACCAGGGATTCGTTTCTGCCAGCCTTGCAAAGCATGCCTTAGAGCAGTACAGCTAATACAGGAGCAACAGTGGTGACAACCAGCAGGGTGACTCCTGTTACCTAAAACTTTTTCCTTCTGCTGGCATGTATAAATGCATAATAAAATGTATCACTGGTATAAAGTAGGCTCTGTATGTGGCGAATAATACTTGGTGCCACTAAATAACTTTCAGTGTCTAAAGACAAATCTGGAACCTGAAGTCACATATAGCTACCATAGTAGTTTCCAAACTTTCTCATTGGGATTAACTTAGAGAATTATGGCCATAGCAGCATCGTATGCTGGTTCTGACATTAGGAAACTGGCTGTCAGAGGTTCACTCACATGTTTGTTCTTGCTGTGGGTCTTGCTGTCTGAAAAGACAAGGAAATAGGTTACTGGATTGAATTTAGTTTTTATTTAATGACATCTGTTCAGATCTGCAGAAAGTTAACTGCCATAAATTAAGTTTTTGAACAGAGGGTGTTAATTGACTGCAAAAGTTACCAGAGTACCTAAAGCATAACTACCTATGTATCCTCACTTCTAATAAGTAGGACTAAATAATGTCTTTTTCTCTGTAGATCTGGGATGTATTATCAGTTGTGTTGATGATAAAATGTGTAATCACTGAATACATTTTGTCACAGTTGGATGAAAATCAGTAAGAGTGTTCCACTGGGATTTCAGACACAGATGTCAGCAAAGATATTTGGCTCAACTACAAATTAGAGGTTAGTTTCATTTGTGTGGGTTATGAAGAAAACCACAAGTTTAAAGTAGGCTTACTAATGTAGAATGGGCTCTGTCTATTTATGAGCAGTCAATAGAATTAAGTGTCTTAAAGCTGTATGAAAGCTTACCTTTTTGAAGCCTGTTAGGCCCAAATATGATCAACCATATTTATAACTTGATCCAACCATCTTTTTCAAGAATATTACTCTTCCTTGCCTCGTGTGCTGAGACCAACTGAAACAATGCTTTGTTACAAAATCTTTTAATAATGAAGGGGCTGCAGCAATAATCTATAGGCTGCTCAGTTTAGTCTACTTTGCAAGAGCAGCACTGCCGTTCTACGAGTGAGACAACTATACATGGGAAAAAGTGCATTTATTCATTACAGTTTCTATTTTCTTTTCATATAATTTGACAACCCTTGTTTTAGGGGAGCGATACTATCATTGTAATTTGGAAAACATAGGGTTCTGATCTCAAGGGCAGTGTTTACTCAGATACCAGTCGTGATGTATCATTATCAATGTTATAGTGGAAGCTGAATGTGGCTTCTCAAATGGGGTTTGTGGTATGCAGTAGCCAGATGTAGGTGAACACTACATGTCTATGCCTGACTAGTTTTCCAGTGGGAGAACAGATGCAAATTTTAATGGCATTGTCAGTATTGTCCTTCAGCTTATCTGAGCTGACTCCAGAAGCTTATCAAAGTTCTGCTCCTACACGTCTTAAAAAAAACCCCCCGTAGTTCTAGTGGCAGCAACTGTCTTCGTTGCAAATTTAAGTCTTGCTGAAAGTCAGATTTAAAAAAAAAACCCAGATGTTGGGGATTGAGAGTTTCCTTATTACAGAAGGGAAGTTTGTGCAGACTGTTTTGGGGTACAGCAGGGAATAAATAAGGCTCAGTCACTTGTATTCTGCATAACCTGGAAAATGGCTTGAATTGAAGTCTCACCTCTTATGAGGACGGTGATGTGAAGTGCTTGTATTCTATATTACACCTAGATTTCTCTACTGGCCTTCTTATTTAATGACTCCTGTAACAATTTTTATTTCCAGTTGCGTTTTCAGGCTTGCTTTTGCATTCCTTGCATTTGTTTTTCATTTTGATGGCTCTAACTGTTAAAGAATATCACTCATCAGCTTTCAATTAAATACATGAATGCAAAAAATAGCATCATTAATATAAAGTGAAATGATGCTTTGCTTGAGATGGGAGAGCCTGCTTTAAAAGGCTGACGTTTTTATTTATCAGTAGGATTTCAGATGATGTAGAAACAGTCAGGGAGGGAAAGCTTGCTGAAGGGAGTTGTTCAGCTCTGTGTTCTGTAAAGCTGGAGGTTTATGCAAGCTAAAACATGGGAGAACATTCCAAGAAGAAACCAAGTGCTTCACCACGTGTTTGAAGGCAAAACGTACAGCAAATGTTTTTTTCTGCAATTGTTCCAAACAATTTTATGTATTGCATGATGCCTATACCTGACCGGCGTTAATCACTGTTGCTTCCTTCTACCTCACCTGCTTAAAAGACTCTGCTTGGAGTTTCTTTTGGGGAGTATCATTTTCCCAAGCAGCAGAGTTAGCTTCTGCCTTTGCCATTGCCTGCATGGTACCTTATTCCTGAGTGAAGCTATTCAGGCTTATCTTTTCTCTACAGCTTGGGAAAAAGAGGGAGGCATAGCTGGTCATAGGCATCTGCACCCAGTACTGAAAGCAGTTGGGTGCCTTACATCAGCTCATGTTGGTTGTTTAATGAGTCACTTTTTGGGCAGAGAACTAGGGAACACTGGAAAACAGCAGTATAAAGAATATTTTTATCAGTATTCTCTGTATGTTTTAAAGCTTGGGCTTTATTATTGTCAGAAAGACTGTTAACTGTGTTGAAACAGGTTGCTGTAAAACTTTGGCCCCATTAAAGCAATAGGTGTGTTCTAGACAGATTTTTGGAAACACATTTTTTTGTAAAGTAGGTTGCTGAGTAATACTTAAAGAACAGACTCTGCTCATGTACTAAATGCCCCTATGGAAATGAGTCAGATTTTCTTTTTTCTTCTGCTTTTTATTTCATTTCTTCTGACAGGTTAAAATCTGCATAATAGCTAAGTAAGGAAGAATTTGATTCTCCACATAATGTAAACTCTGGCATATGAGCTGGTGCTGGGTCTCCAAACAATGTGAGTGGCTGTACCTCTTTTGAAGAGATTTTCATTGTCCTTCATCTTTGCCGTGTCCTCCACTCAATAGACAAAGACTTTTGCAATGTTTCAGTGAATATATTCCAGTAACTTAAGTTCTTCTAGTTCTCCTGAATAAAAGTGGCTACACACAGGGAGTTTTTATAAGAATTCATACAGTTTCAAAGAAGCAGAGTGCAAGTGGTGCCTGCTGTAGCACTTTTCAAAACAGACTCCAGCTGCCCTGATGGACACCAACCAGCTGCCCGGTGAATCCTGATGCTGAAGCACAAGGTGCTCTGAAGCTTTCCCGTGGCTGAGCAGGATCCAGGTTCTTCTCTGTCTTTGAGTCCGGCAGCAGACTCGAGATGGCTACCTTCCATCCAGTGCTCTCTGAAAAAGGAGATTAAATGCTTCAACTGCTTCAACCTGTGACTGCTTCCAGTAATCACCCAGGCTCTCTACCAGTTTTTGTGAACTGAAAAAATGTTATTTTAGTGGCAGTTCATAGGAATATTACTACTTCTAAAATCAGATATCCCTGAATCTGACACATGGTTATTTAGGAAAGGCTTGAAAAACATCATGTTTCTCAGCACAAAAAATGGTGGGTTTGGACAAATCAAAAAACCAACCCATAGCCCTTTCTTGTTTGTTTGGGTTTTTTTTTTCTACAGAATAACTTCAGGTTTGGGTTGGTGTCACATTTGAACTCTTGTACTTCAAGTCAAGTACACTTTCTCTTCCAAATATAAACCTCCCATTTCCTTCCATTAGCTACTGCTTACTCTGTTACTTTCCTGCTCTTCCCCATGAAAGAGAAATATCCACAGGAGCCATTTTTTTTCAGGGTTTTTACCTTCTGTAGCCTTATCCTAAATTTCAGCTTCTGTAGTCCCTAAAAATCTGATGCTACACATGATCTTTTTTGCTTTTGGAGGAATGCTTTCCTTCCTTGCATCCCTCCCCTCAAAAAAACCTGAAACCAGAACTACTGCAATGGAGCTAGAGAAAAATTTCTGCATTGAGGGAACACAGCCCACTGTTCGGGCGTGTTTTTCTTTCAGTGTGGGCAGTAGGGCTTTACACTTCTGACACATGCCCCAGGAAAATGTTTTAGAGGTGAGACGGATGAGAAGTTCATCTGTTATCTGTTACAACCTGAATTTGTACATTGCCACTAAATTTCTCAGGCTGTCAGTACTCATGCTGCACTGCCCTGTGTAGTCATCTCGGGGATGTTATAGGAATCTAAATTGTTGGCCCTCCAAGGAACTGATCCCAAGTCTCAGTCTAGAAGTCTTTGGTGTTTGTGCATCTTCACTCTGATTCATCTCCTGTCTCCCAAAGTAGTCTCTTGAAGGATGCAAGGAAGCTTGAATCAAAGCAATGAATGTTTAAGATCCTTTCCATTTTGAGGGGTACAGTATAGTCTCACTACGTTTGGGGATGGTGAAAGAAGTCAAACTGCTGTTGTGAAATGGATTTCATTAAAATATTTTGAAGATGACAGTGTACTTGAGTGAGGAGATGGAATCCATTTCTTTTGTTACACCTTGAGATCTCAGCATGAGCAATGGCCCTGCAGTGCGAGCCTGGCTAGACTGCTCCATGCCTGCGCTGCATCCCAGCTTCTGCTGAGCACACTGCGTGGGACTGCATGGGTTGGGACTTCTGCCTCAGATCCTTCAGGATCAGGATTCTTAGAAAAGATGATACATGACACAATGTACAACTTTTTTCATCTGAATACTGTTCTACTTTCAAATTTCTTCTGGAGTGTTGATTTGAAGTGCACCTTTTGATCTTGATTTAAATGCCTCTCTGTTAGCAGTTTAGGTGGTTTTGAAATATTTCTACTTTGGTAACTAGAAAATAGTTTGACATAGCACAAGGACAGGTACTTCATGAGGAACAGTGTTACCTACTGATCTGAAAGATGTGAGCTATTGGTAAGCTGAAATAAAACGCTGCTTAGAGCAGCATCACATGTATTTACAGCTGTATTATTATTATTATTATTATTATTATTATTATTATTATTATTATTATTATTATTATTATTATTATTATTTAAGTGGGCTCTTGTGCAGCAAACTTCTCAGCGGTGCTGATTATTTCTGCGAATTGGTTCTCCTGTGAGGTTTGTACCTGATGCCTTGGATGGACGGTTAGTCTTTAAAATATCTGGGGAAAACAGCCCTTGGCTGTTTTTATTTAAAATGGCTTTTTCTTTTCACTTTGGTAGGTCTCCTAGCTATAGTGTGTCACCGCTTGGGCCTGACTTCATTCTCCGTCTTCCATAATGAAAAACTAGTTCTTTGTTCTTGATCACTGTAGCTCTTATGCTAAATTTTATTTTCCTTACTCTTAAACAAGTACAGTTGTTCTTATAGAATATTTCAGGTTTTCATGAACAATAAAATGTCTGCTGTGGACTTTCATCTAAAGAGTTGGTAAAAGCCTGGGCCTACTGGCTAGGAGATAAAGCTGTTCCCTCCTGAAGTGAACCGCGCGTGTGATGCCGGGTAGTGACAATCTTTGAGTGATGAAACATGGCAAAAGTTCTAAAATGTATCCAGCTTATTAATAGTGTGCTAATTATGCTTGGTAGGAAGAGAGGCCTTATCCTTTTTATCCTCCTCATGTTAACTTTGGGGCAGTCATCTCAACCCTGTTAATGATGGAATCTCTAATACTGCTGTAGCTTTGCAGCTGTTAGGGTTGAAAGGAGCAGTAAAGATAATTGGGAAGTTGATTTTTTTTTTTTTTTTTTTTTTCTTCATGCAAAGACTGGAATGAAGAGGTACTGTGTTACTTTATAATACAGAAGTCAAAGATCTCAGTGCCATTTATATGACAGTTAGCATCTTCCATTTCTTCTGTCTCAGCCTGTGAAGTAACAAGCCTTGCAAAGAAAATAGTGAGGGGTCCTTGTAAAATGCCCCAAAGAATTCTGAATTTGAGCCAGCCTCTTCTTTGCACGTTGTTGTTGTTCACCATTCTGCAGGTGTCCCACAGCAGATAATCTTTTAACCTGTGCGGTAGCTGTGGATGCTTGTGAAGGACAGAATGCAGCACAAATCTGGCTGTAGAAGGTGAAACAGTGGTTGGGAGGTGTGGGAGAAGTCTGGATAGCTGGGGAGTTTTCAAACAAAACAGATCTTTATCAAAAAAGCCAATTAATCAAAACTGAAATATTTCTTAAAGGTGTTGGTTTTTATGAAAGTTCATAGAAACACAAGCAAAGCTATAATGGGAGTGTTTTCATTGGAAGCCTGCCTGGCTTTCTGCCAACTTGTCTGCTGTTTTCTGTAATGAGATATTGAAAGACTTCAATTCTTTGAATATGTCTTGCTCTTTGGCATCTTGCCTGTTTTGGGGGAGGAGAGTGAGAACGTGAGCATGCCTGAGGTTCTGTGGCCAGCAATAATGTGATCGAGTAGCTTCCTTTTCCGTCCCTTGAGGAGTTCTCAGTGCGTGTTAGCTGCCCTTTGAGGAAGGGCAGCTTCGAAGGGCATTGGCGCTTAGTACTTTGCAAAAGGGGTCTTGGCAAGAGAACTGACGAACTGAGATGTGGAGCTGCCAAGATATCTTACCTGCCAGTGGTGGGGAAGGAACTGCTGTCAGCAGGTGCGCAAGACCCTCCTCTTTGTCAGCTGGAAAATCTCAGCAAAAGGTTTTTGGGTGCCTTACTGCTCTGGCTTCCACACATAGTACACAATTTCATGGAAATGGTGTGCAAAAAACACCTCTATTCAGCATATGCTTTTTTGCTCAGGTGTCTTGAGGGCATTTTGTGTGCAGGAGGGACTGTTAGTACAGGACTATTGAGGGAGGCAAAGATTTTGAGGCTGTGCCTTAAAAGTGTTAGAGAAATTGAGTGAGACTACAGAGAGGAGTTAGATTGGGGGGATTTTTTTATTTTTAAAAAAGCTAGCCTACATTTTCATTCAAAGGCTTCATCCATACCTCCAAAGGGAAAACCCTTCTGTCCTTAAGGACTATGTCATTAAAATGTTAGCTGGCCTAACTGTGGATTACTTGCATGTTTCCATAGTAATGACACTTTCTAGAGCTTTATATTACAGCTTGTAAGGTATCTACTGAACATCAGCCTTTTTGAAGCTGGGTAACTATCTCGGAAATTGTCTGATCTGTTTTCTGCTTGTCACAATGTGGAGGGAGAGTATATGAAGAACGTCAGAAAGAGGGCTAGTAAACAAGCTCATGGAAGTGCTGAGAGACTTAAAATTGACCTTATCAGAGTACTTGGTAGTTGTGATTATTCAGAGCAGTAAGACAGAGTTTATACTGCATTTAAACCTGGTATGCTTTTAAGTATCTGGCCTGCAGCTCTTGGAAAATACAGGAAGAAATAAGTTATGGAGCCATTCTTAGACTGTGGCATCTGCTTTAAAACTGCAAATTAGAGTTTAAATAACTGGCAGGTTTATCTTGTATGCAAATACTGCAGCCACAGAAGAAACAGGCTGCTTGACTGAATGCTGTGTGGGATATAGCACTTGGAGACCCAAGGCATTCTTCTTTTTTCACTCCTCCTGAATTAGTACCATTGAAAGCCCTCACACATAGGGCTCGGTGGCTCTTAGTGTAAACTTGTGAAGCTTTTGATTCAAAACCTGACTGGGAAAAGTGCATATCTCATGGAGGTCATGGTGTATTTTGCTGAAGTTAAATTTGGGATTAATATAGTCTACTATTTTCTACAAGATACTTTAATTAAAAAAAAAAAAACGATGGTGCTAAACTTCAGACACTTGCCAGCTTTCTTGGTTGTCTTGGTGTTGGAGGGGGTTTGAATGTCAGGCAATCATGTCAGTTAAATCTTGAGTAGCCTTTTTAAAAAGCAATTCTCCTCAGTCAAGAAAGCATCAGAAAAATTACCTTGGCAAAGCCTAATCAATAGGTTTTTCTCTCTGAGGACCTGCGCTGCAGCTCTGCAGAGCGGCTCAGCCGAAGGTACCTGCTGGAGCCGGCGCAGCCATCCGGGCCCTGACGTCAGCAACATCCGATCCCAGGCCTGGCCTGCATTGGCTGCCGCTGCCTCCACTCCATCACCAGCTCTTTTTTTATTTCCCCCCTTCTAAGTGACACTGATCTGGGATTGGGATTTAGCTCAAGCTAGGCTGCTTGGGGAAGCTGGAAAGAGGGGACTAGAGTTGCTAAAGAAAAACCAAAGGTGCCCGCTAGTACGTGAGGGTCAGCCAGCCTTGCCCTCCTCGCGTGTGCCAGGCGGTCACTGAGGGCTGGACCTCATCTTGGGAATGTGCTCATGCGGGAGTGGAAGGGTCCAGCTGAGCTGCTGCTGCCTTTCAGGTTTTGGAAAGATCTGTGCTGTAAAGCTGTCCTAGCTGTCATCGTAGGGGAAGGATGCTTGTGTATCTGGTGCTAACAGCAAGTTCTTTATTGGAACAGATAGATCCTTTGTGCTGTTAATCACTTGAGATCAATGTTCTTTCTCTCCCAGGAAAAAGGAGGCAAGAAACCATCAGGATTATTCACTCTAATCAGAGCTTGTTTTGAGATAAAGTAAGGTTGTGCTTGTGGCTAGATTAGAATTGGACCCAGCTACATGGAAAGAAGCATGGCTGCTCTTGAAAACATTTCTGTTGACTCCAAGCCAGCCTTATTTTACTTTACTATAGGATTTTAGTGCTCTAATATTCATCAAGTAAGGTATGTAAAACTGGATTTATTTTTTTTTTTCAATTTCAACCGAAGCTGTAGATTCTTTAAGGCTCTTTGTAGCTTCTCATAGAAACATCACAGGATTTCTAACAGGGTGGTTAGTACTGGCTAGGTACTAGTAAAACCTTAATTTAGGACATCTCTTCCAGCAACCCATTGGGCCAGCACTGAGAACAGCAGTAGGGTGGATGCTGCTCTGTTACAGTGAACTTGCCGTGCTATTGCAAAATGCTCCCCTTGTGTCATCACAGGTTCTGGGCTGCGGGGTTTAAAACTACCTTCGTGCTCAGTTCACCATTTGTGCAGACTACAGTCATATTGGGCCGAGAGGGTAGCCAAGAAACACTGAAATGGATGGGCATGTTAGTCTACTGGGTAAAGCAATAGCAAGGGCCTGGTTCTGTGTCCAAGACAGGGGAAAATCTATTATGACTCAAAGAGCTCAAAATATTGAAAGTCAAGAATTAGATACATAGCTCGCTGGAAACAGGATCCACCCTTGCAAATACTTTTGTATTTTTAAAATGTGCAAGCTATTAAAAAGCATTTCTCAAAGTCTATTGTGAAAAGGACTGGCTTCCATGAGTCAGGTTTTACAGGAACTGATCCAAGCCTTATTCTTCTCCCTGGAAGAATTTCCTTCCAATTTTCTCGTGCAGAATGAGGTTCTGCAGACAAGCCCCTGATAGTGAGAACTGATACTTACCTATTAAGGGAAAGAAGGAAGAAAACCCCACCTGTCGTAAGGATACTTGGTGTAATGTGTAGTGCTCTGTGTCCCTGTGCCAGACTCCCATTCCTTACCTTTCTCGTCTTTGTTAGTTTGCTTTTCTGTGTGCAGTGCTTTGGAGTGAACCCTAACAAAGCTGCTAAGTAATTCCACAGTATAGAAAGGAGCAAGACTTAATCTTACAAGGAGGGCTAGAGAACTATTCAAGTACTCTAGAGAATACTTGAAAGCCTCTCTGGAAAGCCCCTATTACCAGTGTAAAACAGGCTTTTACACTGTAAAATACCTTGAAGTTTTTGATGTCCAAGCCTTAACTTGCAAGACCTAGTGAAATAATTGCTGGTGCTGGTATAGTTTTCTAAGAATTCTCCATGCTTTTATATAGGTTTTTTTATATGAATCTTCATGCATTTGTCGATGACTCAGGATCTACCAAAGATTCTGGTGTGGATCAGAACATCTACAGGTTTTCTGAACTCAGACTTACTGCCATGTGCAGACACTGATGAGACTCGGAACCGCTGTGTCTGTCCTGTTGCTTAGAGTATGTAGGGTAGTATGGGCCAGATGTGAGGTGGGGAGGAGGGAGGACCTGAAGACATTTTCTAGTTCAGGAGCTTTGAATGGGAGAGATAGAGCAGAATAGGGCACAGTAAATACAATTGACTTTACAGGCTTAGCATGGATGTGTGCTCCTCTGACCCTGCAAAAGTAGGATGGGGCTGGGAGCTTCAAGCCAAGTAGGATTAGAACTGTGTCTTACTCTCAATGGTGCTTTGTACTAATACTTTGGTGCTGTACAAACAACTGTAGTAGTGGAGCCTGGAATAACCAAAGCCTCCTAACCAGGAAGCTACTTCACTAAATCCAAAGGTTTTCACCTTCCTTTTATAACAAGACCTGTATTGCCTCACTAGATATGTGCACACCTGGAAGTTCCCAGCTCACCCCATAAAAAGAACCTGTATGCTACAGTTTAATGCTCAGTCCCACTGAATGAATGCTGCTATCTGAATCAGGTGTTTGGTCAGCAACCCCAGGGTGCAAACGTCTGGGTCAAGGTTCAGATTTAGTTTAGATTGGCTCGATTAAAGTATCTACTGGTTTGTCTGAGAACAGTCAAGTTACTGTGTCAGATATTCAATGTGAAATGGTATTTGGAGCTGCAGTTGGAACACTGTTTTCTCTTTTTTAATGTGGGAGGTGTGGCTCAGAGGTGAGCAGATGGATGGTGCCAAGCAGCACACCTCTCAGCGTTAAGCCATTCCGCGCTGGAGCTAGAGATCAAAATCTTCTTTCTGCTCCCTTTATTTGTATTTCTGCTTGTACACTGGGATTGTGTGTGTCTGAAAGATGGCTGTTGTCAGTGTGTCAGGCCTGCTCGCTGATGCTTGTGTAATCTGATGGCTAGGGCACAGGGCTGAGAGCACAGATGTTCAGGGCCTGACTTAAAAATGCACTAGTAGCAAATCAGTGTGTGTAGGTGCTTTCTTACTCTGAATTCAAATGTGACCTGTCCCTCTAAAAAAAACACTGTCTCGTGAAACGTCTGAAAAATGCTCGGTTTCAGTGGCAGTGTTCTTGATGAAGCGTTCAGCCTCTGCAAAGCAGGGGAGAGCACTCGAGACATCTTTCTCAAAGAAAATAGTGTAATGCATTTCTGCTGACAGACAAGTCTCTACCAATACATAAGCATGCCTGTGGCTGCTGAATTCCTCCTGTGATAGGGCTTACATTCAAGACCACAATAAAGTTGTTTGAGCTAAAACTGACCAAACAGAGTTTCAGTGCATTGTGTGTATGCCCTTACATTGTGTAACCTGTTTTGAGAACAGAAGTAAAAGCCTGTTTGCCTTCAATTTAGAATAGGGGAGTTCTGGGCAGGTATGCAGTAGGCCTACAGATGTGCAGTTCTGCCTGTCTTTCAGGGTTTTGTAGCATCCCTTTTCCCGTGGTAAACACTTCAGCTATGTAAAGTGGCGCAGGCACTCTAATAATGACATCGTGTCCCCTTTCCCCTTCCTTTATCCCCTTACCACCTCACGTCCTGTAGTATTCAGAGTCATAGATTTTGTTCCTAACAGGAGTTTAAATGGCAAATCCAGCATGAAACACGAACCTTGGGTCTATGGTGGATATACCACTTCTCTCACTAGCAGCATTTTTCCCTCTGAAGAGCCCACCTGTTCGCTTTCACAGGTTGGTGTAAGGACTGGTGACGCCTGAGCAACTGGAGTTTTTCCACAGTGGTGCACAGTGCTCTCTGGGCTGTGGCTTTCAAACACAATACACCTTTGTAACTTGTTGAAGTTTAGGCGGTGGTTGTCCTTGTAGTCATGCCTGAGCCAGTCTTCTTTTTAACAAGAACTCATGTTTCCTCATACTCCTTCCCTTTCCTCTCCCTCAAGCATGTGTTTGGATTGAGTACCAGGAAATCTGGGATCGCAGTGCAGCTGCTGACTTCAGAATTCTTTGAAAATTACAAATTCCTTTTACTTCGGAAGAGCTTGAAATCCATGTTCAACGTGCACGTTTTCTCTCGCTTTTTCACTGTTATATTTCATTAGCAGTTTAGCAATTATTTTCCGCTATGTACCTTTCTTTAATCTGTTCTTCATTTTCAGCTCTCCCTCCAAAGCCCCCCAAACCAATGACTCCAGTCAATACGAATGGAATAAAGGACAATTCCAGTTTCTCTTTGCAGGAAGCAGAGTGGTACTGGGGGGACATTTCAAGGTAAGCAATATTACTAAAATATATTATTTAAAATATATTAATATATGTTATTAAAAATAGAATAAGCCTGTTAAAATTCAAGAGAAGAGGAACATACCTATTTCAGGCAGCATTTTACAGGAGGGAAACGCTTCAGGACTATACTTGGTAAAGCACCTAAATGAAAGTATTCGCCTGGATTCAGGTCTGTGTTTAAGTTGTTACTGTTCTGGTGCAGATATTGCCAGTCTTGGTGACAGTTATTCTGGGTTTCTAAACTTCCCCAGATACGCAAAGTCTTTTAGAAAGAGAAAATTACTTCGTTCAAAAGAAAAGTGCTTCTGCTAGCTAATAAGGCTTTGTAAGCACACAATTCTGGGATGCATGCAGTTCAGCAAAATTTCAGTAGGAGGCTTGCTCAGGATAAAAGGAGTTGCATTGTTGTTTCTTTAACATTTGGTTAAAATTGTATCTGTATTAATTTCTATTACATGGTGGTATAAAAATAGCTCTTACAAATGCTAACCATCATCAGCTATACTGAGCAGATGATACAGACACATACAAAATAAATTAAGTTTTACCTCTTAAGGAAACCCTTTTCTATGCGCTTGAGAAAATAGATGGCTTGGGTTAGGTTCAGAAAATGAAGTGCCAGTTTTTATATACTTAATTGCATAAAAGAACTGAAGTGTCCAGTCATCTTTCTTCCTCTTAAGGCACTTCTGAAGAGTTTAGAGTTTAGAACTGTAAGGAGAGACATGAGCATGCTGGGAGTGTGATCAGGAATTGCTCAGACTTGTGCACATAACACTTTGTCAGATAGAGGCAAGAAGAGCATGTTTGCCATAGTTCATTGAAGTTCTGAAAAGGGAAATAAAGTTTTCATATCTTTATTGTACCACCCTTATCTTTATAAAGCAAACCTGCATAGATCTTGCTTTTGAAGGGCCTTGGCAGTGAGATTTTTCTGTTAATTCTAAATCGAAGCAGAGTGGCAAGACCTGATCACAAAACCCACTAGGCAGGGTTGATTTAAAACTGCTTTATATTGGTATCAGTTTATTGACTGCAGATTTGTTCCTCAGTTAACAGTACATGTGATGGCAGGAGCTAATGCAGTACAAATCACATTGGAGTGGCTTTATTAGATAAAAATGTGATACACAAATGTAAAGATGAAATTGTTTGTGATCATAACTTAACAGCCAGCAGGTAGATTGCATCATGCTGGTGGGGCAAGGAGCCATGTTTTTCAGTCAAGAACTTGTGCTGATAATTTTGTCATGAGCTCCAGGGTGCAACCTGCAGGCGTAAGATCAAGCCCTTAGATCATACCTACCCATTCAAAAAGAAGGCCCTTTGGGTTAACTGGGTCCAATCTGTAAAATGTTCTGAGAGGAGTGAGCGAATATGCACATGATACTTAATAGGAGTCAGTTTTACTAACAGAATGGTTTTCAGGTAGCTAAATCAAAGCTAAGGCTATTTTCTAAGAACACTTGTTCCTTAGTATTTGAACAAAAAAAAAAGCTGCTGTTGATTTTTCTTTGTAAGATTCAAGTAGGCTTCCTACCTTGCTTACATAATGTTGAGACTACCTGATAAACTTTTGTTTCCAAACGATTGTTTCAAAAAATACTTAGTGCTTCTGCGAACCTGTGAGGGAGCTGTTATAAAGTGAGATGTAATCTGGGTGACATGGTCAAACCTGCCAAGACACTTAACTCTTCAGATGAAACAGTTTTCTTAATGCTTACGGGTACTCACTTTCACAAAAAAGATTTCTTGATTTAGCTTAAAGCTCTGGATTAAATATCAGTTTGCTTCAGTTTTAAGTAAGGACAGGTTGCACTGAAGCCAGCAAGGTTGTAGTAGTTTAAAACTGCTGTAAATAAGATGAGAGTCAAACTAATAATGAGTCTCTTGAGACTAAAACTGTGCTAAATTCTAGACACCTTTGAGCTATGATGCTAGAGACCATTCCTTAAGTCAGGACTAGCTTCTCAAAGGGCACCTGTTTCCAGCGTGGACTTTAAAACCTGAGCAGATCACAAGGAAAGTTGATGAGCCGAGACACAGCCTCTACTGTTGCTTAAACAGAGACTTCTTCCTATATGACCGTTGACTGCAGCTGCTGTTTTTTAGTATAACTACGTGAGTTCAGACTTACTTTAGATGGCCTAAAAGACTGCAGAGCCTGAGCGTGAAAGATGGCCTGATATTTTGAGAATTATGCATGCTGGTGTTACAGCTCCAGTATTGATACCTGTGGCAAAGATAACCATATACTTCATGTTTCTAATTTTTTCCTTCCTTTCCATTCTCCAGGGAAGAAGTAAATGACAAATTACGAGACATGCCAGATGGAACGTTCCTGGTGCGCGATGCATCAACCAAGATGCAGGGAGACTACACTCTGACCTTACGGTAAGCACTGAGCAGTTGTAATCTGCACAGTAAAACCCTGAGTAGCTAGTTGCTATACCAGTGACAGCAGTGGCTGTGTCAAGCTGACATGGCTCAAGTTGAGAGATGTTCCTGAAGGTACCACAGATCACAGAATGAGCAGATGAGTAGCCAGGTCTGATAGTTGGTTCTGTTCCGTGCATTGAATTGTCTCCCTCACTAAACACTACTGTAAGGATCTCTGTGTAGATTAGATGGGACGTGAGGAGGAGAGCCACTCCATAGTGCTTCATGGTTTCAGATCTGCTAAGGAAAAAGGTATAAACTAAGGCTTTGATTAATGGAAGGGTGTTGAATATCTCATCAGTGTACAGCTCTGGAGAATTGAACACGGAGTCTTTGTGAAAAGAGTATCTTGTGCTTTCTGATCTGAAGTTTAGGAAATATTGAATTGGAGCCATGTTTCTTTCTTCATTAAAATTGTCTGCAAATGGCAGACTGCCCAGAGCTGCCCCAGCCCTGTCTACTACAGTTAGGCAGCAGACCTCATGTGACTAGCTGCTGGTGCCTTGCCCAGCCTGTCCAGCCGCTTGCCTCTGCCAGGCTCCCAGGATTGGTTGTTAGAGGCAAACGGGTGAGGTACATAAGCCACTGCCTCTGTAGCACACCTTTGGGAGTTACTATGATATGGTAGGTATTTGATCTTGCCTTGAAATTCCATTGTCTTAATGGCAGGTCAAGAGTGTAGTTTAAATTCTGCTTTGACTTCTGCCTTGAGGTTCACAGCTTGTGCACTAAGGTTTGGCATGATTTGGTTATTTTGCTGAATGCAGATGTCTTTAGGAACCAAAATTGAGAGTGCAGGAAGGACAGGACATTGTCTAAACAGTCTGTTGGTGAAAAAAGGAAGATATAAGCACTATATTTGAGGAAACCACTAGAATGTATAAATCTGGATAATGTAAAGTCCTAAACTTAACAACCATCTTGTAATCCTCAAAGGATTTTGTTTAGGTTCATGTATCCTGTGTTAGCATCCGTAACTCAAAAGAGTTGTTAATCACTGCATAAATGTATACTCGGTTGTATACTCCTAATGACCCCAAATTGCAGGAAATTGTGGGTTTGGGTTTTCATATGGCTCCTTCATTCAGCCTTCAGCATCCTCCTCTTCCCTTGCAAAGCTTATGGCAAGGCTAGGTCTTAAATACCATAAGCTGGCTCTAGAAGTAAAGCATAGGAGGAGATTTTCTTTGGGCTTTGCTCCTGTTCAAATAATATTTGATGATAATTCTGACAAACTACCAGTATCTGCTGGTATGTACAGAATCCCTATGAAGATGTGAAGTGTCAAAGCCACTTGCCCAGGAATTTCACTGGTGTCTTTGTTAGCAGCCTTAGTCTTGAAGCGGGATAGGAGGTACACAGTAAAACCTCTGACTGACTGTACTGCTTTACAGGAAGGGTGGCAACAATAAACTGATAAAGATCTATCATCGGGATGGAAAATATGGCTTTTCTGATCCACTGACGTTCAATTCTGTTGTGGAACTGATTAACCACTACCGCAACGAGTCTCTTGCTCAGTATAACCCAAAGCTTGATGTGAAGTTGATGTATCCAGTGTCCCGGTACCAGCAGGTAAGATCTTCATCGGACCCCAATATAGCTGTTAGTGCAGACAAGAAAAAAATTGCAAATGTGTGTATAATCTTGTTTTCTCTGTGAAGTCTGGGTTTTGGGGTTTTTTTGAAAACCGAAAAAGAAAAAACAAAGTGATTTTTCTATTTGACTTCACTTTGCTCATAATAATGGGTCTTACAAATTGTCTAGCCATTTAAGCTTCTTCATTTTACCAAGCTTCCAGTCTCCATCTGAGCAGTCCAAGAGAAGTGAAACCAATGACGTACAACAGACTTGAACCTCTGAGAAGCCTTTTTTTCCCCTTGGTCCCTTGTGGACCTGCAGGGCAGTCCTGGACAGTGTTGGCCTTGAAGAACATATGAGCCATGGCAGCTGCTCACTCTGTGCATAGCCATCTAAATTTGTCAAGAATGTTGGGGTTTTTTTAGTTTTATTCAGTAGCCTGAGACACTGTCCTGCATTAAGAAAAAAGAACTGCAGATGTATTTTTTTTTTTAAAAAAAGCAACTCTAACTTCAGATTCCAAGCAATTCACTTCCTCCTTTCTCCAATAGGGGATAGCAATCCTAGACCTAAGGTGTAGTGTGGTTTTGGAAGCTTAGTATTTTGGCATAGTTCTTGGTGTCCCATAGTTCCAGTTCCTATTGTCTGTAAACTATGGAACTTGTTGAATAGAGGAAAGGAGATTTAGATACAGTATTTGTGTTCTGTAGAAACCTGGTTATAAAAATGATGCTAATAGCTGTAAAATGCATATGTGTGTAAGTGGAAAAATGAATACTCTTAAGGAAAAGCTGTTTTGCTTGAAGACTTAATAGCTTTTTGTATGTACAGGATCAGTTGGTGAAAGAAGATAATATAGATGCAGTAGGTAAAAAGCTTCAAGAATACCATGCTCAGTATCAGGAGAAGAGTAAAGAGTACGACAAATTGTATGAAGAGTATACCAGAACATCACAGGTTGGTTCTACTTTAGCTATCTGTAGAGTCTGTTTCTTGTTTAAAAAGTAAAGAAAATTATTTCAACTTGTTGTGGCTAATAAAGGCAGTCCAAGGTCAGAAAATAAAAGGAAAAAGCTTAGTAAGTTTTGGAATAGAGCAAGGTGGTTTCAGAATTGATGAAAACAGTGAGTATTACTTGTTGCTGATAGTCCTAGAGACATGGTGCAGGGCATGGAAGAGGAGCTGAGCTTCCTAGTATAAGGTAGAGTAGTGATGAAGGCCATCACCTAGAAGCTTTGCAATGCAGACTTCTCCCTTTGCTGCTGAGTATTTCCAGCTGCTGTATGCAGCAGTGAGAACTGTAGAGGGGTTTGTCCGGGTTTTTTATAAAGTCATGTTCAGATCAGATACCAGATATTATGCATTAAGGAAGCGTGAATACAGTATTTGGACTGCTTGTAAAATAAGATAGTTCATAGATGGGGAGGAGGTTTGCTGGCAGTCTTCCTGCAAGCTAAAATGGAAAATCTGAGTAAAATATTTGAGGGGTTTTCAGCCATGTGGGAGAGGAGGGTAAACTTAGAGGGAGTAAGTCTTCCCTGGACTTCCCTGACTCTACTAGGACATTTCACTAAATTTAAAACTGATTGGAATTGTGGGGGGAGAAAAGTTCATCTTCTCAGTCAGTTTACGGAACATAATTGGGTTCTTGCACTGTCATCTGTATCATGAACAAATGATGAACTCTTTCCTCACGTAGGAAATTCAGATGAAGAGGACCGCAATTGAAGCATTTAATGAAACAATTAAGATATTTGAGGAACAGTGCCACTCACAAGAGCGCTACAGCAAAGAATACATTGAGCGATTTCGCAGGGAGGGGAATGACAAAGAAATTGAACGGTAAGCTCTCAAGTTGTGTTTGCTTACAAGGAAGGACTGGTGTCCACGTTGACACTCCCATGAAATTCTCTTGTATAATATTGCATCACATAAAACACTTTGTAAACTCAGTATTTTCTGTGAAACCTTCCTTCAAGGTGTCTGAACCTTTTCTGTCAAGGAATTGCACTGTAGACAAAAGAGGTGGGAGATCTCTGGATTATTCTCTCTCAACTTCAGTAAATCAAGATACTGTGATGAGGACCAGGAAGGGATCAGGAAACAATTTCATTTGCTTATCCCACTTCTATTTGGGTTTGCTCAGAATATAATTCGGACCAATCTTTACCCGTAAACTCTGAAATGTGCATAGATCTGGTAAATCTCATAGCCCATAGTCAGTTTTAGCCACTTTCAAAAAAGAGCAGTATTTCATTGCCGCTACTTGGTAGTTGATAGTGGCCATCTAACAGAAATTCAGTAAGGGCCTTATTTGAAATGGCCCTTCTGTGAAGATACTAGCAGAAAAAGCTGTATCTGGGCCTTTGAAGAAATGCCAGGTATAATGCCTAACTTGACACAGTAGGTTAACCTTAAGGAAATTTTTAGACTGAAAAGTTACCTTATTATGTGACTGTGGTGCTTCATTCTCACTAAAGATAAATTAACAGGGCAAATAAGTAATTTTCCTGAATTGTACCAAACATGCAACCAAATCTTGAATGAAGAGACAGGCAGCATTACTTCCTCGTAGCTCTTGGTCAGTAATTGAAGTCTGCATCTGAAATCTTGTTAGTTCTGATACCTGTGGTGGGACTGCATAATTGATATACCAAAAAGTGAATCTGACAGTTAAGGAGGAATCTGTTCTAGTTTACCCTCCTAGAGATAATTTGTTCCTGTGTCTCTGCCAGAAGGAAATATATTAAGGTAAACTGAAGGTTCAAACTATGCCAAAGGGTGGTAGGCCTTCTGGCAAGAGCTTTTTTCTGACACTCTGACAGTAATTTTCATGTTAAGATGAGGCAGTCAAAGGGAGGAGCTGCTGTTACAGCAGTTCTTGTCATATTTTTATATAAGTGCTACCAGTAAGGTTCAGTCCTTCTAGAACTGGTTTGACTTCACCTCTCAAATATTACACTTGTTTGCAGGATAATGATGAACTATGAAAAATTAAAATCACGTCTGGGTGAGATCCATGATAGTAAAATGCGCCTGGAACAAGATTTGAAGAAGCAAGCTCTGGACAACAGGGAGACTGATAAGAAAATGAATAGTATCAAGCCTGACCTAATTCAGCTCCGCAAAATCAGAGATCAGTATCTTGTGTAAGTAAGCCTGACCTGTACCTTGGGATAGTGTCTCTGATTAACCTGATTAATGACTGTTTCCATCAGGATAATGGGAATTGAATTTTCTTTTCATAACCAAAGTTCTGTGAGTGCTAAGGTACTATATTCTGGCATGGGATGTCTGAGTAATTGGTTGGCCTTTTCATGACTTAAAGAGCCTTCCACAACTAGGTGCACATTCTCTAACTCCTGTAAATAAAACATTTGAGATAAATAAGTTACAGACAAAACCTGTGCCTGCTAATACAACAGAGTTTAGTACTTTTTGTACTAGGTGTGGCAGATGTTGCTCGTACCCACCCTTGATGTCACTGACACCCCCGTTATCCAGCTCCGAATGTCCTTGGGCTGGACTCGGTGCACTAGGATTCTGGCAGAAGACAGAGGGAAACATGCTGTCTCAGAAGGTGATGTTAGGACGTTAGAAGAAGCCAGTGGCAATACCTGTTTTGTTTTCCCAAGAGAAACAGGCAGTTGTCACAGTTTGTATTCTGCTTCTGTTCTGGACTGCACTGTGCAAAGGCAGAACCTCTTCCTCAGCTCAACCCTCTTCCTTTGTTTAAGAGGTTGCTTGATGGCTCCTTTCTGCTCTGTCCAGTAAAAGGGCCATCTCAGAAGATATTGCAAGGAAGCGCTCTTGTGGAATCCATGGTCTTTCTATGAATTTTGCTACTGGAGAACAAACTAAGCTCCAGACTGTTTCTTTGTGGGACCTTGTGTCTGAGCTTCGGCTTGCTCAGTAAGAAAATCCATACATGTACTCTGGAAGTAACATATTAATGTTCTCTTCTTCTGACAGATGGCTCAATCACAAAGGGGTGAGACAGAAGCGAATAAACGACTGGCTGGGGATCAAAAATGAAAATATTGATGAGTAAGTATCACTATACATATGATTTTACTGAGAAGTGTTCCATTAATAAGTGTTTTCTTTTGTGGGGGTTGGTAATACGAAACACCGATTTCTCAGTAAAGCATTGTAGAAAAAGGAAGGACTGCAGAAAAAGGGAGAAATTCCCTAGGGGAACTCTGTCGTGTGAGGCAGCAACAACTCTGGAATATTTAGGATTAAACAAAGTTGGAACAATTAAGTTCTAAGTTGAAGCCTTTAATTATACGTTCATTAGGAATCTGACTTCCCAGCTTGGGTATGTTCTGGTATTTCTTTGATTTCTGCAAAAGTAACTCACTGTGCTTGTTAAATCATTTACTGACCATTGTTTAGGTTAACAAATTTATCCTGTCTTTCAGCACATACTTTGTGAATGAAGAAGACGAAAACCTGCCACATCATGATGAGAAAACTTGGTTTGTTGGGGATCTCAACCGTATTCAAGCAGAAGACTTGCTCTGTGGGAAGCCTGATGGAGCATTTTTAATTCGTGAGAGTAGCAAGAAAGGATGTTATGCTTGTTCTGTGGTGTAAGTCTATTTTGCTTTTTGTTTCAACTACTCAATTCCTAACTCTCTACCACAGCTCTTTATTTTGGAGAACAAGAGCCAGGCCTAGCCTAGGCCTACCAATTGGAATGTGTTGCATGTTTGCAGGAAGACTAGTGTGGTAAAAGCTTTGTTGCAAAAATGTGCTTTGAATATGCAATAACTGTAGTCCTAGCAGTCTCTTCAGTCACCACAGTAGCTAGTACAGAATTCTGAAATATCCCAACTTGAAGTTCTACAGTTGTAAGTAAATTAAAGCCAAATTATCCCATAGTCTTCCCTGCCAAGGAACACATGGCAAGAAGAAAAATGAGGTTGTAAAGCTGTAACATCTTCCGTTCTTATTTTCAGACACGGCCAACTCTAGATGCTTTCTCTTGTATGTTTAAGATAACAGTGGTGATGCTTCAGAGCAGACATTATTTGAGAGCAGTAGTTTTTGACATTCACACAGCCTTGCTTTGATTTCTTGTGTTGCACTTCATTTTATGCTAGTGTAATGGCAATCAGAAATACTCTGATTCCATTATCTAAAAACCCTTCAAGCCTGTTCTGGAGTGCAGAATGGCTTTCACTGATTTATTTCACATGAGGTTAATTGCTTCTGAAAGCAAGTCCGGGAAATGAATATGTGGAGGTATATCACCTCAAGGTAACTGAAGATGGTATGTTCAAGATACTGTTTGTCACAGTCACCAAAGGGCTGGGTGCATCAGATACTTTTGCTTGGTTGGTATCGTACTACAAGCTAGCAAAGGGATGGCATAACGTAACCTGTTCCTACATGTGACTTGGATTGTAATAGGCTCCAGTACAGGGATTACATAATACTTGATCTTTCTGGCAGATAAGTTTTTTCTAGCAGCTTTGGAAATACTGTGTTGCAGTTACTGCTTTGCCAAGTTAGGGACTCAGTTGCTATGACTTCAGATAATGAACCAGCTTGAACCCGTGCCATGCTTAACATTAAAAAATGCACACTGAAGGTTAGTGCTCTATTTCATGAAATACTCTGTAGGTCCTGAGAATTTGTGGGTTTTGGCTGCTTCGCTTAGCAGAAAGGTTTCCAGATAAGTTGAGCATAAAGTCGTTGCTGACTTCAGGTGCTTATCTTCTTGGTTAAGCTCTTGACTTTTTTTCCAAGAAACATTTGGAGAACAATGCAGTAGGGAATTGTACTGCTGGGATAGAAGAGGCCTCTTATGTGGATTATTATGCAAGAGTGTTTAATCGCATGCCCTGAAGCACTGTTTCTTCACAGACTATATTAATCTCCTCTACTTGCATGTACTGGGTCCTCCATTATGTAATTTAGTGACTGGCAGGGTTGCTGCGTTAGTTGATTGTTAATAGTGTGTCACTTTGGGTTTGTCCTTTGATGTTGAACTCTCCTGTTTCCTTTCCTTGCAGAGCTGATGGAGAAGTGAAACACTGTGTGATCTACAGCACTCCAAGAGGTTACGGGTTTGCAGAACCATATAACCTGTACAGCACGCTTAAGGATTTGGTTCTTCATTACCAGCAAACATCCCTTGTCCAACACAATGATTCCCTAAATGTCAGGCTTGCCTATCCTGTCTACGCACAGATGCCCCCCTCTCTCTGCAGATAAATTTTGGGGAGGAGGAAAGTGTTGGCTATCTTGGATTCTTTTCTACAATTTTTATTAGAACTTGGAGGGCATTCTTTCTCCTTAGACTGCTTGTTTTGCACAAGAAGTGATTCTGTGAATGTGAATCAAAAAGAGGCCTAGCAGCAACAAGACGACAACTTGGGTGTAGGTGTCCTGGTGCTACCTTAAAAGCTCAGCTGTGCTTTTACACTGATACTTTTGTTTCCTTATGAGGGGAATAAACTCAACACAATGCATACAAAAATACTGGAAGCAAAACATCATTTTATGGAGATAATTTTTTGCCAGGCACCTTCAGTGGAACTTCTAATTGGATTTTGTTTTCTCTTGTTCTTGTAGAGACAATTTGAAGCCTCTGTTTGAGGCATCAGTAATGTCTTTCAGTCTTAAACTCCCAAGAAACTAGGGGGGAAACTCTACCACAGCAATTCTTCTCTGTTAATTTTAGCAGCTTCACTGCGATTCAGCCGAACTTCCAAAAGAGGGCTTGTCTTGAGGTAGCATGGCATTTGGTGAGAGAAGACCAAAGGAATCATGGGAAAGCTTCAGGTTTTTATTTAAATGGAAAAATGCTTGTAAAGAAAACTTGTTTTATTTTTTTGCCAACAGTAACAAAGTTTTGGTTTCAATGGCACTACAGGTCTTCACTTAAAGGAAACATTTATAACCAAATTGAACATACCAAAACTTTGTTTGTTGCTAGATTGAGCACTTATGGGGAAGGTTGCATTAGCATCTGCACATACTTTCTACACCAAAACTTGAAACAAATAAAAGGAAAAGCTAAACGTTGTGTGACTTCAAAACACTAAATTTGTCTGATCTGATGTAATTGCTCTCTCCTCTTTTTTTTTTTTTTTTTTTTCCTTACTCCCATTCCTCAGCTTGGGATTCTGTTTTCAGTTTTTAGTGATACTGTGCTTCAGAATGTAAACTAGAATGAAGCTTGCACTCATCTGTTGCAGTTCTCTTGCTGAACAATGACAGACTCTTTTAACACTTGATTTTTGGTATAGAAGAGGTAGATGCAATCGAATGCTTCTGGATGGCTTATTGTACCAACTCTTTCATGAGGTGTAGTCATTTCCAGTTGTATAGAAGCGAGCATGCTAATTATAGATCTCCTCTGATTTGTTCTTTGCAAACTAGGTTCTGAACTCTCACGCCACTGCAGCCGAGCAAGATTTTACACTGGTATAATCTAAATTCCCTTGTAGTTATTTTGGACATGATGCAAAACTCAGGAAGGGAAGAGAGCCGTGCTCCTCAGTTATTGGGTGTCTGGTACCATCCTTTGGCAAGGGCTGCTGTCAAATACTGGCTGGGTAGTCCTGGGCTTCGTCAAGTACAGCAATCATCCAATAAATCCCCTCCCTGGAAAGTATACAAAGCAGCTTATTTCCATTCCTTAAGCTTCTAAAATGAAAAAGAGCTAAATTTGGCAAACTGAACCACTTGGCATCAAAGCACAACTGGCAAAGTAATTGTTCAGTATGCAACCTTGAAAGTTACTTTTGTTCCTATTACTGGAAGCAGTTTCCTTGCAATGCACCCATTGTGCGGGACAGGAAGCAGACAGTCATGCAGGTCTGAGAATGCTCTAGACCTGTTTCTGACCCTGGGGCTTATTTCCTGTTCAAATGTGGTTGTTTTTTTTTTTTTCTATGCCTGGGCAGTAGTGCCAAGCTTGTTGATCTCTAATGTTTACACGAGAAGTATTATTTCACTGAATGTCATGAATTTGCAAGCAGGGAAAGGACAAGGCTGGAGCACTGACAGCCATTGCAGGAAGGGTTGTCTGGTTGCCTGGCATGCCTGTGAGATGTTTTATTTTGCACTAATGACCCTGATGCATCCTAGGCACTTTCTAATCAGCCAGAGTGCAATCTTCAGGCAAAGAATTGTGTCGATGCCGCTTTTCTAATTAAATGAAACACTACAAAACTTAGCCAAGACTGGGTGAGAGAAGAAAAGTCACACAAGCTACTATGTCAAAGTGACCCACATCTGCTCACTTGTCCCTTCTCTCCCGCCTGCCCAAGAAAAGGAAAAATGAGATGTAGCCTTTGCTCGTAGTGAAAATCTGGAATGGATTCCTTTAGTGGTATATGGACATGGAAATTTTTCTTTTTAAAGAAACTTGCCCTACCTCTTGGATAATTTGCAGTTCTAATCTGGTAGCTGTAAAGCTATCCTCCTCACACCTCTTGTGCATCTAGCATTCCCTTGGTGTTGGGCTGACTCCAAATGCCTGGTGAGAGAAATAAGTTCAAAGGCACAAATGATAGCCAGGTGCCTCATGCATGTGGAAAAACCTGTGCGAGAGGAGAGTCTGATTGTTTTCTCTGCCTTTGCAATCTTGCTGGGCTTTCTTAATGTTAGCATTTGAGGCTGATAGGGCACGTATTTCTGATCCTGTTTTTGTGACAGAGGCAACCCGGCTGAAGTGTTTCACATCTGCCCTGTTTTTAGGTAGGGCTCGGTTTTGTTTTAAACAAGCGCAGGTCTACTTTCAGGCTCATAAATCGTGGCACACCCTCGCAGTACTGACAGCAGCGGGATAGCAAAGCGGGACTGTCTGAAGTTTCCCTGTAGTGGAATCTGACTGATCCTGTGAGGTCTTGGTCCAGGCTCCGGCCTCAGCTCTGCCAAGGTAAATACAGTGTAATTCCATTGGCGTCCGTGAAGGTAGCTTGGCTTTATAGTGGTGTGAGTGAGTTGGGATTCTGGCCCCTTGCTCTCCGAGATCCATTTGCTAATCGCAGGTGATGTATTTGCTGTGAATGATGCACTTGGAGCCAGTAAGCCATCTTGAAGCATTCTTTGAAATTCTGTTTTGCCCAGACCTTCAGATCATGGCTATGGGGTAGACTAAGCCCATGTTCCGTGTATTTGGCTCCATTATCCTCAGCAGCCTCTCCGAGTCTGTGCGTTGCTGCTGTATCTCTCTGTGTTTGGTTTAGGCGCCTAAGTCCAAGCTGCTACAGTTGCTCCCCTTTGACTCTCCGATGCTGTTGCACAAATTCCTTTTGCATCCATTTTGCACTTGTAGGGCAAACGGAAAATAGATATAAAACAGACTGACTAGTAGCTGGTGTGATCCACAGCGCAAGGGCTTTGTCCTGCCACGCTCACTGTGCTTGGCCTAAGTCTGTTCACTCAGTAGCGTTAGACCTGTGAGAAAACTCACGGCTTCCAGGAGCTGGTCTACGCTTGCATGACTGAGAAATCAGAAATGGACCTGTGAGGTGCAGGATTACACCCTAGTATGAAAAGCAGCTGTTAAGCCTAAAACAAACACAGGAAATGTGAACATAAAGGCAAAACAAAGGAACTCAAGTTCTTTTGAAACAGTAAGTTGCAAGAAGGTTTTGGGTTCAAGAGTCAAAGCGTCAGGAGGAGGAAAGGGGGAAATAGTCTCACTGTTGCAGCAGCCGTCTGTTATCGGACTGCAGTTAGAGGAGTACTGATCTCATTGACCCATATTGTATTAAATATGTATGTAGAGTTAAATAACTTTTGCACAGTGTTAAATGGGGGTGGGGGGAATGTTGAAACTCAAATATGCACAGTTTCTTCTAATCTGTTCTGAAGTATATTTGCAGGGATCAGGGGTGATTCAGTATTTTGTATTTGTATGGATGGAAATCAGGTCTACTTCCACAGTTGCCATTGGCCCCATTGTGTCAGCCACGAGTGCCATGTTTTCAAAGTTAGTAAATTATAAATCTTTTCCCACTAGTTTCTTTATTAATTACAAGTAATCTTAGAATGGGAAGAATCAATCTAGAAACAGAGGGATGTCCTGACCGATGCTTCACTAATATGTGAAGCAGTAATATGTGACCAGCCACTTTCTGATACTGGAGTGCTCTAGATTTGTGGGTTGTACTTTGGTTTTTGGGGTTTTTTTAATTCTCATCAGCAGTGGATTGGGTTGCTGCTTTGCGTTGTTGGTAGTTGCAATCTAGAGTTCTATCCAGTACAGCCCTCTGTCTTATGCCAAAAATAAAACGCTCTTTCCATTCTCATCTCTTTTGATGTGGCAGATGGTCAAGAAGTTTTCCATTTAATGTGATGGGCCTGATTCTTTTCTCGCTGACACTAGTGTAAGCAAGACTTCCACAACTGAAAGCCATTCCCAGGAAGAGAGCTTGTATTTAATCGTACCTGAAGTCAAGTCACAGCAGGGCAAAATCAAAGTTTGTCCTTCGCAAAGCCAGGCAACTGTAATGGGGACTGTGGAAATGAATGTTGACACTTAGTGCTGTTTTGGGGAGGACAGGGGAAGGAGGAGAGTCGGGGTTGCCCCAAATCCTGGGCTCTCTGCAGGTTTGGGTGGCACCGTGTCCGTAACTGAACGCTGTGGCTGTTTAAAACAGCAGAATTGCTATAGGAGTGTCACATCTTAAGTTTGGAAAAGCCCCTTATTTGGTACTTGAACAATCTTGCTTCTGTTTTTGAATGTCTGTTTATTTTTTATTTTTGTTACACTAACAGGGAATAAAAATCTGAAATGTTAGTGAGTCTTGTATGCTTGCTGCATTGTGCAGACATGAAACAGGTACTGCTTGTGGATCAGGAGGGGTAAGAGACAGGTTCAAAATGCAGTTTTACAAAGCACTATGATGTGTTGGGGGTTGTTTTGTTTAGATCATGTTTAAAATCAGATTTTTGTAGGTGTAGTTTCCTTATGTTGATTTGCAACTTCTGCTTTTGGAACAGCAAAAATCAAAATAACATTCCTGAAGAACAAAGATGCTGTGAGGGGAGGGGGCTTAGGCTTGCTCAAATTAAGTGTTCAAAGCAAATAGCTTTAATGAAGAGGAAGGGCCAGCATCCTAAAGCATCCCTCTGGTTGTAGTTTGATGAAGCAGTAGACAGACCAAGAAGTAGGACCTCTGCCTCGAACCACAAAAGAAAGAGGAGATGCCAGAGCAGACCCTTCCCTTTAGAATCATTGGCTGTACTCTCCTTAAATGTGTGTGCAAGGAGATAGGAAGTTAATAGAAGTCCTTAAGGACTTGCTCCTCTTTCTGTGTTGGAAGGGAACTTGCACTGCTGATCCCCTCGTTTCCCTTGGCACAACCCGTGCGGCCAGAAGGGAACCAAGTTACTAGCCCAAATAAACGTGGGCCTGTTCGTGAAGCAGCTTGGCAAGTTAAGTACTGCATGAGGAGTAGCTTTGGATGGGGTTAGATGAAGTTTGTCCAACATTTTTGTGAATCTTGCATTCTGTGGGCAGAAATACTTTCCACCGAATGGGAAGGGGAAAAAAAAAAAAAAATCTCTCTTGAAATCTTTTCAACTCCTTCCTATTTGTTCACAGGGGCAGATAGGGACCTTTAGCTTGTTAACTGTTTAGATGATTGCAGTGCTTGAAGTGCTGGTCTTTGGGGCTGGCTCCATACAATTAATGCAGAATTTGCTTTTTGGGGTTTTTTAATTGCCATTGGCATAGACTTGCCATATTTTATGACTAGACTCACCATTTTTTCTAAAATTTGCCTTTTAAAAAATGTAAGATGAGCTTAAGAGGCAAAAAAAAAAAAGAAGTAAGAACAGGCCCTTATTGATATTAAAAAAATGCCTCGTTGATCAACCTGTATTAGAGAAAGCAGCTTTAATTTGATGCCTTCCTCCACCACCTTCCCTTGGGATTGCTTCTGTGAGATCAGCGTTGGCAAACAAACGGGGGGTATTTCCCTCTGTCTCAGCAGCGCTGTACCCACGTGCTTTCCAAGTGCTCGTAGCAAGGGGCGTGGGATCATTTGGAAAAATGATTGCATCCAAAGACAAAAAATGTCTCCAAGGGTGAATATCACCCCCCCCAGCATCAGTCTCATCACTTCAGGGGAGTTGTAGGATGCTGGGGCCAGCCGTGAGCTGCCCCTGGGTCTCTGTCGGATGCAGTAGGGGTTCACGTTCGGTCGGCTGGTTGGGGTTTTGGTCTGTTTTGTTTTTGTGAGTGACTTCTACATCCAGCAAAGATATGTTTGATGAAACCTGTTAATTTTGTATATCTGGCTGTTTATTGCACCACGGGATTGTAATGGTCTGCATCATCTGTGTGTGTGTGTGTGTGCGCGTGCGTGTGTGTATATGTACTGTATGTATATAGATATATGTAAAATATATTCACGTACACATTTATATGCATTAGCTGTAAGTGGCACTGCCCCTTAAAAATAAAACAAAATTCACTGTTAGCACGTTCTGCCATGTGTTTAGGCAGAATTGGCTTGTTTTTGTCAAATGAAAAGGAGTTTATTGTGTTCATCTTGCATATGTGCTTCTGAAATGCTGAACTCTGGATTTCCTTGGGGGGGGTTACTACTTTATTTGTAAACCGAATTGAATTGGAGTGTTACTTACTCTGGGACAGAGCATTCAACTTTGTTCCAAGCAAAGGTTTAGCAAAAGAAACCCTCTCGCTCTCCTGTGAGATGCAGTGAACGTTTGCACGTTTCATTAGACTCCCAGACCCCCTGTCCAGAGCTGATGTGCAATGGGTGGTGTTGGTACGTGTCCCTTAGTGAGTGGACTCTTTGTATAAGGTGTGGTTCAATGTAAAGCATGAGTGGGTGTTTGATCTTGTATCGAGGGCTGAAATAACAGCACACTCCTTTGTAAAACCTTTGCATCAATGTTTCTGCTTTTCTTTGACTTCTATTTTCTTTAAGGGAAACTGCATCTGTTAAGAACCTGCTTCTCCAGAAGCTATTGAAATATTTTGTTTTCCGGATGAATTCCAGCATGTAACTTTGGTACTCTTGTTTGTTATTTGTGTAAAACCTGTTCTTCTGTCGTTTATGGTGTAGTCGGGTGGGGGGGT
>NW_020799109.1:10396754-10405228 GCF_003259725.1 Athene cunicularia
TTTTTTTTTTTTTTAGTTCTTGTGAAATTAATTGGTCGCTACCTTCTGTATCTTGTTCAAAAACTCTTGTTCCTTGCTTGCATAAGTTTTATGACCACAATGATGTTGTTGTTGTTGTTATTCTTTGAGAGGTAGTATTTTAATCTAACATTACTGCTGTCTAGATTTCCAGTCTGTGGTAATAAATATATTCTGTCAATATTCCATGTGCAGTATGATATTTCACTTTAATCTGCTTCTGGCTTAATTTAAGGCTATTACATCATGCATGATAAACGAGCTATATAGGTGAAGTTCTCAACTGATGTCAGCTAGCATGATTTCTGAGGCTTTCTTAATAACAGTCTTTGAAAATATCCTGCATGAAAGGTGGTGCAGGATCACAACAAAGTGTTGTTCTGTAATGCCAGCTATAAAAGCAGTATGCAAGTGTTGTTTGAATTACTGACTTGCATCTTCTGAGCATGTATAGCACATCCTGCTACTGCTGATACTGAAAACGTACTTTATTACAGCACCAAACAGCTAATAAAAAAATAAGAATCCTAGATTTAGTTCTTTCTCTTGACTAAAGGAAATTGAACCAAAAGCTTCCTGCGAGGAGTTCTAAGAAAGTTTAATTTTTCTATAAAGATGAGACATTTTGGGAAGAAAAAGAAAAAAAAAAATTCATGTAGTTTAACTTTTAAAGAAAAGAAACAAACTGCTTCATAAGGAAACCAATTGTATGTTAGTGTTTTCAGACAATTCATCCTGTAGTTTCTAGCTCAGTAATGCAACACTGTACTTGTCACCAGGTGTGTTACAATTTTGCTGTACTTTCTTTTACTAGATGGTTGGGCTTTTAAATCCCAGACACTAAGCATCCTGGGCCTACTTGCTCTAGATCAAAAAAAATGCAATAAAAAAATTGCAATAAAGCACATTGACATGTAATGTTTTAGAAGGATGTACTGACAGCTGTTTCTAATAAATTCAGAACTGCAGCGTGGTCAGGCTGTCGTGGTGTTAGCTGTGTTTGTGTCTCCCGGCCGAGGCCATGCGCATCATCTTTAACAGACTTTAAAAAAAGACTTGCAGAGGTCCAGTTCACTCTCGGCTGGAGCTGATCAGCCAGGCCACGAAACCCTCTCCGGGATGAGAGGAATACACGTAGCACACATGCTTAATGGAGCCTTCCCTCCATTCCTTTTACAGCATCTGTAGAGAGAGCAGGAGCCATCAGTGCTGTTCTTGCATGCCTCATTTCTTCCTCTGCCGTCAGGGAAAACCACGTTTGATGACGCCACTCCTGGTGCTGGGCGAGGAGCGGGGGCTGCAGTGTTGAAGCAGCCTTCCTAAAGCTTCGACTCAGCTGGATCCATTTGCTTGGATCCTTAATTTTGCAGGAGTTTTAGAAATCACACTTTGGTTTCCCAGTTCCTTCATGAGCACCAAGCGCTGGGGCCACTGAAGAAGGGTGAGTTTGCAGGTGCTGTTGCTGATCCTCTTCTCTTTCAAGCACAGGTGTAGCAGGAGCATCCCAACAGGCTCAGGGTCCAGGCACTGCTGCACCCAGTCCCAGCATTTATCCAGGCTGCAGAAAGCCCTGTGCTGGGCTGCAATCGCTGGCTCTGCCGCAGCCACGGGAGATCTGGGGGGGTTACCACAGCAGCCACCGCTCCCATAGCTGTTTTCTATTCAACGTCTCGAGAGCTGCTGGGGATGCGCTCAAGGTGCATGGGGCAGCCTGAGGGTGGCCAGCCAAGGGGCTTGGGCTGGGGCAAGCGTGAGGGCTGACACGGGCAGAGGATGGACTTGACCCCTCAAATTTAGGATGTGGATGCCATGCTGCTGCATCCTTGGACAATGAGGGCAGGGTCAGAACTGGTTTGTGCGGGGCTGGGCTGGTCGCAGTTGCAAGCGGCCCAGTGTTTTTGCAACCCAATGATTCGATGTTTCTGCAGACTGCTGAGCAACGTTTTTCCAACCTGCTGAGTTGACCATTTAGAAAAAAAATGCTGTGCTAGCATTTTCTCACATTGCAGAGTAAGCCCTTTTGGCCACTGAGTCAGCATTCCCTCCATCGCCTGAGCCACAGGCCCCTCTGCCAGCAGGCAGGGAGCACCAGAAAGGGCAGAAAAGCCCCTGGTCATGGTGCAGGGGAGCAGGGAGCACCTGCATGGGCCCTGAGGGCTTGCTCCGCTGTCTATACCTGGCAAGGAAGATGCCCCATGTTAGAGCACCTTGAGTTCAGGTCCGCTCTGCTCCCCGCAGTTCTGCCCTCAGGGACAGGGCACAGCACTGGAGGGATCAGGAGCCATGTGGCTCCAGACCGGTGAGCTCTGAGTGTTGTGGGCCAGTGTCCACTGCATCAGGAGCCCTGGGCACCCAAGCGGGAGGAGAGCGAATGGGAAACATCAGCAAGAAACAGAGGACTCTGCAAGATGCTCCTGAGGACTGACTCTTTTTTATTATTATTTATTTATTTTTAATAAAGGCTAATGAGGTAGAATTACAGGAAAGATGTAAGTCACTAATTGGCGAATCATTTTTCGGGGCTTTGCCAGACAGTTCATTTCATTATGAAAACATTACAGCCGGGAGCCGGCATAGGAAATTTCCAAGCGGCTGTGCTGACTGGATGGAAAGAAAAACACCTCCCAGCTCAGATGTCTTCTCAGAGAAAGGGCAGATCGCTGGGATTTTTCCATCCGCTGTAGAGCTTCCTGCAAGTCCCCTGGGTTCAACCCCCAGTCACACACGGGGCCCTTCCCGGGGGCAGGCGACAGCCCCGCACCCCCCCGGGCATGGCACCAGGGGGCAGGGGTGCGGGATGGATGGACAGATGCCCCTCGGATGCTTTCATGGAATTTCAGGTTCCCCCAGGGCAGGAGCCAGTTGTAGTGGGGGATTCATGGGAGGATCTTACTCATGAGGAAAGACCTGGGGTGAAAAAAAGAATCTCCAAAAGCCTGTTCTCATCTGTAGGGCACCAGGGTTTGGTTTGAAAGCCTGGGCTTGTTGCAGCAACTGCTCTGCTTCTCCTCCTTGGTTTCAGCTCTCAAAACACAAATTTTAGTCTAATGGTTAATACACACCGTGTTGCTGGATCACAGGAACCACATAACCACAGATATATTCATAAGTAAGTGGCAAGCCAGTTAAGGTGGGCTGCATGGTGCCTTGAGCTGCCCAAAAGGGTGGGGGCTTCCTTATGGAAACCTCGAGGGACAGGGCTGCCTGTCCCCTCCAGCCGGCTCCAACATGCCTGGCTGGTGCATGGGACCCATGAGGCTCATCTGCCATGAACAAAGCAGCTGAGCATGGAAATGCAGCCAGGACAGCTCCTTCTCACACCAGTCCCCACCATGACCAGGGTGTGGGTGGGGGGAAAGGTGTGAGGAAGGCGGGTGCAGTCTGCATCCCCAGGCAGTGAGACTCCCCCAGGGATGCACAAGCTGGCCAAGCCCCAGGGATACATCTGGAGGATGGAGGAGTGTTCGGCCCAGCCATGAGCCACAATTCCTCCCAGTGAGATGTGAGATGCAGCATTTCCCTCTCTGGAGCTTCAAGTCCAAGCTTGGAGCTAGGGGCCGGCAGCTCTCAAGTAAATTGGTGAATTAGGGTTGGACACAGACTCAGAATCCCCATTTCATGGGAATTCTCGTCATCTCACTCACCGGGCTTTATCCAAATTGGAACAAAATGTTAAAATACAAAATTTGACTCTGGGCAATACTTTCAAGGGGAAAAAAAAAAACAAACAAAAACCCAACACAACAATTTTGGCTCAGCTGGCACAATCCCACACCAGCATTAGCCCTTCTCTACTGATACAATATGAACTCCCAGGGAGGTTTGAAGGATGGAGGCTTCACCCACACAGAAGATAAACTGCTTCACTGACTACTATTTTCTCCCTGGATGTTAATCAAATCTGCAATTTCTGATGGCCAAACTTTGCCCCTGGGGAAATCTGGATTTTGTGAGGAAGTAGTGAGTAGAGGACAAGCTGCCAGGGCACCTTCTGCATGGCAGCTTCGTACTCCCTGGGGCAGAGGACACAGTGGAGCAGGGAAGGAAAAGTGCAGATGACCAGCCCAGGCTGCTGCCGGCCCTTCTGCCCCCAAATCCATCCTTGGTGGCAGTAGTGGCTGCCGGGAAACATCTCAGCCACAACAACCTGGCCACTCTCCCCTAGACTGAACCCTGGCTTGTGGACCACAGAGCAAAGCCTGGCTCCAGCTTCCATGTGGGCTCCCACTCCCCTCCGCAGTGCCATCTGCCCCCAAAGACCTTTTCCTTCCCCATCCCCACCAGATCTGAGCCATAGGCAGAGCCTTGAACTCTTAACTCTCCCTCAGCTCTAGAGGAGCGCAGGCAGCCTCCATCCCGGCTCCTCAGGCCCAGCTGGCTCAGCCTCCCTGTTGCCATGATGCAAACCAAAGCAATCCAGGGCCCAGTTCCCAGAAGAGGGATAAGGAGCAGGAAGAGGAGCATTAACTGTTGCAGGGCCCTGGGGGCAAGTAAACTGGGATGGAGCGCCTTGGGCAAACCAGGATGCCAAGAGGGCAGGGGCCAGGATGTGCCCCTCCATCCCACGGTGCTGCGAGGGCAGCAGCTAAACCTCGCCCAGGGCTGTTGCATGGGATCCTGGGAGAGAGCTCGGCTTTCCAGGCTGCTGTAGCAGGGCTCTGCCCAGGTGAGACATGCACTAGCCACAAGCCTGCTTTAAGCAGAACTGGCACTGGAGCATTTCCCAAACCTTTTCCCTTTCCTCCCACTTTTAAGGAAAGGGGCTGGGTGCAGAGCCAGCCCACCCGCCCTGGGCAGGTGCTGTGCACGCTCCTGTGGCCACTCTGCCAAAGGAAACACAAACATCCTACCCAAAGAAAGCACTTTTCATCAGCAACACAGGTTCCCATTTTTACACAGGGCCAGCCTGTTCTGGGCAGCTTTCCCCACCACACCGCCAGGCTGAGCAGGAGCCCAGCTGAGCCTTCCAGGCTGGGCTTTGGCCAGAGCCGCCCTTCCCACCGCGCGTTAGATCCACCAAAACCAGTCAACATGACCACATCCAAGACCTGAAGAGGGTTTAATCTGGCTTGATGTGAGACACTTTAGAGTTAAAGGGACTTAGACTCAGAATCCCTCTCGTTCTAGGGCGTGGGGAAGCTGGGGACATGAGATCTTGGGGACGTGGGTCCAGGGGGATGCAGGACCTTGGGTATGCAGATCCAGGGGGGATGTGGGATGTGAGGATTTGGGACCCAGGAGATTTGGGACCTGGAGGAGACAGGACCTGGAGGATGTGAGACCCCATTTCTCCTTACTTCTGGCAAGGGGAACTTTGGGCAAACCTGACTGTTCCCAACCCTACAGGGGTGATGAGCCCCCACACAGAGAAGCAGGGAAAGGAAGGGAAATTCCAGTTTCATGGAGTGGTGCAGCTTATGAAATAGGCCAGGACAACAAAAATAGCTTAAAAAAAAAAATGTGAAAAAAACAAATGTAACTTTGGCCTAAAGTTTGGGAAGACGTGAGGCAAAGCCAGGAATCAGAGCGGAAGAGGGGGTGAGCAGGAATGTAAGGGCACTTGGACACACATCACTCATGGAATAAATAGCTCTGGGTATTTTATACCTGCCCTCAGTGGTGGGCGGGCAGGCGGGGAGAGGAGCAGCAGTGGTTCCTCACCCTGCACCCCTGCGCCCATCAAAGCTCTGCCGCCGGGACAGAGCTGGGCTGGTCCCCGCTGGCTCCTGGCACCTGCCCTGGCAGAGCCGGCACGACGGCAGTGCGCAGCCTCCCCGGCTGCCGGGGGAGCGAAGTCCACAGGGGCAAACGTGAGTCCGAGGCCCCCAGGAACAAAGCGGCCTTTCACGGCAGCGGCTTGGCCAAAGAAACCGGGGAATATTTCTGTCTAAGGGCTTCCAAACGGCATCTAGCTTTGATCCCAGGCATGGGGCGGGATGTTGGGGTTTTTTCTTTCCTCCTCTGTGTTGCTCTTATTTTTTTTTCTTCCTACTTCAAGGCATAATTTTTATGAGTGTTTATAATTTCTAGGAGAAATTTCTTGCTGCTCTGGGAAGGAAACCTCTTGCTGGGAGCAAGGTGAAGGTGATTCATGGCCCCTTGCAATGGATTTTGGGTGCAGCACCCCATGGTACGGCTCCTACAGCCCCTCTGAGGACACTGAACCCCTCCTTTGCACCCAAGGGTCTTTCTGAGGGAGAGAAATCTCTTCCCCTGGGGCTCACTGCAGGCACAGGTGTCCATCTGAACCTGTCTGATAAATTACAATCTCCCTCAGGTTGGGAAACACAAACAGCTCTGCGGCTGTGCACCCTTCTCCCAGACTATGACCCCTCCAGAGGACCTGGGAGCTTGCACACTCGGGTGGCCTTTCAGACACCTCAGATGATAAGGACAAGCATCTTCCTCCCGACCAGCCCCCAAATCTGATGGATTTCCAGCCAGTTTTTCTGTCTAAAATCCACCCCCGCCACCCCAAACATGGAGGGAGGGCACAGGCCCCCCCCCCCAGCTGAAGCCATGCCCAGCCCCAGGCTCTCCCCTCCTGCAGCACAGGGGATGGTCCCACGAGCCCATACACCCCCATGACATGGGGTGCACGCGATACCCCCCGGCCAGGCAGGCAGGCCAAACCTCCCCTGCCCACATCCCAGATATTTCTAGGCAGCAGGAAACGTGCCTTTGCTGCCACCAGCCTCCAGCACAGGGATGGGAGGAGACATGGAGAAATGGAGTCAGTCCTGCGAGGCCACCGCTGCCCTATGAGCTGGCAGCCAAGGGAATGAAACAACCACCCCTCCTCTTCCTCCTCCTTCTCCTGGCCCCACCAGCCATCTTCTGACGGATGTTGCCTTTGGACAGGACCCTCTCACAGCCCAGCTGCCGAAAAAACGCCACGGCGAGGCCCATGCATCCACGGGCCATCTGGAATCCATCACTGGCTGTGTGCGGGGATGCCGGCCAAACCCCAGCCCTGCCCACTGCCGGCAGCACTTTGCTTTCCAGGGGAGCACCTGCGGGTGCAAAAGGGTCTCCCCCTCCTCTCCAGCACCCACATCCAGCCAGAGCACCCCACTATGCCCCACCACTGCCACAGTGCGAGTGGGGTGAGGGAATCCCAAACGGCAGCAGCCCAGGCCAGCCCCATGCTGGGGGAATGGTGTTTTTTTCCCCCTGCCAAGGGATGGGTTGGTGCCTCCGAAGTGAGGGATGTGGAGGATGCTCCTTGCCAGCTCTCTGGGAGGAGCGGCGGGTATTCCCCGGGTAGAAATATGCTGCTGACCCTCAAGCTGGTTGATGTCACGGGTCCCAGCCGTGCCGAGAGGCAGCCACAGCTCCAGGAGGCTGGAGCAGCCCTGATGTGCTGGAGCAGGGATGGGCCGTGTTGATGAGGCTCCAGGCACCACAGGGTGTTTTCTGTCTCTGTCACTATATTCCCCAAGCATCCTCAGGCACATCCTTGCAGCTTTCTTTTGGCCCATGAGCCTCAACAATATTTGGAGCTCATCCCCATCTCTCTGAGCAGCAGATGCCACATCCAGCAGCCAGACCACAAAGGAGCATCATCCTCCTGTACTCAAGGTGCAGCACCTGCCCCAAAAGTCCCCAGTGGGTATTCCTGGGGCAAGCCACCCATGGAGCTTTGCCAGTGTCTGGCCAGAGCATCCCCAGAGGTCTGGGGCAGTTCCGGCAGAGTCCCAGCCCTGCTCCCCAGGGAGCAGGAACTGGGGCAGGATGGGCCAGATTGCCCTGAATTTGGGGTGTGCCTCCACAGACGTGTGCGTTTCCTCCCCCGCGGCAGGATGGCCCCAGCAGGCAGTCAGGAAAAGGAGCACCAGTCCAGCTCCAACTACAAGCTCACACCAGCACAAGCTGCCAAACCCCAAAGACCCCAAAAAATTCACACTTGGTCTCCCATCAATTGAATATCCCTCCTGTCCCATCGCCACCTCCTGCCTCCCCAGTACAAGGACGGAAAAGCAGAGCTGAAACGTGTACGTTTTCCTGGGTGCAAGATGGGGATTTTCATCAAAACAGCCAGCCTCATGCTGCTGGCTGCATGGGCAGTGCTGGCCTGACTCCAGAGGCTGGAGATTTTCCTGTGGAAGAGGAAAAGCGGGGTCTCCATCCAGCTGCAAAACAGCTGGATGGGCTGCCTGTGCCCCCCAGGCCTGATCTGGCAGCACAGTGCAGGCAGAGCAGGAGCTCGGCCGCTCCACAGCGTTGCTCCACAACCATTTCCTTGCATTTAAAAGTTTACATCCCAAAGCGAAGTTTTCCTCCCGTGACAACAGCCACAGCCCCACAGCTTTCTTCTGGATGGTGCTGCATCTGGCTGAAGGCTTGGGAAAGAGGTCGGGGGTGGGGGGGAAATTCCTCCTGGCCCAAAAGCACTTCATGGCTAAAGCAACTGGGAAAGACAGTAAGTGGAAATGTAGCTGCTGGGTGGACAATGC
>NW_020799109.1:10405278-10479349 GCF_003259725.1 Athene cunicularia
CAACACACACCCCCCACCCCCCCCTCAGCATCCCCAAACAGCCTCATGGGCAAACCCAAAGGCACCAGCAGGGTTAAGGAGCACCCTAATTAATAACAGCTCCAAAATTAACGAGCTGGCTCCAGCATCTGCATCAACTTCTATAATGATGGGCGAGGGCAGGAGGGAGGCACAGGAGCCCATTCGCTTTTACAATGACTGGTGAGCAGCCGAGCAGGGAAGCTGCCCGGGGTGGCACAGCAGCAAACCTGGGGCTGGAAACCGTTAAAAACCCATTTTAATCTTCTCTTTTTCAATTCCAGCAAAGCAACTGCAGCCATTGGAGAATGAGAGGATGGGGATGGAGAGGAAATGGACTTTTAATGCCGCCCTGTTTGCAGAAGGCGCCCGCGCTCTGCTTCGGTCTGTTTTTCTTGGGGACTGACTGAAACTGTTCAAACATCCTCAGCAGAGCCAGCGGTGCGGTGAGCAGGAGTCAGGGCCAGGGAGCGCCAGCCCTGGCGAGGTCCTGCTTCAGGTGTCAGCCTGTAAAGCCAAAAATCGCAGCCGAGGGTCAGGGAAAGGTGCTGCCCCAGCACCAGAGCTGGGAGGGAGCAGGGTCAGGTGATGAAGGAGCACAGGATGAAGCCCCAGCAGCAGCTCAGCTCTGGGTTTGCACCAGGACAACGCTGCACATGGATGGCAATCCCTGGAAGCTGCCTCCTCCCGGGAATGCTGCTCCTGCATTTTTTATTAATGAACTCCTGCAACATCCGCTTTTTTCAGGGCCCTGGATTCTTCCTTTCCCCTTTCCTGCTGGAAGCAAAGACGGGTCCATACCCCAGCCCTGCTCCCTGCAAAGTGGCTTCTCTCCCCCATCAGTAACTGGGAAGGGCTGGGGCTGAGGGACCCCTTCCCCAAAGCCATCCCTGGCGCTTCGGAGAGATGCCAGGATCAGCACGACTTTTTTGCCAGCTGCCATCCATGAACTGGACCCAAAACCATGGGAGGGAGCAACGCAGAAGCAGCAGAGGCTGGAGGGCAGCATAACAGCCCTGGGTGCTGCACTTCAACCAAAAGGCATCTGAGCAGGTGGCACCCAGAGCTGGGCTGAGGGCTGGCTGTGGCACCCGACTCCTGAGAAGGGTTGGGGATGTGCAGCCAGCAGCATCCCTGGGCTCATTTTGTTGTGTCTTCCTTCTGCCCAGGAAAATCCAAGCACTGCAGTTTCTCACCACCCAGAGTTTTCAAATAGAGGCAAGTGGAGGAGAGGACTACATGAAATTTTATATCCTGGCTGGAAAACTTTCCGCTTGACAAAGTGGTTGCTGCAGAGCAGCGCAGCCACCCCTGTGCTGTCCGGTCTCAGCCCAGCACCACCACGGGTGACTGAGACCCTCCCCATAAGGCAAACCCCAGGACAAGGCTCCAGGGCACTGTGCGTCCCAAGAGTCCTGGCAAACATCTGCAGCTCATGTGGAGCTCTGCCCCAGCACGGCTCCCTTCCCCAGACAGTCCAGCAGCCCTGGGGGAGCATCCTGCGCCCAGCAGAGTGAGGAGACTGAGGGTACAGCACCCCACAGGGACTGCACCACTAAGGGGAAGCTGAGGCAGGGACCGGGAGAAGATGTGCACATGCCCTGGGTTGTGCCTGAGGTGTCAGGATCTGGCCCCAGAGAGGCCATGAGCTCAGGAGTCCAGCGAGGAGACAGATGCTGCAGAAAAGAGCCAGCTTAGAGGGTTAGCTCCTGGCTCAGTCCCAGGGACTGGGCTCAGGCTGGGAGATTAAAGGCAGCAACGTGGGCTCATTTAGTGACCTGGGAGGTCAGCACCTTTCCCGGAGACATTCTCCTCCAGGATTAAAGGGGTTGCCAGGGCAAAGCCCAGACTTATTCCCAGCCCAGCAAGACCTGTGTCCTTGCTGACATCAGCGGGGGTGGCTTGGTCATACACTTTGAAGGAAAATGCCTCCAGGATGCAGCCCCTGCATTGTGTTGCTTGCAGAGCCTCCAGGAGCCAGCTTTGGGGGGGAATCTGGCCTTTTAGGAAAGGGGAAGAGCCAGCTGCTGACCAGAGAGGAGTTTGCAGCCACCAGGCCCATGGGTTTAGCCATCCTCCCCTGCACACCTCTCTGCTGGCACCCAGTGTCCTTGCAAGGGGGCAAACCAGAAATATATATATATATATATATATTTATATGTATGTATTTGAAATGCAAGAGGGTGTTAAAACCAGCAGCCAGAGCCATGGCGTAGCTCAGGCTTTCACCACATCACCCCAGTGAAGGACCACAGAGCCTGATGAAACTGTGATGGGTTAAATATTGGGTATGGGTGAATAGATGCTCTCCCCAGGGGAGCACCAGGGAGAGCCAGGGATGCTCCCAGGTGAGATCTACGGGAGCAGGATGCTCTCCCAGGCCCAACCCCACTGAACTCAGTGACAGCCCTACACATAAGAGCTCCCTGGGCAATGATGTGGGAGAGGATCCCAGTGCCGGAGAGGTTCTCAGCCAGCCTGGGCCTGGGGAAACCACAGGTATTTCAGACCAGAGACAGAAAGGGGAGGAGGGATGAGTTGCACGGGAAAATGTAGCAGCTTGTGGGTGCTCCTGTCCCGGGGCATCATTATCCCCGGCACGCAGCACCCAGTTCCCCATCTCACACATCTCAGGACCAGGAGGACCGATGCTCCCCACCTCACCGCTGACCCCTCCACAACGATTCAACCCGCAGTCACTCACGCAGCCCTCCCGCCCTTGCCGGGCCATCCCCAGCAGCCGCCCTCACGCCGAGGCCCCCATTAGGGCCAGTGTGAATAAGCCGGCCAGCGGCCAGGGTGCTCCCGTGGCCAGAGCTCGGGGGAGGCTGTTCGGGGGAGCCCTCTGACGTGGGCACAGCTTAGTGGGATTAGCAGGCAGACGGACGTGACTGCGAGGCAGTCGCCTGGTGCTAATTAAAGAAGGGATATATTTAGGCACTGGTTATCCCCTGCATTTCGCTTATTTTTAGCTCTCGGGCTGCCAAGCTGGGGTGGCACACGGGGAAGGGCACGGCCGCAGGGCAGGATGGATCCATCCCCAGCCGATGCTCCCCATCGAGGGCTGGAGGGGCAGGGGGGGTCATGGCCCCAGGTCCCAGCCAGCGTTGAGCCTCTGTAGGAAGGAAACTTCTGTCCCCTCCAGCTGCTTTTTTTTTCCCAGAAAGGCAGGAAAATGGGCTTCAGGGAGCAATAGGAGATCCCTGCCCAGTCCTTGCCCTGGATCCATCCACGAGCCTTTGCCACCACCCTGACACCCATATCCAGGTTAGAAAACAGTCCCTTTTGGCATCACCCAGCATAAAGCACTGATGTGGCCAGGGAGGAGGCAACTCTCCCATCTTCCGAGATCTGTTCCTCCACAGTGGCACTGTCCTGGCAGCAATGCCACCGATTCCCATCCCTTCCATCCCTTCCCTTGTTCACCTGCTGCCCCTTGGCAGAGCAGGAGCGTGTCCCGGGCACATGACTGAGACCCCTGTCCCCACGGGCCATCAACAGGTGTGGAGCTGGATTTCTCTGGGGTTTAAATACACTGAAAAGAATAGAGAAATAGCAGCTAAGACAGAGCTCAACACCCCCACAACCTCTGTGCATTCCGAAGCCAGAACAGCCAGTTAGTCCCATTCATTTCCTCCTCCACTACATTTCCACGAGTGCTCTGGGATTTGATATTTTGGGGTTTAGTTTTTTTTCCCCGTTCCAGTGTGAATTATTGATCAGGGCTCTGCTAAGCTTACCTCCCACGCCTCCTGGCTGCCGTGCTTCCCCGCTGGAGCAGAGGGTGGGGTGGGGGAGTAAATGAAAATAACAGGATAATTAACGACCCAGGGAGTTGAAACCCAGCCGAAAGCCGAGCTGCTCCGGCTGGCCCAGGAGGAGGCTTCCCAGCAGTACAGAGGTTTTGCAGGAGGGTGTTTTTGGGGCAGGGCAAGCATGTGGGCAGAACTGCTGCCCGCAGCAGGTCTTGCCTCCCAAGCTGAGGCACACACATTATTTCCCCTGGTCCCTCTTCTGTTTCCACCATGCAAGCAAAAAATGCAGCAGTTTCTCCCCAGCTGTGCAGGTTGCTCAGGCCCAGCTGTAAGTATAAGGCAGGATCCAGCACTAACACAAGATAAAAGAGGTGATGGCGAGCAAGCATCTTCCTTCCCCTTCAAAGGGCTGCTATGTTGGGCTGGTGCTGGCAGTCCTGCCACCCCAATTCCATCAGCTCCCAGCCCCCCAGGGCTGGCCCTGGAAGAAGCTGGGGGCATGGGGGGTGTCTCTTACGGGGCAGCACCCCAAAATGCAGCTGCAACTCCCACCATAAGCCAAGCTCAAAGACTTAATATGTCACCAGGGCTGGTCACCAGCTCCAAGTTCTGATGCTGCCATGGGAGTCCTGGCCACCACGGAGCCAAGCAGCATCCAGAGGTGGCCAAATTCCTCCTTAGGTGGCCTATCTAAGGTAAAGACTGTCTCAGAGCAGTGAGTCTGGGCAGGTTGGACTATCACTCAATAAATTTCAGCTGCAAAAAAACCCCAATCTGATTATTTATTTAAATCCCTTGACTCTAGGAGCAGTTGCCCTGCACCCTCAAGTCTGAGGAGAGCAGCCAGGGCTGTGCGGGGCCATGGGCTCCCATCGCCTTGGCTGCAGCTCACCCCGGTTCCCTGCTGCCCATCAGAATTAGCCAGCCCGTTTGAGCGGGTTTACGATAATCATCAAATAACTCGTTCATTGACAGCATGTCAGGCTGAGAAGACTTGACTGAGCCCTCATTTGCTGATTGCTAATTAGCTTAACATTCCTAATCCCTCATTAGTGACTATGAAGTAAGCTCTGAAATATGAGGTCAGCCCTAATCAGCGTTTAAAATATAAAGCCCACTGGCACGTGATGGAGGCAGGAGAGAGGGGGGTGGCTGTGGGCCAGCCCTGAGGCCTTTCATGGTCAGGGGGAATAAGGCTGTGCAGAGAAGAGCCAGACACGAAGGGTTAAACCCTGCGGCACATCACCCCAAATCTAAGTCCCCCGTGTCCCCCCCCGCACTCAGCTCACATCCTTGGCTCCACGGCGGGCACAGGCAGTGACATTTGGGGTGACAACACAGGAGATGCCCCAGGTCCCTCTCAAGTCTCATTCCTTGCTGTGCCCACCTGGTGTACACCTGGGCTCACAGCATCCCTCTGCTGCACCAAAACCTGTCATTTTGCCCCTGCAACCCAACTTTCCTGGCTGGAAAGCTCCAAACAGACTGTCCCAGTGAAGGGGACCCTCATGTCCCAGGGACGGGCAGCAGGAGGGATGGAGGAGCAATCGGCCACCATAAATACCCTCAGCAATTAGCAGCACATCCCTGGTCCCAGCTCCAGGGCTCTCCGGAAGGGAGGGAGGCCACGGGTTTTAGGGTGGTTTTTAAACCTGGTGAGCTGAACATGTCCAAGCAGGGACGACAAGTCCCAGGGTAACACAAGTGACATCCCTGGAACAAATTCCATGCAAAAGCATTGGCAGGAGAGGCTGACCTGGCCCCGCTCCCTGCTGTGTCAGAGGGACCGTGGGCCACCAGCTGCCAGGGACCCTGCCATGCACCGTCCCCACGCTCCCACCACTGTCCCCACTGGCTCTGCCCTGGCCCTGCGGGGTTTGGGCAGGGGCTCTGTGCTGTGTAGCCATGGTTTGGTCCCTCTGCCCTGCCTCAACCCTGCCTGCCAAAGCCCCCTGCCTGCAGAGTCAGTTGAGATGCCAATCCCCACACAAAGCCCCAAAGCCTCTTTCTGCTGCTGGCTCCTGTTGTGCCATGTCTTGGGGGGTGGCTGGGCAGCACCCTGCCACTTGGACCGGGCACCCAATGGTGGCTACAACCCCCTCCCCGGTGTGTCCCCCATCCCCAGGGGCTGCTGCTGCCTTGGCACTGAGGGCAAACCAGCCCCCAGGCTGCAAAGCCCACAGGGTCTGGGGGCCTGGAGCTGCTGCTGCCACCAGCGCAGACCCTGAGGTCCCGGCAGCGGCTGCGGGGGGTGGGACAGCCCCACGGCTGCAGGACACGGGTGGCTGCCAAGTGCCAGGCAGGGCCAGAGGTGAAAAGTCCCCAGGAAGGGGCAGAGGAGCAATGCCCTGAGAGTGCCTTATGCTGTCAGAAAAGCCCCAGTTTGAAGCAAACTGCTTTGAAATCTTTTTATAATGCACACAAAAGCAGAATAAATTCATCCTCACACAGGACAGGTATTATTGGGCCCAGTGACAGTTTTCCTGGTCCAGCCTCTCTCTGAACCGAGTGGGAATCCACACTTTGGAATCGGGTTCCCCTTTTAGCCACACCAGTGACTGGCTGGGGTCCAAAATCGCACATGTCACTATTCTGTCATCCTGGCTGTGTGGAAACAGCCTGGGCCAGTCTGATCTCGCCTAAACCCATGTGAAGTAAGAGCCTTAAGCTCATAGGGGCATGACGAAGTTCACCGGGAAAGCACAAGCCCACCTGGCCCTGGGGATGTGCCCCTTGCTCAGCCTGACACTGAAGGATGCTGCCCCAAAACCTCCTGTGGGGCGACCCTTTCCCCCCAGTGAGGGCAGCCCCCCACTCACAAGGCAGCCCAGCACTCCTGCACTACACACCGTTTCTTCTGGTTATCAAAAGGCCCCAAAAAAGGGGGAAAAGGCTTGCAGAGGTGACAAGGCCTGATCCCTTCAGCTCACAGGGCACAGCAAGTGCTGCTGCTGCCAGGTTTTGATGGTGCCACGAGTCATCATTTGGTATACCCAACAGCAATTCCAGCTGCGGTTTGAGAGGTTTCCACTCAGGGCAGGGTGTCAACTGGAGAGCTGAGGGTCCGTGTGGATTGCTTCAGCTTTCCCCCTAATTCTCTTTGAAATTCCAGGAAAACTGCAGGCAGCCTGGGTGGTGGCAGTGGGACTTCACCAGGGGTCTTGCCTGCACCTTCTGATCCTGGGGGAAGAACTCAGATCTCAGTGTCAGCACCACCGAGCAGGCACCAAAGCATGCTGGGCTGCCCACTTGTGCCATCATTCAGGAGGAAAATGGCCCTTATTTGTTGTGGTTTATTCCTCTGGAAGAATAAACTGCCGTGGACCAAGACCAATTTATGTCTGACTTGGGGAACATCTACAGCAGGACCAAGGACTAACTTAACCCTAATTAAGCTCCAGCTAGTAAGTCTTAAAAAAAAAAAGAGACAACCTAGATGTTCCCATGAAGATGTAATTTGAAAAGCTCCTGTTGCCACACCTCTGCTTGTCCCCAAGGAGCAGGACTAAAGCGATTCTCCAGCCCTGGCCCCCCGTGCCGATGGAGTGCGACGCTCTGGGCTCAAGCTGCGGGGCACGACCAACCCTTGCTCTGCGCCAGGTCCCTGCACAGAGCCAGCAGCCGCTGCAGGCATCACGAGCCTTGCCGGGCCAGAGAAAGGCCATTTTGTTCTAGTGCTGCAGGAGATGTAACATCATCCTTTTGCTACTCGCTCTGCACCTCCCATCCCTCTGAGCCGTGCTGTCCCTCTACGCGTGGGCAGGAGTTATGAACCGAGCGGCGAGAGGCTGCCAGCAGAGGCACTGCAAATTACCCATGGATGGAGCTGTGCTTCACCTTCAATTTCTGCTCGGCAGCTTCTCTGGAGCATGGAGACATGGGATATTTTGAGCATCCTTGGCAGCAGCGAACGAGGCCGAGTCCAATGCCCCCAGACACAGGCGTCTCCCCAGCTCTTTATTTGCAAGGACAGGAATGAGCCTTTGAAGGCTTTTCCATGTGAAGAGTGCACAACTGCAAAAGTTAAAAGCAAAAGGGCTGGTTTTAGAAAGGTTTTGGGTGGTAGATTATCAAGACAGCCTAAACAACTGGGTGCACAAGGGGGCTACATAGCTCCTGCTGCCTCGTGCCGTGTGGCTAATCCAAGCCAATGCTGGACCAGTGCCACTGGCAGCCACTGCCCTTTGATTTCATGGTGCACACCATTCACACACCCACAGGTACTGCATTCAGCTGTGCTGTCCCATCCTCTCCTTGTCATGCTCTTTTCTCCTGTTGCTCAGCTAAGATTCATGTCTTACACGTTTTTACCCCTTTAGTAAGGGCGGATCATGAGGACCCTGCCTTAGCAGGGACACAGTACACTATATACTTAAGGGGCTCTTGGTGGAGGATGGTAAATTCTGGGCTTGAGTTTCAGAGTAGAAAGTTTTGGTTTATCCATACATCTGGCCCATGGAGCAGAAAATCCCAAATAGCCTGGCAGATTTACTCCGATACCCAGACACTCTGCAGGCTATTTTCTGCCCCATCAAGCAGCCGGTTGAGCTGGCAGGTTGAAGGCACAGCCACCCTCAACACCATGGGGAGAGTAAGGGGAGACCAAACAAGAGACACACACAAGTTTGAATTTATGTAAAAAAAAAAAATTATTTATTTTGGAGGAGGATTTGAACATCGACATGCAGGTACAACATGAATAAAAATTATTGCACCGCTATTATGTGGCAATTGTTCAAGTTTCTAAAAACACAGAAATTCCACACTTTCTCTTATCTAGCTAAGTGCTGAGTGACACAGCTTGGCGGAGCCCGGTTCAGGAGGTGCTCTCACAGCCACCTGGATATGGTAATTGAACACAACATAAACACACACTTCTGTCAAATCTTCTACTAGAAGTACAGAATTATCCTTCACATCCAGTAAGAGAAAACCAGAGAAAGACTTTATCCTCCCCTTAATGCAAGTGTGGCAACCAAAACCACTGGTCACTCCTACCCCCTCCCCGGCAAGCGCTCTTTAGTATATTAGCAGCCAAAGGCCTCTGACATTCAGACCCAGGAGTGGCCATTACAATGCTAAAGTCTAATATTTACAATAAATATCATCCATTTCTCTTAGTTTGCAACAGTAAGAGACAAAGGGAAAAATAACACTGAAATGAGGCACGGGGCAGGAATGTGCCAGCTGGATGCAGGAGCAGAGGATGGAACCAGCTCTGATGCTGTGTTACCCCAACACGGAGATGAGGAGCAGGAGACACATCCAAGCCGACAGAAGGAAACAGGGAAACGAAGCAGGAAAGCAGCTTATTTGGATGATTATATGCACGGCTCATTCACCAAACGCACACCACACGCACGCAACTTCTACCTCCCGCCTGTCTGACCCAGGGTTATCTATGGAGGCCAAATTCTTGGCTTGATGACTGTTCACTTGGGTACCACAGGCCTGATCCTGAGCTGGGGAACACACTCACTCTGCACACAGAGCTTTTCCAACATCTCGTTCCTCCCCAACACATTTTGTAAGCTTATTTGAGAAGGTATTTAAGCAATTCTTAGCAGAGCAAGGAGTAAGTCTTGGTGTATCTACATGGTTTATTATCAAAATTTTAAAGAAAAAAGTCTTTTTGCCCAAATCTTTTGCTAAGGTGCACCAGATAAATTTGGCAGAAGGTGGAAGTGTGATGATGGGGCATCTGGCACACTGGGGGAAATTGCAGGACTGACCAGGAGCAGGAGATATGGGGTTTCACTAGGATGCTTTCCTGGTAATGCTGTTTGGCTTTGGCTTCCAAAAAAACAGGGTTTTTAAAATTGCACTGATCACTTTCTGTACTGTAGCTACAAAAGAGGCAACAAAACACAGACCTCGCTGCTTCTTTGGCCAATTCAGGCAAAAGCTGTGACATAGCAAGGTTTTTCACTCCTCTTTCCATGCATAAGGATAACTGCAATTCAGCACAGGAGCCCCCAGTTGCAAAGGGAGGGAGTCAGCAGTTAATACAGCTGGTATCTTCAGCAGGTTCCCCCTCCCAACCTGTGTGGGATGAGCCAGATTACCCAGCCCTCTCTCCTAAGAGCGGTTTTCCCCTTAAGTTTTTTTTAAACGCAGAGCCCTTTGTGGATGCCCCAGGAGCACACTCACAGAGGCAGCTGTGTCACCACAAGGAGAAGGAAAGGGAGACCTGCCACCCAGAGAACAGCCAGGTCAGACCACATCCTCACCCAGCTCCGGGCCCGTAACTTAATTGATAGAGTCTTCATCTTGCCAAGGTTAGGTGCTCTCAGGAGATAAGCTTGAGGCTTTGCTTTGTAATTATCATAGACTCAGGATGCTGAATCAATTTTTCACTATTCCTGTCCATTTTATCATATACACCACTGCCAATCAGACCTCCTTTCTCAGCAATTTTTTAGTAGATCACCCATTGGGGAGAAAACCAGCCAGGTAAGTACCAGATCCTGCCAAGTCTGCTCCTTACTTGCTATTGCTCCAAATCAGCACAGACCAACGCTCATCAACAAGAGTGCTTTGCAAGCCTGGAGATACCCAGGACCCTGACAAGACAGTGGAAATACTGTGGTTTATAACTGCAAACCAAGTGTATATGAGTAACCTATGAATTCCAGGAAAAAGAGCAAAGAGACAGCACAGCAGGCTCTGCTCTCAATACCGTCACAGCAAGATTTATTAACGTGTTATCTGGGAGCGTTGAGGCTTTGGTTAGTGTATTAACAACACCATATAAGTTCACACAGACACACGGAGCAAACACTCATTTAAACATGTTTTAAAAAAAAAGTTCAAACCAAACCAAAACTTGGTCCAGAAATTAAATCCAAGCAGCCAAAAATCAAGTATATAATCAGGAGAAACTGGTTATACAGAAGGAAGCAGGGTGAGATTCCAGAGATTTTTGTGATTTGTGGATTGAGCTGAAATCAAGTTGAAAGAGATGGAGAAAATATATTCCGATATAAAAACATATTTGCATTTAGGGAAAGTGAATCAAAACTTCCATCTGGAGAAGACCAAGACAATGAAAAAGGTGGTAGTGTAATGAAGTAAGACCAACAGATGCAGGTTTTAGCTTGAAATACTGTTGCACAGTCATTCTACTTCTAACAGAGTAAGTCAGTGATCAGGATACTAGACCTGGCGGGTGATCCGCAAGGAGATACACTGAGACAAGACTAGAATAAAAGCTGAGCACAATCTGGGACAAATGATGGGAGCGTTCATTGAGAGGAACCTTTAATTGGATGAAGAGATGGCTTACAGTGCTACAGGTATCACCACTCGACACATTTATTGGTGTATTATTATTGATCTAATCCTCAGCAAGAGCACTGTTATCCAGAGTTGGTCACACTTAAAGCAAAGCAATGTCTAAACCTAAGAGCAAAGAGTAACTTTTTAATGGAAAGTGACCTCAGCGGTGGAAATGACCTAGCTATCAAAGCTGAAATCTTAAAATATCACATGTGTTTTGAAGTCTGCTTGCAGCTTGTCCACAGAACTCGAGGAGTCAGAGCTCTTCATAGGTTGGTTTGTTTGTTTGTTTTTAAACCAGGCAGATAGAAAACTCAGCAAGTTTCCCAAGCCCCAATTCAGAAATGAATAAAATCCCTACCTATTTAGACTCTCCAAGAGAAGGAAAAGTCTCCAAAGGTCATTTATCATTGAGATAACTTTGACTGAGACACACTGGAGAACAGGTGACTACAAATTCCTCTTACTTTAAAATCAACCTACAAGGCACTCCTCTCCTGGGGTCATTTACTCTGAGGCAGGGAAAGTTATGAATTGAAGCCAGAGAAAGGAAGATAAAACATCATTAAAAGTTTAAAAACAGAGGGAAAATTTGCTATGTGTCCCATAAAGAGTAAGTAAAATAAAATCCCCCCCTCAAACAGCTTACAGACTGGATTATTTCTCTTTCTGATAATTGCATTGAAAAGTACTTTTAATTGGTTTAAAAAGAAGACAGGGATCACTCTCTGTCCAATCCCTCCAGCCAAGTCCCTTGCCTCTGTATCCTCTAAAGACGCGTGCAGGACTGAATGCACATGGTGATGAGGAGGCCTTACAAAGAGGGTTGGTAGCTCCAGAATAACTTGCGGACAAGAGGGTATTTTCTTCTCCTTGTCAAAGGACACCAGATTGTAAATTCAAAGAAAATACTTGAAATTTGTGAATTCCAATAGCATTTCAAAGAGAAGGTTGAAAAGCAGAGATTTTAAAGTAAACTGCCTTTTTTGTACTCAGAATTTTGGTATCTCAAATAAAGGCAGGGTTAGAGGGAAGAGCACAACAGGCCCTAAACTCAAGCAACATAAAAGGTCTGGAAGGAGGGGAAAAAAAAAAAATTCAACAAACTGTTTCTTAAGCCCTGCTTTAAAGATACCCTGTTCTAAAGAGACCTCAAACAGCAAGCATTACTGTGTACAAAAATAGAATAGCAAGGATGAAAAAACACAAAAAACAGTATGAAAAAAACCCTCCCAAAAATAGATGTACACAAGTTCTATTTTATATTAGTGTATATTACAAAATTCAAACATGCAGTCTCTATTTTGAATGTAGAATGCTCCAGTCCACGCGTACCAGGGATGCTGCTATGTTTTCTTTACAGCACCATCATGTGACAGGGGAAAGTCTTGTATTTTTAACTGATTTCCAACCTCTTTGCTTTTTGCTAGTGTGAGAGTCCCTTCCTTACAGGGCCTTGTGCTGCCATCTGGCAGAGGAGAGGCTCTCAGAGCTGCTTGTCCAAGAGCGTGGGATAGCTCTTTTGATGGAGTGATTTTGCAGCTACCTCCCAACGCTTCAGACGCTTTAGCGCTGCAAAAAGTTGCTTCCTTTTTTGCCACCACAGGACATGTCGCCTCCCAGGGCTTCGCTGAGTTTAATGACTCTGCGCAGGACCCACTCCTTGTGGTCAGACGGTCTGTGCTAGATAGTTTGGCTTTCTCTTGACACGCACCTGCTTGTGAAGTTTCCTGTCTTTTTTGTTTTGAATCTCTCTCTTCTTTACAGGAGGCACCCGAATGGGGGAAATCCTTTCTCTTTTCCAACTCTCCAGAACCAGCCATACTGAGCTTCAAAGGGCCTAACACGCTCTGAGCCAGCGGCACTAACTGAGACACAGAGAGAGCTCTTTCGATAGCGCCGGGGACGAGGAGCGTGGAGGACACAGGACCTGCTGGGCTCGTCTTGCTGGCAGTAGAACCGCTCTCTGCCTCAGACGAGCTGGGCTGCTTTTCAGTACTAGGACTTTTGTGGGACATCTTGCTCGCACTTCCAGGGGACAGAAATGAGGTGCTGTGCTGTTCTGTAGGCTGAAGCATCTCCTTGTGATCCTTCTTGCTGCGATCGGCGGGACTTACCGAGAGAGGAGTGCTCACGCTTGCCGTACACCATGAAGAAAGTGCCAGCAGAGGTTTGGAATCCTGTTTTTTCTGACTGCTTTCTGTTAGCAGAGAGTCCTTCAGGTCAAGTTTACCACACGAGGCCCCTGAAGAGTCACCTTCTTCAAGTTCCAAGAGTCTGATAGATGGGCATTGTATATGTTCTGTGTGATCTACTGTTTTTTGAACACTTGTAGTTCTCCCTAGGTCTTTGATTGCTTCAGAAGACTTGTCTTTTGGACCAAAACACTCAAAAGTTTTGTTTTCTGGCAATTTATGTTCCTTTGCAGTTGTTTCTGATCTCAGGAATGGCTCTTCTGAATTAGCTATTTTTTCTAGAGAAGTTCTTGGGAGGGCCTCTGATGGAGAAGGGTGCACACCGATTTGCAGTGGCTCTGAAACAGGCTTGGCTTGTTGACCATTTCCCTTCTGTAAATCTTCTGTACCTTTTGGATCTTCAGGTAGAAAGGCATCATCTTCAATACTATCTTTGCTTTCCAATTTAGATGAAAACTTATTATCCTCATTAAAAGAATCTGAGCCCTGGTCTCCACTGTCAGGGGGCTTGTCCAGTCTTCTCCCGTCCTGACTATCTTCTGAACCATCATCCGTTTCATCTTCAGAAGAATCGACTTCTCTGATGGCCTCTTGCTTTTGCAGAGACTCCCTCCTCTCCACCCTGTCCTGTCGAATAGCACCCAACTTCCGTGAACCCGGCTTCTGCAACATCCCTTTTTCCGCTAGCCCAAGTTTGCCACCTGTTGTTTCATTCACAGATTCTTGTAAGCTCTGGAGACTAGGATCTCTCTGTAACATCTCCTTCTTGAATTCAGAGTGAGAGATATCCAAGCTGTGCTTGCGTGAGGAAGCCAGCTTCTTCTCAGAAGAGGACAGCGAGGCAGCTAGTTTCTCAGCTGACTGCACTCTCTTTAGCAAAGGAGATCTGGGAGGCTCAGCACTTTTGGGGCGAGAAATTTGTCTCACCAGTGGTGGAGAGGAGTGTAGTTTTACTGGGAAAGACTGAATAATACTGGAGCTGCCAACTGAGTGTCCTGGTAAAGGAGATGGGGAGCGCTGCGGTGATGTGGACTGTGGGGTTGGCGATGGAGTGTGAGCTAGTGGTGACAGAGGGATATTTCCTGCAGATTTACGCCTCGGAGATCTGTACTGCCTTTGAAGCTTTGGTGCTAGTCCATGCAGAGAGCTGGGTCGGATGTGTCCAGAGCTGGCTGGAGAATTGGGAACACTGGAACTAGGAGAGCTGCTCTGGGAAGAATTGCCACCAACTTTAAAAAAAAAAAAAAAAAAAAAAGACTAAGAACATTAATATATATTTGGCCATTGAAACAAGTTACTGAAAATAAAACATGCAAAAGCAAGACAAAATGCCATGTTACCACAAAGCACTGCAGTGATATTACAAGGTAATATTGCATGGCTTCTGATGGGAAACTCGCATCGTTGTCACATAACACCAGAACATAGTGAGAAACACTCTGCTATCAGAAGGTTTTTTCCAAAAAAACCTTCCAAGCAGATGAACCATGTGTTTCATTGTTATTCTCAAGATGCAAATCTCTCTATTCCATCAGCTGATTCAATTTTCAAATATGACTGTGCCACACTGTTTTGATTCCTTTTCTCTGAACTAATACAGAAAATGTGTCAAACTGCTACAAAAACATTGCAACTTACAATACACATTTGCATCAAATTGAAAAGATGCTGTACTACAGCAAATACATTCTTAAAAGGATGTATGGATTTTCATTTTTAAATCAATCAATGAACGAGAATACATCCATCCTTTAGGCAATCGACATCAGAGCTGTCATTTTACTTCACAAACAGACCTCCTACCTGCTGCTGTATATTTTACTTCAGAAATTAATCAATAAGCAAAAAAATCTTCTACTTCTTTTTTTCTGTTTGTGTGGATTTTTTTTCTTTTGATTCATTTTTTACCTGAGTGTACAGACTCAGGAGTGGATCTGTAACTCTGCGTTGGTGACCGAGGAGACAGGTTGTGAGTTGGAGAGCCGGGCACACTTTCTCCAGAAGACAGAGAGCGGTTCAGTGAAGATAAACTCCGGCTGGTGTGAAGTAGTGATGCTTGTTTAGTGATCTTCCTCAACAAGGAACTCTTCTTCTTACTGTGGAAGAGCATTCAGAAGTTGTTTACAAGCCCAAATGATTTTTTACCCATATTGTCATAATTCACTCAATTTTATGTCACAGTTAAAGAAAGAAAGAAAACAAAAAGAAAACTGAAGGAGGTGCCTACTGATATACATTACCTGCAAATTGATTTGAAAATATCTCTCTTACATTATTTTGGTTACCATTTAATTTTCACAGAGAAACATCAAAACAAACCTTTCCTGACCATCCTTAGTTTTGCTCTTCTTGTTCCTACGAGCCATCTTGGATTTGTAGCTGGCTTTTCGAGCTGGACCAACTTTGATGGATGTGTTCTCAAATGGCGTGGTGGAGATGGACACTTTATTTCCACTCTGTCACAAACAAGACAGAGACATTACTTAAAACATGGTTATTTGAGGCAGATCTGCAGGCTAAGCAGGTAGGCTGCTAGTTTACTGCTGCCTGCCATTTTGTAATCCTTTGTCAAACTCCATTTCCCCCTCTGCATTTCCACTTATCATTTATTAAGGAATTGCTGAGAGAGAGCCCTCTTTAGTCAGGCTTTCACAAATGATTAGCTCGGACACCAGCTGGTAGGTAAAGCTTCCCAGAGCAGATAGAACACAGCACCTGACCTCTCCCACGGAGAACCCAACTGCCTCAATTTAATACTTGTAATACTTGGAAACTTGAACAAAGTGGTATTCTGTCACCAATGCTATTACCAGTGCTCTGACTGATGGCAGATGTGAGCATATCAGGCATCTATCTTGATGAATCTGCAACACAGAGCATGGCTTGTCTCACTCATCTTAAAAAAAAAATAATAAATTCCTGATTGCTGCTCTATTTGCAGTCTGAAAGACTTCTGTCTCTTGGAACAGTCCAAAACTTTGGGGTTTATTTCTGTAAATGGATTCAGCTCAGAGGAGGTATCAAAACGCAAGTCATTTAACTGGATAATTTTAAGACCAACCATTACAAAGCTGCTTTTAAATACCACTAGGAATAATCCCTGAGAAAGCAGTATTAAGAGCTAATAACATTAGCACAGCCTAAAGGCAAAAAAATAAAAGCAATTTGGAAAATTTTTAAGGTATTTGTTTCTTAAAGTGATGTTTGAGGAAAGGTATACTAAATACTTAAATCTTATTAACTTTTGTTTCTACTGCTGATAAAAATGTATGACAGGTCCTTATTTCTCATACAAAATATCTGATTTCAGCTTAAATTACATGCAGAAGTCTTTGAGATTTAGGGATCAAGCCTGCAGCAATGTGTTTTTGCAACACAAAGGCCAGGTGCTGTGTACATACTTGTAATTCAGACAATGCCAATTAGATACATACGGTGTTTTAAACAGGCTGGCTCATAATTTCCAAAGCATAACAGTGCTGAGTCCCTACCTTCAGAATCAGCTCCACCACTTCCGTGTGCACCAGTCCATGGACTGGCTCCCCGTTGACATGGGTTATCAGATCCCCTTCACGCAGACCTGCTTCATTTGCTGGACCACCTTCCTCCACGTGCTGGCAACAAGAAAGGGATGACTGATTTGAGAAAAGGAATGTACAAGATCGCTGGCCAGATCAGACTCAAAGCCCATCCATCTCATCTCTTGCTACAGCCAGCATCAGCTGCTTCAAAGAAGGGTGAAAGAAACCACTGACTGGCACAGCCAAGCACAAATATCTGTGCTCTTCCACTCCTCCCCCAGCATCCTGCCAGTCTTCTCCTGATCCAAGGCAGCCAGCCAGGATGGTTAAGCTGATCAAGAGACCAGCTCCTCCTAAAGCAAAAGGCTTAACACACTTCCAAAAATTTTCAGCACTCAGGAATGTTAACTAGATGCTCTTGTTTTCCAGACAAGTATTCAATCTTTTTCAATTTCTCTGCCATCCCAAGCCCAGTATCCTTCCATGTACATGCTGGAACCCAAGGCGGCCAACAGACTTCTAAATAAGACTCTGTGCCAGGTGTTTGGGATGAGATGCAATATCGGCACCCTAAACAGTTTCTTTTTCCACTTTCTGTCCTTTATTAACCTATCCAATATCAGATCTTTTCCCCTATGAATACACTGCCTTTCCTCATCGCTGTTCAGAAAGGTAAGCCTCCTTTACAGTGAGGAGACAGATATACTTGAGAATACTGCAACACCCCCTCTAGCCAGAAAAGGCCTCAAATCAGTATCTTGATAAACACAACATTTTTCAAGGAAAGCAGAGAGAAGCAAGGGAAAAACACGGGTTCAGATTATTTTTCTAGGTAAGAATGAGTGTTAAATAATGATCAAAGCATACGAATTTCAAATTGTCTAATGAACACAGAAATACAAGGAAAAGAATGAACCACCTTCACCCTGAGTCTGTTCTCCCTAACTACAAAATTCAAACAACACTGCTTTGGGGAACGGATCATTGCTAAAAGTCGTATACATTAACAGAAAATGAACACAGAGATCAAGTACCAGAAGTAATGGGAAGGAAGAGATACAGACATGGAAACCAGACATTTTAGCATAGCACACAACTAAGCCAAGAGCTAAATCCCTAGGCAATCAGCATACCAGCAGTGATGCTTTAAGGCTTGTAATCAATTCCAAGCAACTGCTTGGAAAACCCCAGCAGACTGAGCTGATCAGAAGCAGGCTATAATCGCTAACACAGGTCTGAATAAATTAGCTACAACTGGCCCTCATGCAACAACCCCGGATAAAGAGAAAGGGGGTATGTACATAGAAACATGCTTTAAAGTATGTGCTACAGGTGAAAGAAGGTGGATTCATGTAACCAGGGAAGAAGGAAGGAAAGAAAGGTTGCTGTGGTTCTGTGATGGGCTTGAAAACTGCTACAGATAAAACCCAAAGTGCTGATATTTATTTATGTATGTTTGTATGTATTTATTTTTAAAGGGTTTCCCCCACTGCAGAAAGATAACTTTGGGTCCAAATAAAGAGAGAGAAAACAGGGTGGCAAAATACAATTTATAAAGCTAAACCCCACAACCCTGGCTAAATGCATTTCTGGCCCCAAGGGTACTCCTTTTAGAAAAGCAGAGACATACCCAGACCATGTGATGCACAGTGTAGATATCACTGTCACCCATATAGACGCGAATGGCACGGAGAGTGAAACCGTATTTCTTTCCAGCCCGATGGATGATGATTGGTGGTTTCAGGTTTGCAATAGCAGGAGAAAAGTCGCGGCTGGGTGAGGAGTCCCTCGAAGATGGGTTGGAGGATAGAGAATGAGGTGACATTGGACTGGCCAATGGAGAACACGTGTGGTGATCTACAGTGATGACACAAAGGTGGGCAAAAATTAGGAAACCAGGCCTCCAAAAGAGAGAAAATTCTTGTTAGAGAACAGCTAGGAAACCAACTCTCCCAATGCTCTTAAGCTGGTGGTCTTCACCAGAGCTGGGTTTGCCTGAAGCTTCAACTAATTCACGCTTTGAAATACAAAAATCAGCAGTTTCCAAGGAAGCACATTTGGAGGTGTGTATTTAATAAAGCAGCACTGCTCGCCTAGGATTATGGTTGGGTCAGTGTTTAATTCTTCTCTTTCTGGGATTCACAAACACATCATAAGCACTTGCTCTAGGCACAATCCTGGAACACCCCATTTCAAGGTTATCATATATTATCCTCCTCCAAAAGATCAGGTAAGTCTCTAGATCTTGGTGCAAGTTACATGTTGGTACTGATAAATCATAATCCGTTAGTATTAACACAAAAAAAACCCCAGTAGGCAATCAAAGAACAACTACATCTAGGCAGTTTTGGTAGTGTTTTAAATTCACAGGGACAAAAACATTTAACCCTAAAAAATTAGCTACTGCAGGGACTTTGTTACTGAAAAACATCACAAGTGTATTTCAGAGTGCGTTTCCCAAATGAACAGCCAAGGGCTGGGCTACTGGCTAAACTATCTGACTCTGCTTACGAGTGGAACAACCTCCGGCCTTAAAAACACAAAGCAAATACAGAACTCTCATTTTAAAGTGAAGCTGATCAACATCAGTAAAATAAACCCAAAGAGCAGGAATATTAAATGCAGTTGTAAAAGGTAATCCCTAATCCATTAAGAAACACCTGCTGAACGGCCCAGCACATATTTACCTGGCAGATGAGAGCAGCTCTGGAGAAACCTTTGCTGTGTGATTAAATACACATTTTAGAGATTTTCACGAGGGAGTCAGTAGCTGAAAAAGCAACCAACACCCAAACCACAAGAAATGTAACGTGTATCACCATGACAGTACCAAGAAACAGTTGCATACCTGCCTCCAGCTCTGGGCTGAGAGGGGCAGGCAGGCATTGCTCTGCCAGCAGGTTCCGCTGGGTTGGCACTGGTGGCCCAGCTGCAATTTCCTGGTCCCACCTAGGCAGAACAGGTACAGCCCTGGAAATACAGCAAGGACTTACCCTCCAGAAAGAGGGACAAAGTCCTTGAGGGGAGAGTCTGCTGCTGAACCAGTCTGTCATAGCTCAGTCTGTCATAGCTTGGCATGGCTGGGCTGTTCACTAGAAGTTACCACCTGGCATTAGGGATTGTCAAGGTCTGGCTCTGCTTGAAGACAGAGCTGGGCCAACAATGCAGTGTTGACTGACTTTGTGAGTTAACTCGCACTACTGAATTCTTGAACACTTAATCTCAACCAAGTAATCTGGAGTTACTGAAGCTTCCCGGTGCATGAACACACCAGGCACATTCAGTTCTCAAACAGCACCATAATTCGCATGTGGCCCCCCAAAATAGTACCTTGAGGGTTAAAATCATTCCGTGTTTCTACACCTCCTTGCTACACCATTGTCTAGAGACCATATAGGAGCCAATTTAAACAAAATTAGGGAAAGAATAAGGCCCAGCTGCCATTTGCAGAAGCTGCAGTCAGACCACACACACAATGCTCCTGTCTGTGGCAAAGCAATATTCATCATCCTGCCGAGTAGTAAATATTAAACCGATTGTAAAAGTTAGATCGCTCCCCTCCTGCCAGCAAGGGCATTATTCCAGGAGAGTAAGGGGGAGGATCTGTCTGCAGACCTTTTGTTTAGTGCTTGCAGATTCTGACAATGCCTCACCCAAGGCATTTCTTACCTGAGGGAATCAGGAGAGACAAGGCAGTGGCGGATGCTGATTTAATCACTTTATTGACAGGTCTCGAGGCACGTTTCTCCCCTGATTCCCCAGAGAGCAACCTGTGTCGTGCCCGCCGCACTGCCAAATCGCTGATGGCTTTTGGTGTGGTAAAGTCTGGGCCTTCATTGCTATTACTGCGAGCTCGTGGATCAGAGAAATCTGCAGTGCTCCCAGCTACAGTTTAAATTAAAACAGATTAGAACCACAGGGAATTCCTAACAGTCTATTCCCCTACAGGCAAAATACATTAAATCAAAGTCATGTTTACATGGAGTCCAAGAGTAAATTTTCCTAAGAAGAAACCCCAGGGCTTGAATTTTTATTTACAGAAATGTTGTTATTCTGAATACAGAAAATTAGCAGCTTCTATTCTGTTGGAAAAGCTCACTAACGAAATCACATTGCTCAGTAGCAGTTACGTGAATCCTAAAGCTGTGGTGCAGTTCTACAGGCAAGCCATTTCAGTGGGATCATTCACAGATGAAAACAGGTTTATGGGAAGTGCTCCATTTTTACAACCAGCAAGAACTGTCAATCTAAGTTAAAACTTCCTGTAATAGACGAGTCAGTTTCTACTGGAGTTGCACGTAAAAAAAATCCACTTTAAGAGAATACTAAGGTACTAAAGTCAGGGAAAGTAAAAATTTGGATTGCAAAGACAACCTTAATTTTCATCCTTCTGTGCACTGTTGCAATTTAGTCTTGAATTACTTAACCTGCTATGATTATATATAAAATGCAAAGTAATCCTGAAAATCAGACTGGGCATGTAACAATAGCAGATGCTGGGGGCTGGGGCTGCTGTACTCAAGCTCAGTGCCTCAGTTCCCCATCTGATACCTTAAAGGGGCACTGTGAAAATACATTAATTAGAATTTACAAGGTGCTTAGAAATGAAAGTGGTGAGCATCACAGCAAGTCCACAAGGGAAATTAATCATTCTGTCTTCAAAAGCAAATTTTAAGCAGCCTGCAATAAATAAAGCCTAAGGGCCACATTTTGAACAATGAGGACAGAACAAAACATTGATCATTGTTATTTAAGCGGGCACCACTGCTCTGCATACTAAGTAAAGCAGGAAGTACCATGAAAATAAAAATTCAAAGCACCATTCCCATAGACCTCAGTACCAGATGCCTGTTCAACATTTAACAGCTACAGAGTTTCAAATAAGGCTGCCAGACAATGAGGAACCCAGAATCGGAGGCTGCATGTGAAAAGGCTACATTAGAGGAGCACTCTGAGACAGCGACAAGAATTAAATTCCTTTCTTACAGTCCCCTGCTTCTGCTTTAACTTTGTAGGCTGGGGACACTGAAGCAACGGTATCCCTGAATCCCATGTGCTGGATTAAAGACTGCTCTAATGCGTTAGGCTCAGGGGAGCAGGCTGCCCAGGGAAGCTTCATTTTTGCTTATTTCAACTTGCAGATACTCAAATTTGCAATGACATTGTTCTTGCAATTTTTAATAGCTTGTTTCTAGGCTTTTAGTATGAAATTGAGAAACTAAGGTTCCACCATGGCACCTCTGCCATCCACATATGTGGTAGCTTACTTCCTTCACTCCTTTTCCCATGGGTTAACGGAGCACATGATGGCAGCACCAGGCCTCTTCTGGGAGGATGAGCACAGAAGGGAATGGGACAATTTTGAGGGAATTTCAGACTGAATTGCAGAAGAGGAATAATGAGACGTGGGGATCTCTTGCTTTACTCTAGTCTGGAGGCAATTTTCCTCCTTTCCCATGATATCTGCCCAGTGCCCTTCAGCTTGTCCTTGGTCCAGTCTTGCTGCCATTCTGACTTATTGCCTTTCTTCCCTCTCCTTTCCATCCTCAATCCATCCACAACTGTTTTGCCACAACTGCTTGCCCGCAGTTTCTCCCAGCACCTTGTTTCTTATTTCCTTACCCAGTTAAGTCCTTGTTCTTCAACACTGCTGTCTAGTTCTTTCCCTAAATATGCTTTCCTTCTCAAGTATTATCTTAGTCAGCCTTCAATTCCCTGCTCTCTTCCATTGGTCCAAATTTCCTTTTTTTCCTCCTTACTACTTCTCACCAGTTCCCAGCTCTGGCCTCCTCTGATCTCAGAAATAGGCAGCTTTGCCTTCCCAGTGCCCCAAAAGGGGCAGAAGCTGCGTACACTCCAGCACCCAGAGCCCAGCCGTGCCCTGAAGCAGCCCAGGGCACCACTGCATGGAAGGTTCAGCTCAGCCCAGTGCTGGAGAGTGGCCCCAGGCCAATCAAAACTTCTTAGAAGTCAGACTTCTAAGACCCATTCTACTAAACTTAGGCTGCATGTTTTTAAGCCTGCAGCTTGGCTAAATTTGGGGATATTTGTCTGATACAGAAAGTAACATATCCCTGACACAAACCCCACTCCCCTAGCAAATATCAAGTCTTTACTCCAAACTCTTTGGATAAATAAAGCCACAGGAAGCAGGGGTCTGTTAGTATGGCTGACACCCATATCCTCCAACTCAGCAGTGATCTGCTCTCACTAATGCTTAAAATAATGCTGCCTCAGGTAGGCACACAGCAGTTGTAAGCAGGCATAGATCATATGAGTCTCAAGCATGAGAAGACCTTAATCAATTTGAAGTGACAGGACTGAATTACAAAATGTAATTTTGAAGAGATTAAACCACTGATGTTACTTCAAAGGTAGGCACATCCAGAAAAATATATTAAAATAACCACTTAGTATGAGACATTCCCATCAACCGACATCCAAATCCACAGTTTTACAGAGTTAACGCCTGCAAGCTAACACAGCTTTCTCGGGGACCACGACACCATCACACCGAGCACATACCTGTCAGCGTTGAGGCGCTGCTGACGGCCGTGGAGGGGGTGGTGGGTCCAGCATCACCTTCCAGCTGCAGCTCCTGCTCCACAGGCTGTTCAGGAATGGGCACTGGGAGTCCCTCCCGCGACTGCACAGCAGATAAGAGCATCCCCTCGGACTGCGGCCTTTTGAGAACAGTTCCCTCATCCTCGGCTGAGATGGCAAAACGCGGCATATCGAGAAGCCCTGAGCAGCGTCGGCGAACCGTCAAGGGTGGGCTGGAGTCACTCTCCGTGTGTGAGGATTCGGACATAGACAAGCGCTTACGCAATCTAAGTGAAAAACCAAACCTCAGTGAAGGGTGAAAATAGCACAGACCCAACTCACATCTGAAGCCAATTTAAGGTGAAGTTAGGGACCAAAGCTACAACTGGGGCACCACCTGAGTTTAAATTTCCAATATATTCCATTGTTAAGCATATAAGAAAGGAAGGAATAAAACTAAAGAAAAATACAATACAATGAATATAGTAAATAATATAAAAATAACAATTACAAAATGCAAATCATGTTCCTTTTGGAATTAGATTAATTTTTCTTTCCAAGTTGCTGTAAATTTGAAGCTAGGAAGGTCTGATGCAAGATGAAGTCCACAAGAGTGTAATCTATAATTTTATTTTTTTTAAACGGAGTCATACAGACTAGATCACAACCACATTTTATAATCTTTCTAAAGCAAAACATCAGTGTAAAAGCTTTACTGGAGGTGCACAAAATGAGAGATACCCCTCTTAAGGAAAACTTGACAATTATTTCAGTAATGTGAGAAAAATGGTGGGTATCCAAATTCTGAGTATTCATATATTTTACTGACATTTTTTATTAGAACACAAGATTTTTTTTTGATATTCTGAACTTCAGAAGTCTTTGGACTTTCCTAATTGTTTCTCTAATTTGTGACAAATGGTAAAATTCTGGCAACAGCAGACTTTGGATTCAATGATGTTTAAGAAAAAACTGCTGTTGGTACATCTCCAATGTAACTAGTCCTTCCAGAAATGAAAGCTTTACTTAAGGCTAGAATTCCTTCAAATTCATTTAAAATATTTGCTACAAATTTGAGAGATATCAGTACTTAACTTGATACATTTAAAGACCGTATCACTTTGATACATTCTTTCTCAGCTATTTATTCCAGGCTTCACCTGTGGCAATACATCATATGAAGCATTCCTGACCTAACACTGGTCACGGAGTTTTGGCACAGGTCAGTCTTTCTCAGATGCTGTAAGAAACCACAAGACTTAGTTCTACAGAACTTACATTTCAGGAGACCCAATCACCCAGCTGCGGTCTCGACTCTTCAAGCCTCCAAGGCTGTCCAGGCGATCATCTTTTTCTTCACTCAGGCTCCGTTTAGTCGGGGGTGGAGTCTTCCTCTCTTCGTGGATGGAAAGACGTTCCATGCTGCTGTACACCTGCATATAGCAAAAGATCCTTCTGTACAGAGAAAACAAACCTAGGTGGCCTTTTCTGATCAAGGGGCATAATCTCTTCTCAAAATGGAAGATATTCCCTGAAAGCATGAGCTTGGCAATGTTCTTTGACTAAATAACACAGTGGAGATGTGACATGCTCAAAGCGTGCTACGGAGGAAAGGGAAAAGACAAACTTCAGAAACATTAAACGTGTTTTTCTACACAACAGCACCCAATACCTCTCCTCTGGAAACAGCCCAGCACAGAGAGTATTTTTGAAAGACTTTTTGAAACTACTTGATTTTTGTCTTTAATGTTTCTCAAATCTAAGAGGACATATTGCTAAAGCAGGCTCCACAAGTCTCGAATGTTGGCATTTGGATCTTGAAATCTTACTACACAAATTCAATTCAGTGATAGGCATCATGCTCATGACCCCATTTCATTATCATCAGTCTATCAGCATTGCCCCAAGCTTATTTCAGAACAAAAAAGTCCTGCCCTCCTCAAGGAATCTACTATAAGGCTGACAGCTTAATGAAAGTGCCTTTCTTGGTTTTACAGCCGTCTTTAAATAATTAAATGATTAAGCAAAAAAAATCCATCCTTTTAAAACTACACTTGACTGTGGACCTAATTTACATAAGAAGAGATTAATGAAAATAATGTTATTAAAAATTCAGAGCATCAACAAGATAACTATTAATAAATCATATGGCTGAATTGTCAGACAAGAATTTCAAAATATAATGAGCCTTTTATGCCTCCCACATTACAAATGCTGTATAATTTTCCAGGTCTTAAAATAAATTCATTAAAAGTGAACTTTTTCTCTTTGTGGCAAAAACACTGAACCCTAAAGAAAAGCTTCAGTCTAACAGATGAATAATACTCACGGTGAGAAAAGGCAGAAAAAAGAAACCCTTATGTACTCATGAGAACTTTTTCAAAACCCCAACTAATCCTCAGGTCCAATTTTAAACATACTTTTGGTGATGCAAATCAGGAGCAACTCCATGAAATTAGTGGTAACTGTTACTTAAACCACTGTAGTCTGGCTGAGGACAAAGGAGAACAAACTGGTGCTTCAAAACTGACTTCAGTAGTAAAAATCTGGAGGAACTGTCATGAAAAACTGAAATGCCTTTCAGAGGCACTAAGTGAAATTCACACTCCCAGCTCGTTAAGAAGAGGAAAATACAATTCATACAGTGGGTTGACCTCAAAAGACTGTTTCTTCTCCTTTCTACCCCTCCCCAAACATACTTTATTTTATCCAAACTAACAATGGAGTTGTACTACTTTGAAATGTCTGGAATTCCAACTTTTTATTTCAGATTACCCGAGTAAGAACGAGACACCTGCACAGACCTGAGTACAGAAAGCATGGCTAGAGGTGACCTCCTCAGGGCCACCTGCCCACTTCCCCACTTCAAAGCAGAACCAGCTCTTTTGTAACACCTGACAGATGTTTCTCCAACCTCTTCTGAAGAGCCACCAGGGATGGAAATTCTACAAATTCCCCAGGCAACCCATGCCGGTGCTTAATTATTGTTTAATATTGCAAAATTTCTCTTACTGTCTACACTATACCTCCTTCGCACCCACCATTTCATATCAGTTCTGAGTAGAACAGGAAGACCAATGTCCTCCTTTCCTTCTAGCACATTAGGTTTTATGCTCTGTAGATCTCAGATCATTCTTGTTGCTTTCCTCTGGACTCTCTTTTACTGGTTCATGTTTATTTTCAAAAACATTGCCCAGAACAGCACAGAGTACCCCAGCTATGGTCTTCCTACTGCTAAGCAGATGGAAAGGATTTCTTCATTTGCCTTGCAGAAAATATTTGTCCTTGCCCAGTACGGTAACTGCCTTTTTGCTTCAATAATTTTGCACATCTATCTCACAATGCACTATATGCCCAGATCCTTCTCTCTGAAATTGTCACCTTGCCTTTTGTTCCTCAGGCTGTGTTTGAGACAACGAACAACAGCAAAGCTGTAAACTTCACCTGTGCTCTTACTGCATGGGTTCCCTTTGATTTTAGACCATTATTCCAAAACGTCAGAACCAATTTTCATCCAAATACCATCTTGTCACCTACTGGGAGACCCTTTCAGAATGACACCATTCAAAGCAAATAAGCTTTGGACACTCCCTACGCCAGCATCCAAGTCATTAGCAAAATCATCAAACTACCAGATGCAGAAGAGACCTCTGCAGTACCCTGCATATTAGTGAAACATTAAGAAATATAAAAGCTCATTCTCCAATTATTTTGGCACTCACCTTCTAACAGGCCACAAATTATCACAGAATAAACAATATATACAGTTTTTTCTTTCCTTAGTGAATACTAAACACCGTGTAACTCCTACATATCATCTGCATGGTTAAAATCCACCCCATACAAAGCAATGAAACTGTGTTCCTCTCCAGATATTTTTCTTTCAACAAGCTAGCATGCTCCTACCTTGCTGAACCTTGGCGAGCATGAGGAAAACTGCCGAATTTCCACATGATCATCATCATTAGTGTCCTCCTCTTCTTCTGAATCCAGGTGTTGGTACCTTTCTGAGCGGGCTGTGAACAAGACATGGCACATTTCATCAGGGCTGGGAGTGTTGATAACTCTCAGACCTCACACCTTTCTACTTGTCTACTTACAAAGAACTTTTGAGCGCTCATACGCCATGCAGCATATTTTCCTTAATAAACATACCCAGCCAGTTTTGTTCATCCTGTACAATTAGCAGTGAGGAATACCTCCTTCCTACTAAATTTATCCTATCAGTTATATTATATCCTGAAAGTAGCCAATACTCAGCAAGTGTCTAATCCTGCAGACCCTCTGTGGTAGGGATTTCTTCCCTACAGCAAACAATCATATGGAAGGAAACACAGAAACAATTCAGTGCCCCAATTTCCAATAAACAGCTTTATGACTGTATACAGACTGTCCTGCACACATACATACAAGCCTTCTTTAAAAAATAAAAATATTTACTCCCCAAAAATATTTCCTCTTCTCCCTCCTACAACTAGAAAAAGGATTAGCTTTTGTAAAAGAAAATGGGCAAGCAGCCAATATGCAAAGCTATTTTTTAATGCAAAAATCTAAACTGCCTCCAAAGAGATTTTGTGCTTTGAGATTTGCAGCACTGGATTTCTAAGACAGCCACACTGGATTCTGCAGGGTGGGCATTAATAAGTTTGGCTACAGAAAGCTGATAGCTATACTGAGCCAAATTTGCTGCACTGTATCAGTCAGAAAGCTACTTTTATAAATTCTAAAATTTTCTGCATTAGGGTTTATAACAGTAATGCCAACTCTTATCAGTGTCTATGTGAGATATTTCCAGCCTTTATAAAGGACTCCCATCGAAGTCACCCTGATAACCTACTGAGCATGCCTGGGCACGTGGGGAGTTTGCTGTCATTCCTTATTGACAGGTCCAGTGTTTTGGATCACTAAAACACGATGTGGTGCTTTTACCCACTGGGATCCGCTCGGGGCTGCTGTACTGCTCCTCTCCCAGACACTGACCCCATTCAGTGACCAGAGCTCAAGTTGCTATGTCCAATAACACTGGCAGAAACACACCGTCACCTTGGTTTCTACATCTGTGTTGTACCAGTACAACCTCAATGTATGCAAAACCCACCTCTGCCACCCCTCTGCACAGCTTGACTCAAATCTCTCTGCAGCAAGTACATGGAGATTTCTCAATATCTGTCTCTCTCTCTATCCAACCCCTAACTTAAAGGCCTCTTTTCTTCCCCAAAGAGGAAGAGCACTATCTAAATAGGATCACTGCTTTTGCACTGTGGCAGCTGAGGGGCTGGATGCAGGCTGCTCTCTCCCTCCTTTCACCCTGAGCAAAGCGCAGGGTTAGAGCAAAAATGTGCTTCATACAGAGTCAGTGGGTCCCACGGTCCTGGGAGAAGGATGGAAGAGATTCCACTGAAGTAGGACAGAAATGTCCATAGCTCAGGGAATCAGTATCATCCTGTGCTGCAATTGGAGTGGGAGAAAGACTCCCCTCATCAGTGACAAGCCCAAGCCCTTTCCAACTGCTCAGTTCCCCAAGTCAAATGAGACAGACTAGGGAGCAGAGGCTCTGGGGACAGAGACTTCTTCATCCTTCACATGACACTCCCCCCCTCTCTCCCAAGAGCACCAACTCTGTCTGGTGCTTATCTGGAAATACCAGAAATCTTACACAGCACTGATACCACAGCAATTCTCAGACATTCATACACACCAGACATGCACGTCACTTCATATCTCATTAGAGTTATAATAATACTAAATTAAGGTGATACACATGCAGTGAAAATAATTTAAATTACTTTAAATCTCTAAAGGATTTTCCCTACATACTTGTCTTCAAGGTTTAGGGTTTGTTTTTTTTAAAAAAACATTTATTGGCTGAAAACAGTCACTTGGGAAAAACAATATTGCTCAGAAACTCAAGGAAGTTGGATTTACCAAATGCATTGGAAGTACCGTAATAAACCCAGCATAACAACCACAGCAGCTCTCACTGCAGGGCCACGGCTGACAGGACCACAGGCACCAGTGAAAGGCCAACTGACTTCAGCAGCAACATTTTTTCATTTAAAAGTCATTTGCTTTCAAAGAAACTTTACTTGGCATTCAACAGAAACTTCTAAAAGCAATTTCCATCAAGTGTTTTATTCAATTTCTAACAATGACTTATCTCTAACAATTTCAAAAATGAAATATGCACAAAAAATATGATGCTGTTTAGGCTAATTCTTTAGTCTTACTGTCAAAATAGCTTGTGTCATCCTCAGATTCCAACTGTGGGATGAATTCAGCTTTCTGCCGAAGTAATCCATTCCAGTCCAAATCTTTAAAGAACCGATGCTGCTTCACTTCAAAGGCACTACCTGAAATAATCATCTTTTATTGCAGAGTATTTCTTTTAGCATTTGCATAACAAGAGAAACAAACCCTGAAAATATCAAGAGCCTAAAAGAATGCACTTGAGTACATTTAAGTCACACATTTGCCAAGAACTTTGAGAAACAACTTATCCTTTTATCAAAGTGGTGATGCAGGATAAAATCTGAACAAGATCTCCTCCTTCCCACTCTTCTTTCTGTTTTAATGACAACACATGACCGAACTGGCTGGAAGGCAGTATCTGCTGTTACATTCCACAGCAAGTTGCAAGATTAAGAACTAATTAACATCTTAATTTAAAATTTCCAAACTCTAAATACCATCTTGTTCATAGCTGAATAAAAGGAGCAAACTCAGAAAGGTACTTAGCATGTAAGTGACTCTACTGTCATGAATAAACTCATTCATGTGCTTAAAACAAGGCAGGGGCTTACATATCTTCCTGAATTAGTATCTTTTGTTATTAACTTCAGAAGCTTGGATACCCAGAAGAAAAAACTAGGGATTATCTGTCTACTATATATGCTTTTTTTTCCCAAATAAAATTAATATTCATAAAAGATGCTACTGTCTTTTTAAAAAAGGGAATAGAGAAGGAAAAGAGATAAAAGGTTTGCTGAGTGCCAGTGGCACTACAAGATGCCAAGTGGAACAGCAGTCTCATCATTGCAGGTATATAAGAAATCAAAAAAAAAAAAAAATCAGTCCATCAACTCATAAGGCAAGAAACTCTACATCTTTTCCATGACAGCAACATCTTTCAAGTACATGGATTTGAAGTAAAGAACATGTGAAAACCATCTGATATCATTATTAATTCATGATCTATCCATCACCCTTGTGTGCACATGTGTTAAGTCTGCTGAATACATGTGCCTTTTGGAATTGCTATATAAAAATTTTTATTTTGTCCTTAAAGTGTAGTTTCCAATTAAAAAATCTAAAATTAAATCAAACCAATCAAATCAATGAAACAGACAACCCGTGCTGTGAAGCTGCAGTGTTGCACAAATTATTTTAAAACAAGAGTGTAGCTAGAGATTATTTATGGTTATTTACTATCAGGAAATGAGAAGTGATGGCTTGTAAACCTTTAAATCTGACATTATAATACAGAAAGATTGACATACATGTCTGACTTTGCCAAAGAGATTATCATACTTTGTTGTATGTTTGGAGAATTCTACAGTGCAGGCCTCTATGAATGGCAAAGTTTTCATTTATTTTATTACACTCAGGAGTTCATATCCATGTAGGGGATTAAGCCCCCAGTCGAAGAAAACTTCAAAGAAACCTGATTATACAGTGTTCAAATGAAGAAACAACCCTCAAGCCTTTAACAGAGCAGCATGAATTTGAGAAGTTATGTTGCCAAACTGACAGTACCCCTTCCTTGTTTCCCAAACAAGACAGTATTATCTGACTCACGTACAGCCTACATTAATTCTCAGAGCTTCACCACATAAGATTCACTAAACCCAGTATAAACTGTTTCCCAGTTCTAGCTGAGCATTCTTCAACACAGTGGGTGTGCATCACTGGCAAAATAGCATCTTTTCCTGCTTCTGGCTAGTATTTTCCTATGGACAAGGTTCCTACCTGTTCCCATTCTTTCCAGAGGATTTTGGCGGAGAAGCTTAGAAATGAGGTCCTGGGCATCTGGGGGAAGTGCATCATCACCTTCTGGCCAGGCAATTTCATCTGGGGATACAAAAAAGACTTGACATTTTATACCAGTTTCACGATCAATTTGAATAACCATTCACATTCCTATACCGTAAAATACAGTGTTCAGTACTGCCCCAGAACTGTAAATACCTCGAATTCAGCAGCTTGCATATTTAATATAATTCAAGCATTGACATTTTCCAAAATGCATAAAATTCAGTGTCAGCTAAAGCTGCTGTCAATCCAAGCAGTGCTTGTGGAGAAAAAAAGCATTAAGAACTCTATTAATAAAGTATGAAATGGGACTTCCATGACAATCCATAAACAATGACACCGACAATACTGCAGCTGTATCTTGTGCCCACACATACCATGCTTGTTATACTTGGAATGGAGAGAATAGTTCACAGGTAACAATTTCATGCATCATATTTAGTTCTTTGCTGAAATTTTCTTTTTACAAAAGACATTTGCCAAGTGTGTTAAAAATTTACTGTTTCAGAAAGCATTCCCAATAGGAAATATTTTCACTGGCATATTCACTGAGGAAACACAAAGCAATCATTCGTCCAACTCCAAGCAGGAGATAGGTTTAAAAAGCCACAAGACGTGATGGTACCGAGTACAACAGCTTCAATGTGTTTTGCTTAGGATTTCCTTTTCATTTAATTTATACGACAATTACTAATTGACTGACATATGCACCTACAGAAGCAATAACCAAAATCAGACTGAATCAGACCAGTTGGCAGTTGCTCCTTTCATATTCTTCAGCATTTAAGCTAACAGACAGAACAGAAAAATCCCCCAATATTTTTCCCCAATTCCAGAAGGATATGCATGACTTCCATGCCATGCACAACACAACTATCTACCAAGATGTTAAGCAACTCAACAGATGTTAAGCTGGAATCAGATAGATGCTACTTAGACACAAGAAAATTAATACTTTAAAATTAAACCGCATTATTTTATAGCTAGTCCTTCCTGACCAAGCTGTGGCTCCTTCGTATTTTCAAGGTTTTACTTCACAACACTTTGAAACCCCTTTCAGAGCTAGAACAGAAACATACCACTGATCACTTGTCCAAACAGCTCTTCAGGTGTGTCCCCAAAGAAAGGAACACAGCCAACTAGGAACTCGTACAGGATAACTCCCATGGCCCACCAGTCCACGGGCTTCCCATAGCCCTGGCGCAGGATCACTTCTGGTGCAATGTATTCCGGAGTCCCACAGACCTCAAGAGAAACACAGAAGAAAGCAATAAACCTACAAATTGCCAAAGTCACATCAAAGCTTATTTTGTCTTGTGTTTTTTTTTTTTTTTTTCTTTCCCCCGTAAGAGCTTTACAAGGAAGGTATTAATATTTTGCCACTAACTGCTTTATGCTGTGAACTACTTGCATGCAGCAAGAGTCTATATTTGAGGAACACATACCTGCACAAAAATTGTATCACATACTATGAAATGTTCCTAGTGTGAACATGCCAGCTAAGTAGCTCTTCGGTGCACATATAGTAAACCATATGGGAAAAAGATGCATATTCTGTGTGTATAGGTCTGTCTGCTTGATGGATGTCTACTGGCACAGCTACAACTATCAGGAACTGAGTTTTGACAAACCTCTCATATCTCTGTGCTAGCAGAATTTAGTTTCACAGATGCAGAATTAGCAGCACAGCATGATTACACACTTCAGCATTTAAACTTGGGAGGTACAGCTGGCACAGACAATGGCTAAGGAAATTACGTTAGAAGATCCAAGTTGCCTCAGGCTTAGAAGTATCAACAATAACAAAATAGTTGTAAAAAAGGTAACACTGCAAAGTACAAGACCATGATCTGGTGACCAAAGAGGGTTCCTGATAGAAAAAACATTGTTACTCAGAAGCAAAGGAAGACAATACCACAGGATGATTATGAATTAACACTTGGCACAACTAAAAAAGAAACTTCAGCTGTGATCCTAGGTATTTGCAGAGAAGTATTTTTTAATCCCATTATACAAGGCACTGGTGAGCATGCATCCACAACAGTATAGTTTTTGTTAACTATGCCTAGGAAATACCAGCTCAAGCTGAAAGAGGTGCATGGAAGAGCTATTCATTCATCAAAAGAAAAACCTATCTTGTTATCTAGAAGAATTTAGCTGGTTAAGCCTAGCAAAATGAAGGCTAAGGAGAAAAGTGACCCTTAGTAAATATCACAGGGATAAAAATCAATGTTTAAGCCATCAGAGAAAATTACAAGAAGAAACATATAGGAACTTGCCATAAACTTTCTAAGCACCAGAAGGGGGAGACCGTAGAGCAACCTTCCAGCAAAATCCACGTTACATCCCTAAACCAACCTCTGCTCGTACCTGCATTGCTGCCTGGGCCACACTTACAATACCCTAAACTAAGAGCTGAAGTGCATTACTCGAAAGCAATAAGTTGAAATAACAAGCAATACCAGTTTATGTACAAACGTAAGAATGGACTTGTATCTTGTCCTCCCATTCTATAACACATAGCACAGTGTTGAGGCAGAAAGGGAGTGCTACAAACTCCAATTCTATCCAGAGACAGAATCCTGCATCTGATCCCACATCAATAGACAAAATTTTTCAGCTTACCTGCTTGTCTAGGAATTCCCTAGTATCCTTCTCAATGTGTCCCTCATAAAGATTAGTTGTAAGACTCATTAATCCAATTTTAGACAGTCCAAAGTCTGTAAGTTTAATGTGACCCATGGAAGTTATCAGGAGACTAGGAGAAAGAAGCAAAATAATCCAACATGCAATTAGTTGTTTCCCAAAAGCAATTTAAAAAGAGAAGAACACAAGATAATGCTAAGCAAGTTCTTAGTGTTACATCCTCATCAAACACTTGGAAGGAAACTCCTATGCAACTGAATATCACAGAGCAGCCAAGGCAACCAGAAATCAGACTACCTTCTGCCATAATTTCATCAGTGTAGCAACAGCTTTGAGATAATATCTGGAGATGTTCTTCCCACCCTTTCTCATTGTCTATCTGGTTCTATATGAGTAGCAAGAGACTCCATAAAACCTCCTACATGTCAGATGCCACTGAAGATCTCCACTGTCTCTAGCCCCCATGTCCTCTTGCCTATGGAGAAAGTTGCTGAAGAACTGGCTCTCTCCCTCAAACTTCTGAAGAGCTAAAGACTTACTTATCAGGTTTTAGGTCACGGTGAACAATCCCATAATTGTGTAGGTACTCCAATGCCAGAACAGTCTCGGCAAAATACATCCTTGCCATATCAACAGGTAGGGCCCCAATGTTCTTGAGAAGTGTAGCACAATCGCCTCCTAGAAAAACATCACAGCGAAATTGCAAGTATCAGTAAGAAAGAACAGCTATGGGTCTACAATAATAGATTACATTTCCTAAAGGCTTCTCTCTCAACCCTGTTAGCCTGAATTTTGAAGCGCTCTCTACACTCCATCTGGAGCTTCAAATAAATATTAACATCTTAAGAAAGCTGAGATCCATATATGTTGGGTATGCTTGCTCAAGAACTGTACAGATGCCATTTCCAAACCATAAGCAAGCCTTGAAGAAAGGGCAGTTCATGACTGTTTGGCCTCTCTATAAATTTCTTTGCTTTCCACCACAGAGACACATACTACTTCCGATATACAAGCTTCTTAAAATAGTAAGTAAACATCTCTGCAACTACTAACAGTCTCTCTCTACACTTAGAGAGACAGCCATGCCTCTGGACACAGTGGTAGCCATGCAGATAAGTCTGTGGGACCCTGATTCAAGCTTCTTAAGGAACCTTGGCCACATGTTTCATTTGACCTTCATCTCTACTTGCAAACAGGAATTAATATTAAAATTTGTTATGTCAATACATCTGGTTTTATTCTACTAATTTATCTGAAAGAGCACTGATAGAAGAACTATAAGCTTATTTCTCATAAACACTCAACCAACCAAGCCAGGCATAAGAAATTAATCCTATTCACCAGTGGAAACATATTGCTTATAATAAAATACAGCGATAAAATAAAATCAAATAATATTGCAAAGGATAAGCAGAACAAAAAACTACACCAGCATAAAACAGCACTATATTTAAAAAAAAAAAAGTTGCTGAAGAGCAAAGAGTGTATTGCTTCGTGATGCTTCTTAACTGTCTTTTTCTAACTGTAATGCCAAGTAAACATGCTATGGATCTAGCCATGCCATCCCACAGGAGAGTGGGAGGATTTCTTTCTTGTGAGGACTGGAAAGTTCATGCTGACTTCTGACCCCAGCAGTTTTCTCCATGTGGCTTTACGTTTCCTCAGCTCCACTGCAATTATGTTGTATTACTCACAGGGATTCACACAGTATCTCCTTATGCTAAACTATACTGGTGGTAGAATGACTCATTTCTCCAGCTCAGCCCAAACAGTCCATACAATCCTCCCTAAAAGGGCATCAGGAGCTCCCCTGCGACTGCAGGGCTGACGGGACTCGCATTCTGTGAAGAAACGACTAGCACACACAAGAGATGGTCTTCCCACTTACTGCGTTCAGAACAGCGCACTGATCAGCCTTACACCCCAAAGTACACATCCTCCAAATCCCTTGAAAATGTCATTCTTTACGAGGAGAGACACTGCATACACACTACATATCCATCCCACCTCGGGTCCCTTTGCAGGTGTAATGACAACCATACCTTCCACATACTCCATAACCATGCACAGGTGACGCTTGGTCTCAAAGGAGCAGAACATGCTGACCACAAAGGGGTTCTCAGCAAACGTCAAGATATCTCTCTCCACAAAAGCCTGCTGGATCTGATTTCTCAAAATGAGGTTCTGTTTGTTGATCTTCTTCATGGCAAAACGTTGACGAGTGGTCTTATGTCGCACCAAATACACCGCTCTAGGAAACCACATACCAAGAGGAAAAGTTCCATTTTCAGTTCAAACTGTTTTGTTGTTTGGCTTTTTTTAAAACAGTGATGGTGACTGTTTTGGATGGATCCTGACAGACTTATCTGTGACTCCATAAAATCCCATCTCAGTGGCAAGCTCCCCTAGAGAAGAAGGAACCCTATAATGCTTCCTTCCAAAAGCTACTCTGCCTTCTTGAATTAAGCAGCAGTTTCACTGATGTGACTAACAAGGAGATATTTCATACACAAATGTCACAGGCTTCCTTAAGCATCATTGCAGAGGCATGCATTTTTCAACACTACAGTCACCATTTCACTTAAAAAAAACTGTTTAAAACATATGGAATCAGCACAATTTCTTTCCAAGCGCCATAAAATTAATTTGATGCAATATTGTCACTGGGGATTTCCTCCAGTAAAGTATCTCTTACATTTCTATCACTTGCAGATCATTAGATTCCTGGACACTAATAATACGGTTTGCAAATAAAATTTTCAAGTAGTTTGCCTGCCTTATTGAATCACTACTTGTTTCCTTTTCTCTGGAGTATATTACATTTAACATTGGTATTGGGTCTCACCAGCAGCTGACTATAAAATACACCCCGTATAAAGACAAATATGAGTAACAGCAAAACTACCACCGCCCTCTCCCCTTTTTACGGAGTTACATTTAAATCATGGGGCCTGTGCAGAAATATGGCTGAAAATGTGTAAAAACTTCTTGTGTAACAATGTGCCTCTTATACCTGCTCTGTTTTGTCTCCACTGACTAAAAAATATGCTTACGTTTTTTCCACATATAATTTTTAGAAAAAATGAGTTGCTGTTAGCAAAGCATCCACTTCAACAAAACACTCAAGCACATGCTCAGGTTTTGGAGTTATAACCTACTGAATATCACTGCTTTTCAGTTACAACCTAATGACTATCACTGGTAAGGATTTATGAACTGCAAAGATCCAGGAACTGTCTTTAAAATTGTGGATAGGTTTGTATGAGAGTTTAAAATTTGAATTGACCAACTTAATTCTGGATGTTTCATTGGGTAATAAAAATCTAATAGTATTTTTACTTTATTACTTCTCACGGTAGATTTGCCCCAGTGTAAGTTTAGCATTTCTGTTAGTATTTCAAGTGCTCGCAAACAGCCACATATGTTACATATATAATCTGAATACATGGCAGAACAGAAAAGCATAAACTACTTCTCCCTCAATATTCTTGCTATTTCAGTGAATCATCAGCAACATTTGCAACAACAGAAATTTACTCTCACTCAGCCTTTAAACAAACAAATCACAGGACTTAACCGGACAACATGAAAGGAAATACACACTGCCTTGCTAAGCAATAAGGAAATGGGTGCAAAATAATTTTCTCAGACTCATGGAACTAAATTTTTTACTAATACTTACGAAATCTCAAAATAAACTAAATGACAATATTTTCCCTAGAGACAATGTTTAGGGAAAACGTTTTTGCCATCTCAAGCTAAGGTACTGAAGTGTCTATATTTTACCTACCTACCATAAAGAACCAGTGCAGAAATAGTTACTGGAAACACAGGCTTGAGTTCACAGTTAGGCAAGGCTTCAGAAAGCGTGTGCCACAGAGGGATTAGAAATACCATATTCTGAAAGCTTTAATGTAGGGCAACTAATTTTCCTGAGCTGGAAGCTGTGAGTCAAGTTCAGCACAATGAAAGGACTTCACAGCCAGGAACTGTGTCCAGGTACAGCGGCTATTGTCTAAGAAACACAGAGAACATGCAAAGAATAGTATTTCCCAGAAGATATCACAAGTGTGGAACTTCTGCAACACTCTTCTGCAACACCCAAGCAAAATTCATTTACAGTTTGGACCCAACAAAAAGCAGTCATTCACCAAACCTCCCCTGGGTAGGACAATAATAATATTTTCTTCTAAAGCAGTCTAAAAGTCTTACCCATAGGCACCATTACTGATTAGTTTAATAGTTTCAAACTCTTCTTCAGATGGAGTTTTCTTTGACTGGACAGAGGCCCCACGGCTCTGGGGAAAGAAGACAAGAAAATGGAAATCAGTAGCAGGAATGACTTAATTCTATACGTCACTTTTTTGTCCTTTTCTTCTTTAAGCAGCATTCACTTAAACCTAATCCTTTTCCAAACCTCTGGAGTCCTCAGCATTAGGATAATTGTCTGTATCCCTAGGATCTTTCAGACTCCCTCCACAAATATTAGCACAAAGAGTCAGTCAACTGTAAGATTCAGGCATTTCCTCAACATCACATTTTTAAAAAACCAATAAACTACTTCAAAACCTAGTGAGTTACATAATTTAATTTTTCCAGTGGTCTGTTACTGAAGTCAACTCTCTTCAATACCCATCACATTTTATAAATGCAGATATAAAGAATTCATCCAGATTTTTTTTGTTTGCAAGTCTAAAAAAAAAAAACAACCCAACTTGATGATAATGTCTGTTTGCAACTTTTAAGCATTTTACCACAATATAGAGATATCGACATTTTTATGAGTATACTCTAGTTTTAACACACACTTTTAAATGTCAGCACTTTTTTTTTTTTTAAATTAAAATTACTCTGCATTATAATTAATTCTTTACTGTAGACTACTTCTTTCCAGGGGAAAAAAAAAGCGCTAGACAGAGTGACTGTATTACTGCTGTACCTCTACTGAATCATCTGTCTCAGGAGTGTCTGGGCTGTCATAGCTATTCAGCTGGGCCATTTCTGAAAAGAAAGAGGAAAGATTACTCCTAATGATCTCAATCAAACACTGTTCTCTTTGTTTATACACGACAAACAGGTTTTTAAGAGGTGCTTGTAGATGATGAGGGACATTTTTCCCCTCTGTAAAAAGTCACCCCAATTATACAGTGATAACCTTTAGCATCTTGTAAACTATGGGAAGTATTTTATATAAAGATGAATATAATTAATTGTTCTAATTTCAGCCTGACATTCTAGATTGTTTCTATAATAAGCAAAAGAAATAAATGCATGTTTGGGGAAACTGCCATCTAGTTAATATTAAAACATAATCCATGCATATATGTCTGCATATAGCCTTCTGGCACCTCTGTACCCAAAAAAGAAAAACCATTATACTTCAAACAACCTCCCTTCATGAAATGTCTCTTATTCTGCAAAATGCTGCAGCAGCAAACTGGGAGAAAGTCAGTTAGTTTAGGCTACTCAGCTGTCTTTAGGAGATGCTATAAACTTTGCAAACCCAAATCCTACATTAACTACTAGTCTCTGAACAGATATCATTGACATTTCTGGGTGCCCTCCTTACAGAAAGGAAATAAGGCACCTTGACATCTCCACACATTTCTAAAGAAAATTTGACTTTAGTAAGGGGAATTAGTGATGGAAAGGTTCTCTCCCATGACAGGGATCAAAGGAAATTTCCCTTTAATGTCAGATTTCAACAAATGCTATTAAATTACATTTAGCAATCTTTGGTAGAAATTTCCTGAAGAGCTCTTCACTTGAAGTCAACCTGTCACTGTCATTCCAGTAAACACCACAGAAATTAAACTAGTCCTATCCAGACCACTAATTTATGCTAAAATTATGCTCTCCTGAGAAAACAAAAAGTATGGTTCAATCACTGAAATATTCCCAGTAACCTCCAGTCTCTGTCACACTTTCTATTGTTGCTGAGCAAGCCGTGCACGCTCATAAAGCTTGTCATAGGAGAAGAGATTCAGTGAGCAAAGTGTTAGGCAGAAATATTAACTCCCAAATTTCAAAGTCAGGAACTTCTGGGCCTCTGTACGTTTACAGCATATTCAATTTACCATCTGCAATTCTGGCACCCAGCAGAAAAGCTGTTACGGTCTTCTAAAGCATTACTCTCTTTGGTTTCACTAGTATGCAAGATGTATAAATACAATCTCATCTCCACCTAAAAGTTCATACTAGTCCTGGTTTCTCATGGAAAAATCACAACAAATACACTCTTCCCAGAGAGGACAAAGTGGGATGACAAGATACTTGCCAACCAGGCCACCAGAAGGCACGCAGACCAGAAAAATAATGGGTAAATTTACTTTTACTGTCCAACAGCACAGAGAAAACAGTTAAATCATGAAGCCATTTTCTAACATTGTTTCAGCCATAATACAGGGAGACATTATTAACATCATAAGTAAAGAACTGTCACTGCTGATGTGCGATCCTTACTCCAGCAACATTCCTTTGAGACACGGGGATGGAAAGGACAGTCTAGAATTTGACAGCAAACAGGAAAACAAGGAAAAATGGCCTAGAAATTAAACCAATAAAATAAAAGCCTCCTTCAGCTGTGTAGTGATCATGAGATCTGGTTATTCTCTCAGCAGTTTGGAAAGTACAAACAAGAGTTCTCACCCTCCAGGGGATCCCTGGTGAGTCCCAGCTGGCTGATAATGTAACGAGGAATGTCACATTTAATTCCTTGCCCTTCCTTGGCATGGCCTTCTGCAGCTTCTAACAAATGGTAGAACTCTTCAGGATCAAACTCCTACAGCAAGGTGGTGAGAGAGACAGAGAGAGGTAAATGACGCAGCTTTACAATTACGGAAGTTTCCTCCTCCATATAGGAGATTTCTCAGAAACATCAGAAACTAAGCAGTGATGCAAAACATCTGCAGTTACAAGCAGCAAGTCAATGCATTCCACTCTGCTCTGCAAAAATGACAGACATTTACAGCCTGATGGATGTCCACTGGCTTAGATCTGCAAATCAAAATAGGACAAGGACCGTAGGGACTTTTTATGAACCAAAACCAGACTACTGGAAAATATAGTCATTATAATGCAAGCATTAATCTGGACTCAGGTCCCAGCTTTGTCACACTGAGACGTGCCAGGGAAAGGTCTGCAATGAAGACTGAGGTGCCGCCTTCTGCCACCTCTGTCTCACAGGAGAGTTAAGCCAATATAAACCTCCCCTGCTTTCAAATGTCACTTCTGATCAAACCATACACCCATTCAACTCTGTAACTGTCACAACCTTAGCAACTGCTAATAAAATTATTAATTAAAACAGCAACTGCTATTTTATCAGCAGAGAAGACTTCACTTCCCAGATAAGAAATACTGCTGCAGTATTTCTTATACTATACAGTACAGGATCATCTTATCAACTCAGTCTTAGTGTATGAGACAAAATAAGGTGTGATCTCTTTTACTACACTAACAGATATAGTTGGAAATAAAAGACAAGCTTTTGGAAGCAGGAACACTCTGCTTAGAATCAAGTTCACTAGTTAACTTTCATTCTCCCCTACAAACCTCATCATTCACCACCAGTTTTGCCAAGACTCTTCAAAAATTTTCTAGTGAAATGAGAGGATAAAAGGGAAAGAGTTACAGCATACAGCTGTAAGGGCATCAGAAGAGACCTGACGTGAGTATGGTCAGCAGCAAAAGAGAAGAGAGAGCACAGAACTGCAGACAAGCGAAATAAATTAGCGATTGTGATGATGTAAAGATATTTGAATGGTTAGAGAAACAGAAAAGACATGCTTTTTCTTGACTGCTCTAAGCAATGCTTCTTGGACACATACTGTCACCAGAGACAGCAACAATGCAAGAAACAAGGTTCCTTCCTAACTCCTCTGGAAAAGGATTAATCAACTGTTTCAGAATTGGCAGAGAGCAGGAGCCAGACCAGAGAGGACCAGAGGAGAGAGACGGTCAGACTGCAGCATAATACAGAGAACAAGGTGAAAGGGAAGGTGGAGTCAAGGAAGGAATCTTCAAGACACAACTGGAGGTCATTTACTGGTGAGTAAAGGACAAAAGAAAAAGAAGTCTGGCGACAAAAAATTCAAACACATAAAAAATTAAGAAATTAAATAAATTCTGGTTCTGCCTTGGTTTTAGTAGAATTATTTCATCATTTGAATACATAAGAATGATCCCTACTAAAGGGAGGCAGGTGTTATGGAAAAATAATCTGAAGAGAATTACATACTTTTTCCCAAAGATGGTTTCAGTGATGCACAAAAAACATTATTATTTTCTTGAAGCCCCAGAGACTCAGTCCGTAAATAAACATTTCACAGTCCAACAGGTAATTCAAAGACAGAAGCCAAATAAATGAAGTTTAAAATACTCAAATGCCTTCATCCCCATTAAAACAATCACAACCATCACAACCACTGCCTATATGGTCAGTTATTTCATTTACAAGGAAGAAATAAGAACTAGTTGTGTTACTAAAATTAACCTTAATATTAAATCTTAGAAAAACTGTTTATAAATTCAGACAGAATTGAAGCTAAAGGTCAAATTACAAAGAAAAGTGTGTTAAAAAATAAAAATTAAATGTAGTTCTCAAGCTATTCAAATCGTTGACTATCAATTACTATATTTCTTGTTCTTTTATGGGATAAAAGAAACAGTATTCAATTCTTCACGTCAGCAGAATAAAAAAAAATTGGAAAAGGAATAGCTACAAAGGCAATACAGGTTAAAAAAGCAGGGAAGACTAATACATAGATCCAAATATTATTTTTATACTTTGAAGTCTAGTCACTTCATTGTCAAGGTTGTCACTATGTGCTTTGGAGCTCATTACTCAAATCTCAATGACTTTACTGCTTCCACCTGCTCCCACTCATTCTGCAGAACATCAGGTGCAAAGAGAGTGGAAGAACCTGAAGACCTACTGATTTTCAGCTAAAAACTGGCCTGAGTTTGGAACTGCTTGCAGGTATAGAGATGGGTTCACAAAACTTACTGAGGTTTCATGTTTTCCCAGAGGATGTGTTAGTAGTAGAGCATACGCAAGCATAAATGACAATGGTGCATGCAGCAAACACAAACACAATAAGTTTAAATTTATTTCCTTTCTTCGTTGTTTTCACTAAAAAAAAATAATAAAAATTTAAAGAAGTGCTGGAAAATAACTGGAGCCACAAAACCCATCTAAATCACAAAAATGGTTTTGAAAGTCAAGGAATTCCCAGTCTGAATGGAGTTGGACCCAGGATTTTCAATGTAATCTAGTGGAGACTACTTGAAAAGTAAGTGTAGGCATCTACCATGCTGGTTATGCAGTCTACTTCTTCATCACTGACAGTGGTCTTTCTTGCACTATAGGGTTCACAGCAAAGCAATCCATCTGATGGTCAAGTGGGGGGAATAAGGGAACCCTCCAAAGTCGTCTACTTTTCAGTACTTCTGCAGGTGTTTTCAAAAACTGGTATCATCGGAAAGATTGGACCACTCTTGTCTACTTGTCAAAGAAAGCTCTTCAAAAACCTCATTTAGCTTCAAGTGATTCCAGTGATAAAAGTTGCCCATGGACACACTGCCCTCAACATGTTTCAAATGCTAACTGTACATCTATACCCAGCCACAGATTCCTAATTTAGCCAGCTTCTCTAATGTCTCAAACAGGTGTAGCTTCCCTGTCATTTTTATGCCCAGTAAGAACCATCAGATAGATTGCTTCAACACACCAGGGAATTTTATCTTGTCGTTTTCTAAGTTTCCACTATAGGTTTGTGACACCTTCTCCAGCACTCCCAACATTTTTTTGTGACTCTTCCCTACACTTTCACCAATTTTTCAACATCTTTTTGAAAACTGATTGCTATATCCGATAACCACAACACTGTACACCAGAGGCCTGATCACCTCTTTCCATATATATTCAAGGCTTTTATTAACCCTCCTGCCATAGCATCACGGTGAGAATGCATGTTCAGGCTGCTTCTCTACTGCACCTACAAAACATTTTTTGAGTTTCAGGACTTCAGGACACAGTGGCTTATTTCATTGGGATGGCCTAAACGCTTTTCACCATTTTCTAGAATTAAAGAAAAAAAATATACATTCTTGTTAGCTAGAGTAAGTGGTCAGAAAAAAGCAATGAGACTTGCTTTTCCGTGTATTCCATGAGCACCAAATAGAATTTCAAACTCAGGCTTCCAAATCTGCTTGGATCTCTCACTGGACTGTCCCTGTGTGTGTTCATAGCTGGAAAACCTGACACCAGGTTTCTCTGCAATTGCTGGGGCTATAGTAAGAGTTTCAGTCCAAGAGCCCAAACACCATTTCTATCATGGAAGTGAATTTCTTCCTTAGTGACAGTTCTTCCTTAGTACGGGTCTCTGGGAACCACACAAACACCATACATTTACAGGCTCTTTACTGTAGCTACTAACAATACAAGGAAAATCAGGTGGAATCAAGTAGCATGAAATTATGTCAACAGCTACATCTGGTCCCTCAGCCATAAACTTTATACTAAAATATAATTTAGCTGCTCTTGCAGCTGACAGTTCATTGGAAAGATATTTCTATATTAATGCAAAAGACACTTACTACTATTTTTTTAAAATATTGATTTATTTTTCATCAATATTTTAATGAGAATTTAAAGCTTTGTGTTCTTTATCTCCCCAAAACCACACCAGACTCTCTAGATCATACAGGCACTCTCCCAAGGACCAAACTTACCAGGCATTCAAGCAGCCGAGCTGGTCGTGCAATGATAATCATCAGCTTCTTCACAAGTTGGGTAACAAAGGCAACCTCGGAGCTCTCGGATCGCTCGTGGGCCTGTGGAGAACAGAACATCACATTATGGTCTTAGCATGAACTCTTCGTTTTTGTATGTCAGATGCTGAATGCAGAGCAATCACCAACTCAGTGACCATAATCTGGCAGCAAAAGCATGACTGAGTCCAGATAAGCAATGGTCTCAGCTCATTCAAGGATGCCAAGTTACATATAATTTTTCCATTACAACTGACTCCTTTCATCATGCAAGAGATATTTCAAAAAGGCTCTGTTTGCATTATATCACCTATCAATTATATGAGATAGAATGTGGGTTTATATTTTAAAATGAAGAGAGAAATACTGATTTTTACAATTTTTCTTTCCACACAATACTGCCTTCCTACGTAATTGCTAATAGACACAGGTATTTCCAGGCTTTACTTTCAGCTAGAATTTGAACCACTTCTACTCATCATCAAGAAAAACTAAATTTTATTTTATCTTTATTTAATTTTATAAATCCTACTGAGCAACTACTGCATTGTATTGTATGCTATGTAGGACCAAGCAGACAAGCAAAGCAAAGAGCATGCAGAAATTTAATTTGGAAAATTTACTCTTGTCCACTCACCAGATTTCAGTATAAATTTAAGGCATATGTGTATGTGAGGGGGTGTTGTCTTACAACAATAAACACACACAATAATTTAAAAAAAAAAAAACCAACAAACCAAACCCAAACAAAAAACACCCAAAGACATATTTGAACATCCCCCAAATTACTTTTCTTTTGCTCAAGCACATGATGGTTACATTGTGAGTCCTGAAGCACAAATAAAATAGTATTTAATTGCAGGGTGATAAAACATGGTTCCAATGACATGTAAAAACTCTGAAACAAAGTATAGCTATTTTTTCCCCAAGGTCTAAAAAAAAAAAAAAAAAGAAAGGCTTTAGCACAGCCACAAATATAAAGTCTAGAACTTAACCCATGAGCTTATGCTAGCAATGAGCCAGCTGATTATAGGAATGATATTTTATCAACAAGGATGCAAACAGCAATAAACGAAGAGGTTCATTTAGCATTGTTCATTAGCACCATCTAAAAGGAAGATATATATATGGGTGAGAAGTCAAATCACACTGCTGGTCACCTAAAAGAACAATAAAAGCACACGGAAGCAGAAATTCAGAACTAGAAATATACAGGCAGCATTTTAAATAATATATCCCTGATATTTTTTATCAAATAAAAAAATGTTAGAAGATCATTATTTCTCATTTTGACACAGGTGAGAATAAGAAATGTTGACTGTCTACTTCAGCACTGACAAGCTCAGGCTAGAATTTTAACACTGAAGAAAATGATGTACCTGCTAGTTCATTATATAAAAACCAGTATCTTAGCTAAAAAACAATATCAGAGATGCTTCCTGGCTATGGAGACTTAAAAATAAGATTTATTGTGAAAGCACTGAAATGAGTCACATTTTTTTTTTCTAAATAGAAGTATTTTTCTAATTATAAAATAGAAAATAATCAAAATGAAGATAATCAGTATTTACTGTGTTCTCTAATGCATTACGCAAACTTATAAGTTAAAATATGAATTGTAGAAAAAAATGAATGCTTTCACATTTGAAAAGCCATTCCAGATCACAAGGGGTTAGCTGTGTTGAAATGAATAATAAAACACCAACAACTTTGTATTATTTGAAATGACCCATGCAACTGAAAAGTCCTTTTGCCCCCCATATAAGTTATATTATGCAAAAATATAACATTATTTATATAATTCATCATTTTGCATCCATTTTTATCATTAAACATTCAAGTCCTTTTATTTTTTACATTTTTTCATCTATGGCAATTTAGTCAAAATAATTTTTAAATATAACTAATTTAATCAGGTGTCTGTTTCAAAAATGAAAAGCTAAACCACGACTGCCAAACACTACAGAAAAGCAAAAGGGAAAAAAAAAAAAAAAAAAAAAAAAAGGACAACTTGTAACAGCCACTCAGCCATCATCTCTGCACAGTGCTGCTCTTCCAAGATCCTCAGTAAAACTGCATCTTCTTGTTTCCGTCTCGCACAGGACAGCCCGAACATCCCTACAGACATCTTGTTTACAGTCTGTCCCAAGGACGGTATCTGGAAACCAGAAGGTTATATAGCCAAGCACTGCCTGCTGCTTCCATGGGCCTTGGTACGAGGCGTGCCATCTAATTAGCAGTTCCCAATGACGACACACTTGTCTGAAGGTTGCTGGTGGCATTTCAGGGTTTCCCCCCCCTCCCCGCCTCCCAAGGGGAGGAGGGAGAAGCTATAGTGGTTGTGGGTAGAGGCTGATGCCATTCCTACACACATTGCCAGTGACACGTGTACAGGAGGTAGCAACGGGTAATTTACAAACCGATTCCCTTATCTGAAAGACCCATCCGTCACTAACTGTAGCTACTGGGGCATGAAATTAAAATCACTGTCCTCCCCTGGGGATCAGCAGGACCAATAACTGGGATATGCAAGTCACAACGCTGTAATTGAGCTAATATACTGATGGAAACCAAAACAATAGACCTGCAATGCCAAGATCCAATAAATTTACACTCAGGCTTGTATTAAGAAAGCAATCCCAATCAGAACATCCATTTGCCAATGTGCGGCATCAGTCACCACAGTATAGTACTAATACCCTCCCCTGCTTCTTTTGTTCCATGCACAAAAACACCTGTAATCCTTCACCTTCCTCACCAGTTGGCTACACATACACAAAAACCATTAAACTACTTCTTGCTAGTTTTAACTCATCGATTCAGCCAGGCAGTAACTGACTATAATCTTTTTTTTCCCCAAACCGAACATTACTCATGTGAAGTTCATGTTTTCCAAAATAAAGAAAATCTCTTAAATTCATTCTTACCTCAGGATAATTTTAATGATGCAATAAGCAATAGGTCTTTCTAGCTAAAAGACAGTATTTCACGCTCCAAACAAGGGAAAATCTCATTTGCCATAACTAACGAGATTTATTGGTATTTTATTGCAAAAGCCAGGATCTAATAACTTTTAAAAGCCTTCTGATTTTGTGTATTTAAACAGCTCATTATTTACATATCCACTTACTCTGTTTTACTGACAATTTTTATAATATAAAATAGACTCAAACTGCAACATATTAAATCAAGTTTCCTTTCTATGATTTGAAATACTGTGTGAGTTTAGTTTGTTACCACACATCAGAATCAAAACCTTAAAAAAGAATTTCAAGAGAAACCATTCTTTCACAGTAAAACTGCATGAAAATCTGTGGGTATTCCTGCCACTTGCTGATCTCCTTATTCATCAATAAATCATCTTCCCAATCTTTCTATACGTCATAAAAATATACTGTAAAGCTATATATCCTTACTGCACAGTTGTATGGCAACTGCCCAAGTGGAAGAGCTTTTCTGATGACCTTCCAGTTCCTATTATTTACATAGTGCGTAACTCTGTGTTACCTTACAAGCTAAGCAAAGGTAAAGACCCTGCCCTCAAATTTGGAATAATCTAAACCTGACTTCAAACTTCTTCTGCTTCAGTTGTCCTCCAAGAGAAATATTATCACCAATTTCTATATATTTAGACTGAAATGTCCCAATTATTTCCTTCTAGAATGCAGTCTGAAGGGCAAAGCACAGACTGTCAAGTAGGACAAAACAAGTAGCTTTTAAATATAAAAGAAAAGCCAAGGAACTATGACAAGACAGAAAAAACGTATGGGAAAGATGTTGTCTTTAATTTCTTTGTCCTCTTCTTTCCCAGCCAGTTTTGCCTTCCTTGTCTCTCTAAGCTTTCCCTTTAATTCTCTAGCCCACCTTACTTCCTAAAGTAAATCAATTAAACTTAAGAGATGACCCTTCTCTCACCCCTGCTCTGCAGAAGATGTTAAAGAGAAAGAGGTCAAAGAAAGCCCTGAATGTCAATTCCTGAACAAGCCCAGAGATGACCATTGTATTTTCTCTAATAACAGTTCAACGTCATCTTTTCCTGTTCTTAGGAGCAGCAGTATAATGCATGTAGGATCAAGGGGAAAAGGACATTTCAGAAGTGTGTTCTGAGGATTTGTCCTGAGGCAGGGGAGACGAAAGGAAAAAGCAGATTTGTGTGACCCACACTTCTCTGAGATCCTGATTAACCTTTTCAGGGCAGAAGACAGGCCTGAAAGTGCAGACTGGAAGTGGCCAGACCCCATTTATTGCTCTTTTAATTCCTTGTATGAGAAATCATCATCCACACACAGAGGACAAAAGACTGGGAGTGGCAGAATTTCAAGCTCCAAGTATCTGCTACCAGAGGCAGTAAGACACAGTGTAGTCCCATGTCCCTTGAAATCTAAGTTATTTTGCTGAGCATGCGCACCCACTTTTACTGAAATCTTATCAACTTCAATACATCACCCGAAGAGGTCTGATTATTTCATAGCTGATGTGTACAAATGCCCTGCTTCCAGACTGGAGGTACAAGGTGAACCCACTGACAATTCTCACCCGTCTCCAGCCCTGTGGTGCCTGCCCCACGCAGGCTGCGCTGCCCATGTGCCTCCATCGCCAGGCCCCGCAGTAACGGCTGGTTGACGCTCCTCATCCTGCCCCGGAAGGCTACACTGATGCTTTCCAACTTCAGAAACATTTCCCCCTTTTTTAAAGGCTATGAATACTGCACAATTTCTTTGACTAGATGCAGTTTCTCCAGCCCTGGATGGTGGCATCAGTGGTCACACTCTTGTGCAGCATCCAAACAACACCACTTTTACCAGGAAATGCATTTTAAAAATATTAAATACATCCACAATGGTTACAGATATCCCATAGGGAGACAACCATACAGGCCCTCAAAAGATATTCCCTACCTCTCTTCATCTGTCAAAATTATATTTCTCATCCAGACAGAATGCCACAAAACCAAACATGAGTAATTTTTCTCCCATGCGTAACAACTACCAGGGAAATTGCAGCCACACTCATATAAATGGGGTAGACAATGATTTTAGCTGATACAAGGGAAAATTCTGCAGTTTTCACAAAACTTTCTAATAAAATAATTGTATACTAATATAGTATTTTTATTCATCTGCCATTTTCTAATGTCTGGAAAGAGTGGCAAAGTGGCACAAACTAGTGTAATTCATGTCAGTGGGTTGGTAAACTGATCAATGACATATAAACACATCTTCACCAAATAGATTAAAAATCATCACAGAATTTAATTCAGGTGTTCTGTTTCTAGGTGTCTCCATGATATTTGTTCTCTGAGACTGCAATCTTTATAAATCCTTTCAACTTGCTATCTCCTTAAATCAAAGCAGATCATTAGGAAGACATTCCCAAACACGGGCCTGGACCCAGAAACTGGTAATAGCAATGACTCTTCACAACAGTTATAGTAGAGATTCTAAGACTTTTTTTAAATTTAATATTATTTACTTTTTAAAGGAAAAGAGCAATTTTTAATGAGTAGCTGAAGCATACTGAACATGCATTAAAATTGTGCCCCCTTGTGTATTTTCATATGCTTTGAACAACACAAAACAGAAGTACTAAAAAACCTACAACTGGATGAAGTTCAGCTCAAGAAAATCTTGTATGAAAAATTTACAGCAACACTACAAACTATGGTGTTTTCACTCCTTGAAGGTACTATTGTAATTAATAAGTCATTCAGAGTCTTGAAGTACATGAAAGAAGTTCAGTAATTCCCTTCATCTGGATGAACCCAATTTTCATAAACGGTAAAGACTGCCTTTGACTTACTCATATGCATATTTAACTTTTGTACAAAGGAACTGCACAGGTGAAGTGATTTGCTCAAATTTGCCCATGGCAGATCAACAGCAGACTGGAGCAACTCAGATCTCCTGACGCTCCCACCTGCTGCCCTTCCCCTGGAATCCACATTGTTTCTCCTAAAATCAAAGCTCTGGCTTACTGTTTAAAGTTTCAATCAAAATAATATATTCTACTTTCCAGAAAGCACTTACATCCTGGAGAAGTTTCTCCAAGTTTTCCTGCAGCTCATAAAAGTACCGAGAAGTAATAAGACCTTCACGTGATTTATCTAGGCAATCTCTGGCCAGTTCAATAACTTGATGATGAATGAAACTTAGGACCCCATCTGCTAATTGCAGCACGTTCTCTGGAGCATTAGAGGCAATAAACTCAGCCAGCCGTTCTTCCATCTGTGCCGTGGCCTAAGAGTACAGAATAAACAGAAATTATTCTTAAATTTTACTATCCCAGAACTTAAACATAAACAAGTAGGGTACTAAAGTAACTTATTCTTAATTCCAAAATGCATGAGGCTTAGAAAAATATTCCAAAATACAGTAGCATTTTGCTGAGAATAAAAATAGCATACCATAGGCAAAAGTTATGTTCACGTGAGGCAACAACAAAAATGAATCGGAACACACTTTCTGAAAATGCTAATGACCATAAAAATATCCCGGTCCTGAGCCTGTATCCCTCCTTGGGTCTCCAGAGTAAGGATGTAAGATACGAAGCAGTTTTCAAAACTTTTAGGCAAGACCATGGAACCTGAAAATCATCGCCCCAAGCAATAGATACATGGCATTTCTATCACTATGAGCACTGATATCCTGTCTCCAGAGAAACACCTATTTTTGCTATTGGTGGAAGAGGAAGGAACGGCCATATCAACAGCCTTGGGATACACAATCTTATACACTAACACTAATAAGATGTTAACTTCCACAGCTTGCTTCCACAGATTTTAATATTCATTTTTTTATTAAATAAACCCCAACACACATGTCTTCACTGCAGATCACTTTAGCACATTTCACTGTGACTAAATTCAGATTGACTTTTCTAAAAATCTGAATCTATCTTCATTGATTCTCTGGTAACAAAAGCCCCAGTGGCAAACTTGATTTTGCCAAGACCTCCAGTATCATTTGGAATAACATTAAAAGAAAACTTTGTGTTACTAATATCTAAGTGGAAAGCCTACCAAAACCAAAGAAATTTGGATCAGTATAAAGCAAATTTAATGCATTTATACAAGGGAATAATGAGAGAATGTTATTCAACATGTTTTGAAATTACTCTAAAATAGCTTTTAAAAGTATACATGAAACTAAGCAAAACATCCTGGTCTTCCAGTCTTGATCTGATTCAAAATTTTAAGAAAAAAAGACAAGGATTAGTTAGAAATATATGGAAACACTGGCCTCAAACAGCAGGAATGGACTGAGCAGCCAGAACATGGCCTCTTTCCTGCAAGCATTTGTTATGCCAATAAAAAACATGAGAAATGTAATAAATCTGATGCACATGCACAAATACCTAAAAACTTTTCTATTGCTTCTACTGCAGAATTGCAGAACATGTGAAGCAGAGGAGGCAGCTTCAAACTCTCATCAAGCTGCACTGCTTGGAAATCAGAGGTAAGAGCCGGGCTCCTTTCTCCAATGAGCACAACAAATTCATTCCGAGCTTGGTCACAAGTTCAATGAATGCATTATTCAAAAATGTGATTCCTTACCTTTGGAAACCTTTCTTTGTACACATGATTCATCATTATTATTTCACTGTCAAAGGAAATTGGGGAGCGACCCGGACTAGAGGAGAAAAGAAAGTACATTATCATTCACAGATATCGCATCAAACCCCTCCAAAATCCAGTGCTGGTCATAATGCTGCCATGCTGACTGTAGCCATTCCAAAGGTTTGACTTCCCTTGAGTAATGGGCATGTGCTTAACTTCAGAGAAAATCCTAGCGAGCACTGGCAATCCACAGCCTTCACAGTTAACTCATCTGAAAACTGCTAACATTGCTGTCTTGACGGGCAGGAACCCACCTGTTTTCAGTGAACGCAAGGCCTAATATACAAGCACGTAAAAAAAATGAGTGCATTTGTTGCAGTTACATCTGTTACTTCCCTCGTTCTCTTACTGCCCTCCAAGGTAGTGGTCGCAGCCCTGCTTAGGAAGAAATAGCTATTATCTCTGGAATCTCTAGTGCTGGAAGGGAGCAGAGTAAAATGAAACAAGGAATATCAAGCTACAGGAGGGATGCATGAGCAGCGTTATTCATCTAAACCTTAAAAATATAAATACCACAAGCAATAGAAACAGAATACTTTTATAAAAAAAAACACCTGCATTGCCTTGAGGCATATTACACCATGGATGCATATGCGTGTACGCATAGGTTAGCAAGCAATTTCAAGGCACACCAGAAAACAGGACACTAAATCTTGACAAACTGCATTTATATTACTGTTTGGGTATTTTTTTTTAAAGAAGAGTTGCATCTCATTTCATCACATCTGATGGTATGCAATGCTCTGACTCATTCTGCCACTGAGGACAGCCCGAGTGAGGTAATGCAGATAGTCCCCAGCTACAGGACTGCCTACAGCAGCTAATTTCTCTGGTTACCTTGTTTTAATGTTCAAGACAAGCAAGGTCTTCAATTATTTGGCTTCTTACATGATCACTGTCTTTATGGTTTTCAGAGTACTATATACTGCTAAAAATATTTTCTCTATGTCAAAAACCACAATTTGATCTTGAATGAGTTCAAACACTTTAAACTTTCTTGTGAAGTATGAAATGAATCTCTCTAAATGGAATAAATGCATTTTAAACTTGGAATGTATCACAGTTACTACCTTGCTGCTAACCTATTTATAGAAAAAACATTCTTTTGGGAACACATATTTACAATTCAAAGAAAATTTAACTCACTGGCTCATAGAATATAGCCATACCAATCTCTTTTCATGCCTGGTGCTGGAATTCCATGAATTACATTGAGTCTTGTTTTTATTAAGGTTTATCCCTCAGCTTTGGAAAATGCACTTCTGATTAAATCTCTCCCTGAATTTTTATATTAAAGGAGAAAAACTGATTTGGATGTTTTGGATGCCAAGTAAAAACATAATTTCATCAACTTTTTTGGAAGGAAATACAACCCTTAACTTGATAGCTACTTTTATTCAAGGAAATTTTTCTTTAAAAATAAACTTATGTTTATATATTTATATATAATGTATGAGATCATAAAAAGAAGGGTAAGAACATTTAAATGCCAGACTTAGAAGCAAATTCCCACACATCTATCCCGCTATCTTTATCCTTTTTTTCTAAGACCAAACAATTCGACACAAATACATGATACTTGTTTACTAACTTCATATGGAGCTGAAGAAGTTTATGAACATAGTTATTGAACAATTTATTTTTTTATAACGTATTATTTCTCTGTGTGATTTAAGTAAGGTATAAATTACAAGGATGTATAAAGTCTTTTGATACTAACTACAGAAATATGGAGGCACATACTTCATTTTAACACTAAAGTAGTTCTTCTAAAATTTGTATATGCTTAAGTATTTGCTGTCTCAGGGCTACAATAAAACATGAGGGTTTTTTTCCTTCACTTTCAAGACACTTTATTCTTATGGATACAGGAAATTAAGAGCTATGAAGAAATCACACTACTTGAGCTGTCCTGCCAGCAGATGTAGTGTTTCCTTCAGGAAAGCCACAATGATATGGGAGTTTATTGGGTTTGGTTTTGTTTTTTACAGTCCTGGAAAAAAAAAAATATTCTATGCATAAGCATCTACTGATTGGAAAAAAGTAAACATTATAATCCCTTAACTTCCTTGGGCATTGGCAGTTTTGTCAGCTGTCTTTGGAAACTGATAAACATCACTTTTTACCACCTAAAACAAAAGAGGATCCAAACAACTCCAGATAAAACCTGAGATCAAGGTTCAAATTGTCATTCTAAATATAAATTGACTGACATAACAGGTCAAATTAAATGTCTAGCTGACTATAGCAAGAATGCAACATAATATACTGCATCATAATTTTTTATGTTGATCCTTAGTCTAGGAAACGACAGAAATAATTAAATGGATAACTGACTAATCAAAGACTAGATGCCAGGCACTGCTGGTTACTTTATAGCACCTTTGAGACACAATCAGGTGAAAGAGAAACCGGGACTGGGCAGATAACTGAATGCCACCAAGGGAGAACGTAAGAAAATTTAGAAGATGGAAAAAAGGAATTTAATACTTTGTATTGCCATAGCAGCTTTTCAGTTGCAAAAGCTTCACACATCCATCTAGCACCAAAAATTTCACATACAGAACTAAACCAGCCTAACATTTCAAGCCTCACAAAGGAACAGATTATTTTCTGTAAAACAGAGGACACATACTGTGCACGTGCATAACATCTAAACACAAAAAGTATCTCTTTTCTTGGTGTAGATAGGTAGGTCAAAGAAATTATTATTGTGAGTTTTTCATTTCAGTAGAGCAGACATTAGAAGAATAATATCTGTCCCCTTAAGCTTAACAGCAGAATGAAAAACTACTCTCTCTTTTTCCCTTCTTCACTCTCCCTCCACTTTATGAAATGATGTGATGGTAGACTTCCAGTGACATCTATCTCCCGCAAAGGTTTCTAGACTTCAGCTTGCCAAAACTCGTGTGTCTTTATCTGATGCTAGAAAATGAAAATAGCTTATAGACAGTTATTTCAAGGAGTGGCATTTATAGTAATAACTTAATCTTACAAAATCTAGTTTAATTGTGACCAAATAAAACTATGTTTATGAATACCTGATTTTTCCTTTACTGTGACAGTTGTATTTATTAGAAAAAAAACAGAGACGCTAAAGGCACTGTACTCCCCTCTGCTTTTACCCTGTACATACTGATTTAATTAGGATGCATTTACATCATATTTCCAAAGTCAATGTCCATAGTAAAATTAAAACCATAGGCCTTAATTTTCTGTCATTTTCAGACACACAAAGTAAGGCATTTTAAAACTAAAGTTGTATGAATTATAAACTAAGTTAAACCTCCTGCTGAAGGTGAGCAGAGCACTGGCCTTCATCTTCCCCCAAGAAATAAATATCTAAATCTTTGACCTCATACAAATTACATTAATATTAGAAGCAAGTCAGAAAACTCCTCCTGAAAAAAGAGACAATAAAGCAGAAGCAAATATGGACAATCTACATATGTCCATCAAATACAGAGTAAATATGAGTCAGTGTTTCACCCAGACTACAACAATAAGACCTTGGTGCCTAATCCTGTTTCTGGACTGGACACTGACCAAAGGAGAACTGAACTCAGGAGAGCAGAAACCATCTGTTAGAGTCTGAATTTATGCAACATGCACAGTAATAGTGAAATACAGTTTCTCACAGAATTACAACAACCTATACCATGGAGGAAATAATCTAGAAGATTAAATGTGTAACTTTTGATGATTTTTCAGTATTTATTCAAGGACCCTTCGTCCTGCATAATCATAACCAAACAGCACAGAAAGTCCACAGCACGCAGTTAATTCTACTGCTGCTAGAAAAAGAGAATCTGAGGCAATGCAGTATATACAGTAATTCTTCTTCCTATGGAACAAGCAAGCAGTGAAACAGAACAGTAAATAGTCTTTCTTACTGAGCACTTTGAAAAGTCATTTCTGAGTTTCTCCACATCCTTTTTGACCTTTTAAATTCATTTTTACAAACACTGCGCTTCAGCTACATTTAGTCTGGGGACAAATACTATTTGTGATTTGTTTTGTACGGCTGAACTGTTTCCCACTTCAGCCCTTCTTTATATCAGGAGTGACATTCTTATGAATGTAAGGGGTTTTAAAAATATATTTATAAATAAAAATAATAAATTCATAAATAATAATTATGTGTATATATGTGAGACAACATTAAGGGAAAGGGAATACATTTCCATCGCATTCTCTTTGAAAGTAAAGACTAATAAGATTTCTCTACAGACTTTGACAGGGGCTGCAGCTAGCTCTTTCCAATACTTTAGCATTTTTTATGCATGCCAAAAAAGACTGAGACTGCTTCAGACAGAAAACCCAAGAAAGTTAAAGTAATGAGCAGTACAAAGCGCAAATAAGAATACCAGTTTTCCTCATAAGAGAAAACCATGAAAATGGTGAGTGAAACCAAAAGTTAATAAATTTAGAATGAATCACTTTGAAGAACATTTTAAATCAAGTTCACAGAACTCAGTGTCTTGAGAGAGAAAGCAGAGACCAACATTATCTGTAACATAGTTAAAATGTATTTTCATAAGAAATAGATGCCTTATGCTTCAGAATATAAAGCTATTATCCTTCTCTGGCAAATCTGTGGCAGATGAATCCCTGGTCTGCAGGAATCACTGCCTGCTCCTCCGCAGCTGGTGGTGGACGGCACTTTAGGAAAACAGCAGCATGAAGTGATGAAACTACCAAGATTACTCAAGTGGTTAAAACTGACGCTTAAGTGCAGTGAGATGAGAGAGCTCCACAACCTGCAGGATCAATTTTTAAGATAAAAATGGACTACATGGGCCACTGGTGTGGTTTCACAACACCTATTCCTTCTTCCTATCTTGGGTATTTTATTGTCAAAAACCTTTTTTGGCAACTGGCATTTGCTAGGAATTGTCTCTATATTCTTAATGGCAGGATCTAGCACGTCGAAAGTCAGGTTGGAGGATTGCATTTAAAAACCACTACTGAGCAAAGAGATGAAGGAGCATATTTGATTAAGGATGATCTCATCTACTTTAACTATGCAAAAAATCACTGTTACAATCTTCAAATCTTTTTCCCTAAACAACATTATCCTGAAATATAAAAAGGGATCAAGAAAAGTGGGCAGACTGGTGGGCTGAGTGACTGCACAGGGGCAGCTCCTGAAGAAGGTGTTGCTAGTTAACTCTACTTTGACATTCTCCATACATTCCCATGTGTTAGCAACCAGTAAAGGATGACAAGTAAACAAAACTGGGAGGAGATGGAGAGCACCATCTCTCTAATTTAAAAAGAGTAATGATGCCAAGTTTAGTGCAAGAATTCACACTCTTCATTCATTTTACTCCTGGAAGAAAAGATCTTCTTCAGGTAAAGCCTAGGACTGTTCTCAACAAAGTGCATGTAGCCTGGGAATCTGTCTGTTGGCCAATCACTTGAAGGATTTGAAAACTATATTACCAAAGAAAACAATGGAGAGATGATATTTAGGAGCTACTTCTGCAGGTAATAAATATTCTCTTCTACTGAAGACATATAGTAAGCACAAAAACAGGTGGGACACAAGGAAATATGTTCCTTCATTTAGTATGTCAGTATTGGATCTACTGGAGATGGATGAGAGAGCAGTTTCCTGGCTTTAGCAACAAGCTTTATAAGCACATCACTTTTGGATTCCAGCATTGGTCTCAGGCTACCTCCTTCACCCTACACAGAAAAGAAGCTGGGAAAGAAGCAATGCCATTTCTTTGGTGTAGGAATTTGGGTGATTTCAAATAAGGAATGATTAGTATCTTCAAGCTACACTGGCAGAACACTTCAAGCAACAGACATGCTACCAACTTGTCAGTGTACATCAGCCAACGTGCTACCCTCCACGACTGTATGCTTTGTTAGTTCTTTCATCCAGTTTGATCATTAAGACTGCTCTGTATGAACAGAACATTTATAGCTAGGTACAAGAATACGACAAATTTCTAGTCCAAGAAGTAGATTTCTCCAAGAGTTACATCTAGGCAACACTCTCCTCTGTCTGGGAGCCGAAAAGGATCATCTGATACTTCTAAAGAAGAACATGGCTTACAGAGACCCTCAAAAAAAAAAAAAAAAAAAAAAACAGTCCCAGCATTTGACAGTGACATCTCAAAATACCAGCTTCTCTCTCATAAAGAGAGATGTAGAGCTGCAGTCATAAAGGATGAAAAATGAATACATGTTAACAATCAATCATAAATATCAGACCATCTTTTAAATTACAAAGCTGTGACATGGCCAATTAAGGAAAATGTCTCATGTATTTTTTTCATCTGATTTTCATTAAAACTGATCAAACAAGACCATTAAATACTTATTATAATATTACATTTTTAGAAAATTCCTGATTAATTTTCAACACATTAACTTCTCAGATTTTATTTTTTCATTTTTTAAGTAAGTAAAAATATCCTCTCACCAAGTGAGCTAACACTATCATGTGGCCAAATAAATAAGCAAACTGTGCAGTGAATAAGGTCTGGTCTTCATGTATTTCAGTACTTTGTTTACAAGGACACACTACTCCATCAAAGAAGGTGTTTACTCCTGCAAACATTTCTCCAATTGGTTGGATTGACACATCAATTTTTCTTTGAGGAGCAAGGGACAGTAGTGGCAAGAGAGCTTTAGAGTCACACGGCCTCACAGTACTAACAATAAGCAAAATGAAAAACAAATCAGGCACAGTAAGTTTAAAGAATAAAATTATTTAATTCTAATCTTTGGAATACCTATAAGGCTGGCCATTATCACACTGAAAATGAGAGCGCACTAGAGAAAGCATTCAAGAGAGGAGGAAGATTAATCACATAGTTATGTGACACACTGAATTAATCTAGTCTCGTCACAAACTATAAACCTACTGTATGATAACTCAAATTGGCTCACAGAGGTAAAAGGCTCAGCAAGCTGACAGTCCATATTAACAAGGAAAAATAAAATTGGGCTCTTCATTTTATTGTTTATATCATTCTTGCATTAGCAAGAGTATCTTATACTTCATTATGCCAACAGTAATGTGTCTGTGTTAGAAAGGACAATAATTACTTTAGTGAAGTGTTGTCTACCTACAGTAGCTGTCTTATCTATAAAGAATTAGTACTACTAGTTACACTACTCAGCAATAGTCAGCATTAACAGTGATGACAAGAGGACTGAAGTAGGATTATTGTTCTAAGAGACTTAGTACAAATCATGTAACTAGTCTTATACTACATGGCAATTTGCGGTGATCACAGGCTGAGTGTGCTACTACCCATAGCACTTACCTGCTCCTGTAGATTACTGTGTAACTACACTTAGTAGGTCCATATGCAATTACTGTGCAGCCTGCACTGAAGTTTAGAACACACAAATAATTACAAATAATCACGAAAGGTCAGCTCTGCCATGACATGATACTCACCATGGCTTTTTTTGTTATCTTGACCTATTTCACTTCCTTCTATTACAAACCCCGGCCTAGGTCCTGAGCTGGGCACACTGATTCAGTATTTCCAGATGGCAGAGATTCTGAATCTTGTCTATTAATTTCAAGGTGATAGCCACCTCTTACACCCTCAGATGAGAAGCAGAAGGGAGACTTCACCTCCTTGTCCCCTGCTTGTAAAAATCCTTTTTCTTTGACAAGATGCTGCATCTAGAGGTACACATCTCTAGACTTTCACTCACTTGGTCCAGTCCTAAATGCACAGCAAAACTTAAGGCTTTTACCATGATCCAAAATGTTTGTGGATTTATGCCATGTAATTGTTGGAGACCTGCAAGAAAGATTATCCAGAGATTTTGTGGAATCTCCATCCCTGGAGATATTCAAAAGCCGCCTGGGCAATCTGCTTGAGCAGGGGTTTGGACAAGTTAAACTCCAGAGGTCCTTTCCAACCTCAGTCATTCTGTAATTCTGTGAAGGATGAAGTTCTAGTTGCTTCTGGTTTTAAGTGTGGAAAAATCAACTGCACAAGGAAATAATTCATGGATAGCTACCTTTGAACAACTAGTTCGCTGAAGCAACAGTAAAAATTATTCAACTGCTAATGCAGGAGAAATGTTTTCAGCACTATTACAAAATTGCTCTTGGGTGCAATTCCACTTAAGGTTTTGACTTCATCTACTCTAGTTTTCATACTCCTTCAGAAGCACTGCTGGAAAAGTTATTAACAGTGACCGTAACCACTTCTTTATATTAATGCAGCAAAATTGTGAGACGAAAACTTCACTAAAGGAAATCTACATCCTATAGATTTAGTCTGAGATGCTTGTGGATGATGTTTTCATAGAGGCATTGTGAAGATACAAAAGCAGACCGTGCTAACCATTTTTCAACCCAAAACCTCAGCATCAAATGTAAAAAAAATAAAATCCTTTCTAATTAGGTGAGGTAGGTTAAACTTTGATTACAGTAATTTCAAAAACATGAAAAAAACTACATAACGCTATCCTTAGATCTGAAAGCACACACAGAAATTTCAATACAAGTGTCTAACATCTTAAAAATTCAACAAACAACATGAAGCTCACCTGAGACTGCGAGATCGAGGCCTCAAGGCTGGAGAATGACGCCCTTCCTCATCAGTGATGCTCTCAGTACTGAAATGCTTTGTCAGGAAATGAAGTTCATCTGCCGTGGGCTGAAAGGGCAGCTGGTGCAGCTTCTCCTGAGATGAGCATGATGACTGAGTACAGAAAAAAATACAGAAAAGAAATGCACTAAACGCATGCATAGGGGTCAGCTAATGAATGGAAGAGGAACGGATTCTGCCAGACACTGCACACTCCAGAGGAAAAGAAAGCTACTTATCAGACCAGGTGCCTCTTCTTACTGTTCTCATTAGGCTAAGCCAACCCTTACATATAATGATAGAGCTGGTGAGATCAGGAAAACTTTGGGAGAAGGCTAGGGAACCACTGCATCCCATTCTGGAACCATTACATCTGATCATGCAAGTAATTTACTACCAGGAGATAGAAAGGAAGGTACATGAGCACCAGTGTTACTCTGGAAAGAACAAGGAGGTTCCTGGAGTGGTGAGCAACTTTCTTTCCTTTTCCCTCATGCTGTCAGCTCAGGAGTTCACTAGCATGCAGAATGCTATGGAGCTGTGTAGGCGTGAGAGTTTTTGCTGGTTATTGGCTCTCATTGGAAATTGTTACTGTAAATGGTCAGGATTTCATTTGTGCCCTTCCTTTACCCATCAGGCTTCCTCTCTAACCAAGCAAGCAATAAGAAAATGAAAGTAGCTGACTTTACAGAGTTGTAAGATCAACAGTTTCTTGTTATAAACAGCTTATCTTTAAATAAGCTGATGCATTTATACAACACATATCCTGTGATATCGATAGACGTGAAACTGTTTTAATTCTTCAACCTCAAGAAACCTGAGATTAAAGTAAGTATTTGTGGTGTTAATAACATCAAGTGTTGGATGTTAGTGTACGTCAATTAAAGAACACATTTTTCCTTCTGTGATTTTTCGATGCCCCTTTCATTATACAAAAGTAAGAAAATATATTATGTAAGGACAAATTAAAAATCCTCTTTAAAAAACAAAGGCAGGGGGAATGGGCTGAATAACCAGAATAGCACTGAATAACACCAGTGGGCCTTATTAAAAACATCATCGTAATCTAAATTCTAAGGCTCCTTACTGATCTGATTAATTATGTGCACTGTTCCAGTGGAAAAACTTTATCTTTTGCTACAATGACCCTCACTCAAATTGGAAAGCACTGCATCCTAGTACCAGAAGTATGGTATACACATAACATGCATGACCAAAGCTTTAACTCACCTAGCATGCTTTTCTAGACTTACTTGCTGTTGACGGTTTTTGGAAAAGCAAGCTAAGAATTATAGCCAAGCAATGAAAGCCAAATGCTGACAAGGCTTTTCATTGACTCCTAATGTTTGTAATGTTGATAGCAAAGAGAAAATACTCTGAAACCTAAAAACAGGTGCATCCAAATTTGTCTAGGAGCTAACAGCTACACTTGAACTGAACTAAAACTAAGCAGACCATTGCAGATCTTAACAGTCTTATCTAGAGAATTCTAGACAAGACTGAGATGGAGATCTGAATGTGAGAACTTATAAACCTAAAGATCATATTCTTTGATAAAAATATAATTGGCTTCAGACCCCAGATCTCCTCCCCCTGCACTGCACAGAGGTATTTACAGAGAACCACCCCCTGGAGAGCCGTGGCACATGCACGAACTCCCCAAGCATGGCTGGAACTGGAAGCCACTACCTCCAATGTTTTCCTTCAGGCAGGTCTAGGTGCAGAGATCATGTTGGGAAGTCATCTCCAGCACAGTGTCCACACAGTGATGATTATTCAGATGGCATATCAGTTTACACTGGTCTAATCCACACTTAACCTAAGACTATAAAGGCAAAAGCAGAGACCCTGTTTTAACTACTCCTTCCAGGTGCTTGAATATATAATAATGTGTGGCAGTGAATCCAGAGGCAACTTTTTCATGCTGATAATGAAATCTTCTCCCACATTTTTCTGTGCTCCTGCCCATATCTCTGTACATATACACACAGAGACTTCTCTCACAGAAGACTGAAATCAAGTCACCTGCTTTCTAAGGAGACAAAAAACCCTCAAAACAAAACCAACTGTCTTGAAGGTCAAAATATAAGAAATTGTGGAAATTGTGCAAACTAAAATGTGCAGGAATGTGTCTGAACATATGACGCTACAGAGATGTTAACATTGTAAACTCAAATTTTAATCATATCAATTTATATTAGAAGACGACTTTTGACTCCAATTTCTTATCTTGCTACATAGACTGAATTTAACACTAACCTCCTAAGGAATTGTGATGACAAATTTGTGTCTGAGAGGCACTAGAAAGTTTATGGATTAACATAACAGAAGAGCTCACAAGGAAAACAATGATACTGCATTCATTGTAAGATTTGCATAACGTGGAGTATTGAGTCCTAATTAATGCAGGTATTACAATTATTAGAAATATACTATAAATAGTACATATAAAACAAAATGATCAGTAGAAGTATTACAGAAAGAGGCAGTGATAAGTAACAACACAGTTGAAGAAACCATAACACACATACAAAAGTGTTACATTAGGTGGTCTTAACATTTCTAATTCTTCTGTGCTTGGTTTTGCAAGGTTGTTACGTGGATAACCACAACATCTAGTTTACATAAACTAAAGAAAAATATTCATTGTATGAAATATCTGAGAGTTATAAGGGTTAACAAGGTGCTGCTACCTTACTGGTATGTAATGACATACTAGCCTCTTTAAAGTACAGAACTCAAGGAAACTGCAGCCAGCCCATCTAATGACGTGTAAGAACTGAAAAGCTTTATTATAATAGGAGGTTCAGATTATCGGAGTTGAGTAACAGGTATGGTTTATCAGTTTTTCTTTCTGCTAGCCTGATAGCAGAGGTTTCCATACTGAGACCTTGAAAGCAGACAAAATTTCCCAGTGATAAAAAAGCTAAGAGCTGGCTAGTAATTATGCACTATCTCTTAGACTCCTGCCACTTCTGACACATTGTGCCTCTCAACTGATCAGTCGAGCCAAGTGCTGCACTGGGATTTCACCAATGCTAAAGGCAAAGTGCAAGATGATAGGAGCTGGGAAATGGAGGAAAAAGCAGCAGAACAAATAATTAAAATAGTTTTAAAATAATTAGTATATTAAATAATGTTAGCAAAACAATGAAGAAATATCAGATATTTTAGTAAAGACTCAGAAGCTGATTTGTTAGGGTGTATTTGTACAAACTGAATTGCTTGGAAAAGTCTGTGCCACTTACTGAAACTGTTGAACTGGGAGTGTTTGTTCCATATCCAGATGAAGGAAGGGAGGCCAAGGACCAGCGGCGTCCATCCGTTCTGGGGAAAAGAAGGGAAGTTACTGTCAGGAATATGTTGTGGGTAATACTTGGGAGAAATAAGCATTTTCCTCTCTAAAATCTCTTAACTTCACATTTTTACTAAAAACTCAAGTTATTCAGATAAATTAGGTATCCTATTTACCACAAACTTTGTGAAAAATCAGCTAGAGTAAGTTTTAAAAGCAAAAGTAAGTGACCTTGGAAGAGATGAAGTAAATGTGCATCAGATTCCTGCATGAAGTAAATGCTTTGTAAATATTACCAGTTCTGCAAAAACTGGAGTTTCTAAAACAGACAAAATCGGCTCATTTCAAATTTCTCTGAAAAAGACAGTCATGCCTTAGATTAGTACTGATGCAGTTCCTTGTCTTCCAAATAAAGTTTCAAATTGAGGAAAAAAAAAAAAATCATCTTAGATCAAGAATCAACTACAAGTGGACATGTCTGTTCACCTAGTCAGAAAGGATTCTGCCTAGCACATTGCCCGACACAGCTGGTGAATTAAAGCCACCACAGCAGATCTGAACAGAGTCAAGAGGTCATCTCAAAATACAGAGGAGAGAGAAACCACAGAAATTCCACCTAGGGTCTCTCATTCTCCTCCAGTCAATATAATATTAGTAGTTATTTCCCTATCTTAGCCAAAGAAACATGACCCTCAGGGAAAACAGCCAAAACATCCTGGAGATACTGCAGGAAAGGTCTTATTTTACCAACATCAAAACTGAGGAACTGAGGAGCTATACGACTGCTTTGAGAAGAATCAGTATTGCCCTCCTTGAAACCCTCTTCTCCCCTCAAAACCTGCCTCAGTGAGGACTGAAACTGAACTCTATTCAGTTCAGTCTCGGCACTTTTTCTGCCTCTGATTTCATTTCAGTCTCACATGCACTTTGTGTCCTATAACGTGTCTTGTGTGTTGGGATGGATGTTAAAAATGTTTCTTCCTCACATCAGTCTCCATTTGTTTATTTTATTGCAGCAGAGTACCAGTAACTGGTCATAAAGTGAAGCTGATTTAGAACAGTTCACAATTCTAACTTACTTTGGAAAGATTTGCGGAGGTTTGGGTACACATACATTCATGCGAGTGCATTATAAAATAGGACGTTTTGTACAGGTCTGAAATAGTTCTTATTGATTATAAAAAACTCAATTGTTACCATCTTTTCAATAATATTTCCCATCTCACTATCCACACCCAAGAAGCCTCATCTTCAGAAAAAAGTTCAGTGCACACCCAGACATAAATGCCTTTTTTTTTCCCCCAGACCTAGTGCCTTTTATTTTCAGGCACTGATACATAACACTATTTGCCATCTATTTTAGAATGAGAGAGAAATAAACTCACTGTTCTACATCACTGAAATTTTACATCGAGAGAGCTTTTAAAAAGACTCATGCTTCATGCATTGAAAAAAAAATAATCAAGCTGTAATGCAGATTTCTATTGCATGCGTATGTTATAGCTAAACCCCATTTAGCCACAGGTGATGTTTTCTTTGGCAAGGCAATTGCACGTAAAAGAACAATCTCAAAAAATTCCAAGAGAAATTAAATTCTTTTCTTAACCCTGAAACCCAACAAATATCAGCATTACAAAGTTGCTGTATGATGTGGTCGGTGGCTGAACACCAAACTTCAATGATCTTTATTCAGCTTCTTGTAATAACCAGGGTACTGGCAAAATATTTAGGTCAATGATTTAACCTCAGTTTGGACCCGCAGTTCCAAGGCAAGACAGTATGTTCCTGACTTCCCAAACAGTAGATAGGAATGTACAAGTCACTCATTTTTTGCAAAAAAAAAAAAAAAAAAAGCCTCATCCCTTTTTTACAGAGTCGCCTAAGATGTGTATTGAAATTACTTCAGAATTTTGACAGAGTTAAAAAAAAAAAAAAAATCTTTCTCAGTTAGAAAACTACAGGATACCTCTTCATGCTTGGGCTATTTTCTGCTGATGCAATCTAGGCAAGCAATGTACTAAGCAGTCAGGACAACACATATCAGCTCTAGTCTAGCAGAAAGAAGTGGGACAAGAGTAGAAATCTTCAAAATCAAAGATAATGGGAAAAGGACTTTAAAAGAAAATTTCTCCTTCATTTATGCAAAACATAACAAAACACAAGTAACTTTGAAAACAAGCATCTTTTTAGAGACACCTCATGCAATATTGCTTCAGGAAAAGATACTTAGAAATTTTTAGGTCTTTTATTTATTACAGACCCTTTGCTAGCACAATAAAAACATGCAAGCAACAAATTCTGCCTTTAAAGTGACATTAGTTAATCAAGGAGATATTTTTATGGCAACTAAATGTTATTTAATGAACAGTAGATAAATTTCAAAACAAGAAGATATAAGAACATGCGCTGTAAGAACAAACGCATCTTCTCCAGACAACTACCTCTTTATCATTTTAAGCCAAAACGCAAAGATTTCCTGTTTTAATTACCAAAGAATAGAAGCTGAATGCCTAAATGGGGTTACTACAGCATGAACTTGTTAGGGACATAGGCTCAGCTGCACAGAAGCATAGCTCATACACACACAAACAGCAGCAATTCAATACACATTACCTGTCTGCTCTGTGTCCGTGGCTGTATGGAAGAAATTGTACAGTGATAATGAGAGAAGGAGAAGTAAAAGATGCACATGTGATTTCTGAAAAAAACCTCATCTTCTGATACTGGTATGCCACTAAGATCACTTTTAGTGATTAACCACACATTTCCTTATCCAAACATGGGGATTCTTCAACATGCTAACTTTGTGGTATGACACAGTTACTGAAAGGGTGTCTATCAAGGAATAGTTACTAATCACTAGTCAAACTAAGCACAGTCTTGCAGCATATTGTAGTGAAACTGGTTTTACAAACTCAATTCATTGCACGGCTATAATGAAAGACTGGAAATCAGAAACGATGTCCAGAGGATAATAAATGAAGAAATTACACCAAATATAAAAGGCAGAAAATCAGCAACCAATCATTTCTGTGATGGCAATGGAAGGAAATCGGGTAAGAACCATCTCTTAAGACCCACACAACACCAATCAAAAGGATACAGCAAAATATCCATTTGTCTGGGGTAACAAGAGCATCACACTCACAATTACTTAATACCATCATACAGAAGTTATTCTGATACCACTATGTGATAATGTAATAAATATGTATCGATACTGCTGGCATAGCTATTCAGGGTGCAATGCAAGTAGAAAATAGAAACAAGTTTCTAAAACAAGCTATGCTTAAGTGTTCTTTTCAATGACAGGAAAAGTAGAGAGAGCAACATGCATACTGTAAAATGAACCACAGTATTCAATAGGACAGACTTAAACTTTATTGATCTATTTCTTTAAAAATTAGATTTTAAAAGTAGAAAAAGTATGCAGGGAACTCTTCAGAGTTCTATTATTAAAACATTTATTTGCTGTTTGAAATTTTAGAAGGCAATGATAACTGAACCATCAAGTTGCAACATGATGTTGAAAAATTATGTTGTTTTGACAGTGGTTTCATTTGCAACTTTCCACCTGTGTTCCAGGGTCTAGAACTCCAGATACTGTGAAAAAGGGTGAAAATTCAGTTGACTTCAACAGAACTTATTGAATATACCCAGATCAGGCTCAGATACCTCTTTAAAAATAAAGGTGAATGCCGTGAGTCCATTTGTATTGTTTTACCTGTAGGTATAAACCATTAATTTTTCCCTCTAAAACAGCAGGGAAATACATATCCAGTCTGTCACATTTCACATGCTATTATAAAGTTTTTTTCTTACGCAAGACCTGAAGACCAGATTGTACTTCAAAGAGTATTCAAGGACATGATTTCTTCTAGCAAATTACCTCAATGGAGAAACACTCCAGGATTTACCTGCCCTTCAGATAAAGGGTGTACCTTTATTCTTCTTTGAAGTTTTGAGACCTATCCTTTTTCTAAAGAGGCCTCAAGCTAAATCTATTTCTCTCAGAAAACTTACTTCACAGAATCATCTATGTTGGAAAGGACCCTGGAGATCATCTAGTCCAACCGTTCGCCTATCACAGTTCCCACCTACAGCATATCCTTAAGCTCTAAATCGACCCTACTCTTGAACACCTCCAGGGATGGGGACTCCACCACCTCCCTGGGTAGCCCATTCCAATGCCTAACAACCCGCTCTGTAAAGAAATGCTTCCTAATATCTAGTCTGAACTTTCCCTGGTGCAACTTGAGGCCATTGCCTTGTCCTGTCGCTTGTTACTTGGTTAAAGAGACTCATCCCCACCTCTCTGCACCCTCCTTTCAGGGAGCTGTAGAGGGCAATGAGGTCTCCCCTCAGCCTCCTCTTCTCCAGACTAAACCCCCCCAGTTCCCTCAGCCGCTCCCTGTACGACCTGTGCTCCAGACCCTGCACCAGCTCCGTTGCCCTTCTCTGGACACGCTCGAGTCACTCAATGTCCTTTTTGTAGTGAGGGGCCCAAAACTGAACACAGGAATCGAGGTGCGGCCTCACCAGTGCCGAGTACAGGGGTCAGATCCCTTCCCTGTCCCTGCTGGCCACGCTAGTGCTAACATAAGCCAGGATGCCATTGGCCTTCTTGGCCACCTGAGCACACTGCTGGCTCCTGTCCAGCCGGCTGTCAATCAACACCCCCAGGTCCCTCTCAGGATGAACACACGACCCCCGTTCTCACATCATTTTAACACACATGGGGTTTTTTTCAGCCAAGGCAGTATTTAGCAATCCAAAATATCTTCCCCACATTTGAATCTAATAACCCCACTACTATGCCTGAACCTTGCTTGTGAATCTCTCTTCTTTCCTGTTCTTAATTTCCCCACAAAATTTAACTTGCTGTATCATTAAGCATTCCTGCTTACCCGCTGGGATACAACACTCAATAGACCATTTGTTTGCTTCTCCCAGCTATCTTTATTCTTTCTATCCTATTCCTTACACTAAATTCATCGCTATAGTATCTGATTTCTTTCTACCAGTTGGATATACAGCATGACCAGCATTTGCCTGGCATTTGCTGCAGGACAGATGATAGCTTCACATTCACCTCTCTCAGCGCCGCTCTTCTAGAGGTTCTTGTTGACTTGCAATTTCAATTATCGGTTACTTTCCTCATTAGAGCAATAATGTACTTTTGACACCAATGTCCAAGAGAGTAGAGAAAACTAAAAAGTTGCTACCAGTCAGAAGGCAGTGAATGAATGAACACAGTTGTGCAAGCCTAATTTTAGGTATGTTTACATCTTTGTGCAGACATAGCAAAGAATATCAGTACATTCTGAATACACCTCAGTTATCCAGTGAGAAGAACATCTAGGACTACAACTGAGATATTATAATTAGTTTTAATGTCATTATGTCATAACGTCATTATGACTAAATTATTTCTCATATCACTTGTCATCCTTCTGGGAGAACACTGCCTCCTCCCTGGGCAGTATTGACTAATTAATTTACTTTATCTTCTTCTAGGTCTGAAAAGCACCTAATACATTCTGGATACTGCCAAGATCTAAACCAAGAAGAAAAAGATAAAACTGGAAACATCAGAGAAAGTAAAACACAATCAAAAAGCTTTTAACCCATCAGTCATTTCTAAATAAAAATATATAGGCTATTTGCTTGCCAATCCAAAGAGAATAGCTCCTGCCTTACCTTCGGGCAGGAACAAAGGAAAAATGAGCAGGTGCATTTGGGGAGAAGTTCCTGGGACTGTCCAAAGGGCTGCTACCTGTTTGAGAAAGAAAAAAAAAAACAAAACTAAAACACCCAAAAACATTTCATTCACATTTGCAACCAATGACGTAAATTTTCACTGTGTAGAAAACCTTTCAACTGCAAGTTGTAGTCACAAATAATTGAAAGGAGCTTTGAGTCTTTGATCATTTGTGCATTAATTTGCTAAATAAGTCTTCTGATACGAATCTAACAGTATTTTCCCTCCTTTTAAAATTAAAGTGTATGTATTCTTTCTTACTTTCAGATAAGTAATGTGTCACACATACACAATATAGTCTTTTAACATTTCGCAATATTTTCTATATACAAGCATTTCCTAGAACTCCTCAATGAAAACCTAAGTTAAAAATTACACTGATGACAGTTTCAGAAATAATAAATAGTAAGAAAGTATTTCTTCACAATGTATATCAAAGCTGAATGCAAAATTCACTGAGGAAAAAGACATTCTAAAGAAAGTGCACATGACAATAAAAGGACCATACACATGTAAGATGATCAGACTACAATCTATCAGCATTCACCGTAACTACCACTTTTCTGAAATAATACTTCTAACATTAATATGAAAGTTCCTGTGAATTTGTACATCAAGGAAAAAATAACACTTAATTTTCTCTTGGCACAAGAATACTTCCTCTGGGCTTTGTGACATGATGTGTAAGCATATGGTTGGTAAGTGGTATATTGCAATGCATTTTATTTCAAAGTAAAAAGCAACCTTCACAGAAAGCCCTTCTGAAAGCCAGAATCATTTACAGACTAACTGCAGAAACCTTTGAAAGTTATGAATGAATTAGAAGCTTCATGTCAGCAAATGTGCTTTCTATCACAAATATTCCTAAGTGGTTTGCTCTCTCAGATCCTTAACACAAGCACAGAAGAGAAACTATACATAGTAAACATGTATCAACAGCAATTTCTTTGTGCACAGACAATAAAATAACATTAAAATAAGTAGAAAAACGAAATAGATACTGGAGAAGCAATAGACTGCAAGGTACATAACCGTGGTCATCTAGAATGCTTTCAAATTTAGATCCCATATAAAATAAATTTATTTTAAAAGTCATCTTGAAAAATCAAACTTCAATGATAAGTCATCTGCAAAGGACTTGTCTCTGTGTTGGGAGAAGTACAAGGTGCCCAGCTTGCCCCCAAGCTAGCACTGATTGTTAGGTTATAGTCCCACCCAGCACTCCGCTGAAGCTTATAATTAAGTTGCATTAATTTCAACCCAAGTTATTCAAACACCTTAACTGTTATTCTGGGCACAAACGGAATATAAGCACTGTGCTCCGTTGAAGGTAATATTCACTCACACTTCAGCTATACACAAGGTTCAAAAAAATCTGCAGTAGCACCTCTCTGCAAGTTCTTGTAAGGTGTGTGCACGCCTGGGCAGGTAGGGAGGCGGAGAGGGAGAACAAGCTGATACCTTCTGGGGTATGAGGATGGCCACAGCGCAGCACAGGCCAGCAAACTCCATCTGGTCTACAAGTCTATGAGGGGAAAAACAGCAGCTGGTTGAGATTAAAGCAGCCCCAGGCTGATCTAACATGTGTCAAGGGGTGATGAGAGAACTGGAGAAGTAAGTGAATTCCAGACCACTCCACAATCTGCTTCATCAAGAGCAAACTAAATTAAAAACAAACGGTTTGAGCAACAGGTTTGTTTTCCTTTGGCTTGGTTTTCTTCTGCATTGTTAGTTAAGAACTACCAAGGGCTCCACAGTGCAATACAAAACAATGCAAGTCTTCACCCAAAACTGGATACCATATAACCCATTCCCAGTCTATCCCAAGTGTGAAGGGGAGAGTGTGATCAGAAATCAATAACTACATGGTTTTTGGTGCTTCATTTATTAAGCTTGTACTCAGTTCTTATGGGCACAGTGGAAAAACAAAGACATTATGCAGATTTTGAATTAAGACTGAAAGGTTTCACAGTCTAGATGGCACCACAAGCTTACAAGAAAGATAGAAGGCTACGATAGCCACAAAGTGAACAACTCAGTGATGCATAAACACAGTAGCAGCACAGGGCTAGGGTTAGGGTCACCATTTACCTCCTAGCAGAAAGCTAGAAGAGCATTTTAGATCAGAATGAAATGCAGCAGGAGTGAGGCCTTTTTGTGATTATGTAGATCTTCTAACAAAGCAAGGAAGGCTGCCAGTTTTGGTGGGAATTTTGGTCATTGCCTTCCCATTTTTCAAGTTTTACTGCCAACAAACCTTACTGTGTCCAGATGATGTTTTTGAACAAAAAAGCCCATTACCCAATGCTGTTATAAACAAGCAATGAACTGTCATTGCCTTTTTATATCTTCATCAATCTTTCGTAAACTTTCTAGCTTATGATCAAAATAGGATTTCAGAATAACTGAGCAAATTGGGTAATGACAGTTTTTAAATTTTGAAATTAAGTATGTGGGTGTTCAAACTCTTCTGAGTCTGCACAAACCGGTATGGAGATACTACTAATTTTTAAGCAACTACTTTTTCAGATTTATATGGCATATTTCCTTCCAGACACTGGAATTTTAATTAGATCCCTTGTGAGTTGTTTCTAGTTTTAAAATGAAAAGCAATTAGTTTTTCTCCTCAATACAAGTCTGGGTGAAGCTTTTAAAACAACAACAGGGAGAAGGGGAATTACTACTTTCCCTAAAATTTCCCAGTACTGCTGCATCTGCTCTAGTTCAAGGAATTTTAATAAGAGAAGCCTTAGTGCAATGGTCTCATTCACCAAGGCTGATCGAAACCCTATTTATTCTGCTAGCTAAGGTAAATTCCCCTGTTGCTCAAGGGTTATAGTTGGCTACTACTGAACCTGAAACGACTCTGTCTCAAGGGAGGCTGTTACACCAAATGATTGCCCATTAGGTAAATCAACACAGTTACATGAATGTTAATAATTCAGGCATGAACCTTTACATTTTCCGGACACAGGAAGGAGGATATGGCCAAAGCATTTGTACATCCACTGCCTTCAAAATACAAAACAGGACCTTAAGGGCAATAGATACGTGAAAGTCTTAACTATCATCTACAAACATCACATTCACCAGATAGGTAATGAGTCCAAAAACTCACACTAGAACCATTTTGTAAAATCTGCTTCTGAGATTTGTAAAAATAAATAAATAAGACAAAGTTGTAGTCTTCTACATCAGATGTACTAACTTTATTTGCTGAATATTAACATAAGCAGCTAAAGGTCTTACTGCATGCTACAGAATTAGCTGCTTTCCAGCACACACAAATCTTAAAATGACCAAAAAAGTTTAAGCACACTGTGTGCCACCTGTCTCATATACAGTGAATGCCATGATGCTCTTATACCAGCCAAGGGTCACACATGTGAAATGCTGATGAACTGCAGCTTTGATAACCAGGGCAGATTCTAGTGGTATGTTACATGCTCTATCCACTCTAAAATAATAAATAGAGGCCTTAGTAATAGCCATTTCTCTGCTAGAGGTGGAACTGAACCTGCAGTGTAAGAGCAGAATAATTTAAGGGAGCAGCTCTCTCCACCTGCCATTACAGATGGGAGGAGGACAAAGGTCCCAGCAGTGACAAGTGTCTCCCCTGGAAGCCAGCGAGCAGCCTGGCTTCCTTACAGTTGTGGAAAGTACATTTTAAAATAGCTGAACTTCAATTAGCCAGCTGTAAGAATCTATCTCTTTCCTACTGAATTACAAAGATGATGTTGCTTCTTTGAAACACAGAATACCAGATTGGAAGGGACCTCAAGGATCATCAGTCCAATCTTTCTTGGCAAAAGCAGAGTATAGACAAGATGGCCCAGCACCCTGTCCAGATGAATCTTAAACATGTCCAGTACTGGTGAATCAACCACTTCCCTGAAGAGATAAACCCAAGGGCTGCTTTGATTGATTTTAAGCTTTTAATTTAAAAATATAATCTAATGGTAACTTACTAATCAACCTCATGATGTTACCTCTATGTAATTTTCAGATTTTAAGAAACAATTCAAGGAAGGAACATACATGTATACTTCCCCCGCCCCCCCCCCCCC
>NW_020799109.1:10479399-10526791 GCF_003259725.1 Athene cunicularia
CCCCCCCTCTCCAAAAACCAGACAAAGAAGAATTTAGGCTAAAGGGAAAAATTTCAAACCTGTATTCCTAAAACTGGGCACTTCAAGTCTGGGAGACTAAGCAAGCAGAGTGACTTTCCTACAAAGTCAACAAGCAGTAGCTCTCTAACAAGGTCTCAGCTCATTTTGGAAAACATTATTTTATACAGTTTGAAAACCGAATTAGCACACTTCAAATCCATTGTGTTCTTGTATCAGAAGTGATTTCATGTCAAAGTTAAAGTTTCTTGGATATACTTCCATCTCAAATGTTGAGATCTCTTATTACTTTTCCTCTTAAGTTTTCTAGGATATGAAAATGCCTGGCATCTTATCTTGATGCTGGTTTAGATAGTAAGTGTATCTGCCTAGATTAGTGTTCATTAGGAGGTAGTTTGCCTGATGGACAGTCAACTGTGCTGTATCACACCTACTGACTTTTACATTACATACAGAAGAAAAAGTCCTGACACTAGTGCTATATAGGACTTGATTTTAGAGTGGTTTCCAAAAAGAAATATTTCAGAAAGTCTTCCTGGTTTCTCTGCATACTTGCTGCTACTTTGATTCATAACAGAGATTCAGAAAGGGCATTAAGAAGAGTGTGTTCAAGACAAAAGAGGCCAGGGAGAGATTCCAGCATTTCTTAGTAACTTACTAGTGTATGTGTCTGAAAAAAACAGATTGATAGATTCTGCTTAAATACTAAACAAATATCACAGCCTGTTCTCAAATTCACATCTCATATATGATATTTCTTAAGAAAATATTTGTGACTCTACTCTAAATTTCATCTACATTTGTCTCTTGAATAAATTACTTTTCCCAGGGAAGACTCCTAAATATAGTACTGGTAAGAGAACTCAAATTACAAGTAATTTATCTTCCTGTGCTCTACTGGCTACTCTTGGAGGTCACAAAGAATGTCCTTCTAATTAATAGTTTTTAATTCCATATGCAACATCGGAACAAAAAATGGAAATATTTGACAAGAAAGATGGCATATCACTGATTAGTTACCCTTGTTTCTAGAAGGCACTCGCATACTTCTATTAAAAGATAAGCTTGTAAAGCTTGAGACAGCATCAAAACCATTAAGAGCAATTTTTCATTTTTTAAATAGAGGAGAAAATCAAATAGAAATAAAATAAAATAAATATAAATGTTTCTACTGTGCACATTTCTGCATTTATTTTTCAAGCAATGATCATGTCAGCATCTTGTAATATGCCAAGCAAGGACATTTCTTTCACATTCTGAGGATCATCTTTATCACTTCAGTTGAAGGCTTGTACAGCTAATTTAAAATTTGGTAAATCCTACATATATATCAATTCTAAGAACAAAGTAAGGAGCACAGTGTAACTAAATGGCGAATTTCTACCAAGAAAAATACCTTGGTGAAACCAACTTTTACAATGTTATCACTGTCATAATCACACACAAGAGAACCAAGGGAGTTTGAAGTGAAAGGGAATTGCTATATATAAGTTTTATGGCCCTGCATTTTATCTGAGATTCTGATGAAAAAAGAAAATGTTTTTAATATACCATTTATAAGATCTTGTTAACATTTTCATTTTAAAATTATGGGTCATTGAAAAAAAAAACAATCAATGTCTTTACAGTAACTTCCTAGCCTTCCATGTCTGGGCTTATAGCATTGAAGCAAATATGACAGATTATTATGAAAACTTAAGAGTGGTTGAGGCTTTCATGAGCAACTCTGAACAATAACTTTGGTCATCTTTTTCCTTTCAACAGGCTGGATGTCACCTCTCAAGATGGAATGCTCTGCAAACAAAAGCAGATGACTCCTTCTAGCTGAGCTACTATCAATCTGCTGTTCTTTCTCAGTGTTTCCCTAGTTTTAATCTCCAGAAAGTATTTACAGAACATACTGCCATGTAGGAGAAGGAATGTCTGATTATAATGAAACAACAGTTACCTGTGTTACATGCAACAGTGATGTTCTTCCAGACAGGCTCCACTGTAGATGTGACATAAATGTTCAAGCTACTTACTGATGCCCATTAGGGCCATACCTGAAGCCTAACTGTCCTCTCTGGCATTTTGAAATATCAAAACCAATGTAGTTACACATCACCTACCTCCCTCAAGAATAACATCAAGGGAACACGCTGTTCAGGAAAGCTGTGGAATCTGCATGTGTGACCCCCCCTGAAAATCCATAGTTACTGTAGGCTGAACAATCATTCTTTTTTCTCTTCATGGACTTCACATCGATGACTAACAAGTAGTTACCCATTTGGTCTGAAATGAGCATTTCCCGGTTGCTGTCAGGGTAAAACTGGCAGTAATGTAAAAAAAGAGAAGAATCCTAAACATCTCATGTTGCTTTAAGCAGCAGATAGAGACCATAAGATGGCACACTGCACAGCTGACGGGCTGCCAGAGGCATACAGAAACAAGCAGGATGTTTCTTCTTATGAGAACTGCAGTTAAATCCTTGGCACAAATTAACCATGGTAGGTGACTCAAAACGAGATATTTACTTAAGTATGTTTACTTAATTTTATTTTACTTTGTTCTCCATCTCAGGTTCATTTGCAAGACCTAAGAGGACGGAATCCCCCAGAAAGAGTGGAAGATGGATATGGTAGCAAACTAGAAAGTGCAGAACAGATGATAAATGCAGAAAACATTTATTTTGAAACTACAAGGACCCTCTTACAAGTTAGAAAAGGTGAAAAACTATAGTCAGGTTAAGTTTCAGAAAGCATATTTTGATGTAGAGTATCAATATACTCAAACTCACTACAACGAACACTGACATTTTTCCTAATGATTCCCAGGTAAAGCCGTCCCAGGGAGTTACCTGCATGTCCATGAAGGGGGGAATGTGGTCGTGGGAGAGTTGGAGATGTGCTGGATGTTACGATCAAACTCTTTCTGTTGCTTGTCCGACAGCTGAAATGAAGAAAGATAAGCGATAAGGCATGGTCAGATGAACAAAAGCACCTGAAAGGCAAGTCCTGCAGAATGTCTTTCAGCTAAGGAGGAATCTTTCAGTATTTAGGTCAGTATTTCCTCATGCTCTCAATCTTGGTAGTGACCCTGCAAAGAAGTAAACACACAGGGCCAAAAGGTACTTTGTCAGTAGAAAGTGTTTTAATATGCTGAAAGCAATGTAAAAACTGTATCTCATGATGCACAGGCCACTAGAGATAGCTGACAACATGTTCCTGATTCACAAAATAGGTGCAACTCTTGTTTTACAAATCACACAAAAAGCAGAGAACTGTAAAATACCCTAGAGAGCTTCAGATATTCTTACCAACATGCAACTAGCAAATAAATCTGATATTCTTACCAATATACAACTAGCAAATAAATCCATTACCATTACTGTCTACTACTATAAGAAATCTGAGCATATTCCTTAGGGCAATGTTAAGATTATGAAGCAAAGCATTATCACAATTCAGCAGATGAGCTGCATTACTATTAAAACTTAAAACCTGAGTCTTTGTGAACACCTGTGGCAACACCAATAGAAAACTCTGCAAAGCAAGTTTCAGACAAGCCCCCTGCCCAAACAGCTCCATTCGCTGCCATGACTTTGTTCCAGCAAACAAAGTGACACTTCTGTTACCAGGCAGCTGATTTCTCCCACACCCCCCCCCACCCCGGAGTTTCAGAACTTAGCCAAATTAACAGAATTATGTGTTCTTCCATTTGCTTCACAGCCTGTGCCTGCTAGCAGCAAACATTTACCTCTGAAGATAACAGACGTAATTGTAACGGGCAAGAGAAATATTTTTTAAGTCATGGGAGCGTGAACAGAAGCAACCAGATCACAGAATCACAGAATCTGATATTTAAATCCCTTTCTCATCACCACTTTTCACTTTAAGCAGAGTTAAAAGCCCAAGTTCACAGCAAAATCTCACAACTATTGAAGCTACGTACATTTATTCATTGCACCTCTAACTTGCTTTCTAGATGGCAGAGACATTTCTGCTTACTTCAGCAGTTCTCAAAACATAACTAAAATCACATCGGTCTTGATAGGGGCTGGGTGAATAGACAGGAGCAAGGAAGGCTGAGCAGAGGCTGAAGGAGTTCGCTGGCCCAGCTCCAGAGGTGCCCTGCGAAGCTCCGTCGTGGGTTACCACAGGCACACACAAAGCCTGTTTGCTTGCAGAGCACCGAGTGCTGGTATCCGCTTCGGTCCCTCCTGCACTGGCTGATCTTCTGGAGCTGCCCAATAATAAACACGCTCAGACTGCCAAGAACTACAATTTAATGCAAAACTATTTTGCTGCCACAAGATACACTGCATCTGACCATTATTATTTGTAAGCTTTTTTATTGCTGTTCTATAGGAAACTAGAGAACTCAATGAAGAAAAAAATACAACTGAACTGCCAACTATAATAAACAGTAATAAAGTTGAAGCACCATTAACTGCTATTCAGGCTCTTTAGTGTACTTAAAGCATTTCTCAAAATTATCCAACTGATTCTATACAATCTCCATTTTCATGTATTATTCAACAACAGGCCATCCAAAAACTGATTGCCATTGTGTACATCATATGGAAAAACTAACAGCCTGATATTAAGAAGCTTAAAATCTCAGTTCATGGATTTTTTAAAAATATGTTTTCAGTTATTCTATTCCCGTAACTGTTGAAAAAAAACAGAATACTCAATTTCAACATTATCACCAGATAATCATTATGTTTATATTAATAGAAAAATCTCTCTCACAACACAGAAGTCCTGAGTATTCTAATATAATATATATTACTACGTAAGAAATTAAAAAATTCTGTGTATCTTAATACAAACTATAATATAAGAATTTAAGATCTTGCTCAATATAAAACACTAGTACAATGAGAAAACAGAGCTCTATCCTCCATGGTCATATCCATTTGCTAAAGAGAATTCCTAAAATACACTTTACCACAGTGATGTCTGGAGCTGGCTATGGAAACTTGGTATATTTAAACCACAGCATAACAGGGAACATGAACTGTCCCAAACTCAGAGCTTTTTAACTGCTCACCTGCATTTGCCAAACTGAACCAAGTTTTACAAAACAATTTTCTCTGCTGTATTTATAAAGATAAGGGACCAAAAGAGTTAAGTGGCTGAAGAGTAAGCACAGCTGAGACCCATAAAAATAGGTCAGGTGAACACAAATGTACCCAGAGGAGGGAATGGCTTGAGTGAAAGCTTAGCTCTAAGTTAGGAATAAAACATTATTCTCTTTACACCTTCAAAATTGGATAACTTTCAACTTCCCTGAATCTCTAATCTGGAAAGGGGGAACATCACTTAACCCTCTTTAGCCATTTCTATGAACCATGTGTGTTGGCAATAAAGCAAAGCTTAAACACAGAGGCTAAAAGCAGAATGTCTGATTTCCTGAATCCATGTTATACAATGAGAAGAATATACAAATAAAATCATACTCTCTACTGGTTGAAGAGAGTTCTCTGGATATATACACAAAACATTTAATAGAACTTGGAATCCCAGAGAAACTACAGAACAAGAGCGATGAAGTTCTGGTAGTCACAAAAATACAAAAAAGGAAGGGAGAAGGTAACATGAAGACTTCAGCTGGGCAACCTCCCCCAAGAAGTCACTACAACAGCATTTGAGCACCTCCTAAAGAACAGCTAAATATGAAAGAAGCAAAACTGGCTTTAACCAGGGCTTTGTGCCAAAGAAATTCATACTAGTCAATTTAAGTGTTGGCAGAAACAGATCAAGTGAAGAAAAAAATTATTTCCTGGAAGATGCACTTTAGCCAGACAGACAGTACTGAGCTACAAGGCCAATGATAATGAGGAGACCATATTGTCAATCCTTTCAATTGCATTAATTGCTTATTACTATTCACAAATTCTCAAACAATACTACATGTTTCCTTGTCCTAAAAATCATTCCATCTACATAAAAAAACAGGATTAGAAGGAGAAAGTAAAAAGGAAAAAGGTTACTTATATATCTTTGAATATTTTAAGTAGAAAAAAATAAAGTTCTTAACCAGCCCAGAGAGATTCCAAGCATTACTATTTGTTTATAAGCCAAAGTTTTGCTATTTTCATTAAATGCAAGGCAAGCCTTACCCTGACCCTCCTTTTCTCTCACAATTTGGTTTGGGTCTTGTTAACCTTTTTTTCCTCAGATCCCACTTCATAATTTCAGAGAATTAAAACCCCTACAGGTCTTCCAGTTCAGGCAAAATACAGTTTTAATAGCACAAAGTTTCTGAACTGCCCAGAATTGCAGGGCCAATCTCCAGGCAGTGGCATGCTCTGGAGGACTGTCAACATGCCAGTACCCCTGCTGCCACCCCTGCTCTCCTGTGCCACCCAGGTCACACACCCAACGCTGCCAAACCCAAACCTAGAAATCTGTGAGAGCATGAGAGCAACGTGATTTAATTCTCAACACCCACAGCAAAATGGATAGTTTATATAGAAATATTTGAAACAAAGCCTGTGCCATCACTATGGAAATAGAGCTTTTACTACATCTAGAGTTAACTTCTCTGCCTGCAGTAAAAATAACATTTGTTACGTGTAGTGAAGCGTTCCCAGCGCGTTCTTGAAACTGAACACTGCAGGACATCGGACATGGGTCTGGTAACTGGACACTGGGTTTGGACCCTCTGAAATGTACCCTGGAGCCTGCGCCCTTGGCCAGAGTTATTTATAAGAACATTTGGTAGTGTACCTGCGAGCTGCACGCAGCTCGAGGGCTCTTCAACTACACCCTAACAAACCCCTCTGCACCAACAGACAATCAGATGCCAAGCCTCTAAAACGAGCACCACTAGTACACCTTGTTTCATAGGCATATTCAGTCTGAAAAAACAAATCAATGTTTCAGTTTCAGCATAAATCAATACCCAGTTCTTTACTTTAGCAGTTTACTCAGGGGATATCTCTAACTCACGGAGCAAAACTGATTAACGTCCATGAGGCATTCATGGAACAAAAGCAAGGGCCATGGGAAAACCATTTAAAAATAAATAACCAACCACCACTATCAAGTAATTTCATAGTGTTGCTGGCTATTAGAAATCAATAACGATAAGGAAGTTTCTCAAAATCTCAAAACTTATAGACCTTGAAAATTTTCTCATACTTGAAGCTGCTGAATATGCAAGTAAACAAGATTAGCACCGATTGCACAAGTCTTCCCACAGACTTTGATAGAAATTGACTTGAAGGGAAAAGATGTACAGAAACAGTAAAGCTTAAATCAGTTTGGTTAGTAATCATTAAAACATTTTATTCATATTAATGATTTTTAAATACAAAGTTTTATTTTTGTAAACCACCTCAGGTTGTCAAGAGTGCTGGATTAACTCCTGCATTAACTCCTTTCAAAGTAACATTTCAGAAGTCCAACATCAGACTTGTTCCAGATTTGACATTTAATTGTGACCTCAAAGCCCTACAAGAAATGGGATCCAAATTTAAGAGCAATCACACCTAAAAAAGCTATCTGTGGTTATATATTTTCTTAAAATGGACTATCACCTAACCAGACTTCAATAGATTCTCATCTGATGTTACAGGAGTTTGGTTTCAGTTGATTTGCTTTACAAAGATTTCTTTATAAGAAACAGACATTTTAGAAATGAAAATAAGTATTTAAAATTTTTATTCACAATGGCAGAAAATTTACAAAATCCAAAATCTGCATGTCAATGAATGCACCAGCTGCTCAGCAATGTTAACTAGATGTGGAAGTTATTGTCTTAATTATAGTAATTCAAAGATGGAAGCAATTTTGTAAGCTTTAGCACTACCAACAACAGGGATAATTAGTTCTCTAAAATAGATAAGAATTAGTAAGCATCTGGTTCAACTGATTTTTTTTTTTTTCACGTTCAAGAATAGTTTAAAAGTTATTCATCCTAGAATAACCGGGGGGGAAAAAAATGTTATTATTCATGATGTAGGTTTGGTGGTTTGCACGTTCCTATAATAAACACTTCTCTTAAGGAAATACAGTTACACTCTCTTTAGACTTGAAGGATGGAAGCACAAGTCCTACAAGCAACTACTTAAAGATCACAGAGAGATTCTCCATCACAACAGACACAGAACTATTCTCTTTCCAGCGTCACCCAAGAAAACAGCATATATTTCCCGTCATGAAGTTTCATAAGCAGGGAAATATCCTTAATTTAGATTCCTTCCTCATTACCTTGTCCAGCCTAAACAACTATGGATTCTTTCTCCGATGCATCTCTAGACTCTTTCCCTGCCATCCATTCCTTTATAATGTCAAACCCCATCTCCCACAACCTTGAGACTGGGTTGCAGTATTCCTGTTTCTCCCATCCTATCAAGGAATTTCAAATAGGATTGAACTCCAGAATCTAAAGGGATTTAGCCTTAAAGAAAAATCTTTAAAGGAAAACCAACTGCATGAGTTCAGGATCCTCTTCCACAAGAAGCTTGCATGGACTAGTTACTACAACCATGACGACTACAACCACAAATGCAAGTTGTTCAACAACACAGCAGGCTCTTCTTGAATTTGCATTGCCTGTTCTTTTGAAGCTCATGAGAGGAAGAACACTGGACAAATAAGTATTTTTTTATAAATGGACACTTTGCTCCAAGTTTTCCAGCTTGCTGTAGGTGACAGTTGTACCGGGCTGCTGAAGACTCACTCTGTGTTCAAAAGTGTTTGTTTCACACCCTCCCTCCTTTTTTTTTTTAATGTCCATCTCATATTAATCCAGATATGTGCAATGTATGAGCTGCTTCAGAGGAAGATATTTTGCAGAGTCATCTATGAGGTATGTGAAAGTCCTCTTGGAAAGTGAAGACCACTTTGCCATGACACAAGAGAAAAATCCTGCCTGTATGGTTGAAGCCTTTCCCTTCTGTAAGATGTTAAGGGGCATTCCCACGCCTCATGCTGGTACGAGTAAACTAGAGTCACTGTGCAGATGACTGCAGAAAGATGTGAATTCTACAAGACAAGAAGCACCGAGATAAAAGATGTAGCCAACTTGTGAAGTGTGGTCTGCACCTCTATACAGATATCCAAAGAGAGCACAGCAGGTAAAAAACATGAAGAATGTCTTTTTTCACAATGCTGCACATTTCAGCATGCTCACAAACACATTAACTGAAGTGAACAAGGACTCAGCCATGCAAGAGTTACAAAGTATGTGGTAAGTTGGATGTAGACTGGTTCTTTTGTTTTAAGGAATGTTAACATCTTAGGAATTAATTTACAAGAAAGACCATTTTCTTTTCATCTAAAACAAGCTGTATGTTAGATAAACCCTTTTTATTTCATTTAGAGCTCAAATTCAAGAAGCAGTATCATCACCTCAAGCTAAGAAATTACAAAAGAAACGGCTAAAATTGCCAGTTAACACCAAATTTATGTCTAATTTCCCTAATGTTTGAGGCTGGTGCACACCTGCTTACACCACACTTTATAGTTCAGACTTTTTACATTATTAACAACATAGGAACAACTCTGCAAAGCCAAACAAAATGAAATGTCACAACAAATTACAATGACTGGTACAGCCACTCTCAACTAAATCAAGCCACTTTATTCTGAAATATTCCTCCCTCACAAATACAGCCCAAACCTACCTTTGTTCTTGTATGAAAAGAAAAAGAATAAGAAAAAAAAAAATCTCTGCTTATGGAGAAGAGACGCCCCAGAACAGACACTATTTAATGGGAGAAAACAGACACTGACTTTCTCAAGAATTACTATCTCCTATTTCAGCTGTGTTATGCATTATACTGCCATGAAGTTACATCACAAAGTGTGAAAGGATGATTTAATGAAAACTAAGCATAACTGTATTCTTTCATTTCCCATTTCCTCCAACTCTATTATTAAATGTTTCATGTAGCGTAACTGCTGTTTAAATAAGTCTCTACTCGCCAATTCTCATGGAAAATTGTCAGGGGGTTTTTCTCCTCAAAAAAATCCAAGCAAACAAATTCAAGAATGAGACAACAAAGTGATTTTATATTGTTTCAAATCTTTTAATCATGTAGCTTGCAATGGTATACAGGTATGTAACAAACCCATCCTTAATACTCTCCCCAAAAGATGGATCCAGAAAACTAAGCATAGGAGCTGAAAATGAAGAGAAACAGCTTTCCAAGATTCAAAAGTGAGGAGGTTTAATATAGATCTTGCATAAAGTAATATGAAAAGTCACTCCACTGCTTTGTAGGATATGTGAACATTTCTCCTCATTTTGTTTCAAAGCATTTTCTTAGTTTAAGCATCAAAAAGTTACAAATTAGCTCTTTATCAGCTAATTGCAGTTTCAAACCTCAGAGTGAGGATAAATTACGTATCTAATTTAAAAGCTTCTCCAACAATACATTATTGTAGAAATAATCTCCAGATCAGACTGTGTCAGCGGAGTTGCTTTTTCTGCAGAGAGCACAGATTTTCACATGGTTGTACAATAAAAAACAGAGAAGGAACATTATGAATGTAAATGGGATTAAGATGTCTGCAAATGAATTATTTGCCAAATCTTAAAAATACACATTAGGAAGGTTAGACCAACGAAACCGATACACATGTGTGATAAAACCTACACTTATCCTCTGTCAGATACTCAAATCAAAAGGTAATCTTTTCCCTAAAACAGCATCCAGGGTTTATTTACTAGTGATGATTCACAGCCAAAACCTTTTCAATAGATTATATAGAAGTTCATAAAAGATGATGTGCCAACAATACCTTTGTAACTACACAGATTTTCACAACTCAGTGGAATCAAAAAGCTATTCCTCTGGTTCATACAAACTGTCAGGTCTGACTGGTCTTAAATTATTGCTGGATAGGGGAAATGCCAATACAGACGCTATTCTAAGGAAATGCTAGTACAGACAGAGTATGGGAAATTAAAACAAACAAAAATTTATATATATATATGTATGTATGTATGTATGTGTGTGTGTCTGAATGCCGTCCTCCCTCCAAAAAAAGGGTATGTAGAAATACCTGTGGTTCAGCAGACCCCAAGCTGAATAGGCTTAGTCCATAGGTGGAAAGCAAATCTCCCCATCGTCAGCCAACAGCACTGAGGAATCCCTGCTGCTGGAGCTGACTATTCCCAAACCATATTTTGGAAGATACAGAGAGGCCCCATGCTTTCCTCAGCTTCACTGGAAAGGTTTTTCCCAGTTGGTGAGACTCATCTTTCCAACTATGGATATTAACAGTAACAACCCTACTGAAGAGTTTCAGGCTTTGTGCCTGCTCAGCAGAATTTTATGCTTATGGTATGCTTACATACTAGCTGGAACTACAGTCCTACTTTATTTTTTAGGCAAATTCTTAGGCTAACAAGTGTTTCCATCCCTGGTGCTACTTCTGTTTAGCAGATGAGCCTTACTTGCTGCCATCCTCAGCTCTCCAAGGGGCAAGATGGACAACATCAACTTTCCTAAGAACCATCCGGCATATTTAGCAAGCACTTTCCAAGCCATTAGAGTACAGAAAAGTCTGAACAGAACATGGCACTGTATCTGAACAATCTTGTCAGAAGAGCAGACACCAGGGAGAGTACATTGTTAGACAATAAATCACTCCCCAAGTCCTCATCTACAACAAACTCCTCACCATTTCAGGTAGCTTCGGCTAAAATCACCATCTGTCGATTCTTCAGTTCTACATGGCTTTTGACAGAAAAGCTTCCCAGATATTTTGGATCTATATCAGAAGCTAAAGGGACAAAAACACCCGACCTTTAAAAAAAAATCCACCAAGGTAAGCTACAACATATAATGTTTTGCACCACTGCTACATTTGACTCCTTCATCCCTCCTACCTTTTTAACCCATGCATCACTCCAATCATCATCTGCTACAAGAACCATGTTCTTTTATCATATTGAGACTGCAGCGCTCTCTTTGAATTTTGCAGAGCTTTAATATAAAGAAAAATAATTAGCAAACAGGTAAACAATTCACAAGTTCATCCCCTGCAGCAAAACATAGTACATCCAGAAAAATCAGTCTCAGTCTGCCTACCTTAAAAGATACTTTAAATTTATACTTTTGCTTCTAAACGAAAAGGTGAGAGCGTACCTTGTATTTGTTATACAAGACCCTCACCTTTTTAAAGCAATAATGTTTCCCAACTCTTAGCAGCTTCTTACAAAACAAAAAAACAAAACCAAAAACCCGCATCAAGGTTGCAATATTTCTTAAGAAGAGAACACTTCTAAAGGCAGTCCAATGAAGAAAGGTTCATTTTTTCAGGAGGGCAAAACCACTTTTCTGTGAAAGTATTAAAACGTGTATGTATGCACACAAAGACATCTAAGACATTCAGCCCCCAAAGGCCTTCAAACAGAAGCACTGAAAACAATTTGCCACTCACTGTGTTTGCACATACAAAGACGGGAGAAACACCCTCAAAAATATCTCTAAAAAATGTAAGCAACGCCCAAGAGCATTAAGGTAGGCTGATAATAGTTTAATGGACATATTAGAAAAATATCCAGATTTAACAAAACTTTAATCTCCACAAGTAAGCTACAAAACTTTTGACATTTGTCCAGGACTAAGCTGCCTTAGAAAGGCACGTGCTGTGCTTTGCCCATCTGGACTCAACAGGGGCTGAGCAGAGCTCTTCCCTACCAAAGCAAGATAAAGGTGAGATGCACATGCCAGCGTGCTGCTTTAATCCAAAACAGATACCGAGAGAGAATAAATACAGAGTTTGTTCCCTTCAGCTCTGAAAAAACAACAACAAAAACAACAAAAAAGGTGAGAGCATACCTTGTATTTTTGTTATACAAGACCCTCACCTTTTCAAAGCAATAATATTTCCCAACTCTTAGCAGCTTCTTACAAAACAAAACACCAAAACCAAAAACCCGCATCAATGTTGCGATATTTCTTAATAAGAAGAGAATACTTCTAAAGACAGTCCAATGAAGAAAGGTTCATTTTTTCAGGACAGCAAAAACTTTTCTGTGAAAGTATTAAGATGTGTATGTATGCACACAAAGACATTCACCCCACGCTGCTAATAAATATATGCATTGAATGGCAGAAAGGGGAAAAGGATACCTTAATAAGAGTTGGCCCTAGATGTCAAATAAGTTGACAGACAGGAGCTGGACTTCTGTAGACACTGAAAACACTCGGGGTAGCAAGTAAAAGTGGTATAAATTCATGTACTGGGATACAGTTGTTGCAAATCAAGTATTCAGTTATTGGTCCTTACTCATTTAGGAAAGCAGGTCTGTCGATAAACCATTGACTCAGATAAAAACAACAAACTTTACATTAAAAAAGTACTTACAAAAATACATTAGGTAACTACACTGTAGTGTATATCAGATCAAATAAGCAGTCTACTTTAAAATAATAAGAAAATATGCCTGTAGAAGGCATTTCAAGTTAATGGAGCAATGAAACCACAAAAGGCAGCAGAAGAGGGGGAGGTCCCGGGTGCAGATCCTACCTTGGCACAAAGAGCAGCCCTCAGATCTCCAGCAAGCCTAAGTTTCTGCAACAATCAAGCCTGATTACATGTTAAACCTCATTCTTTTGTGTAAAGCTTACTTGCTATCTGAGCCAAATGTTCATTATCCAATCACTATCAATTTTTCATACAAGGATGGCCATTCCAGTTTAATAACTATACAAACGCATACTACAAATAGATACACGCACGCAGAGTTTTGAAATTTTAGCAGCTCAAAGCTGAAACAATCATTCACAAAATTAAGCAGAAGAAAAACACAAATAGTAAAAGCCACGAGCTGGGAATTAAAGCTTGCTGCAGTATCTGCCAAAGGGTAAAGCAGTTCTGCCATCACTTAAAGTATCCTTGTTTTAAAAACTGTTCTACTTAGGAAGGCTGAAGATTAAAATCAATTCCACTTACAGAAAAATGGTAGAGAGAAGTACAAATAACTGAATGTATCAAAAATAAATGGATGGTAGCAGTGATGACAAAAAGGAATCAAAAGAAATTAGGAAAAAACTAAATCCTAGTAAAATCACAGAACCGTAATTTATGCAGCTATTAAAAAAGCTGATATTTAATAAATGTACCTCTTCTAAAATTGGATCAGAATGCAAATGAAGGAACCGCTAAAAGCTTTCTGAATGCTTTATGTACATATTCATAATTCAAGGAACTTGAAACAGGTAAGTAAGGTTAAGTATTGTTTTTACAAGTCATGTGCAACAAACTTTAGCACAATCTCACAAGCACAGGCAAATGCGGCCCAAATTTTCTCTGCGACAAAGCAGGGAAAGATAGGACTGTTGAATAAAATTAGCCTATTTCTGTATAAGTAAAGCATTGTTATAAAATAAGTTTCTGGGAGCCAGGTATTGTCACATCCCAGCTTTCTCGCCATACCAGTTCTGTTCCACCACAAAGTCTGAAACCAGCATGGCCAGCATGAAACAAAGAGACCCATGAAAATTGCAGAAAGTACAAGAATGAAGACACAGAGGAAGACAAATGCAAACACTTAGAGAAAGTCAGGTCTTCAAATTCCACAGCAATCATGCTTAATTTAAATTAAGTCTGCTAATTGTAACATACTAATTTACCATGCAATCAAGACTGGAACAAAATTAAAGGACAGGAAAACACACAATATACTGGAAATAAGTAATTTCAAATGCCACCACAGGATTCAAGCTAGTTTCCTTAGACATCAAAGATTCAGGGGAAGACTGTTCTCATATGGGCTTGCAGATCATTTTAATCTACAGAGGCTCACATCTCTTTGGGTCCCAACAGCATTCCTCTAGTACATGCTCACTGACAGCATCTTATGATACCAAAAGTAACTCCTTCAGCATCAAAAAAAGCACATGAAGTGAGGTTTACATCTTCTATTAACTATGAAGTAGTTTAAGTTATATGCTTAGTACTACGTAAACACAGCAGGCAGTAATGGATGTGGGGAGACTAATGCAAGCATCATACCGCTATATAACATTTGCTTAGATTTTCAACACATGACTAAGCTTTGTCTTTATATAAAATATCACAGTCAAATACTAACTGCTCAAACTTCAGGCAATTTTATGGGAAAGAACACAATTTATTAAGCTTACAATCTCAAAACATCTCCAATTTACTGCACAGCACTGCATAAAATGACAGCCAAGAGAGAGTAGTATCAAGTGGCTTGGATTTCACATCTGGCAAAAGGACTCCACTGTGCAAGGCTTGTAAGCATTCTCCTTCTGAATCTTGATTCCCTGGACCCCTTCTACCTTCATCCAACACAGTACCAATAGCAAGCACACCAGAACAGTCTTTAAAACTAAACTTTTAAGAGGTTTGGAACACACTATGAAATTTCACCACTGAAGTGCTTATCCCTAAAGAGCACTTAGATATTACTTTGTAGTCCTCAAAAGAATAGGAAAAAAAATAATTGGGCTATGGACTGGGAAAAACTCTTCAGGGAATATCTGATAATTAGCTACATATGTAGACTCAAATAACTTCAAAGGTGTTTTCCTTAATGCTTTAAAAAAATGTATACTTTCTCAATATAGTAACTGAGACGGTGGTCAATACTAAGTGTTCAGCACTGACCAAAACCATTTGTGTTCGTGTAGGTGTATGGTAATAGAAGATGACACGTCACACTGTTTCTCAGTTTCTTAAATAAGGTCTGCATTTTATAAAAAACGTTTTGCCCCAAGGTATACAGTTCCTTGTTAACATCATCATTCAGCTGTCATTAAGGTAAGGGGAATCCCAAGTGCACCAGAGAACATCTCTCTCTGCTCTTCACCACAACCCAGCGCCTCTTCGAAGAGAAAGGACCTGCAAAGAGTAACATCACGACATGGGCAAGGGGTTGTCAGAACCAGACACATCTACAAGTCCACCCCAGAGCTTTAAGTTGATGTGGCTTCAGATTTAAAATTCACTTGTCAGAGACAAACAACAGTTGAAATAAGCAGATGCACAGACTTTGTAAGGATTCCAAAACCCAAATGTGTCGACTTTAATTAAACACAAGAACTGCACATTTCCAGGCCAAACGTGTGCCAGTATGTACTTTTTCTGTCTTGCTTTCCATAGTAGCACTGATCTGAGTGTCCTCTGTGAAGTTCAGATTCTCCCTTCTCCTCCTACTTCTTCTGAAACCAGCCTCCTCGATATTTCATTTTGCTCACTTAAAACATCAGTGTAAAAATGTTTTATATTCAGCAGCCTCCTTCATGAGAGGGATCCAAATAATTAATGAAATCACCCACCATTTGTGTGCTGCTTAGTTGCCTCTTCACAAAAGTTCTGACTTGAAAAACTGGTTTGTCCTGGGCAATAGCCAAGTGTTCATGCAAGAGAGTTTCCTTCTGAACAAAGAGCTTTCAAGGCTTAAAACTTCAGTGTTAACCCTGTAGGACACTTCGGCGTTTAGTCTAGCAGGGAAACAGCCAAGAGTATTCAAAATGAATTTAAAATCTGATGTACACAGACAAAATCCCAACTAAACTAGAAATTACAAACAATCCAGGTGTATTCCCTGAATCATTACACTTATTTTGGATATTAGGAGGACCTTCCTTCCATTCATGGGGCACCAGTCTCTTTCATTGTATTTAAGTAGCACAAATATCCCATAATGGAGAGTGTACTGGAAGCTCCCCAAAATTAATCCATTAGTGAGCAAAATGCCCATTATGTTTTCATGCAAACCAAACTACTATTCTCATAAAGAGCTTTTCAGAAGATAAGGTAGAATTTTTTTCTCCCCCCAAGCAGTGTTTTTCTCCTAAAACCATATTGAAATACTAGCAAAAGTAATTTGAATGAAATTTCCTCTCCAATTAGGAGTGTCAGGAGGCCATTTAATATGCTGAGCTAGGCAAAATAATTGAGCTAAATATTATCAAAAGCATCAGATTTCCAGGTCTTTCACATCCTTCCCAACATAAGGGAAACATTTCTTACTTTATCCATTTGAGCAACGAAATATGTGGCATGACAGCTGTCGCTTTAAAGTTAATTATAGCATAGATTCACATTTTTAAGATTAGCTTTATGTTACCACAAAAACGTAAGTATCCTGCTAGCATCAAACTAATTGTTTTTCTTCAAAGTGACAGTGTATATATGGAGGAGGTGGCATCCTTCTGATACACACAGCTTTTAATGTCAATCTAGATGAATCAGCATAAAAAAGACACTGAATACGTCTGAAGGGATATGTATGGACTCACTGTCTAGCACACTATTGCTATGGTAGCTTAAAAGTTAGCATGAATACACCAATGCATCAGAGAGCACCATTTACATGCTCTTGGCTCCTGATTATTTCCCACTCATTCATTTACATCCCAGTGAAAAGTGATTTCTTACTGTTTGTGAATATTTCAATAATGAAGAGTATTCTTCTCAATTACCAAGGAACTGTTTATAATTAAATACAATTATTTCCATAGAATCAATTATTTTAGAGGTGCCTTGTTCCTTAAAGATTGTTTTACACATTAAGGGTAGTTAATTCCTGTGATTTTAACAAATTAACAAATTACTGAATCACTGATGCCCTTTCACTAAAAGAAAAAGATGAGAGAGAATTAGAGCATCAATGGCAATCGGGAACACAAAACCAGCATGTCCTTCCTAATAGAATTCCACCATTGTCATCCCCCAGAGTTATCTTTCAAGTCACTTCAATACAGAAATCTTGCCTGTCTTAACTCTGCAAAAAGAAAGTCAGTAAACAAAAGTGAAATTACTAAAATCCACAGTCACAGCCTGCTCCACCCAGACAGGATTAAACTGCTGAAAAAATGAAGAAACATCCGAAACCATCATTCTAAGTCAGTTTTTCAAGACCAACACACACCCACTTGGCACAATTCTACACTGATGTTAATATCAAATAGCAAGAGCATATTCAAGATATGCCCAAAGCACAAAGAAACAAAAGGATTTTAAACCAGAGACATTTAATTTAAATACGTCAGAATGATGCTTTATCTTTCGATAATCCACTTTCAATGGGTAACGCTCAGTACAGCTGACACTAGAATACCAACCCCACATGCCCTTTGAACCTAGGAATACTCATATTTCTTCTATAGTTTAAAATTCTAAATATTTATACAGAACCAGTTTGACATATAAATCTGATTTATGTATATGTCACCCCTTCCATGACAAACTTATGTGTTTACAGTTTGCTCTTGACTTTCTCTATCCTTTCGGGAATAAGCTAAAGAAGAAACAATCCAGCCACTTTGACCGGAGGAGCAGATGGTTCACTTTTACAGTACCATTAGCTGCAGCGAGAATCCCACCAGCTGCACGAGAGAGCTCATTTCAAGAAAATGTACCAAGGAGAAAAAGGAGTCTTTCCCATTTGCCTTCTAATGTAGGAAAAACCATATGGGAGAGAAGCCCTTTAGGATTTTTAGTACGTATCAGAGGACATCATTATAGAGAAATATGCCATAGCACTGTAGTCAGAATAACACTAGTAACCCATCCTTGTGATACAAAACCACATTAAAAACTAAGAGAAATCAAAGGTGGAGGAGCCCAGAATTAAGAGCACACAAGCTATCACAAATGCAGTAGGAAGTTTTCCAAACAGATCAGAGGAAAATTGTATCAAATATTTGACACAGCAAAATATTCTCTGCTGCTAAAAATGCCCAATATTTCAATTAAAGAAGAAATTTAATTGCAATCGTAATTTTTAAAAGAAGTTTACTAAGAAGTGAACATTACGCTTTGAAAGGGGGGCAATTAAATTGAAAAATATTTATTCATTTAATAATATGGTACTTCATTCCAACTGCCCAGATGCCACAATCCTGAGAACATTAACACAGAAACGCCCAGGTCCCAGCACTGCAGTGCACTAGATGTGCAGTGACCTCTCTCATAGCCCAGATACTCTTGGGAGCAAAGGTACTACATGCGTGTACACGTTTTCAGAACCAATGCCCTGGTGAGAATCACAACGTCAGTGTGCTGTATTAGCTGATTTATCACAGTACACGTAAGACCAGCCCAACCTGCCTACCCACCTCCCCCAAGACAGTAGGCAAATAGCTGGTGGGCCGCCAGCGGAGCGTGGCAGAAGGCGATATTCCCAGCAAACTGTCACACATGCTCAAATATTTCATTTCTAAGGCTGATTGAAGGTTGTGACTTCCGTGCTGTGCAAAATAGGATTTCCACCACATGACTGTGCAGCAGCTCTTTGCTATGAATCCTCATAGAGCTGTTTGATCATTTTGAAATATCTAATAATCATTCATGTGATTAAATCAATAAAAAGTCATCTCTTTTCCATTAAGATGTGCAGCAGATTTACAGATCAATTTCTTTCTTTTCGTACTTCAACTACTAACAAATAAATGGAATTGTAAATTTTGAGTAAGAGTTTTCTGACAAAATATTGCACCTGAAATCATTAGTAGCTTGCAAATTGTCTCTGTCCTTCATGTCTATTTTTAAATTCAAAATGGCACACTAACAAGGTATTGAAAAATAAAGATGCTTCGGGTTTGTTCTGAGAAACACTGCAGGTGTCCACTCTGTATGGAAGTCCATGATTGTTGCATTTTCACAAAACACTACCTTTATGCACGCTGAACACCGTCTAGAATGGAGTGAGCTTTAGAAAAACAAAGTTCTGCAAGATGGAGCAACAAATGAGTTCCTCCATAAGCTGCAGGTCTATTACAGGTTGTTTTCCTATGGAACAGTGTCCTCCTTCACCAAAGCCCCCCCACCCCCACCTGCACTAGCCCAACTCCATCGCCCCTCCTGGCTCTGCCCATCACACCTTACTCTCACAGGGAGCCAAATCTCATTACACCATGGTGCATTCATGCTCACCAGCTGGTGGCCAAGAATCATTTAAAAGCCCAGTCCCACCTACCTTTCCTTTGGAAATAGAGGCACAGGAGAGTAATTTGCCTCAATTTCCTCTCTTCAGTCAAGTTCAAGAAATCCATAGGAAATATTGAGCTTTAACTCTGCCACTTCTGTTCCTCCATCAAACCATTGCTGCAACTGCTCAGTGAGTGTGAAAGTTACTGCTGGAAGCAGAGATATGGACGCCCAACCTGAATCTCAAGCAGCTCTTTTCCTCTAAAAACCAGGCTAAAGAAAACAAAGCTTGTATTTGAAAAGAGTAGCATCTAAAATAATTCTTTGCAACTAAGATATAAAGTTATTTGCAAAATCTTTCTTCAACAACAGTAAAATTTCTAAAAATGACTGTTAGCACAGAAGACAACTTTGTTAAAATTTAAACCACAGATATGGAACGAAGCAGAAAATAAGCCCGTCCAATATATTACTATGTAAAAGCTACAATCCTCTACAGAAGTATGAATATAATTTCTGATAGCTGATGAACAAAATTCACCCTAAAAATAAAGTCAAGGTTGATATTCTCAGTCCTACATAGATTTTTAACTGTATCAACAAATCAGCTGCTTAGAAATTCTGATACTAGCTGCAACTATTTACTCATAAACCTGAATATACTGCTTTAGTCAGGATTAACTACCTACCACATTCACTACTAAGTTTTCAGGCTGCAAATGTTAAGCTCCACAGAACATCTGATGAGCAATAATTATGCTGCTATTTCCAAGTCTTGAAGGGACACCACTGTACTGAATCAGATCTGATACCATTTATTAGTTCACACACTTCAATGTGATTTTATCAAAATCCAGAGAGTAGTGTGAATACAAACACTCATCCTATTAATCACTACGTTAACGCATTTACATCTCCAAGGAAAAAAAAGCTAAATGTATTAAGAATTTTTTAAAATTTAAGGTTATGTATATTTTGAAGATGACTGTAAGTGCTATAACTCAAAACATTTGCAAGCCCTGCCTAGTGCTGCCTATATCATCATAATACTGTTTTGCTACTTTGAATACTAAAGCAGCTTGTTCTCACTAAAGCATCTATCCATCGTTTTGTAGAAACAAACCCCTTATCACATTCACATACTACGAGAAGTACGGAACAATGCATTTAAATAAATACCTTTAAAAAGAATGATCAGTGGATCTGCACATTATGAATTTTACTAACGAACACAATTACAAATCATTAAGAAATTAAGAAATCATACCTAACGTGCTAGGAATGTTATTTAATCTGTTAAAAACAGAAGAAAGAAAGCCTCAACAGTATTAAACAAGTAGCTGAGAAAAACATCGTAAGAATTACTCGCAAAATCCTTAGATTACCTTTTGGATCGTCTCAACATGCTGGTAGCAGGCAGAGAGAAATTGGACAGCACTGTCCAAAAGGAGTCAGACATGATCTTTAAAAGCTTTCATTGCTGGGAAAATACAGCACAATCAAGCCACTAGCAATAAATAAGGAACTAAATAATACCAGTGACAGAGCCAATGCAAATTCCCTGTAGACCTTGCAAGCTGTTCCATTAATGTGAGACAGGCAGGCAAGCGTACATATTGCTGCTGTTTCCACTGCCTCTGTTTTCTCCTGGCTCCATCCCTGCTTCCCTCCCTCCACCTTAGGAGGCAGTGCAAAATGAGATATTTATTCCATTCCTAACATACACACTTTAAAACTGGAGTTCGTTGTATACAAAATATACACACATTATATAGATCTCCCTGTGTTCACCCGATTACAATCAACAGATTTTAAAGCAAAACCATAACTGGGGCTGTCTTTGCAATCCTGAATAACACAGGGTTTTTAAGCTGTGTCTGCACAGACAGCACCACTTACTGCCTAGTTTGTGTTTTTATTTTGAAATGGTGGCCCTTCTGCTTCCTAACTACACGAGGCACATCAGAAACATTTTGCCTGTTTTTTTAATCTTCCATCTTTAAACAAATCCCACCTTTTATCTTAAGTAACCCAAGTGGTTTTTAAATTTTAAAAAAATGAAGCTTACAATGCCACCTAAGATCAGTTTAAAAACAGAAATCCATTTTCCCCCTGAAGTCAGCTGCACCACATACACGTCAGTCACAGTAAACACAAACTCCTACATAGCACCTGGTGCCCACAAAACAACTCAACTGGCTGAATTCTGACAACAAAATGCAGACGGGACTCATGTGTGATGCACATCAGACGTTTCCCACACACCCCCCTGCACATCAGCCACAAGTTCACTTTTCCTCCTTTGTGCCTGTAGAAGATCCTTGCCGTGTTTTTGCTTTTTCCAGGGTTTAAACAAAACCTCATTGTAGCTGATTTTTTTTTTTTTTTTTTTTTTATATTTTCTTCCTATTGTGGCTTTTTTAAGCACTTCTGCCAGTAGGAAAGCTAATGACGTTCTCATATTTCAGCCTTCTGGAGTGGCTTTTTATCACAGACATGAGAAAGATGACAATCAACAGCTGGCACTGCCTTCCATGCACAATACAGCCCTTAAAAAATACACATAAATGTCTAGGAGAAAGAACTCCCAGTAGACTCCCTTTAGCTTTCCACAGAATCACATGAAAGAATTAGATGGCCTTCATAACTTTCCATTAAGTAATGGCACATTTTTAATACACACATTTATCAAGAATCGCAGTATCTGATTCAGCAAAGTATGCCCTTCCATCTGAGCTTCAAACCAGGGAAATGTGATTTTGCGTGCTGCAGAAACCGAATCTCTGCTCAACACAACCATCTCTTCTACCGCTTTTAAACATTTGTATCAAATGAATCTAAATCATATTCTGGTTTGATTTCATAAAGTTAATTTAGGAGTACAACTAGACAAAACTCTGCCACTGTCTACTACTGATGAGAAAGAATAAACACGTTTCTTTTTGAAGCCACATAACAACATGTACCAGTCAAGTGTAGAAACTGATGAACAGCATTGTAGCATTATATTCAGGATATTATGTGAACTTCCCATTCCAATAAACTCTAGCTTTGAAAAAGTATAAAAATACTCAGATTTACTGTCAGCTAAAACATGAATTGAAATTCCCAATCAAAAATGGAGGGGAAAAAAGTGCTCAGTTAACTAACGAAATAAATGCATCACAACAAAAAGATATTCCTGACTGTGTATAGTTAGCAAATAAGATCACAACCAGCTAAAACCTCTAAATTTATTTTAATCGTGCTTTTTTCAAAAGTGATTGAAAACCCAGCAGATGAAGACACAGCACTCAGTCACTGTACTCAGCACCAGCACTTTCATGTCTCTTACAGGAAGGACACAAAAAAGAGAAGCCATTTTAGGAGAACACTCTCCATGGGCATGAGCGAGGGACTGCTCTATGGCAGCATTAACCCAGTGAAACCCTGTCCTTGGGAACAGCAGGCACCCCAAGCAGGCAAGGGAATGGGGTGTTTGCTATCACTGGAAACCCATCCGTCCACCTATCTTGTTATTCCATGTGGTTCTGCAGAGCACTTACCCAGGAACTGCAAAAAGCACTTTGGAATTATATAACACTGGTTCACAAACACCAGAAATTTCTTTAACGCTTCATATTCCTGCTTTTCAAAATGCCTGTTCCACATGCCAATAGCAAAATATGTTTGCAAATCAGCATCCACAAAGTGCTCATTTTGGGACTGTCCCCAAACATAAACTACAGAGAAATTCAGAGTACCAAAAAAACCGTGAAGACACGTTTGGACGATGAAGACGTTTGGAGATGCAGTTTTTGCTAGAAAAACAGAACAACGCATCAGGTATCTTTTAAAAATATGTCATGTCTTAAAATACAATGCCAACATTTGGAGAATGTGCTTTAGTTGTAACAAATTTATGAAGCATAAGGATTTTCTTATATCTACAGTAACAAAAATCCATCTAAGGAACTATATTACTCTGTCTGCAGGATTACTAGAAACTTACCACTAGTTCAAAAATACAGCCTTCAGCATATCAGAAAGCATGTCAAGAAAAATAGCACACATGCAAATAGGTTACAAGATGAGTTTTCTGTTTTATTTAACTCAAAAACATTAATACAGCTTCGTGCATTCCTGATCCTGAGCTATTCCAAGACTGAAGAAACCTCTTTCTATATAAAATTCTTCCACTCACCTTTCAAGATATTCAGTCTCCATCAATCTCCCTAATGTACTTTCTTCACTTCATGCCCAAATTGTCCTCAGAAAAGACCACCTGCAGAACATTCGGCAGCTCCTCTGATGATGGAGTATTTCTCTACCAACCAAATGTGTAGTTTTCAGGGTCCTTCTAATGACACCACATCCACTGGACAGTTATAAATAGTCCATGTCAACGACTACCCCAATCTCTCATCTTTACCATTACCAAAGTAAGAACATTAATTAAGCCTGACATTAAATGAGAACGTAATTAGGCAAACAGTTCACACAAAACCCACTACTTTCTGGACTTATTTCACAGCAGCTACACTTATTAAATAAATTCACTTGGTATAAGACCATCTTCTTTTAAACAAAATATGTCATTTTAAAAGTAAGCTGTACTCCTTGTAAAGTTTGAAGTACTACCAAGGAGATCACTGAGGTCATTTTGAAAAAGAATATCCCAAAGGTCAAAACTCTTGTGACTGACTACATTTTAAGTTGACTATATATCAAAAAAGTTCCCACAAAATATTCTTGACTATATTTTTTTAATACTTCAACCAGGACGAAAAATGTAGTAAACCAGTAGTTTTCAAATTAAGATAACTTTCCTGAGTAACGTTATGGTAAAGGAAAACTTAGAATGGAAACCAGCTGAAAGACTAATTTGAATATTAGAAAGAAGTAGGTTCTTTCCATCACTTGAATGGTTACATTGTATTAAGTGGCACATAAATATGTGATAGTTTCAGACTTTTCTTAATAGTCATATAACTTTTTTGAATAGCCTAAAACCCGCGAGTTATTCTGTAGAATTCTCCAGAAATTAAAACCATTTTATTAGCAAAATTAATGTTTGGAGGAGTCACAAAAGAGAAAATATATTCTTTCTCTATAAGGAGAGTATCAATTTTATTTTAAACTTTAAATGGTATACCCAACTAGCACAGAAAATTATTCTACCTTAAGTAAGTGTAGATCAATGCAGATGATCTGAAGAGGTATCTACTGTATGCCACTAACAATATAGTTAAGGCTGTGTAATGTGTAAAAACTCCAGTGGAAAACTTTGGTCTTTCAATATAAAGAAAGGAAAAAAGTTCTTCCTATATGCTTCTAAAAAAAGCAGGGTTCCTTTAAGAGAAAATTACATGAAAGATATGTGTGGAGCTATTTGGGGCATCATTATTATTTGAACAGTGACCTACGCAAATGAAGAACAGACTGTCTTCGAGCAGACTGCAATCTCAAGACATCTAAGTAACAGTCTGACAGAAAACATTGTTGAACATATATTTAAGGTCCATTTTTGTTCTGTCTTTATTTTCTAGGTTATACAATCTCACATTTCTTCGGTTTTTGGCAGAAACCACCAAGCCAGTACAGAACTAAAGAGGAGCCATACTCTTCTACTACAGTGGTTCATGCAGATTTCCGTTCCTACCTCTATGTAAAAGGGCTCCCAAACACACGTTTATCTGAGATTAAACTAAGACCTGATGGTCAGATAATTCTGGGGAGAACCACCACCAAACTTCCCTCTTGTGTGTATTTCCCATGCAGGGAACATCATAGTGACTGCACTAGGTAATGATTCAAAGGATCAGTAACATTTACTCAACTAGCTGTCAGGCACTGCAAACTCATATAACTGAATAAAAGCTGCCAACATCTCATGTAACTTTAATCCGGCACAGTTACTGAATTAACAGGGGTTACCACCACAGTGGACAGCCCGAAATACAATCTAATTCACTGCAATATCACTGCACAGCTTAAGCATAAGCAACTGCTCTGATTTCATAGTCCTAAAACAACTCTTACAAAATTGTACTCGCTTAGATACAGAGGATGTTAACTACTGCTCTATCATCACAATTAGTATCTTCTAAATGAAAACAATACCAAATAGTAATGAGAAGCAAGCACTGCTAAAACACAGTTAATTGTGCCCCAAATCCTATGAATATTTAATAAGAAAGATTCTGTCTTTGTCTTTCTATTTACAGAAGTATCACTTAGTAGTATGCTAACATTTCATACAACTCTTCCCAAATAACACTAGTAAGATGTCTGGCAACTTCAATATAACAGAAGCTTAACATTATTTCAAGCTCACAAAATTGATGACTGGGCTCAGATGCCATGGAAAGGTCAATTATCCTCTTTAAATAAGTTACTAGAACTTGCATTGTTTCCTTAGACCTGTTGTCTTCATGTATGATTCAAATGTCTGTTGTCTGGTTTAATCAAATGTAACTTCAATACGTGATTCAAATGCCATAAAAAATGGGAAGTGTTATTTGAAAAATAACAACACTGAATATTAGTTCTGAAAACCTCACTTCATATTTATACCGAAATCTTCTAACATTTTATCCACAATATTCTTGAAGACACTCAGTAACACTTTCAAGAAACACAGCATCACTGAGTTCTGCTATAACCTTGACATGCTCATCCAAAGATTTTCCCTCCTCTTCACCAGCCAAATCCAAAGGAAAACATAGATGGAGCCTCCTGATGCCTCTACAGAATGTCTCATCTTTATCATGTATTATTTATCACTATGCACTTAAAACTTTCTTTCTACCCTGTAATACAGTGTTAATGAATTCACTGTGCCACAGCATTTGCAACCAGGAAGATCTTTTAATCTCTTCTCCTGCCACTCCAACCTTCATCAGCCTCTCCATGAAGCACAGTACATCATCAGCTTCAGCTCTTTGCAGAATTCTTCTACCTCTGGCTCCCTGTGCTAAGTAACAAGACTGGGCAACTGCTAAATTCTCCCACAACATATATTCCAGAGAATTGTAACACACAATCCTTGATAGACATTCTCCATATCCCATTCCAACAAGATCACTGCAGCAAAGTAGAACTGAAAAAGCAGGTGTTACTACCCTCTGTTTTATGGGGAAACGACAGCAGAGATCTTAATGGACAAATTAGGAGGAAAAGCAGCAGCAAAGATGGCTGGCACACTCTGTCTTCACAGGGACTGAGGACTGAAAAACTACCAGTGGATGGTTAAAATTAAAGAAGACAACACGCAAGTAATTAAGGCAAAATGAACAAAGCAAAGAGAGGGAACAGAGCTGTATTTAGGTGGGTGAATTAGAGGGGAGGTTGTTACTCAGATCACAACTACTAGCTCACAAGAGCAAAAAGGGCTCTGCTCACCTACACAAGACGGCAAACTTCCAACACCCATCTCGTGGCAGCAACCTGTATAGACACCCTGCCAGGGATCAACATGGTGCCTCCAGGCTCAGGGCTACACGTGGTAACCAGCTAGCCAGGAGTGCTTTCACCTGTTTGACAGCCTATTACCCAGAAGACCAAATCAAGCCTGAACTCTAAAATGAGCTCTGGCAGTTGATTTGTTTCTAGGTATAATTCCATCTGCTTGCTCCAGCCTGAATCTCCAGTGCAGGACCTTCCACTCCACAGCTTGTTTCCCCATTTCTTGGTTAACACATTTAAGCTCAGCTGAAATGTTGAGGATATTGTAAAGCCCTTGCATTTACCATGGCTTTTCTAAGACAAAAAGCTTATTTTGTAGGATGTTGGCTAAGAAGAGTTATTCTGGGAGCACAGGGAATGCTAATGTAATGAACAGACTAAGAGGATGAATTTTACATTTTCAAGCATAAATTCTTAATGAAGTTAGAGCATGGGATAAGAATAGACTTTACAAAATAAGCCATGGTACAGAAGAGACATGAGAAATCAAAACCATGCTTGGGAAACATCATGAGTGCTGGTATACAAAAAAAAAAACCCAAAACAAACAAAAAAGAGATAAAAAGTTAAAAGTTCATGTGGTTTTAAAGGCACAACTACATCCTAATTTGGCCATGAATTTGTAACAGAAACTGGTCCCTATTTTAGTTATTCCTTTGGAACAATATGAATCTTCACAGTAAAAGCTTAGCTTTTAATCTTAAAGCCTGGGAAAGCCATGATAACATATCATCAGCCAACAGGCAAGCACTCAAGGTTGTGAGCCTCAGAAAAATATATAATGTACAAGGCAGAACGAATATAAGAATAACCCCAGAACACTGATTTTTATGTAATTGTAGACTGATACATCTCTATAAACTGTTTTATTGTAGTTCTGGGAAACCCACAAAGGTAATGTTTCCTAAAATATACTTAATACTTAGAAACTCTTCTAACAAAGATATTTATTTTTTACATGACTTCTAACATATATGTCCACCTATATATAAGTACGGACATACATGTTAGAGGTCTGGAAGACAGAAGGAGATTTAACAAATTAGGATAAATTGGCCCAAACTGAATTCTCTACTTTGAAATAAAATACAGAATAGACAGATAGGGAATGCTTGTTGATTTCCACAGTCTCCAGAGAAACATTTGGTTTAAAATATTAAAAAACAAAATTGAAAAGTTTGCCATGATAAATCTTACTACACTCTACTGTAACAAAAGTGGCACAAATAAATATAAATACTATAGCTAGAAACAAAAATTTATAACAGAAAAGCTCATTTTTAAAATAAATTACTTACGTAGCCCACCCCACAAATGACCTTTTAAACCATTTCAGATATAAAGAACAAATTAAATGTTGATAAATGTGAATATTCACCTTATACTCACTTTTCTTCCCAACTTTAATTAGCAGATCTAGCATTATACAGATTTTAGATTAAGAAAAAAATTTCAAAATTGAAGCAATATTTATTCAATTTTTTATTATTTTCTAGCAAAATCAAATTTAGGCTTCTACACCACCCATAAAAATGCAACTAGTAATAAAAGCAAATAATATTTCAGCTCGTCAAATTATTTGGTACGACACACAAACTACTAAACAAACAGATAAGCTGAGACAGCATAGATAATGCACCCAATTGAACACCACCTGCCCATCCAAAGAATGTACTTTCTGCAGAGAAAACACGACTTGCAAAATTAATAAATAAAGTACTTTTCACAATACCGACCACTTACTACAACAGTACGTAAAAAACAGACTGTGGCGTTCTACTGTGTAGTCTGCAGCTGCCCTTATCTTTAATAAGAAGAGGAAAGTTGCAGAAGCGACAGGTCACAGTTTTATGATCCATCTTGGTATTAGAGGAGGCTGCGCACACTAAGCCATGGGGTGCAGGCTGGAACACGTCCCCATGGGCTGTTCCTCTATGCCAAAGATGAATGCAGCTGTAATCAACTCCATTTTGTTCAAATTAATTGCAAGTTCTCTGGGAGGGCAATGCAGACACTTGTGACTAAAAGGAATAGTTCTGGTTGAAATTAGCGCGTTGATTCACTCAGGAAATTGGACGTTTAATGATTTTGGAATCTTCCAAATTCTCAGAAGCAGAATGGACAAAAAGTAGCAATAAAATGGAGGGTGGAGAAAAGCTGATAAGGATTTATATCATTTCTTTTGGTTGAACTTTGTGCCCTAAAAATTTGCTGACAATTATGATTTGACCTGTTCTGTTGTTATTTTTAATTTTTTATCTATTGACAAATAAAACTGAGAATGACAGAACAAAAATAGGAACAAAAGGGAGCACAAAAACCAATATTCACCTTCTCACACAAGCTGTAACCCAGACATACATTATCATTTCTACGTGTGCAGCAGGTCTTCTAATAGAATCAAAAATATTACTTCCACAACTTTTTTTTTTCCTTTTTTTTCTTTTTTTTTTTTAGTTTTAGTTTTTAGTTTTTATAAAAATAAATGCCTATCTCAGCCCAGAGATGTGACAATGCAGCTCTCACTGCACAACAAGTCTTTCCCAGACGGCTGGATCAATAACATCCCTGTTCTAAAGACCTGAAAGTCTAAAGAAAGAAAAGGGCACAAAACACAGGAAGGAAAACAAAAGCACACAGGGCTCTTTCACCACAGCAAAGATTACTGTTTGAAGATTTTATTTTAGAACATTAATAATTCATAATGACAGTGTAATGTAAACTAGGTTAGGAGATTATGCTCTCAAGTACCACACAAGGGATTGAATGACAGAATAATAACCACTCGCCAAAGTAGAAAAATTTTAGTAGATGAGGGGAAGAGAAAACTTGGAGGACTAGAACAAGCATATTTGAGATGAACGAACAAAAACAGGAATAGAGATACTGAAAAAAAGGGGATGCAGCCTATAGAAAAGAAAGCACCAAAGGATGTATTTATTACAGAAGATGAAGCTCTGCTGCAGGCCTTCTGGCATGGTACAGTTTTGAGTATTCAAACAAGAGCTTAAATTTGAGACAAAAGTTCAACATAGCTCAGGACAGTGACACAGCTGAAACACGATACAGTTTTTAAAACTGGTGCAACATTACCCTGAAATCTTCTTATCTCTGTAACATTCTAAACTTTCCTTAAGCTTTTGATCCACTAAATTGTTTATCCGTCTAAATTAGAAATTGCAACTCATGGCTTCAAACAGTAAATTTTAAAGATAACAGATCTAAGGAATCTTCTACTCATGGGCAGGAATAGTCCTGTGCTAATGGAAACAGATGTGTCATATAACTCCATTTCTCCCCAGCTCTAGTCTGTTAAATTGAGACTACATAATCGCTATTAGTACATCCTACTATCAGTCCTTCAGTATGGGATGTTAACGGGCCTGTTTGCACACTCACGGATTTTCCATGTCATAACTAAAAATAGCACCTGGTTGCCTCATAGTACAATTAAAAACAAGTTATGGAAGATGCATGGGACTGTCTATCAATAATAATAAACACATGACTGCCTGGTTAAGAATATATATTTCTTTCTCAGAATTATTCCATTTCCAGGAATCTTTCAGCACATGGGTTATTTCTGTATCTGTATTCAAGATCAACAGGTCTTTGAGGGAGAGACTATGTGGAAGGGTTTTGTACAGAATGGAGCACACTACTATCATCTGAGGAAATCACTGTTATTTGTGGAGGACAGAAAAAGGAAAGCTTCAATTAATACAGTCTCTCAAGGACCTTCCAAGCTTTTCCTTCCTCACTAGGAGTTGCTACATTGTCCCAACCATCCCAAATTCTTTGAACAGTGCAGGGGTAGTAAATGAGCCAAGCTCACATGCAAGCATATCAACAGCTCACAGCCGTCAAACACAGTTATACAGAAAAACCAGCTACAAACCACTTGGTTTATAAATGGCTAGCAAACATTAAAGCCCTTCAACTCATGAAGTCACAAGTACATGCTCCCTTCTGGGAGCCTCCGATTTCCCAGGTCAAATCAACAGGTTGTGCTTTACAAGTGGTCCCACGGAGGGCAGCCAAACGGTGTGCCTGGAACAAGGCAAGAATTCACACCTCAGGCTCCAAACCCCATGGGTTTAACTCTGCTGCTGCTGCAGCTCCAGAGAGGACACAGGGATTTTATCATTTACATAATGCCTTCACATGAAAAAAATTACACCATTCAGGCCACCATGCCTCAGTATTTCCAACCATGCGGCAAGCTAACCGACGGTTTCTGATCAGCATAAGACAGATAAAAGGTATCCGAGCCTGTCAAATTTTAGGTAACACAAATACATCCCTCCCCTAGAAGTCTCCATCTTCTAGATGGGAAAAAATATTCCCAGGAATAATAACTGGTATAAAAGAAAAGAAATAAAGAGAAAAATTTTCACTTAAAAATAAATGAATTCTGGGAAAGTCACTCATTCATTCAATGTGAGAGGTAGATTATAATTCAGTTGCCAAAAGATTACCTACTCAAAATTCACCGTTTCAGATTATGCATAATGATATATTCATAAAGTTGTTCTGTTACTCATTATTCCTGAATTACTTATCTACAGTGTTTCCAAAATTGACATTATACTGTTTTGCAGTCAACTCCGACCAATTATTTAGCACATTTAAGAAAGCAGAACTTGTACCAAATCAAGCACTGAACCAGGAGGGTATCACCTGCTGCAAAACCAAAACAATTTCCAAATGTCATTCAAGCTGAATATAGTCCTCTTCATTAATCCTCTGACACTTGTCAAATAGGAAATTCTAGCTAAAATAAATTCTTAAACCTGTATCAAGTGACTTTAAACTAAAAGGACATTTAAGTAGAGATAGGGAACTATCACCAACTCTTGACAAGCCTTGAGGTATTTCCAAATAAAAATATAAAGAACCTCATCAAGTCTGAATTCTGAAATGCTTTTTATCTTCCCTAAAAATATGGCACTTCTCTTGTTTACAGGTTCTGTCCTGCTGTGTAAAATATATGCAGCCTTCAAAGCCCAAAATACAGGTAATCTGGGGACGTGCATGCCAAGAATACATCCTTATACTATGGAAGGGATTTCTGTACCTGTCTTGAAGTAGAGGACTGGAGTTAAAAGGCCCTTATCAAGACACACCAGCAATCTCAAAACATAAGAACCACCACAGTCTAACAGGAGACCCCATTCAAACAAAGTGGGTGTCTCCATCCCCACCCTTTGGTGAAGGTGAGCTGACCAGCACTGCCCGGAAAGCCCGTTGGTTTAGTGCAACAGGACAGGTTTCCAGAGGGCACTGCACGCCAAATCACACTGATGCACTGAAACAAGCCATAGCTCTAAATATAGGTTTTCCCTCATCCATTACAACAGCTTATACAAAAAAGTCTTTAAATAAAGGCAGGCAACCCTCCCTGTACATTTGTTGAACACGTATGTGTAATATATTCTTGCTACTGCAGTTATTGATTAAATGCTTGTTTCCTAGTAGGGTTTTTATGTAAATAAATTAACACATTCATAGAATTATAGAGTGGTTTGGGTTGGAAGGAACCTTAAAGATCATCTAGTTCAAAATCCCCTGCCATGGGGCTCAAAGCCCCGTCCAACCATGCCTTGAACACTCCCAGGGAGGGGGCAGCCACAGCTTCTCTTGGCAACCTCATTCAGTGTCTCACCACCCTCACAGTAAAGAATTTCTTCCTTATATCTAATCTGAATCTACCCTCTTTCAGTTTAAAGTCATTACTACTCACCCTACCGCTACACTCCCTGATAAAGAGTCCCTCTCCACCTTTCCTGTAGCCCCCTTTAAGTACTGGGAAGGCCGCTATAAGGTCTGCCTGGAGCCTTCTCTTCTCTGGGCTGAACACCTCCAACTCTCTCAGCCTGTCCTCACAGGGAAAGTGCTCCAGCTCCCAGATCAGCCCAGGACAACAGAAGGCCTTCTGGGCTGCAAGCGCACATTGATGGCTCATAGTTTTTCATCCACAATACCCCCAAGTCCTTCTCCTCAGGGCTGCTCTCAACCCACTCCTCGCCCAGCCTGTATTTGTGCTTGGGATTGCCCCGACCCATGGGCAGGACCTTGCCCTTGGCCTTGTTGAACTCCATGAGGTTTGCCCGGGCCCACCTCTCCAGCCTGTCCAGGTCCCCCTGGATGCCATCCCTTCCCTACAGCCTGTCGACCGCACCACACAGCTCGGTGTGGTCGGTGAACTTGGTGAGGGTGCCTCGATCCCACTGTCCGTGTGACCAACAAAGATGTTAAACAGCGCTGGCCCCAGCCCCTGAGGAACACCACTCATCACCGCTCTTCACTTGGGCACCAAGCCATTGACAGCAACTCTCTGAGTGCGACCATCCAGCCAATTCCTTATCCACTGAGTGCTCCATCCATCAAATCCATGTCTCTCCAATTTAGAGACAAGGATGTCATGCAGAACAGCGCCAAATGCTTTGCACAAATCTAAGTAGATGACATCGGCAGCTCTTCCCTTATATCACAGATGTCCATAAAATCCTAATTATATAAACCCCATAACTGTAATTACACATTGATCAAGTAATTATGTGCTGTGCTCAAACACTGAGTATTTTGAAGCAACATTAGGTTTCCCATTTTGTTTTCCTTAAATTAAGACAGCAAGGATCTGACCACCACTGCCTTCAGAATTGGTGACCAGATTTTGTACAGGCTAGAAAAAAACCCATTAAACTATTCTTCAAAGCTATAAAAAATTAATACGTATTATCAACAGACTTTATTAAGGCTAGAATGCCCAAGGGAAAACAGTCCCACAAAAATCATCTCTACCATATATCCACAGAACATGTTCCACAACTGGCATAAATTTGTGGAATCAAAATAGCATGAGAAAATATCCCTTGAATAATCCAGCTGAACGCAACTCTTTCCTTGATTTGTTAGGATAAAGCAAATTTGCACTGAGGCTTCACCTCACCTGCAGCACCCAGTGAGGCCAGAAACACAACACTTGAACACATTCACCCTTGTTACCACAAACAAATGAGTCAGTTTCTCAAAGTACTGAAACTAGTTTATATCTATCTTGCTGAGGGTGATACAAAAAGTGTAGCTTTTTTTGAACAGAGGGAAACGCATGTTCCTTTAATCTCAAAGCCCATCAGTTCTAAGTTACAACAATTAATTCATGACATCTTTTAAGAAACTTGATATGAAGAAATTCTGTAAATCTATATTTCGATTAAAGGACAAATATGGGTGTACAAAGACTTGCCAACTCGTAAAGAGGACCAGCTGTGAAAACATGGCCCCATTTCATTTTTCAGTAATTTGACTTCCCTGCTACCCCCAGAAGAGTCCAAGCCAGATCCCAAATATGAGAGCAAATACTTCAGTTTAATTTTGGACATCATTGTCTTTTCTTCCTAAAGATACATGACCCACGGCTGCATCAACTATAGTAGTCTAATTTCACGTGCTATCAATTTATTTTTATTGTAATCATGCCACTTCACATAATCTTTTCGTTTTTTGAAAGGTTCACATTATTTTCAATTGTTCAAAGGCTATATAGGAAATATTTTCTCTCTTAAACAATTCTTTCAAGAAGCCATGAATTCTAGCTGTAGAACACATGGCATCATATGCACCAACAGTTGTTCATCTATGTAAAAGTATCAGCCACACCACGAAAAATGGGCAAGAAGGGGAAAACCTGTGTAGATACTTGCAAACACAATATACAGATGGTAAAAAATTAGAAAGATTTAATGTTAAGGCATAGACTTTTCTGGTTACATTTTCCATCAGTTCCTAATATCACTTGCATAGCCATGGAAATGAACCACAACCTGGCTAACCTGAAGGTGTTAAGCTCAGTAGATCAATGATGGTACTAACTTGCCAAGATGAACTTTTGCTCTAAGCAAGCAGGAATGGCTTTCACTGGTACCGTAACCAAGTAAACAAAACTACAACAAAGAAAGACAGGATAAAACAGGATCAAGAGTTGCACAGGTGAAAGCAACAAAGACAAAAATAAAAAGTTATTATAGTAGACCTAAGCTCTTACACAGAGCTATGCATCTGTGAATCATCAACCATTCAGTATTTAGAGAGCAGATGGTCGAAAGGTCCCCATATGTGAAAAATATTATCACGGAGAGTCCATAGTAACAGGAGACTATAATTTTACACTATGACTTTTATATGAACTATTCTTAAAGAGAAAATTTTTCACTTTTGACCCATGTCAAAAGCCTGAAGATTGAAGGACTCTCAGAGAAAAAAAGCAGCCAAGAACCAAAAACAAACTTTTTTGAAAATAATCATTAGATCGCCTCTCCAAAAAGAACAGTTCTCAACTGACTTTGACAATAATCTAATTTTGATATATAACTGCTACTTACCAGTCTGTTAATTAGCCCCAATGCTAAACAGCATTTAATCACCCTTGTTGTAAAGGACATCATCCAACACCAGCCTTTAACAAAATTTATTGAAAATTACATTGATGACATTGACATTAAAATGTTAGGAGACTCCTCTTTAGTCACTGCTTTTCCTCTCACTGCGAGTGCTGCCAAAATGAGTGCCTTATTAAGAATTTTCACTGAGTGCTGCCCGGCGTGCAGGGAAAGCAGCAGGCACGCAGGGCAAGCACCTCTCTGTCCATGGCAGTGCACATTAAGGACAGACACACGCAACATCCCTTTCGTTTGCTGACAACCTGATTTCCACTCAACAGATGTAATATATGTTACTCTCCATTAGAGGGACAGAGCACTAAAATAGCTCAACTTCACATTTTCTGGTCACTCCTACCAGAGCTGGCCAGCAAGAGCACTCTCCCTCTGAAATAACAGTCGAGATTCAGGGGCTATTGCATTACCACCTGATGAGTAACTGAAATTTGACCAGCTGCATCCACGATGCAGCATTTGAACTTCAAAACCAGCCCTCTGATGGCTATGCTGGCTCAAGTTTTAAGTAGGTAACCACTGAGCTCCAATTTCATAACCACACACATAAAGATCTCCAAGCTTGTGTTAGCCTTTGTCAGTAGCTCACTAGGTGAAATTTCCTCTTTGTGAAGAAGCTGAAGGTTTTCACTGGGGCTGCTGATGGCCATTCACATTCCATAATAGCACAATGTGCTAGGAAGAGCTAATCCTGAGGGGAAAATACATCAGCCAGTATCTCAAATGCTTTAATACAAACTGAGCTGGCTTGGACTTTTTTTTTGGTTTACAAACTCATGTAGCCCATATTTAAGTCTGCTAACAACAGGCTTGATTTTACTCATTATCCTTTGTAGACCCTGTTTGAAGAGAGACTTCAGCCTCCTAACTTCTGTAAGAAACTAATGTGAAAAGAACAGAGTGCAGCACATTGGCACAGACCCACTATTCTAGGCAAGGCTTTTTAAGGACACCACTCTAGGTTGTTTCACTTTTAAACTGGCTTTCATTCTATCCGCCACGCCTGTGAGGGTTCCTTTACTGCACAGTACTCGGAAGCTAGCACAAGGTACAGCCAAGAATTTGCATATATGCCCACGTAGACAGGTTTCCATTCCTTAATTTTATCTTCTTCCCAACATAGGGCCTTACTACAGATGAACTAGAAAAAATTGTACCAACAAGCAACATCAACCTGAACACCAAATGGCTGGAAGTAACTTATGACTACAAGTCTGTTCCCTTCTGTTAGATATTATTCTCAAACTATAAAGCTGTTAAGTTTATCAGCGATTACACCAACACCAAACTGTTAGAAATTCCTAATTGATACCTCTCCTTACCTCCACTGAAAAGGATGGCTGTAGCATGGACTAGACGGATTGCTCTGGGGTTGTGAGTTCAGGTAAAATACTAGAGGAGAAGTAACAAGTGCACAGTCAGCACTAAATGGGAATTTAAGATGCTGCAGACCTGGAGCAGATGTAGAAGAGAACATGTGCTGATGAACATCATTTCCTCGGCAGTGGGAGTACAAAGGAGAGGAGATTCTGACAAGGTATCACAGTAGAAAGAAAAATAATCAGGGTCAGTATCACATCTTCTGTTTCAATACAGGAAAAAAAAAAATATTACTTCCAAAATACAATTTATATCTTCTTAATAAATGCAATCAACTAAGTGGTCAAAAGTCATCCTTTCAATTATCATCCAAACCAAAATGTATTTTTCAGTCAATTTAATATCTCTGCTACATTATTTTTCCACTATGAAAATCTTCCAATATGATATTATCCAAATCCTTTTCAGTAGTGATACCCAGGCTTTCTGGAATACGCACTACTGTCAATCCTTAATGTAAAGCTTTTAATTGAGAAAAAATAACAAATTGATAATGGCACCAGTAACAGACATGGACCATTCATATCACAGCCTTCACAATTTGGGAGCCATGGTTCCACACCATGGCTGTGGCAACAATAGAAATACGTAACTGTGAGAATGTGAATTACACAAACCATTAACTAGAAAACCACATTTAGCACTGACAGTGTTTTAGAACAACAACTAATGAAGCCTGAAAGCAGCACTGCAAAATGTCTTCATTCTAATTTTAGCAATGGGGAAACTGAGGCACAAAGGGGTTAAGTAACTCATCCATAGCACATCCACTGTAGCATCAGGATTACAGCTGTGGACACTGGTTCCCAGCTCTGTGCTCAGTTCTATAAACTACACAATTCTGGCAGGGTTAGCAGCCAGCACACACTGGTATACACAGAGAGCACAGAAAATTTCTCAAAGTAGCTGCTTTCCAAAAAGCTGCAAACAAACTTCTACATAAACATTAAAAAAAGGTTCTAACACCTACTTTATTGAACTATACACGATGAGATGTCCTTCACTAGAAATAAAGTGAAAGTTAACTTACAAATATTGGTATTATAAAGCGTGCTTACGTGTCAGAATACAAACCAGTGCCACTGTATTCTTACAATTATAACTTTGATTCTGACTGAGGGATGAAAGAAGTTTCTATTTACCATATTTAAACATAAAAGTGAGCAAAAGGGGAATGTGGGGCATACGTCAGTTTTGTTTGGTATTCAGATATTTTACACTGAAAGTCCTGAAGTCAAGCATGTTTGTCAACACTCCTTGCTTTAAATTTTCTAATGAATCCAAATACTTATCACTAAACCTTCACATATTGGAAATCCTCCCCACCAGCAATCTCTGCTTAAACAGCTGATGAGCTTTACAGTCCACAGACAGAAAAGGTTAAGCCTGTCTCTTTAACCTGCTCCTCCCTTCACTATGTGATAGATTCATTTAAACTCCTCTACTCATAAACATAGTATTAAATCTACAATTTACTTATTTTTACCAACTAGAAATAATAAATATGATTACAAACTTCATAAATAGCAGTTTTCATTAGTAGATTTCAAAGCATTTACAAAGGACACAGGCATTAAAAAGGAATTGTTTGTTTAAATTTCATTTGTAAAACTGCATGTGGCAATGTAAATAAAGATTTTTTTGCTTCAAATCTAACAGTTTTCAATAGCACTCTTAATTTTTAAAGATAATAAAGATATAAAAGGTCTCTGGAGATTTGAGCCCTATGAGAGCTTTCTGGCAGATTATTAAAAGCTCTTTCTAAATCTGAAGAGTGATCAAACTAAACAGTTACAAACATTCAGTTTTACTACACTAATTAATGTCTGGTACAAAACCTAACCCAAATGTACCGCATTTAAAAAGATTTAAGTATCGCTCCTTTTTGGCTATACTTTAGGGTAAATGCTCCACAAAAGTAAAATGTTAAAGCTTCTGAAGAAATTTTGTGTACAGCCAAATAAGCATGCCAGATAAAAGAAGGTTCTAACAAATAAAAGCAATGTCTATTGGGCACAGAAAATTCTGGCTTCTTTTTCTTCATAGTTTCAATTTGAAATGTTTAAGTGCAATTTATTTTTCACAACACTCCTTACTGGATCCGCAGAGATGGGGCTCCAAGCCTCTGTTTCCTTCGTTTCATCATTGTGCTGATGTACTATGTTTCTTCCCAACACAAGAGGCTTAAAGCCGGGAAGGAGAGCCCACTGTTATCACTCCAAGGCAGAGCACAGAACAATCAGTGCAATTCCAAGCTCTTCACGTAACCCCAGTGTCACAGAGACCTCAGGAGTTCAGTAATGGTCCAGATTAATCACATGGCTCACGTCAAAAACCTAATTATTTTAAAACAAAAATCTTCCACGAGTCTATTCATAACATCCAGAGAAAGGATATTAAGCTCCCCAGTACAAAACGAAGATGCATAAAAGTCCGGGACACAAACTAGCCATCTGACCTGTCACGCAGCCAGCAATACAGTCCTGACACACTCAGGCTGAGCCCGCAGCAAATCGGCGACAAACTTCTCCTGGGCTTCAAGGAACAGAATCAGTTACTCTCGCCAAATCAAAAGGAAAGCGTCGAGCCAAGGGAGCGATGGTACGCCTGAAAGGATTCTGGCGGAAATCTCACACAGCAGCTTGAAAACTCACACTGTGATAGGAATAGTCACTGCTCCCACCCAAAGCCCTTGCAGAGTCATCAGCGGTGCAAAGAGCAGCTGCTCTTGACCAGCGCGGGAACACGGGAACCATCCCTTTTTCCGAAATCAATCCCCTTAAGAACACACACAACTTTAACCTTAAAACATCTTCCTGTAACTCCCAAGCTGCATTTCAGCCACCAACTTTATGGATTCTAGCACTAAAAACAGAGCAACAGCAATCACAGCAGCCTAGGGAGCCAAATGCTGAAAGTGAGGGGAAACACCTCCATTAGGAGACAGCGTTCCCTTGCACAATGCAAGTCTTGCGTTTTTGTTTGCAAATGGCACTTTGAAACAGCTCAAAATCAATTTCATGCTATTAACAAAACCGCCCCCAAATAATGTCCACATTATTTTTTAAATACGTATTTGTAAGAAGGTAACTTCCCCCCCCAAAAAAATCCAAATATTTATCTTTGACAGACTAGAAAAATGTTAGACTGCTTTTATGCAGGTAAAGTCTGCTACTCACAAGTACTCATCAACCAAGTCAAGCTCCAGATTACAACTCCTATCTCCAGATCCTGCCGTGATTCAAATCACAGCAGAAGTGCCCCACACTACACCTCTCAACAGCTGTGTCCCATCAGGAGAACAAACTGCCAGTCTCAAAAGTAAGGGCCAGGGTGCCCAGGGTGGCTGTTTCTTAAACAACCAGAGCCCCTGCCCCCTCTCACACCGTGCCTTCAGAGTAAGAAAGCGCAGCAAGCAACAAAAGGTAGAAATTTTGTATGTTATGTATAATTTTATTATACTTATTAAATGAGAAACTGCATTAAGTAGTGGAAACTTGACAATAAAAACTTCACAAAAAGAATTTTTTCCCTTTTAAATCCTTGATGAAAAACTCCATAAATTCTTTCTCTCTGAATTACAGTATATATAGAACACTAAAATCCCCTTTATTCACTAAATCACTTATTTTATAGAAACAATGCTTACAAATTATTTTTAAAGCCTAATATACAAATAGCAATACTCCTACGGAGCCCTGCAGGAATAATTCACCACATTCCACCTTCAGAGCCAGTCCCACAGATCAGCTTAGGAGCACCAGGTTATTTTTGATCTATTGCTTGTGAGCTGCTTCTATGCAGCTCAGAGAAGGATGGAGTGGTTAGAAAATACCACCTCTTTCTCTCCCCATCTATAAAAAGTATCACAAACAAAAAGCACCGAATGGAAGCGTTCTTTCTTACTCTATTTCCACATCCGAGACAGAACAGAGCGCAAAAGTAGCAAAATTCGTTACTCCTTTCAGAACCATTTTTTTTTTTTCCTCCATTTCTAACACTTTGACTTCTCCACACTTGAGGCACAGCACTTGCTACTGGCAGGGAAACAGCATCGATCGATCCCCAGCAGAAACACTTACCCACCAGAAACAGAATGATATACTCCATTTCTCTGCAGATACAGAGGAAATTCCCACAGCACCTGAGCATGGCAAGATAAAGACATAAACCAGCACTAAAGGCCAATTTTTTTTTTCCTGCCATCAAGCTTGTTATTGTTTCCAAAGTCCAATCATTAAAAAGAATAGGAGTAGACACTGATATAAACTGGTATTCAGCATATGCTCCCAAAGAAATACCTTGGTGTGTTTGTGTCTTATTTTACTGTCAGGAAGCTGGGAGTTAATTTAACAAATTATGAAGACGACTTGTTTAATTAAACACCCTATGAAATGTCTAGGGCTGTAGAAACTAAGAACCTTCAGAGGTTTATAAGTAGAAGGGGAGTCCAGAAATGGAGGGAGAGAAAACGAGCCTTACAGTGGACATAAATTGCCTGAAAAAGAGATTAGAAGGAATAAAGACCACCATAAAAGCCTTTCATATGTCTTTAGCAAACACTATTATGTTGCTTACCACATTTCATGAAGATAGACATAAAAACTTGAGGTAAATACTATTTCTTATCAGCACCTATCACCACTAAGCAGTTTGTAATATTTTATTTAAATGTGTGTTTTTACTGGATCTATTCTGGATTATAATTATTTTTCATGTTGGATCTATTCTGGATTATAATTATTTTTCATGTTTCTTATGCTACCATGTTCTTTTTCCATTTGTACAGACTTTAGAAGTATACTTGATACAGATGGTTGATAGCAGGAAGGAATTAACAAAAATAACTTGCATCCAAAATTAAAAACTGGTTTAGCAAATTTTACATTTTTTTAGATTTAGATTTTTTAGAAAATTTTACATTTAGATAGTACAAAAATTACAGCAACCCAAGCTAGTAACCCTGACTAAGAAGCCATGAGGATTTCAAATATGAACCCACATTTCTCATAAAAAAGCTAAATGGGTCAATAACGTTCATGTTATAAACAACTGAATTATTAAAAATGGGGTACTGAACAAGAAACCACATGGCTCAAATGCAACCTCAACTCGATTTATTGCCTGCTGATTATCCAAGGCAGCAATCAGAACAAACAGTGAGCTCCAGAATGGTGTTGCACATTTTGCAGCCACAATGAAAATCTGCACTTCACAGCCTGTTCTTTTGGATGCAGAGTTGCTGCTACACACATGAACACACACGACCATTTCATCATGAGCCTCATCTTGCTGTGCAGTCCCCACCTTTGTCCTTTCAAGTCTGGAACGTCTCTAGTGCGCTTTACACGCAGGTGCACATCAAAACCATTTGAAAGCTGAAGCCAACAATAAAAAAAAAAATCTCTGTACATACTGTAGCACCAAAACAACAGAACAGGGTAATAACTGCAAATAATTAAACCACTTCCACTAATAGGATGGAGATCAAAGTTTGGGTCTATCACTTCACATTTGCTATTTCAAATGAAAGAAAATATTCATGAATGGTAATTACTTTGCGTGAACAAAGCATGGAAAAAACATAACCAATACATTTATATGCATAATTTATTAAAAGAAAACTTTGAACTCTGATTATTGAACCACACCAGAGAGAGAATACAACTACTTGTTCCTGTTCTCATACTTGTATAATTCAACCTCTTAGCAGTCTACAACTCAGTTGAGTATAATTTCCTTTAGCACATTAAACATAACCACCCTACAGAAACACACACGCTTTAAGCACATTAACAACAAAATGGTATCTAAACAATCAGGCGTTCCTCTTAATGTCACCCTGCATACAATTCCCTCATCTGTTTTACGTATCTGCTCACTCTGTGCTGATTATTTCAAGTTTAGACTGAAAGATCTCCCAAGGAAAAAGCCATCCTTTACGGTGTGCTATGTGCTCCCTTCTGCTAATACAGAAGCAGGGTCACTAATCAACAGACAACACAGGCTCATCCCACCATTCGTTCTCTTCAGCTTCTACCAAACACTTTCTTTAGGTGACAAAATTCCTCATACTCTCCTGCCAAAAATAGAGACATCTAACTCCACTCCTTTTCTTTAACATAAACAAGTATAGCAACTGTTGTTGTCCATGCCTACAATCAGTTCCTGCAGAAAAATAGGGATTACTAAGATTGACCCAGGCAAATATGAAGTAATGAGAGTCAGATCAAAGTTAGAAGCATTGTCAGGAAGAGCTTGCCCTTCTCCATTCAGCCATGATAAATACTCTACTTAATCCAAAGTCAAAAGTCTTTCTAAATCAACAATCAACCAAAGCAATGCCTAGCAAGCTGCAATAATCAAGTCTTCATTCTACTTCTGGCTGGCTAGAAAATAATTACTTATTCCCCAAATACGATCTTTTTACAGAAGTAAATGCACCCCAGCCTCCAGGCTAGCACACAGAAAAGTGCTGAGTGGCTGCATATTACTATATAATACAATTGCTACTGAACTACCACAAAGGCTGTAGTTTGTGCAGAAAATGGATGCACCTCTTGAGGGTTTCTGGCTCCAAGCCAGATACTTCTTCCTTCTGTCAATTCCTGCTCCTGTCAGTGAACAGAAGTCAATGAATGACAGTCAATGAATCAGGAGCTAGCTACATCCATAACTACCCCTACTCATTAGCTACAGCACAACAACAGCTTTTCAGAATAAATTTGATTCAAGCACAGAAAAAGCTTCCAAAAAGAACTGAGAACTACCTACAGTCTGCATTCAAGGCCACCCTTAAATCAGGCCACCCTTTTTGACAGGCTGGTTTGACAAATTTATACTTTTTAACACATATATATATATACACACACACACACACACACACACACACACACACTATTCATTTTTTTATATAAATTTCTTTAGTCCCTGATTCAAAGACTCAGTGATTTTTTTTTTAAATCACATAAACACTCTGATACTAGGATATGCAAATCACGTACATCAGCTCCACTTGACCCTTTTCAGTGAGCCTATAGGCTTAACAGTACTGCATCAACACAAACATGAACAAGGCACAAGACACCACTGACTTCTTAAATACTTAAACTTTTCAAACAACAAGAAATCATTTGGTAAAACTGGCTACAGAATCTGTAATTCCTGAAACTTCAATCAAATAACTATATAACACAGGCAACTAACTGAAAACATCTTCATAGATTTTCAGTCTCACTAACAGCTGCAACCTTGTGCTTAAAAATTATGGCCTGGATCTTCCTGACACAGGTTGCTAAATTTCTTCATATAATGTTGGCTTAAAAGGCACTCAGTGTGGAAAAAAAACTGAAGTAATGAAAAGTAAAAGTGTTAAATCAATATAGAAAGAAAACATTCAGTCATTTGGCTTAGTTACTACTAAAGTGAAGCACTTCATTTGTATCTCGGATATTTGAAATGTAAATACATGAGTAGTTTTGTGTCATACCCACCTCCATGCCTGAACGATGGAAGGAAATATATCTGGCATCCTCAATTTCTATTCCAAAAGTTTCGTACAAAAATATCTAAGTCATATCAAACAAAAAACTTACTGGTAACTGACTGTTCCACTATTTGTTCAAAGAACCTTCACAATCTTCAAGTTATGAGCACCACCTTTCTTAAAAATCTATCAAATATCATTAAGCTAGCCTTTATGGCATACTTGTTAAAAATAAAATTTTAAAAATCAGCCAGTGTTTCATGTTCTTTAAATAACTCCCTGACTAGTTTACCATTGTCATACAACTAAACAAAAAGGTCTGGTCATGCCCCACTTTAAAAAAAAGGCCTTTTGATCCGTTGTATTGTTCAGCCCTGAATCACTGGCATTACACAGCATTTTCCAAACACTTTTTCTTATACAAAGGGGATAGCTTACATTGAAAGACTGAAAATCATTTCTCATTAGAACCAGAAACCTGAGGAAGAAATGTTATATGCTTCTGTGAGCTTCATGTCTGTAGTCTACAAGCTTTGGGAAACAATTTTAAATCATAATGTAATAGCAGGCAGTACAAAAGCTTTCTCTTTTATATAATGCAATCAATAATGCAATTTCTTCCACCATAAATCTGTAAGCATAGCAGAAGCTAAGCTCTCATAATATCATTGAAACACATGTTTGTTCACTAAAGTTCTTTAAACATCATAATGTATTTTTTTAAAATTGCTATTTGTTTATACCATGTTTTTAAAAGCCTGTTTTGCCTGACATATCCTACTTTGTCAAAGTATCTCTATTACACAGACTACTCCACAAACACCTGACCTGCACGGCCCAGGAACTGTGTACTTAGACTTCTGTCAACAGACTGTTTGAAGAGCAGTGATCAAAGTTGTGCATATCACATAAATAATCAGTGACTTCTGTGGAGTCACTTCAGTGATGTCAGTGCAAGCAACACTCAACACCACAGCTACTTCCGTATCACGATCAGCTCAAGCTGATAATTAGAAGTAAGCTTACACTACTACTACTTTTCCTGCTACACTTAAGAAAATGAAGAGAGGCTTCAGTCTCAGAGAAATGCAAGCTAGCTGTTTCCAAGTGGATGACAGATTCTTGAAAATGCTAACAGAGAAAACAGTGTATCTGCCCATTTAAGCAATTTCCACAATTGAACAGTGATATATGTTCAAAACAAACCAAGTGATGAATAAAGAATAATTATACTTACAAACTTCCTCTTCTGGGGAGACTGAGCTCTTTCTGGGGGGGAAAAAAAACAAAACAAAACAAGAAAAGAATTAAAACCTTGAGTTAATTTTACTTATTATTATTTATTTACCAATAAATGACTGTGGTGAAATTAATAAAAAACTGGCCATTCACAAACACATGCTCAGGGTGTAACTATGTACAGTACTGCTGTGCTGAAGAGGTGAATCTGTACACACTCACAGCACAGCCATTTGGGGTACAAAAGTTACTCATTTTGTTTGAATAATCACCAGCTTTGCAGTCACAAAATCATAAGCACTCCAGAGCAAATATAACTTTGGAATTCAAGTCTAAACACAGATAAGGCAGTAATTAAGTCTGTCCTACATACCTTATCAGCATCATATCCCAACCACTTCCACCAGTGTGGTTCACAGAACTGTCTCGTTGGAAAAGACCTTGAAGATCATCCAGTCCAACCATTAACCTAACATTGACTGTTCCCAACTACACCAGATCCCTCAGCGCGACCCGACTCTTGAACCCCTCCAGGGATGGGGACTCCACCACCTCCCTGGGCAGCCCGTTCCAATGCCCAACAACCCCTTCTAGATATCCAGTCTAAACCTCCCCTGGCGCAGCTTGAGGCCATTGCCTTGTCCTATCGCTTGTTACTTGGTTAAAGAGGCTCATGCCCAGCTCTCTGCACCCTCCTTTCAGGTAGCTGTAGAGGGCGATGAGGTCTCCCCTCAGCCTCTTCTCCAGACTAAACCCCCCCAGTTCCCTCAGCCGCTCCCTGTACGACCTGTGCTCCAGACCCTGCACCAGCTCCATTGCCCTTCTCTGGACACGCTCGAGTCACTCAATGTCCTTTTTGTAGTGAGGGGCCCAAAACTGAACACAGGAATCGAGGTGCGGCCTCACCAGTGGCGAGTACAGGGGTCAGATCCCTTCCCTGTCCCTGCTGGCCACGCTAGTGCTGACACAAGCCAGGATGCCATTGGCCTTCTTGGCCACCTGCTACACAGCGTGCCTAGCACCTGCTGCCTCTATTTTCCCACATTATCACCACAATGAAGCATTAATGCAACAGAGTAGGTTTTGTGTGTTGGTTTTTTTCCAAACGTACACATTATTTGTTATACATTATCACAAAAAATCCAAGGCTAATGAAAGAACCACTTAAAAGCAGCATTTTGCACCTAGGCCGCAGAAGCAGAGCAAGGTGGGGAATGTAGGTAAACGGGCCGTGAGCACCCACAGGGCACGGAGAGGGGTGGATGTGCCCCCCCGAAGCCGCGTTCGGTCCGTTTCCCACCTGCCCCCAGCGCCGCGCCGCTCCCCCCGCCGGGCCCTGCGCTGCCGCCGGCCGCCACCAGGTGGGAGCCGGCTCCCGCCCGCCGCCGCCCGGGGGACGGACCGACCCTGCGGGGGGCGGACACCAAGCACCCGCCTTTCCCCTCACACCGAACCCCACTCAACGTTTAAAATGGCCCTTGCGGAGGGGCAGCGCCCCGGGGCAGGCG
>NW_020799109.1:10526841-10559796 GCF_003259725.1 Athene cunicularia
GGCCCAGGAACTGTGTACTTAGACTTCTGTCAACAGACTGTTTGAAGAGCAGTGATCAAAGTTGTGCATATCACATAAATAATCAGTGACTTCTGTGGAGTCACTTCAGTGATGTCAGTGCAAGCAACACTCAACACCACAGCTACTTCCGTATCACGATCAGCTCAAGCTGATAATTAGAAGTAAGCTTACACTACTACTACTTTTCCTGCTACACTTAAGAAAATGAAGAGAGGCTTCAGTCTCAGAGAAATGCAAGCTAGCTGTTTCCAAGTGGATGACAGATTCTTGAAAATGCTAACAGAGAAAACAGTGTATCTGCCCATTTAAGCAATTTCCACAATTGAACAGTGATATATGTTCAAAACAAACCAAGTGATGAATAAAGAATAATTATACTTACAAACTTCCTCTTCTGGGGAGACTGAGCTCTTTCTGGGTCGGGGCGCGGCCGAGCCCCTGGAGCCTCCCGCTATGCCGGGCCGCTCCCCTGCAGCTTCCCCGGTAGAACGGCAAGGACCGTATAGCCAAGGGCAGCTTCTGACGGGCACAATACTCATCTACTGCGGGGGGGTTCATCCCCACCAAGGAAAAATAACCCAACAGCTTTCTCTGAATATTGAAAAAAAGTCAACAGGAAAAAAAAAATTATCCACAAAAATCTAGTGACCTCTTTTCCACACTTGGTTGTGGCGTACATGGAACGATATGATTAACGATACTGCTGACAAACTGTCAGTGACTGCTCTGTTAAGTAATACGCTGGATATCGCTCAGCAAAGTTTTTCAAAGATACCAAAAAGTTAGAGCTACTACAACAACAACAAAAAAATTAAATCTTAATTATGCTGTTATTTTCAAGTGTGAGTTCACTACAATTAGAAATTTCATTACAGTTTTAACAGTACTGAAAAAAATTTCATGTGTGAATTATCACAAGGCTGACAGCTTACAGCATCAAGGAATAAATTCCTGTCATCAGACAAACTTGTCAAGATCTAATCAAAACATTTCAAGTTTGTAAGATAATAAATCATTAGCATCTATAACAGGTTGTGTGTTTTATATTCTGAAAAGGTACTTCTTCCATTCTCGTTTGTTGGAAAGAATTGAAGTTTCGAACTGTGAAGTCTATGTAGCAACAACTGCTTTTAACCATTGCAAATGGATAAATAGGTAAGATGGTTATATATTGTATATTATTCTGGTTGTGTATACACTACACTACTTATACATGCATATATATATATATATATATATATGCATGTATATCTTACATCATATGAGCAATGTATTTAATTTATCCTCTTTAAAGAAGATCTGATAAAAAAAGGTGCTTAGCAGAGGGTACTTTTCCTATTCAAACAGCACATTTCCATTTATTCCAACAGTCAGCCCCAGAAATGTTCAGACTGTATGAGTAAAGCTCTGGAATTTCATGGTACTGGCTAAAAACAACCCCAAAAAACAGTGACCTTTACATCTCTACCTACCTTGTAATTTTTGAGCTTTTAGGGTTCATGTTTACAAGCTTTGCTCTAGGCATTAGGACTGAAAAGTCACTTAAATAGAGAACGCTTCCTTGCAGCAGAACAGCTCTGGTAACTGCTACAGACACACAACACAGGAACCCTAGTCCAGTAACAGAAGCGGACAAATCTTTTCCTTTTCTCTCCTGTACACTTGTTTTACTCACACATTACCTTTAATACTTCCTATAATGTAGCTAATTCAGGAATAAATGTGCATGCAAGGTTAAAAGGAGACCTGAGTTGAGCTTTGATCCTGAAACCACTGTTTGAAATCTGTGATCAACTGAGTTTCCAAAATAAGGAAGGAAAAAAGTACAAGCAGATGTCATCTCAATGCAACTGAAATATTATTCTATCTATGTAGCAATTGGTTTCATTCTGCACCTCCACCTTGACAAACACAGTGCAGCTGTGGAATCAATAGGCAGTAGTTCAAATTTAATACCTCTGTGGTCTTGACAACAAAGAGCACAATCAAAGCAATCAATTTTTACACCTGTTGTTCCACTATGCCTCATTTCACATTAGCCTTAAAATCCCCTTCAAAAACCCTGTCAGCCATACACAGCAGCACTCTTCCTGCCCTCTGGAGAAACACCAAGCCTGCACCCTCCCGGCTATTCGCCCTTTTCTGCTTCTCCAGAGCAGGGCTGGTAACAGCACTTCTTATAAACCCCCAAACCAGACCATGAATAGTGGGGCCAATGCAAAAGCATAAGGGCTGGACGTTAAGCAACTGTGAGCATAATTACGATCTTTGTTTTTCCTGAATCACTAGTAAGTTAATGTCTAAAACTGTTACATCCCAGGAAGAAGAACAAAAAAATGCCTGGAGATGGAAGCAAGGAGGGAGCAGACTGCAGACAGAACTGATGACCTGTTTCAGGGCACCTATTTAAGGATATCCACTGTCAGGAGAAGCTTGCAGACCTCCAGGGGATAGAGCAATGAAAATGCCTACCAGAGATGAGGATACACTCACTGGCTGAAGACTCAGCTGGGTCCTATGATCACTTAACACTTTAATGTGTGCAGTGGGACCAATTCAGAGTTTACATCTAAAAAGCATAGAGTAGTTTCAAACATATAAAGTTGCACTACAAAAATACTAATTAAATAATTAAGCAAAACATAAAAGTCCAACAGCATTTCAAAAATACCTTATAAATGTGAAATTCTACTCAGAGTCAGTCTTCTAGTACAGATTAAATGTTTTAGATAGGAAATGATGAGGGAGGTGCTGCGATTTGACTGGTTTCCACCCACTCCATAAAGGAGTTTGGCATTACATGTCCATGTATCCTGAAAAAATAAATCATGTTTTAAGAGGTAAGATAACTAATAAAAGAGTGATGAGCTGTGACTACTTGGTCTGAAACACTATTTAGAGGTTGCAGCTGTAATCCTTTAAATAAATATGTTAGTTGATCCTAAAGGACATTTTTCATTTAAGACCACTCTTCTGATAAGAATAACACATGAACATTCAAGATTTCAAAGTGCCTCTTTTGACAGCACATCTGCCTCCCTGAGCACTTGTGCTGCCAGTACCTATATATATTACCATTATTACTTCAACCAGCCTCCATCCCACCTGCTCTCTAGGTCAATAATACAACCCTCAAAATAGAGGCTTACATTTATATTTGATTTATACGAAGTGATAAATAGCATAAGAATATTTTTAAAAGATTGTTGCACATTATTGACACAGAACTTTCAGAAGTGGAAACAAATAACTACTTTCACAGATCCTAAAAAATAAGGAATGTATTAAATCTTGCAGTACCCAAACACAGGAACAGACTGTTCTGCAAGATAATTTTTTGTTTGTATCAGTTCCATATTGAAAGGCATAATTATTAAACATTCAACTTGATCTCTACATGACAAAAGAAACAGCAGATTTTCAGACAACTAGTTCAAAATGAACCTTGGGAAGGAAATTCAGCATCATGGAATTCATAAAAAGCTGATTCAAATACCCTTCTTCAAAAGAGTTCCTTATATTTATTTCCTTTTTTCTTAGGTTTATCATCTCAGATCCTGCAGATATAAAATCAGCTGGACACAGTGACATACTACAGGTTCAGGTTTCACAATAGGACTGGGTCCCCACCGGACCTATCATTTTTGAGGCAGCAAAAAACTAGAAGAGAAAATGTATTGGACATTTTAAGCATCATTCTTCTGTTTACATAATATTGCTTAGTGCATAGATCCTGAAAATGTATTCTATTGTGGTCTTTTGTATACGCAAACTGCATCCTAGAACAGGAATGTTTCAGCCAGCAGAAAGAGTGCTGGCTTTTTGCATACATATATGCACACAATATGAAATAGAAATCAAGTCTGAAAAATCTCTTTGTTTCTTGACCTACAACTCCTATCTTTTCAACAGATATGTTACGTTATAAAAGTCTGAAGGAAACAGGAGCCCATCACTCAAGATTGTCACTTTCCTCTCAGTCTTGTAATTTGTCCTTGAATATGTAGCTGCACATATGGCACAGACCCACAGGCAAAGTTGGATGCTAGAGTCTGCACTGATGGCAGCTTAAACGTAGTCCTTTCAAATTGAAGTGAGAACCATCGCTACACAGGATGTTCCATATTTTTGCCAGAGCGGACAGCATGATTCCTGAGATTGCCTTTGACCTTGGCTTTCTTGCAAGGTAGCTTACCATCATACCAGTTGGGACAACAGACAAATATTTTTACAGCTTTAACAGTAAATACATTTCAGTTAATAAGTTACTATTTCACAGATGATGAAATTTCACTGACACTCATTGACCTGGTACCATGCACTCATGTTTTAATATTTTTCCTTTGCTGACTATGTTTGCTTTAGGGTATACTACCAACCAGCAGGGGATTAATTAAATCTCTTTCTATACATAACCATTTGCATTACAGAAAAGATATAATGAGGGCTGGAATCTCCAGTTCTGATGGAAAATACAACCTGGCCATGCAAGGACAAACTATAATCCATCCATCAGATTAACAGGAAGGAATTTTTCATGGTGATTAAAAAAACACCCCACACTAAGCTTCTCTTTCTCCTATCAGAATCTGTCAAGAAAAATAATTTCCTTCTTTTCACCCTATCATTGTAAAAGGTTATTAAAAATAGTACTTCTCAATTTCTCTCTCTAGAAATGATTACATCTGAACTTGTTTCCCAAACTCATCAGCAAAGAATTTTAAACAGCAACACTAAAACCATATCTGTATTGAATGTCAGATTAACCTATGGAATATGATGCCAATATTTTCTATAATTTACTGACGTTTTAGAAACTAAATTCAGGATCATACTGTTAGATCATCTTAGCTACAGAAATGCTTAAAATACAGAAAATGAATATCCAAGGTCTTCCCAGTATCATTCAAAATATTGCGAGTTTAATTCCCAGACCTTTCTCCACACTGTACAGAATTTATGCCTGCAATCACACAAAACCTGAATTGCCACAGATAGTGTAGTCCCAATGCATCTTCCCATTTTCCCAGTACCAACCAAATTGCTTGAAATTGCCCTTTCCTAAAAAAAAAATCTCACCTTCATGATGACAGGGTGCCAGAGCCTTCAGGACAATGTATGTAGCACTGGAATAGTTAACAGTATACCTGTTCACCCAGTGCTACCCTAAACATACTACAAGTTCAAAGCAAATTAAACGTATTATTTGGATTAGTTCTTTACCTCAACAGAAGTTCTGTGTCAGTAAAAATGTCATTTGCAAAGTATATTAACATATAAAATCAAATGAGAAAAAAACCTGCACCTGTTTAACTAACGGGTGACCCTATTTCTCTAAATAATCACTTTATATCAATCTTCAAACTCACAGGTCATGAATCAGTCAATGATGCATTTAATGTTTTTAGCATCTTCTGGCCTTTCTCTTCAGCTTAGAAATCCCTTACTAGTCAGCAGAAGAAAAAAGCCTTTGGATTTATTTCAAATTACAGTTTCTACAGAAGAAAATAAAGCCCTTTAAACTTTAAGCAAAATTCTCAAATATAGCAAATTATTTTCCCTCCCCCATCAGCTCTCCTGCCTGGGTAACACAAAGTTCTTCCACTGTAGGCAAAGCTAAGGATCCAGGTCACATCTGTGCATTAACCCGTCAGGAATATGTGCCTCCAAAAGTTACCCACTAACCTTTCATATTACTTAACCTCAGGGCTTTCCATAAGATTAAGTGTATTGGTTACTTGACCTAAAATAATTTCAGAATACATCTCAAAACCTGAAAGAATTTCCACTTTCATCAGAATATTTTCAGTGTCCACTCCCTGACCTAGATACATATATATTTCAGTAAGCTGAAGTGTCTACTCCATATTTCATTACATTACATCATGTTTTTCAAGCCCAAAATACAACATTACACAGAACACCATGGTACCACACATGACTGAAACCATACATCACGGCTTGGATAGGCAGATGACAATAAAAACGATGCATGCAAACCACATTCCCAAGTGGGTAAATAGAGAGTTGCCCAACCCCAGGAATAAATCAGCTGCCACAGCTGAGCTACAGATTACACCAGGAGAAGGCATCTGCAGCCAAGGGCAGGGTAGTACACACACATCCCTCCCTAGCCAGAGCCATGAATGACTTGCAGTTCTCCAAGTCTCATTTCCTCCGCAGGATTCATTCCTATCTCTGTTATTTGGGACTAAGAGCACAGGGTCACTCTAATTTCACGCTATCAGTCAAGCAGCAGTCTCTTTCTTTTCACAGTAAAGAAAATAGCTAGTTTCGTATTTGATTCCAAGCTTTTCAGCTGAGGTTAAACAGCGAACGGTTTCTGAAAATTAAAGACAACCTTCAAGACCCCTGGCCACATCAAGAACAGCAGGTACAGTAACTCAGATGTTCAATCCTTGGATGTCAAGCAAACTAATTTACTATCAACTTGATTGTTTTCCTCAAGGCTAAAAAAAAACACCAAAACTGTAGCAGCAGCCCTCTTCAAATACTCTTGCCAAACTTATTTTCAAATTATACGTAGCACAAAATATTATGTTTTGAAGATGTAATTTCATTTGCAGGAAGAAGTAAATTTAAAGATTTGAGTTGCAAAATTCAAGCTGTAGAGTCCTAGATGTGGTGCAGAAGCACAGAAAAAACAGCAGAGCAAAAGAAAAAAGGTGAATTTGCTCTCGTAACAGGCAATCCATAAACTGCAACAGCAGTAGCTTCAGAAGACCATTATGATAACTTCTTCCCTGAAATAAACAGTAACAGCTACCCAAAATGTGCGTGTGGATCAATAAAATAAAGAGCGAGATGCATGGTATTCCTCTGTAAATAAAAGGCAGGTTGTACTTTAAAACCTGAGAGATAACACACTTAAATGCTCCAAATCGTCCTTATAGGCTAATTTGTGTAAAAAATATAATCATAAGGGAGAAGGAATATTGAGAGGAATAAAACACATGGCTTAGCTCATCAGTCTTTCCCGTTACTTAATTTTAACTTTACAAGGCCATGAAGCAGATTACTGGTCCACCCTATGTGTAAAACAGCCTGCCCAGCACTGAACAGTCATCCAAAATAATGGGAGCAACTGTTCAAAAGTCTCTTTCATTTTGCCAGACTGTACTAGTTTGAGAAATGTAAGTCAAAAGGTCACGTTCTAAAAATTTTTGGAAAATGCAGAAAAGAGTGTAATCTTGGAGACATACAGGACTGCAGCTGTAATGCTATTGTTAGAAACTGCTCTTAAAATTACTCTGTCTTGACTTGCACCAAAAATTCCTTCAAGACTGGGCATGCAATGATCAGAAGGAAATAGTCACAGCTGCTAAAAATGCCAAGAGCATTACAAATAAACAAATCCAGTTTTATTCTCTCCCTTGTTGTCTCGTACTAATATTAATCTATGATTAAGTCAGTTGTCATTTCTATTATTCACACATCTACTCCTTAAAAGGTTGTTTCTAAAAGAATTGACAGCCGACAAAGCTACCTGACCACTGATTTTATTTATAAAACGCTTTAAACATCCTTTACTGAATTTGAAATTGAATAATCTAGCCCAGCATAATTTTAGTGAGTTTGGGGACTCTTCTGATTTATCCTACATAAAAGTTATATAAAACAGTGAGCATCTCATGAAAACTCTGACAGACCTGCTCACCAGCTCATATCCATTTGGTGAGATGTTAATACCCACTGTGAACAAAGATCAAAGGTTGTAAAGAAAATTATATTTAAATACATTAGTTGAGAGACAATCTCCAACACTATAGTTGAACCAAGAAAAGGTACATGGTCAGGCTCAATATTAACATCAGCAGCAGGCATCTCACAACAGTGCAAAGGTTTCTGTTTATTCTGTCAGGTTGGTTTCTCACTGACTCCCCAGTTGTAAAGTATCTGGAAACAGACAGGCAGAAATTAAGCGTTGGTGGTTGCTTCTGAGAGGCACTCTGCATGTCTCCAGTTCTTTGCCAATGTTAGGCTAAGACTTTTGACACATCAACAGAAATTTATCTTCACAATGCTATCTTTCTCAACTAATTTAGACACAAAGAAAAATTTGTGTCAGACCAGTCTCTCAGGACAACTGGATGGCTTGGTAACCCCTGAAATAAGACCAAGATTCCTAATAGTAAAGCTCTGGGATAAAGTCCTAGAGAAGAGAAACTTTCCAGTTCCTCAAAAAGCCTCAACAACATAGGTGTGTCCCATCCTCTCCTAAAACTGCAGCAAGTCCATTCCACATAGATATTGTGAAAACACTCTCAGAAATTGAAAGCATAAGCAATCAATTGTAAAGATACTTAGTAATTAGTTCTAAAAGGAATTCCAAGCATATAAAGCTCCCTTCCCTTCATCTCGTTTATGACTGATAGCATCTGTAACCTCACGAGGCATCCATTAAGTTCAGTAGTTAATTACATCTGCTCTGACTGGACATTATTTACAGAACAAGCAGATGTCATTTTTCATTGCTTAGCTAGTCTACACGAGGCACTTCAGCTTACCCCTCTCAAATCACTGCTTCTCAACAGAGGCAGGGAGGAGGGACAGGCAAAGGGGGCTCTGATAATTTTTTGCAAAGGAAGAGTTAAAGGTCGTCATTTACTTAATGAAGAAATCCACATGTCGAGCACCACTGGAATAAGCAGATGCCAGCCAGTGTTTACATCTTTGTAAGCAGACAACAGAATTTTAATTTCTTTTTGTGCTCAAAAGTGAATGTTCTCTGATACCGCTTATGTCTGCTGAGTTCCAAACCGCAGCCAAACTGAAACATAAATCCTTGACAGAAGTGATGAAAGAAAGGGCTCTGTTGCTTCATTCCCAGATAATAAATATTTTTAACAGGAACAGCAAATAGCCACAGAAGTTTTGCATTTGTATTATGTGTGTAGGAAGACATTCATCCCCTGGAAATACGAGGTGGCTACACACTTAGTGTGACTCGTTTCAGAATTATATCACAAAGTATTTCTACAACCACCTTTTAGTTCTGGAAACCAACATTTTCAGTGAAAATCAAACATTAAATTGAAACCTTCATCATCTCCTTCACATGTACTTTCAAATATACTTGATCTTCTTAGGAATATTTAAATTAATCATGAAGACAAAAAAAAAAAAAAAAGGCAATTAAATGGTCCTCTCAATTTTGGTGAGGTACAACTGTAATAACCACCAACCTTACCCTAATTTTATAATTGTAATCCGGGACTACCTTAATTTCAAGGGAACAACACTGACAATCACATTCACATGTGACAATGCTCTGAGGTGGAATATGAAATGGTAAACCGCAAAGTGGTACTAGGCCAAACCCAAGACTAATTTACAGATCAAACTGAGTGTGGTGAAAGGTTTAGAATAATGTATGCAAGGCAATCTTCAGGCTTACAGGAGACAGAACGTTATCTCAGGAAAGCAACATCTATTGCTTTCAGAATGATAGACAGCAAAGCTGGGAAGCATAGGCACTGACTGACCTCATCCGTGGGCATATTTTTAAATAACCCCATCCAGTCCCGTCCTTCAGGTCTATCATACATTGTGCAAATGTCAAGTGAACTAAGGTTTTTGGATCACTAAGATTTCTCATATGAAAAAGCATGTGATACATCTAAACATCTTTCACAGATTTATTTCTGAACACCCTTACATTTAATACAGTTGAATAATTCAGACTTACGTAGTGCCAAGATCTGTTTCAGAGTAAAGGAAAATTCATCCCCAATTAAAGTACTGGTAAAATACAGGCACTCACTCCCAAAGCACAGATTTGAGAAACTGCAGACTGTGCCTAATGACTTTTAGTTCTGATGGGCGATTAGTGTGCTCTGTAATGGACTGGCAGAAACAGCTGATTCTATTACAAGGACATGTTCTGGCTAGGATTTTCTTTCTGTTGCATTTAAATTATAAATATGAACTCTCTTGAAAATATATGAAGACAAAAGACATTAATCAATCTCTAAAACTTCTGTCTTCTGTGTTTTACCGTACTTCAAATTAGAACAAACACTGACTTCATCACCAGGAAAAGCCTCTCAGGTACTCAGGACTGTCTGTACCATCATTACTCTTCCATACTATCAAGCACACAGATATCTTCATCCTCTACACCTTTTGGAAAAAACTGCAAGTTTTGTTTCATCCAGGTCTTGGCTTCAAAGGCAGGTTTTAAGGTACATTCCATTTTGTACTTATGGGTACAAAAGAAATTTCTGAGGTCTTTGCAAGATTTGCAAATTCATCAAAAATGGTCATTGAACAGCCTTCCACAGAGGATCTGGGAAGGGGCTCTTCCTGAACCTGACATATCTCACAACAGCAAGTCTAATCAGTGTCGTTCCTTGTTCACATTCAGGTTAAATTCAATGTATGGTTAAAGCATTCGGATCATGGTAGCTTCTGAAGAGCCAGAAAGTCTTTAATACATTTACATCTTTCATGTACTATAGAAGAACTAGAATACCAGAATCAAAAGTCCATGCTTCTCTGATACACATTTCATGTAATCTAAAAAAGTTACACATACTGGAAAGAAAAAGTAGCATGTAAAGTATAAACCGTAACAGGCAAATTTTTAGTACATCAAAATGTACGTATCAAAGTGGTGCAAGAACCCAAAAACCAGCTGTATACATGTGCACAATCTTTCTCACTGCTGTTTTTCAAGTTTTGTTGTAAATTCCTTTTGTCTATCCTACTCCACTAACAATCAGCCCCAAATCAATAGTTTTCCTCAGAGCAGAAGTTACAATTTTGACGTATGTTAGAGGACATTTTATACAAAGGATTATTGTTGTAATGTTAAAACGTTTAATTTTTATGATACCTGCTAATAAGAAAAAAATTCCTACAAAATTTCCACAGAATCCTTTGTATTTCTATTTGAGAGGGACCAAACTACAAAGAAAAAGATAGAAAGATAAAAGTTTAGTGACCCTCCGAAGAAATAACCTAAATAACTTGCAAAGAAAGACTAAAGATCTAACTTTCCAATAGCAACCTTCTACCTGTATGCTCTTTGGTATTATACACACTGTCTCCTCCATCAAGAAAATCCTTGATTTATTTGCTTTAGATGTTCAACTCATTAATCCATATTTAGACTTTGTTTTCTCTCAACCATTCCTACCACAAGCTGTACCGGTGCTCACAAAATTCTCATAAGAGAAGTGCAGCTTCAGCAGCCAGAACCAAGGATTATTCAAAGAATTAAAGGGATCCTGTAAAATCATTCATTGCATACAGAAAAACTGAATTAAAGTTCATCCATTCCCCTCTAAATTTAAATTGTCATAACTGATATTTTCCCTTTCAATAATACTCTTTAGAAAGTGATAAACTAGTTCCAAGATACTCTAACTGCCACAAACAGGTTCAAAGCTCTTTTAACATATTTACACTTTTTCATTTCTCACAGAGTAAAAGGACAGTGATTCCGATTTAAATCCCATTCTGGGGGCTAAAACATTACACCAAATTCACCACCTCATTTTAAGCATTTCAGTTTACTTAAGCAGAAAGATACACCTTCAGACAGAAACTTTGGGGATTTAAGGGTTTATTTCTAATACAGGCTTTGTACATGTTGAATTCAGAATTTTAACATGGGAAAGCAAAACTAGTATCTAGTCCAGAAACTACTGATGACTAGCTACAGGGGGACTTAAATAACATACATAAATATAAAGTAATCCCAGTGCAGCTTCTGGGGTTACTGCAGATTTACATATATGTTAAGTGATATTTTAAGCTTGTCTCACTTACATGATGAAAAAAAGACACAGGTAACACACTTGGGGTTTTTTTCCACTGTTATTAATTCCACACTATCTTCTTAAATAATTAATTAGACTATGATTTTTTTTCTGCCTATGATTTATTTTTATAGAAGTATTTATCTCTGAAATAAATTAAAACATCATCTTGACTGATCTTATTTATGTTCTTATCTATTTCTCTTACCTAACAAAAATACTGAGATTGCTCACAGAGACAAGAACTATCAGAGGCTTGGCAAAAAGCCTACATATATTCAGAGAAAAAAAGCAGTTATTCAGACGTAGTAAATCCACTGTCTTTCTAGGAGATAAGCCCCTAGGAAAGTGCCTTGCTTTGTTAAAATGGTGTTGGGGGAGTATTTTTCAGCTGGAGGTAAAGCAACTCAAATCATACTCCTTACCCCACCTGAAGCTGTAAGAAGCTAGCTAGCATTTATGCCTAGTCTTCTTAAATTGCAATCTACAACTTGCTTAAAAAAATAAAATCAATAGACATTATGTCTACTTATTTAAAAATCAATAGACATTACAGATTAATAAAATATTCTTTTCATTTTCCCAATAACTCTAATTTAATATTTATAAGCATCTCTATCCAAGTTTAAATCTAGATGTACACAGAACATTTAAATGTATAATGGTTCTAGGAAACAGAATCTGTACTGTAAAACAAACTAGAAAGAATTATTTGCAAAGTAACTATTGAAGAGTACTAAACCTTCTTTTCAATCAATATTTCAGGTTTCGCTATTTTCACTATTCTTATATAGCATTCCACTGCCTGTTCAGTCCTAGAGAGATCATGAACAAGATATAAAATGATAAATGACTGACAAAAAGATAGCATTTTCAAAACAATATAGGGACCTCACTGCACAAATTTCCCTCGATTTCAATGGAAAAAGTCAGAAGTTACACTCATTGTGCTGTCCCAAAATCTCCATCTCTGGTATCCTTCATACATAACAGGCTTTTAGCTTCATAGATTTAAGTATTCCTATCAAAGTAAAGAAGCCTCTGGAGCCTGAGAAACGCAGGGAGCAAAAAAGGGCTCAAAAAGCCAACAGGCAAATAAAATAGCAAGACACAGGAAGAAGAAATGAGTCTGCCTACAGCGCCAGTTACTTGCCATGTGCAGTACCAAGCAACAGAGCAAAGCAGAACTTGTAAGTGCTTCCACATTGATTCTGGAAGCCTGGAACAAAAAACCAGAATTACCTGGTATCAAACAACCACCCTCTGCAAGAGGCATCCCACCCACCTACCCAAAGGAGGATAACCTACGGGATAGTGTTATCAGTATCTACTTTTCAGGAATGATGGATACATGGGCACAGAAGTGGCTCTGTACATTAAGTTTACTAGGATAAAAATATTACAGAAAAAAAGCACCATGGAAATCTCTTTGGGCAAGAATCTCATCTTTTAATAGCAAAAAATGCAGTTCTAGGACTGTGCTACCAACTCTCAGACCAGGACAGTGACTACAATCAGGAAACACTCAATAGGGTTAGGGAAGCTGCAAAGTTAGGACAAGACATGAGAGTGAAAATTTCAGTTGTCCACATGGACTGGGCCACTGCCTCATTAGGATATGCAACAAAGAGTGTAGTTTAAACGTAATAAAAAAATTGCTTCCTGGAAGACCAGTCTGAACTCCAAGAAGACATGTTATTTTGGATTTGTCTCCAGTCTTCTACATTCTTTTCAATTTTTAGTGCCTACAGCATGATTCTGTCTTGACTGAGGTGCAGCACTCCTCAAGCACTCATCAGCAGATATGTTCAATGCCAACAGGTTGATCAGCTCCCACTACACTTAATCCCTTTTTTTTTTTTTACGCCACTGTCATCCACGCATGGGGACTGCTAATCTCTTGTCCTCTTGTCTATCAATTCCCACACATGGAGCTGGCAGGTATTACAGAGACTGTTATCGCAGAAATCTTGTATTTCAGTGCCCCACTTGGCAACCTGAAGTTAGCCTCAAGAACATCCTACATCAGAAATCCACTTAACTGCATTTACTAACAGATTCTCCCACTATCACAATCAGCTTCCCTTTATCCTTAGGGATCACCTTTGCTGCAGGAACCTCCTCAGTGCAGAAAGATACAGTGACATCGCCTCGAACGTGGGTCTTGTCCAAAAGATTAGGCCCATGCTTCCCAGCAGATTACTCTCTTTTTCTGAAATGCATATCCTCAGCAGCAGCACAGAGGTTGCCACAGTTAAAATGGGAGTACCCTATTGTGTCTCTGTAGGTCTCATCTGTGAACCTCTCTACAAAGTTGGTCCACCACAGCTTCTTTTAGCTTAAAAGAGCAAACCTTCTCTTAGTGCTGGGAGCTCCTTGAATCGCATGCACCCCAACTACATAATCATATATTTTGCATTCTCAGCAATACTGAAGAACCCTTCACTTAAACGCTAGATTTTTACTTGTATCTTGTGTTTAAAATGCATTAGATATTGGAAGCTATTATTACTTAAGCTTCTCTTAAGTGATTAAGATTGCTCCTTTCCCACCCTATTCTAGTTCTATTAAGGAAATTAGAAATAGGTGAGATAATATCCAAAAGCATGTTTGGTTTGTTGTTTTGTTGGGTTTGTGATTATTATTTTTTTTAAATGCTGACTTGAGGCATTCTCTCTCTTCACTGATGGCTGGCTGATGACAGCCAACCTTTTTGTTGTCTCACTACAAATTAGAAAATTGTTACTTGCACTCCTGCATCTCTGAATAGGCTAAGCATTCTCAGTATCCCATATGTTCAGACAGAAAGCTGGGTAATGTTTTAGGCATGTGAAATATCTTATATACAGAAGTAAAAAAAGAAAACACAAATATCAGAAGTAAATTATTTTCTTGCAGCAAAATGTTAGATAAGAGGCCTAGAGGTTTCCCATTAATTCCAGCATACAATACATTAGTACATAGTGCAGAAGACCAAACATGCAGATTATCTGTACACCCCTAGCAGCATGAGGCATTTATTAGGTGAGTAGTCAACACAATGACAGAAATGATATATACACAAGTAACTACTCATATACCCACATAAGGCCAAACTAGCACTGATTTTGAAAGAGACAGGAGAAAAACTGTGAACGGTTCGCTGAAGACAACATACAGCTGGAGTTTGGAAAAAAAAGCAAGCAAGCTGTTAGCATCAAGAACAGGATGGAACATAATATGGAAATTATTATAATGCCATTAGCTCAATCAGAAACACATCAGCAGCTATGATGCCATGTCTGGTTCTGGTCATGTCATTCACAAAGACAAATTCCAGGCTCCTAGCCAAGACAGCTAGCTACTATTCTTAAAATTAATTTTCTTATTTAATATATACTTGAGCCTGAAACTAGGAAAAAAAACCTCCAAGCACCAACTTCAAGGAACAAGTTTTCAGAACAGAGGAAATAACTTGTCCTTCTAGCCAAAAGAAGAGAGGTAGCTTCAAAGGTCTGCAGCGTGACAGCACAGGCCTTGAGCAGTGCCTTCCACAGCTCAGCGCAGGAGTGTCTCCAGTTCATCTAAAAGAAATGAATATTCAAATGCTGGCAGCCATTATTCCCACAAAAGTAGTCTTTGGCTGCAGTGAGGACAGTCTCTTGGATTCACTGAGTAAAATCAAATGAGAATTCCCATGGAAGGAAAGCTACTCAGAACAAAGGACAATGCTGGCACAAGAAATAATGCATATAAATGGGTGCATGTAAATGTGCTGGAAATAGAAATTAAAAGTTTCTAATTTTCAGAGGACCACACTTCTCAAACAGTAGCAATACAGATTATGAAGTGCCTACATTCTCTTGGTCCTAAAGATACAATTGGACAGTGTGTGTATATATATATATATATATATTATTTCATATATATGCATAAAGACACACAATTTCTATGAATACACACACACAAAATTTTTTTTTTCCTTGGGATAAATGGAAAGCTCACACATTTTCATTTGTACATATGCAAACTTTAAAAAAAAAAAAAAACAAAACAAAAAAAAAAAACAGAAGAGCAAATTTTGTTCCAATGCACTGATGCAGCACAGACTGCAGTATTATTTATAACACCTTTTACAACTAACTACTTTCTCTGGAAAACAAAAGGCTTAAAAGCCACATGTTTCTGGAATGCGTTTTCTAGATGTGCAATTTATGGAGGCATTCAAGAATTGCTTACAATATATATAGCAGGCAAACTGTGAAAGCTTAGCATAAGCTAATCTGCTTAAGAACAGGATTTTTTTAGTGACAACATGGCTGCTGCTATATACCTGTGTTTCTCTGCACTAAGCCTGTTTGCTTTTTGTTTTCTGTTTAGTTTGATTCTCTGGGGGGGATTAATTGTCTTTTGCTTTTTTGCCTTAATGGTAGGATCACTTTACTATCTGATTTTACGGCTGCCATTGCCATTTTCTGTGGGGGCACTTTTCTGTTTGTTTTGTGGCTCATCTTCAGTGGATCCTCTCTAGTTACATACAAGCTTTTTGACTTTTTTCTCCACTGTTAGTATACTGTGCTACATTACCTTATGAGAGATTAGCTGCAAGACTATCAGCCCCAATTCTCAGCAAGTGAAGACTACAGAAGGATCTACCTGCTGCTGATACACTGAAACCTCAGCTGAAATACTTCTTAAACCACAAACTTATTGTTTGGGATGGATAGAGCTAAATCACCACATCTTTTCACAAAAGGATGCACTCCAGGAGTAAGAATCAAACTGCTCAAGACGACACTACGGATCAACATTTCTTCCAGGAGAAGAAAGAGCTACCAAGAATCCAAAGGTTTTCTCCCCTGACTCCCATTCCACCAGAAACTATCATGTGCTGTTATTTCAGGTTTTTCCATCTCTAAACAACAAGGCTTTAACCACTGAACAAGAATTAGCACCTTTAGGTTAATCAGTGAGAGTATTTAATTTTGATTTGTTTTTTAAATTCTGTATTACACATACTGATATGGACTTTGGAGTTATACCAGTTGATTAATCTCCACTATGAACCCTTAAATAAAAGGGAAAGTGACAGGTGTCTCCTGATCAGTTTCTGGAGATGAAGATGCAAGCTTTATAAATTGGGAAAGGATTATTTCAGATCGTCTAACACGGACTGCTGGCCATGTTTTTAATGCATTAGCAGCTGTATTACTTGTAAAAATTAAAATTCTCTGTACTTTTGAGAAAGTTCTACTTTGTCCACCACTGGGGGACAAAGGGAGTCCCATCTGGCTATTCTTTAAGCTTTAGCTCATTACTATGTTTTGTACATCAGAAGGTAATATCCATTGTCTAAAAATTAAATTCTTGTAAAACTATGTCACTGGTTGGCAAGTGGTCCAGCTTTTGCCTTCTAAAATGTTTTTGTCTGTTGAAAGTTCAAATTGTGTTTAGCAAGCGTTCTTATTCAATGTTTTTCTGTCCATGAAGTTCTAATCTCTTTCCAGCAACCAGGAGTTACTTCTGTAATCCCAGTGGCAATATTGGCTGCCCTTACAAATTGCAATGAAGTTTTTCCCCCTGTTACAAGACTGACTTTGAGGAACAGCATAAATTATCTTAATTCTCAGTTAATTTTCAAACTGCCTGCAAACCAGGCTGTAGTCAAACTACTGAGAGTGATCAGGTAAGGACAGGACACAAAGCTGCCACATCTCAGGTCAGATGCAGTAGCTAGCCACATGCACAGCTACAAGTCCATGACAAGCCTTACTTACATTATCTTCATTAACTTTCTTAACACTCGCCTGCTCTGGTGAATTCATCTGATGTTGAAAGCTGACTTCTGTTTCTATTTGTTCTGAGGTTGGAATTCCATCAAATTTGCAGCTATGTCTTTAATCGTCCAGACCAAAATAGTATAGATGAATTTTTACCTGGATCAAAAATAGGAGACCTTATTCACATTATTAATGTTAGCACTTTTCTTCTAATGTTAGTATTAAAGTCTTTATTTTTTGTTAAGCCAATACTGTACATTGTCCCCTTATGTTAGTTCTACTTTGAATATAGTAAATCCTGTGGCATTAGGTGTATTGTATGATAAATGTTCTACTTCTTACTTCATTCTCATATTTTTACTTTAAAATTTTCATGAGTTGATCTCCATGTTATGATTTTATATTTCCACAAGACTACTCATATAGCTATTACACGAGTTCTTTAAGGAATTATGATTCCCATTCCGATATCTCTTACACTGTTTAACATGTCAAAATAAATAGTAGAAAAATCCTTTTTAATGCAAAAGAATATCTGCATGGATATTGCACAAATCTTTATCAACTGAAATACTATTTGAAGATTTCCATTCCAAAGCAATTACCACTCCTGAAGAATAAAGCAGCTGATGAAATAGGGGGCAAAAAAGATCAGTACTTAATCCATTATCACATCCCAGTAATGCTAATCTAGGTGTAAGATTAATTTGGACTTCAAACATGTAAGATTTGCTTCCAAAAATGTTCAAAAGACAGTGTATGATCAGATTCAACATTTACTGCAACCTTTCATTTGAAACCAGCTCTTTTAGTTTATAATTTATCTCAGAAGTTTAGTAAAAGATAATATAAATAGATGGTGTATGGAAGCATTTACAAGACCCAAACATGGATTTTAATATGGGAAACAAAATTTAACCATTAACTAGATCATCTTCTCTGACAGGGCAATTAAAAGATAAGGAATATTTCCAAAGCAATCCCTTCAATATTTCTCTCATATAAACTTATAAAATTATTTGGATGTAGCATTCTGTTTTTTCCATCTATGTTTTTTCTGTTCTTTTTAATTTTATGCTTTTCTCTAAGAACCTGACAGCTACTGGATAATTCAATTCTAAAAACATTTTGTTGAGGCTGCCTGATCTTAGCATTTCAGTGTATTATTTCTAAAGTCATTTCTTCCAAACACAACAATTCAATAACCTATCAGCTTATTTCACAGTGGTATGGTGAATAAGCCCTAAGTATCTTACCACTGTTAAATCTGAAGTTAACTGGTTTCAGATTTGTTAGTTTTTCAGTTTGGTTTCACTGGCTTTGATTTCTGCTCAGTTTACAAAGGAAGAACTGCTCAGCAGACTCTGACATACTTTTCTTAATGTGTGATTTCGGACTGCCCAGTTTACTTATCACTGACCCAAGAACTTTACATTTCAGTGTAAAAAGAATTAACATTGTGTATAAGATTCAGATATCAAGGTACTGCAAGACTCTGGTTTTCAATGTCCTTTTGGGTTCTTACAGTTCCCACAGCCTACCTCATGGCTTTCAGTATTCATCCTCCTCCCTCCTTAATTTTCTGTCACTTAAATCTCTCATATCACCCGCCAGTACTGAAACATATGTTCAAACATACACCTATTTTTTTAATGCTACATATATTAGAATACTGAAGTCTTGTTTACTATACTCTGGTTTAGGCTCACATATGCCAAAATCCAGGTCAAAATCCTTTGCTAATGTTTTGCTTGAGTTTGGTTTACCTTCTGCTAGCAAAAACAGAAAATAATTTTTAAACTTCCAGCACAAGGGCAGGACACACACGCACACACCCCCCTTTTTGTCCTAGTTGTTCTTGGTTTAACATTTCGATATTCATTATTCTCATCTCATTTTTAATTAAAACAGATATCCTCTGAATCTGATTTTAAATTTTAACCTTTAAAAACTAATATGTTCAAATGCTATGAAAGCTTCTATCTTATTGCGCTCTCAGCTGTATTTTATGATCTTTTAGAGTTACTTTCACTCCCTTATCTACATTTTCCAAGTGCAAGTCTTTAAGACACCCTCCATTTGGAAAAATCTTTACTCCTTTCAAGGACTTAAGCACAATCTTTTGCAACAACTTAAAAATATATTTACAGATATTTTTATACTTTGCATAATTTTTCATTTCGTGTTGCAATGATTTTCCATCTGCTGTGAAGCATTTTAGGACTACGCAAATTAGCAACAACACAAAATACCACAAGGAATATGGGGGAAGAGGAATAATTAATTATTTAACAGTAAAGTGAATGTTATTTCCAACATATAAAAAAAAGCTTTTCCAAATATATCTCTTTGCAAGACTGAAAGAAACAGCAAGAAAATTTTGATAGGCATATTAAGTAAAAGCCCATAGAAGTGCTGAAACTGTTCCAAAATATTGTGCTTAAAACAAATTTCTAGCCATAATACCAAGTATCAATCGCTCTTACACTAATAAAAGCGTTTTATTATATTTTTCCTCTTTTAAAATTGACAACACATCCAAGGCTAAGAGTGGCAGACAACGTGGGACATGGCTGACACTTAGGAAAGATTCCCCACTCATTTCAAAAGTTACAGAAGGTTTTTTCCCCCCTCTATTTGTGTAGCATAATACAGTCCCTAAGCCTGTTTGTTACACTATAATTAAATAGGAATTTCATTTTTTTGAGAGTTCAATTAGAACTGACTTGGCATCTCAAACTGTTTGAGCACTTGCACCTTACTGATACAATTTGGGTCACCCATCCTTCCCCATCCTAACAATAACTTGTTCCACACAAGACGACTAAATTTATGCCAGTCATTGGTTCATGAAAACAACCAGCATTCATTTCTTCCTTTTTATAAAATAATCAAAAGCCAAATCAACCAATTCTATAGAAGCACTCAAAGACCCAAAAGCCCAGCCCATGTACAAAGGTAGCCTATTTTTATTTTTACAGCTAAATATCTTGCTGTACTTTTTTTTTTCTCTTCAGGATAGCAGGGGGGGGCTCTTGAAATACCAAAAGGAATTATTTTAATGCTTTCTCAAATCTGCCTCCTAGGACTTTAGAGGCACTAATTCTTCACCAGGAATACTTGGGGAGAAACTGGAGTTGGCTAACTGGGAAAAAAAAATTGCAACCATTCCATTTAAAACATGACTTCTCTCAAGTGGTCAGGTTTCATTTGCACAATGCACCCTGCCGTCATTAATTTAGCTTTAATCAAGCTCACTTCCTGAAAGAAAAGTAGAGAATATTGAAATGATTGTTGTTAAACTCCAAAGTTTTCAGAAAACAGAAGGAACAAGTATGAAGCCTCCATCTGAGTCCCATTATACAACACGCACAGTTCTGCAACCCTGTTTTGACTTTACCAGCGGAACAACTATGATCTGCACACTGTGGCTGAAGGATAAATGGGGAATAACAAAGGGAGGCAAAGCTGTCCTGTGAGAAGGCTTTAATTTGCCTACAATGGGAAATTTCTGTAAGTTCAAAAATAAAATAAAAACAAGTAGTTGTTTCCTGAAATACTCACTTTCACCTGATACCAGTGACCGGCCCATAAACAGACCCAAGAAACCAGAGTTTTCAAAAACCCAAGACACCAATACTAGACTGCTTTGTTTAAAATATCAGTGTCTTTATTAAGGGTATTTAAATTTATTTTACTTCAGGAAGAAACTAGGTCACCTAAAGATTAAGGAATAAATGAACGAAAGCCATACACCAACCTCTTAAAGAATAAGAAAACACAAGTTGTTCCTGGTTGAAAGGTGAAGTGAGTAAAACTGTTTGTTAGCGTTATATTGTCTGCCAAAAAATCCCACAAGCAAGGAATGGAAATCACTTCATCCAGTAATTTACTTAATAAAGACCAAGAGAACTACTGTCTCTCAAAAGTCAAAACTAGAAAGAAGTTACATGCCATGCAGTAACTGGACTAACCTCCTCTGAAGTCATTGCAACTTTACCTCAAATGCTATTTGGTTTGATTTAAAAAGAAGAAAATATGGTTATTTTATGGTACACAAACACTACACCAAAAGATGAAGTAATTTGTGCAAGTAATATAAGGCAAGTTCTACCTCAAACTCCTCTCGTTCTACTACCTTCAATTTCATTCAACTTATGAGAGGGTTAGCTTTCAAGAAATCATTCTTTTTAAAAAGTTTAAGTACATGGAAAATTGGCAGTTCCCAGCAACTGCACATGAAGTACCTCTCAGCTCCCCATTTAGACATGTAAATGGATTTTTTACATGGCTACAATTGCCTCCCCATAACTATCAAAACAAAGGAATTTTCTTACAGTACCATTTTTAGGAAACTCGTTTCACCAAGATTGCTGCAATCCATATAACCAGGCAAGGTACAAGCTGCTTCTCTTGATTCATGGTAAATCAATATTATGTTTCCAGCACCACACAACTAAACTACATCTCTTACATCTGCTCCTGAAAGCTATATGTAAGGGCATGGTTTTTCTTTAGTATTTCATTTTTATCAGTCCCAATGGTACTACATTGCATTCTATGTTATATTATGCCTTAACAAAAATCATTTTACTACATCACTCCATCATCTGTCTAAACTTAATCAAGCACAACATTGCTTTCTCAAAGTCTACAGTTGTCTCATGCCCCTGAGGGGCTTTCTTCATGGTAGCCACTTTGGAAGAAAAATATCAGTTCAGCACTGTCAAACTATCAAAATTTACAAGCAGGCAGTCACCAGCACACAGCAAAACCGTCCCATATCATACAGTTAAAAAGTCTTTAATATTTGCCCATTTCAATACAACAAGTTTTGGGTGCTATTTCATAAATAAATGTTTTAAGGCACACAGAACTGCCAGGTTTGGCATCAATTTGGCCCACAGAGTTTTAAGGTAGGACCTGCCAAAACAGTCTACAAGCTAAAAAGGGAAGCTGCATGACATTTGCATTTAAGAAAGGAAGAGGATAAAAGCTAGAAAAACAAATAGTAAATGACTGGAAACCATTAGAGAGAATAAACTGTCACCCACAACCTTTGTAATCCTCCTGTCAATCTGAAATGTACAATCACTCATGTCCCTGTTTAAGTCACCTCCAATCTTTTTCTTGCCTTTACCTCACCACAATCCATTCCCCTGGCCTTGAAATTTACCCTCATTGTCTAAGTTTTTTAGGATTCTAATCCCCTCCCAACAGGCACACAATAATTAGCCCCCCAGAGGGGAATCTCTTTTCTAGTTGGTACACATTCTTCCACCTTGGCCAAATTTTTCACTACAATTATGAAAAATAAAGCTAAACTACACACATTTTTACAGAGAAGGCGATCACTACATATACCTCAAGACAAAAAGGCACATAATATTAGAACACTTTATAATAGTCTGAGGGCCACACATTTGCTGGGAAGGAGATGACCATGGGTTTAGCTTGTTCTATTTCAAACCAGCGTAGCCTAGAGTCATTACCAGCATGTAAAAGCCACAGCTCACAGAACAAATGGAGCAGAAAGGACCTTATTCACGGACTACACTAACCTACCCCAATGACATCTGATATCATTTCATTTTCCTGGCTGCCAATACAAGTGACATTTATCAGCCTATGCTGATATAAAACAAGTGATAAATGTCCAAGGCAATTAATATTTTCACATTTTGATGAAAGTAATTTAAAAGTAATTACATCAGGTTACAGTTGTTTAAGCTATGCCATACAATAGGTAGTAAGTATAGTCATCCATACTGCAAACATTATTTTATTACACTAATATCCAAGAGAATTTTGGAAGGAAAAACCCTCAGCTACAAAAGCGTCTGTTGTGCTAAAACAAATCTGAATTAAAGGAGCATCGCCATTAGCATTGCCATTAGCAAAATGAGTCATTTATATATTTGACCAAAGACAGGTAAAAACAAAGTTGAACTACTTTCCACCCAGATAATTACTTGTTTGTATTCATAGACAAAATGCTGCTAACTTCAAAGCCCCAATTTCAATGATACCTATCTCATCTCCAAAGAGAAACAATACAAAACCATAAACGTAGTTTATTTTAAAAAGAATAAATTCATTAAAAAGGACAGCAACTACTATGTCAGGATATCCTGCATAGAAAGCAGAAGAATTAAACACTTTATTCACTGTATTATGAAAAGCCTGCAGTAGAACACTTAACCCAAATTCCTGCAGCAGACAACATGTCAGAATGCATGGAAAAATGGACCTTATTATCCTCAGATATATCAATAAATTTGTTATGGAGGAATAGTTAAGGACAGTGACGTTGAATGTTAGAATAAAGACTATTAAAATCTGAAACAACTTAATACTTTTTACTGGATGTCATTCTTGGTCCTTAAAAAGAGAAACTTCAGCATTTAATCATATAGAAGCATTTATGTAAAATGCCATGTAATATCTATTTACGCTATAGTATACAATAATTGAATTCAAACTGAACTTAGCTTTCTAGTATGAAATAAATAAAACTGGCAAATACAAATTAATAGATGCATAACATACCAGTGCTTTTCAGCTCTGAATCATAAAACTACAAAATGTGATTTCTAATAAGTTTTCCAAATAGAGATAATTATATCAAAGCTCGTAAGCCAAGTTTAAGGAACTCTGCACTAAATTATTTACAGTATAAATACAATGTTTTCACAAAAGTGAAAATACATATTTCTAAAGCATAGCTGGGTATATTAAACTTAGTATAATAAATCATTTCCATGCCACTTGAATTTCCTGTATTTTTAGGTGGCTTACATTTTGTTTAGCAATTTCTCTCAAATATGCCACTCACTGATAGCCAGGCCAGAAGTTACACTACTTAACCTGCACAATAATTAAGAAAAACCTTTAACAGTAGAAACACAAGCATTCAGCAAAATTTTAGTACGTCCACCAATGCCAACCCCATTTCTTCCATTCCTGAAAGAGCACATACACTTTAAGAAACCTGTTCCTGTAATTAAAAAGGTTGCTAAAGTATATTGACAGATTTGAAAATTCAGAATATATCCACACAGCTGAACACAAACTACAGGGAATACTCGAACTGTCTTGGATGCTAAGAGAAAAACAGTTGCACACTGCTCTGGTGGGCAAAAAGACTTTACTGCTCACGTAGTTGCTGAATAATCCAGGTACCTGCATCTCACTGTTGTGCCAAGTATGCCTATCAAAAAAGCCTAGGTTATGCAACTCTTAAAAATAAGTCCCATTTTAAAAATTTAATATGATGTACTTCAGAGGATAACACAAAAACACAGCAGACGTTTTGCACTAACACCTCGGTGTCCACAAATTACTCCATATTTTTTTAATAACAGCCTCTAGAATTTAAGAACAACCAACCTTGAAAAGCCTATCCTGTCTTGATCCCAGAAATGGTAAAATCCTGTACCTTCTAGAAGTCCTGTAAATACTAATGGCTTGGGTAAAGCCATTTAGTACAAAGTAAGAGAGGAACAACTGCTAAATCATATGGGAAATTCTGCTACATATTCTCAACTGACTTTAAATGTCTCTTGACATTTTAGAGAGTCTTTTGTAGGTGTTATTAAGATACTGCTGCTCACAATATATTTTGTCATTTACTTGACTAGTAGTTAGAATTTACAAATATTCAGACTGCAAAGATACTCTGTATTTATCCCTTAAAAATATGAGGGTACTACTCGCCCCAAATCAATACTGAGATCTTTTCAAAATTATGATTTTCACTTGGCATGTTTTAATTAGGTTTCCTTTTACAAAAACCACTATATTTCAATGTATTAAAGAAACTGAAGAGGCAACCATAATCAGCAGAACTGACAGGAAAATAAAAAGTGCTCTAACCAATTTCAACTTCTATGCCGATGACATAAGCCTAGAAGGAAAATACATGCTGCCTCACTGCAGGACATTTCTTCTCATTAAAGAGGTAAGTGGGTCTGTGTAAGCAGGGAAGACTATTAAAGATAAGCAGATTAAACACTAGTCTTGCAGCATGTTATGTTGCTAGCTTGGAGAAATGGCCTTTCTTTTAAGATTTGGGATTTCTAACATTAAGCAAGTACAAAATGAAGTGATACTAACACAAGTGAAGCACCCCAAGTGGCTAATGGCAAGAAAAAGAAACAAAAGCCACTCTCTAGGCAGCAACCCCTGCAACTACTAGCAGCAGCAGCAGCAACTGTTCATCGTGCCCTCCTGGCAACAAGCAAGTCTATCAAGCAGGCACTTCCAAGCCAGTGAAACATATGAAAAAGATATTACTGTTTATCTTTGGGAAGAACCCCTTTGTCCAACTTAGATGCACACATATACAACCATTCTTCCACACAGTTATCTGCTAACAAAACCTTTCTTCCTGAAGTAGTAGAATTAATTACTGGCATTTTTATCTTTTCTCGCAGGCTGAAAATAAGAAGTTTTGTTCAGCTATACAAGCATTCACAAAGTCCTTACTGACAAACTGAAAGCAGTTATTTAAGCATAACTATAGCAAATTATCAGAACAATTTAACAATACCCTGAAGACAGCAGCTAAATGCTATCTTTTCTGCCTGAGCAAACCATTTAACCTTTTATCCTTGTCCATATTTCAAGGACTTTTTATTCTGACAAGGTTTCACATTTTTCCCTTGGTATATTTTGTAATTTCTTCAAAGTGAATACTGTAAGCATATGCTCCCCTAACTCAGCTCCATCTCCTACTTCATTGCAAAGCGGACCACAAGCACCAATCCTGAAAAATCAAACCAGAGTGAAAGCTCACGTGCCAGACAGCCAGATATCAATGATGCTCCATACTTCTCTGAGCATGAATCCTCAGTCCTACAATGAGATGTAGTACGCTTATACATAACGATCCATCTTCCTACATTATAACATATGGCATCCAAGCACAAGATTATAACGGACTCACATAATAAATCTTCACATTTTGTTTCCACAGACTAAGTTTAGTCAAAACAAGTTGCTTATGACCGATCTAGTTAATGAATTCTGGTAACCATCCATCTGTAGTCAGTGTTCCCCAATTCTCCTTCTCCTCACTCAGGTTCCTTCAGACACACCCAACCAACCAAAAGACACTGGGCTCTGTCCAGCTCGTCCAGACACCCACAGCTATTGACCAACCTATGCGTGTGACAGCAAGTTCATCTGGCCTTCACCACTGTGCTAACACCAATGCGGATCTCTCTCCTGTCAGCTGCTAATTTTCACAGAATCTGAAGAACTTGGACTATCTTTTGGACACCTTCTCCAGTCCAAATTTTAATTAATTTCAGGTGTTGAAATTTTACTGGGAGAATAGGAAGCCTAAGCATAAAATCTTGTTTCATTTGGAAGTTAGTCTGAAAATATGACTTATTTTAAACTAACAGTATGCAGTTTCTTGTATACTAAGATAAGTCTACAATTTCAGCATAATTTTTATTTATCTTCTCATTTTACCACCTCTTCTTCAGATGTCAATATAACTGGGGATTGCCTACATCACCATTGGAAGGCCTTCAGCAGACACCTGATCTGTGGATTCAGTTATGTTCCTGCTAAATCTGTAAGCACTATAAAATAAGTCTTGTAATGCAAATAATTGAAATTAGAAAGAAAAATATGTTTATGTTACATGGGAAAAATTATGATTATGTTCCATGGGAAGTCTGTTTTTTCTTTTGGAGTTTTGAATTCAAGTAACTATAATGACAAGTAAATATGAAAAAACCACCTTAAATTATTCCAGACGTCAAATGTGAAACTTTATACCAAATGTTTCTAATGTTATATTCCAGAGGTAACTTTCACAACTCAAAGAAATATCCAAATTCTTTTCTAAATATAATTTCAATTAAATTGTCCTTTTTTCTTTCTAATGAACAGTTAAGCTTGAGCTTTCAAATCAGACCTGTTAGCTTTGCTTCGATATAAAGCTGTCATTCTGTTTTCTTAAGAAAAGAGCAAAGCTATTATTCCATGTATACATGGGAACACTACTGGTAATTACAGGAAACCAGCATATGCACCAGTGTTTACCTTGATCAAGAGAAATATTATCCAATTTATACTGTTGATTATTCAAATATTTTAGAAGAATGCTATTTAAAACAATGCCCTCAAAGATTATGAGGAAAGATGCTCAAACTTTTTTACCTCAATTTGTGAGGGTTTTTTCCCTTTATTTCTCTTAAACACATCATAGGTATCCCAAAAGGATATAAAACTCTAGTACAGGAGAGGATCCAATCCCCTTCAAAACCTCAGTATTTCATTTCATTTCAGTATCCTTCCCCTTGTCTCCCATCAAGTAGAAAGAAAATTACATAGTCCAGGCCAAACCCCAAACCAAGGCAAACATCATCCCTGGCCAGACCACATTTTGTTTATGGAACACTGAAGTGAGGATCTGGGGGAGCAGAGGGACTTTAAGAGGGATGCAGAGTAACTGAAAGTTATCAGATGGTTTGCACAGCTCAGCACAGCACTAGAAGACATCTAAGTTAAGAAAAATGAACCCCAAGAAACAAAAAATGTAAAGATGAGAGTAATCTATGTAATTTTAAAAAGCCACTCAAATTTTTTCTAAAGGTTGTTACAGCAAAGCTAGATTTCTCCTGGGAGTAGGTGCCAGTATTTCCTGTAGCAGGAGAGCTTGTAGCAGGCAGTTCCAAAAACTCAAATCCAATGGACTCATAATATCTGAAGATTTTCACATGTGTATGTATGCATGCACTTTCATGCTAAATGTAAAGTTAACCTTTAAAGTTAATTTGAAATTTACCTATTAACATTTCAGTTAATATATATTTCACACATTTTTAAAAAGCAGAACAAAAACAGTGTGTCTCATTCAGTCTCCCCTCACCATAAACAGCTTCTTTTCCTGATAGAACACAATTTCTACTTTTAACTTTTTATAAAAATACTGTGAAAAGCAACATTCTTCCTAACTGCATGCTTTATTACATCTTGTAACAAGCTCTGTAGTCAGCAAAAAATGTCTTCAGTAATTATAAAAGACACTCATCAAATATAAATTTTCAAGGCCTCTAAATTATGTCCAAAGATGTCCCAGAGGTGGTTTAACCTGTATGGAAAACTGAACAATCCAGTAAGCCTTCTCTTGTTAAATATATTAAAGTAAATTCATCGAATATTCTAAGATTATATTCTCCATGCCCTATTCCCCTTCCCCTCCCCTCCCACCCAGAGGAAATGTAAAATTTATCTTTAGAATCAAGAAATCATTCTACTGTGGGGTTTTTTTTAAATACATAATTTAATATTTTAAATATGTTTTTATACTTTTTTTTTGCCAAACATTCTGTGTAATAGAAAACACTCGCCAAACAAACACGTTTAACTACTGTGATGCAGTTTGTTTTTTACATCTCCACTGAAACCAGCACAAAAAGGGTTGAACAAAGTAAAGTAACTGGTTGAACTGAGCCCAAATTTCAGTAGAAAATGGATGGGGGCTATCACTCTGTAGGAAGATGTGGATGCAGAGAACTGTGGTAATGATAATGTCCAACCACATCTGAATACTGCTTAAGTACCACAGCTTCAGAACATAAGCTCCGTGACAAGTATCTGAAATTTGAAATATCACACTCTCCATTACTTCTCTTGCACTTACTCATAAGGATTTTGGGGATACAAACTGTGATTTCTACCAGCAATGAAAAATGATACACATGTACAGGGAACAATAACAAACCCCGGTAGCTTCATCACATTTGCAGCTAACATCAAGCTGTATTTAACATAACAAATAACTAGAAAAAACCACAGTGCAGCAGAAGCAGCCACGCCACCTGCATTAGCACTTGTCCCTAGGCAGTAACTTCTGTCAATAGTCCAAGTTCATTACCTAAAGTGAAAGCCTAGAAATTAAAAGAATATTCCATTATTAGAAGCACTTTCTCAGCCTGCTGTCAATACTATTGCACAGCTACATCAGACTGTGAGCACGCTATGTGTGTGCATATATTTATATGTATATTTAGACATACACAGAAAATCTGATTTGTCCCTCCTGGATATTCATTTTCACATACTTCACTATTAAAAATTTGTAGACCAAATTTGTGACATCAAACAGGATACAACAAAAACAGACTAAACAAATGAGGAAAGTGGTATTGGCTACATGTCAATATATTGGCTTTTCCTGTACAAACAACTCCTGTTCCTTGATGTTATCTGCCTATACTACTACATGGCTATTTACTGCAGGGATCACAGCAGAAGAGTTCCCAGAGAAGATAGTATCACAGTAGTGATGTCAACCATATTGCACGTAATGGAGGTAGCACGAAGCACAGGGAAAGCATAGGTGTGTATCTGTTAAAGAACAGGAAGATCTGGTGCTGGTGAATGGTTTATTTAACAGGGGAAAAAAAAGAACAGGTTTTGAAAAGAGTAAGCCACCTGTGAGAGATGAGCACAAGGAAACCATAAAGTCATGCAACCCAAGACCTTGAACAGGTGACCACTGAAAAAAAAGAAAGGAATAGACCAACAGTACTTTCAAAATAGTCAGAGAAAAGTAAATTTCAGAAAGCTTAGAGAAAGAGAGTTTGGTCCAGAATCTGCTTAAAGATATGAACAAAGAGTGGGGAGATTGGAAAGCACCTGGAAATTCAGATTACTGCCATATAGACTTGCTCTCCACAGGGACAGAAAAAAAGGAAAACAAACAAAAAAAAGTTTGCTTTTGTTAGTCAGCAGGAATAACACATCAAATAAAGAGATATGTTCATTATCTTTATGCTGAGAACTCAGTTATAGGAAGCAACAGGGGGAGAGCCAGAAGAGAAAGAAGACTGAAACACCACCAGAAAATAAAGAGGATTCCACCTTATAAGATGCCAAATGAGGAGGAAGATATGAACACAAAACCCCTACAACATGGCATCAGTACAAGTCTAAACCAACTGAGTTTAAAACAGCCAAAAAAGCCACCTTACAAAAACCAGATATTATCAAGATAAACTGGTCATGAAAAAAAAAAAAAAGAAAATATAATCAAATTTGTTCATCTTAATCTTTAGAGGTCAATATGTAAATATTACATGAAATAGCACTAATAGATTGTTAAAGTGTTTTTCGATACTAAAATATAAAGGAAATAATATTTTCACAGTGCAAGTGATTAAGTACCAGAACAGGTGCCAAGAAAGGCTCCAAAATCTCCATCTCCAGAAATACTCAAAACCAGCCTGGACAAGACCTTCAGTAACCCGATCTAACTTTGGAATTAGCACTGCTTTGAGTGGAGACATTGGATTAGAGGACCTAATTTTGTCTGTGATACTCATTTTAAAAGCCATCTATATCCAGTTAAAACTAGTAAAGCGGGTTTTTTCCATCAGTGGCTTTCCAAACTCACCCAGCTCCCCAAAAAGAGTCATTAAAACATACTGCCTTGGCAGTGCCAACATGAACGAACAGCTTTTTCATTTTTCCTGACTGTTAAACTTCAAGTTCTCTATAAAATGCTCACTTTTCTGAGCCACAATTTCTTCTGAAAAGTCTCCTCCAAGATACAACAACAACGGTAGTCCAGCATTAACTTCCTTTTGGACTTCTATTTCTGCCTTACTTCCTAATGTCCTTTTAGCGTTATTTTCTTAGTTTCCAAAGCATTTTTGACTTAGAGCTTAATTACACCTATATATATGCCTGTGTATTTATACATACTTAGCCAAGTGGGTACAAACACACCAAATACTCAAGACTACTAAAATTATCAAATTACAACATACTATGCAGCTAAACCAGGGAAATGCATCCTCACTCCCAGCACATCTTCTGCTGACACTGATAGACATTTGGGCTCCTCCAATCTTCCTTTTCCAATACTCCCCTGAAGCATCATCATGAAAACCACTCCCACACACATCAAATGGATACAACATCTCAGAGAAATTTCTCAGGAAAGCTCTAAACAATCAGCACATAGGGCTTGAAAAACTTTGTGTGGTCAGAAACAATTTTCTTGGTTATGAAGTTCTGACTATTTAAATATATTGGAAATAAATACCAGTTTATCCAAAAACCATCCTACTTATTCCTATATGCTGTTATACAAAAATTAAAATACAGCTTATTTTATGATGAGCAAATACAGTGTCACCATGTTATATGCAGCACACTGTCAAGCTTTCAGTAGTATTCATGACCTGGCACAAAGAAGATCAAAATATACACAAAATATAAGAAGGTGAGACACAGAACATATTCAGATAATGCAACTAATTCTGTAATTGCCTTAAAGCATCAGTAAGGTACAAACAGTAGTAAGCTAAAATGGTAAATTTATTTTCCCCAAAGGAAGTTAAATTAACCATGCCTGGTCCTATTGTTTAATAGACAAGGTTCATGGTCTATAAACAGTTACTTATGCTAGCAAATACGTAATAGGTTATATCCCATTACAATGCAAAAAAAGGAATATAGTGCTTACAGGCAAAAATCTATTTCATGCCCAGCTCACACAAAATTTTGGAGCTCAGTCACTTCCAGCTGTTTTACTCCATAATAATCAATTCAGTTGTCATACGCCATTGACACTAACACAGATTACTGTATTTGTACATACCACTGCAACTGAATAAAAATTCCACAACACCAGTACAAAAATAAAACTTCACTAGTATGTTAAAAGTTCAAAACAAATTGCAGGAGAATTTATTTCAACTTAACAAGAGTTGTTGAAAATAAAATATATTATTTGCCTTGTAGAATTGAATTCTGGTTTTGGATTACTGTGTATTTGAAGTAATAGCTCTAAAATAAATGAGATTATTCACTCTGCTTTGACATTTAATTTATAAATAATGCTCAACTAAAATGGCTACTCTAAGGCAAGTCTAAGAAGTCTCTTAACAGATTCTTATAAGTATCTGTAAAAGTGAAGTTTGAAAAATAATAAGCGCCTCATCATTTAGACTTCACTTCTTTCCGTAACAATATTCACAAGGTTACTGGATATAAACCAAGAAATTAACAAACCATGTTTTATTACTTCATACAAATTCCTATATTTAATTAATAAAATATACACTAGGTGAAAACAGAGTAACTCAAATTCTAGCATCACTGATATATACTCAGTCAACCTGATTTACTTCAAAAGATCGTCAGCATTTTTACGAGACTGTTGACATTGCAAGCAGGAGGAAAACAAGTAGACTGAAGTTACACTTACCTGCAGACCTCTTCTTCGAAGAATACTTGAATCATCCATATTTCAACTCTGCTGATCACAAATTCCTGCTAAAGCTCACTTGCTTCTGGCTAGCTTTGCTCTCTAACTGTTAAAGAAGTCCATTATTTTCAAACTTTTCTCCCCCTCCTAC
>NW_020799109.1:10559846-10589824 GCF_003259725.1 Athene cunicularia
CCCCCCCCTCTGTCCACTCGCTAAAAATAGGACATGGTCTTTCACTTGCCTGTCATGAAGAACTGCAGCCACGGTCTCTGACTATCTGTACGTAATTTTGCCTGCCTCTTTTGTGGCGGATTTAGCAGGTCACACTAGGAAAAAATCTGACTTTCCTAAATCTTTTCAAGGTTGGATGTCTCATTCCTCTCATATACACAACTGTCTAGAAGTATATAATATTCCACAACTCCATGTAAGGCCAAAGAGTGGAATTTAATTCAGATCCCACACACACACATATTTTTGCTTTATTTCTATTTACTTGAGCTGTTATAAGGCATCAGTAAACTACAACAGCTGCCTTCATTTACTGTTTATAAGCAGCTCACAAAATCCAGGTCACATTTCCTTTAAAAAACACCCAGTCACACTTAACTAAAAAAATCAATTCTGTGGACACACAGGATACAGTACTATTTCAAATATGGAAAAAACTCACTATGAACAAATAGAAATTTTAATTTTCCAAATTTTGAAAAATTCCTTTACTCCTTTCCACGACAAAGCAAATGTCAGATTCTTCAGATACTGTCGTACATTCTTTTGTTTCTGCTATCTCTGAGGTATGCTTGTCTCCTCGTATGCAGCAGACATGGCACATTCTTTAGTTCATTGCTGAGATCTTGCGACTCTTATGTGCTGAAGGGTCTGGAACACATGTTGCAAGTTCTGAACATTTAAGAATTCATTCATCTATTCATCACTGACAGAGCTGGCTTAAGAAGCCCTTCCCTCATCGTCATCCACAGCAAAAAGGAAGAAAAAAAAAAAAAAGAGAAAGCACAGTTCAGCTGAGGCTTTTTCAGTCTGTCCTGCAGTTTCTGTTTTCCAGCTACCTTCACACAGACAACTCCAGCAAGGTCAAAAAAGGCTTTGCCTCTTTATGTACGTTATCCCAATCCCATTTTAAAATATGGGCATATAGCCTGTGTTGAACAAAACCAACAATAACGCCTCTAGCTATACCAAACACCATTTCATTTAAAATAAAAATCTAGGTATGTTCATCCCAGTATTATTTAAATTACTGAGCATGTCAAGGAGCCTTTGTCCTACACATGCCCTTTCTATATTAGAAAGGAAAAAAGGAAATATTGCAAATGTAATGAACAACCTACTGCCGCAACGACCTTCAATTTTTTTAGCAGAAAGCTAAAGCAACAGATTTCATCTCCTGATAAAAGCTTAGGAAGATCCTAATATAACTTCTGAATATAAACACTGTATTTAAAAAGAACCTCACTTCAGCCTCTGAAGGATTTCAAAAATACATAAAAGAAATCAAACTTCATCAAGAGCTGTGTTTATGAGGGGATTTCAGCCAGACATCCTCAAGTGTGCAAATGCAACACGGAGAGCCCAGACCGTAGGCTGCCTACCACAGCTTGATGAAGTGTTCCTGTTCCCACAGTTATGACAGCTGCAAGCCAGAAAAAAGTCTCAATACAAGCACACAGGTTGATGGTGCTTAAAGGAATATATATTTACATGGAAATCTTTAGCTGATCTTCATGCTAAGTGACCGAGTCACATGAGCTAAACACATCACTGTAAAGTCAGCTGAAAGCAGATACAACTCAATCCCATTCACCAGGCTTTTTCTGATCCTCTGCGGAGCGAGTGTGGTCTTTTATTGTGAGTAGCTAATAAATCCTCATCTTGCCGATACCTCCTTCCATCTGCCGTTTTAAACAACTGAATGCTGAATTAGGTCTGCAGAGTCTTTGTGAGCTCCCCAACAGGGCAAGCAGCCACCCAGAGGCTGAGCAGGCAGCTCATTTGCATGGAGTATACTGTACCATATAAAAAGCAGCGCGCTAGTGAAAACAACTCAATGAGCCACTTGATTTTAAAGGAACAGTATCTTCTTTCGCAAATATGACGAAAACATCAAGCCGTGCACAAAACTCCGCGTAAGAACTTAAGAATATGTCATCAGGGAGAACAGCAACATAAAAACGCAGATAAAGCTCTGTTTAAAAACAGAGTGAAACATAAGATGATCATATTTCTTCACTGTGATAATATTTATGATGGATTTCAGCATTACATCCTGCATTTTGCCATCAAATAAGCTTCCCCGGAAAAATACATCAAAAACTATAACATCACTTACCAAACATTGTTGTCAAACAAATTCTACTTTTACTTTAAAAAAATCTCACAGAAACAAAACATTTTGGCATGCATGCTCAAATATATTACATGCATTTTGCAGTTTATTTTAGTCTATAACAGATTTTAGGGATGTTTATATTAGACCGTGCACTAACTGGATCATTGATCTTGCCTCCTCCAACTAAGGCCACCAGCATTAAACAACACATACTGAGAGAGGAATCAAGGAATCTTAACAAATATGCAATACCATTCATATTTTACTTTCCTTCTAAATCAGCCACTAAATGGAAAATGTTTAAGCCTGATAGCAATAGTATATAACCCTACTTATTCTATAACATAACTGAAAGCATTCTCATTAGCACATCTACATCTAATCCTTCCTGGATTCTTTACCTTAATATTCAGACATTGCCAGTTCTCAAAATGTCTCTGCAAGTGTCTTATAATTGATTGAGGCTGGCACGAGTCTCAAAATACCATGAGAATCATCTGTTCTCTTCCAAATTTCAAGCTTTCTTATGGAGAAAGCTTTCAAATTGGCTGCCTGCCACACTTACCCAGTTTCTGGGGTAGAGAAGCCAATCAGGGCTGCTGCAGAAAAGCAGGCATGGTTTTTCCTCTAGCTTCCCTCTCCCCTTCCCTCCCTTCTGAGCAAATAATTCTTATTTAAATGTCAGATCAAAAACCACCACCAAGAAGATCCCCAGCGTGATAACTACCTTTACTTCACTCCTATTTAACTGTTAACACTCATCCACTCTCCCTTTTTCCTCCTTCAACAGAATCTACCACAGAAAAGCAATGATGAAAGAGGGTGGGAGAAAATGCTTAGTACCAAACTGAATCAAGCAAAGGACAAGCAGAATTTAAAAGCAACTCTCTGACATGCAAAAATTTTCTTACAAAATATTACCTTTAGAAATTATCTGTTATTTCAAGAGATTATGCCATCTTTAGACATTCATTTTAACATGCTAAAAGGTCTGCAAGGTGAGTCTCCAATGAAAGATAAGAATGTGTTTGTGTAAGACATTTTGGTAAGAGGTATTACTGAGATATTAAAGAAATGGAAGTACATAAAATATCATTTTTTCAATTATTTAAAAAGTCAATCAGATTTCTCAAACAGTTTTCAGATGCAGGCAGCATTTGGAAAGGGTCTAATAAAATATCTATCAGAAGAAAAATTCAAAATAAGGAGGTTATGTAATACTTCAATCCTTTAAGAATTATAGTATTAGCACTCAACTTCATCAAAAAAAGATAATTAGGAAGGGGGGGTAAAAAGAGGGAATTCAAAGTTTGTTCACCAGTAACTTCAGTAAGCTCCTAACTCAATTCTTCCTTCCTCCATCAAATTAACAAACCTGAGGAAAATTTGGCTTTGCTCTGCAGCAACAATAAAAAAAGAGAATGGATAGTGTGATATTGGGACCATTTGGACATAATCCAACCAATTCCTGTTTGGCTGCAGCACTCTCTGAAGAAGCTATTCAATCTTGATTTGAAGAAATGAAGAAATGTAAAGAGCCGTGAACTTCCAGTAAGTATGTTCCTGCAATGGTTAGTCTGATAAGTAGGGAAGGAGAGCTTATCACCTTGACAATACTGGGATGAATTAAGTGAGGCTAACAGCAATTTCTAAAGAAACAAAAATAAGTACTGCTTTATACAATAGTCACATTGGGCTATTTCTTGCTCTAAGAGGCTAAAAAAAAAAAAATACTTTACCGTCATGGCTAAAAGCCTTTGGACAAATTCACTGAAGAATCTGCCAAGAACTCTTAAAAGAGAAAAATACACTGAAGACAACCCAGAGTCACAAACAGCATATTCTGTTAATAAGAAGAAATGTCTTCTCATCCATGCTGATCCAGACCTCCTTCCACTGCCTGCTACCAAAATCTATTACTCCTCTGTCTTGTAGAAGAAAAATCTGAGAGGTTAGAACAGTTCCAATAGCTGTCTGAATATGACTGGAGTTTTCCATCCACTGACTTCAGCACAATCAAAGCAACAATTCTTCCAGTTGTTCCGTAGCCTACAGGTTTTCAAATAGCATCAGTGGAAGATGACCAAAGGCATACCAATTTCACAGCTAGGAAATGACCACAGAAAGCTGCTATGAAGTAGTGTGATTGTCCCTACGTTTAATACATCTTAGAAAAAATAATTGAGATATTGTGAATAAGCTATTATCCTATTACATTTTCCAATCATCAGAGCAACTGCACAAAGCAACATATGCACAAAGACATATCTGTGTAGAATCACATGGCTCATCTTTGAGCTGTGTTCAGTTTGTTTGTTGTACTATCTATGCTGAAGATAAAATATCTTCTACATATCTTAAATTGTAATTGAAACTTGAGACATATTTCAGAAATCACTCAACATTTATGGAGAAAGTTTCATCCAGTTTATTAAGAATTAACTAAACTATGAAGAGGAGAGCAATTATTTCTATGCCTTCCTAGTCCTTTCAGATTTCCGGCACTGCATCCTGCCATCTTTTGTGGTCTATACCATTGCATCAGAATGGAAACCCACCATTACCATAAAAGCAAAACCAGTAAGGGTTATCTTAGCAATCAGATCATTACCTTGTGGATCAAAAATTTGTGTACTTTCTAATATTGCTTAATTGAGTCCAGTAGCCACACGCCTTAAACTTGTAACACTAGAGGTCTAAGTCCACTTACACTGCCAACTTAGAATAAGGTATTAAGCAACTAATGATATTTTGTATTGATTACAGAAACACCAGAAAGCCCCTCAACACAACTGGGACCCCATCATGGGAGATGTGGCCTGAAGGACATTAACACTACACAACAGGATGATCCAATGAGGAAGACCCATTTGTGGTTTGCCATACAAAAAGACTACTCCCATCCAAAAATCAGGCTAAAAAAACCAACAGCTTTTCAATTGTCTACGACAAGACGCAATGCTTTTTATTGCGCACTTCTGTTATGAAGGAACTTTTCAGAGCAATTCCCTGATCTAAAATACTGAAATTCAAAATTTAGATTTTTCATGATTCAAAATTCATTATATTTCTTATCTATTTAGTCAAAACTAAAAGCAGCAGAACAGCAAGCTGTGGCAAACCTTAAGGATATAACATTTCCTTACATAACATATTGTGTGCTGGGGAAAAAAGATCACTTTCTGAAATATTATCAGCTGACAATTTCAGTGGAATTTTTTTAAGCCTTTGGTAACATTTGTCTGTGCAACCAAAATGAGCCAAATGTTTCACTGTCAATCTGAAACGTAAGTGTTTGGGATTTTTTTATTTTGATCAAGCTATGTTTATCTGGAGATTTAAAAACGTGCCCCTCTGAGATAAACTGGCAGACTACTGAAACAAGGAACGTTGATGAGGTAACGTTTAAAAAAATTAAAAAAAAAAATACACTTGGCAGTCAACCTAAGGAAACTCGCCTGACAGCTTGTCTGAATTTCTTCTGGATTTCCTGCCTATTTACAAGATTCAGTTTGATAAACTAAGACCTCTGGAGCAAAGCTGTGCATTAACAATGAGCCATTAAAAAAAAATAGGAACTCATTCTGAACCAAAATAAACTCCCATTTATAAGGCTTGGTCTCAGAGACAAATGCTGAAAAAAGTCTAAAATTCTCGAGGTTTACATAATAATCACGCTTTCACTGTGCATTTTCTGTTTGCAGTTTCCTGGGCAAGCCTGCCCCATCCCCCACATTCAATACACTATGAAAGGCGGCACACCCACTAATCTTCCTTACAAATGTAAATTTGCTGTCGACAAGGGTGGAGGAAAGAGTTCATTCATCTACAGACCAACTGTTTTCATACTGTACCATAGACGGTATATTCAGAAGAGACACAAGCTTCCAGGCAGAAAAAAGTTCCTTGGCTCAAGCCCCTTCGAAAGCTAACATCTTTGGAAAAGAATCTTCAATTAAACTTTAATATTTACAGAAGATTTTGAATTCATGATGCAAACATTCTTGTTCTGAAGTTAAACTGGCATTAGAACAGAATAGAAACTAGTTTCTCTGACGCTACCTTTCAAATACAATAGCATTTTTAAAAGAAACACTTTTTTCGATAGCCTTTTTCAATATATGCTGCAAATTTAAAACTGAAGAAATACCATTTGTTTAGTGAATATTTAGATGACATTACCAAAATCAGGATTCTCTTTATTACAAAAGCCTCATACTTTAGAGACATTTGGACTTAAAAATCAGCAGTGAACACCTCTAATCAGAATGGCAACAGAACCAAAGCTTAAGGACCCAATACCAACTCTTCATGTGCTTGCCTAATGAGAGGTATTGATATTTACTGAAAAGTTCACAGAAACAACAAAACCTGGAGTTTCAAGAATCCCACAAGACATCATGAACCCAGTTAGCCCAGAAGCTATTTTGGCATAGAAACTGGTTCAATGAAAGCCACACATTACAGACAGATCTCATACCTCATGCAAAGCATACACCAAGAAAAAAATACGCCCCAAAATTTTACTATAGGTTAAGATTTCCTCCACTATCCTCTCCAGTTCTTCCACACTCCTGGCTAGCAGCACTCTTCCTCAGGCTCACTACAGCAGCAGTGGTTCACATATGCATACTTGCCTTTTCTGTAAACTCTTCCCAAGCTTTTCTGCATCTGATTCTTACTCCAGCAATAACGCCCCATTTGACTTTGAAAGATGAGCCAGACAACTTTTACACAGAAATAACACTTCCTTTACAGAGCTGAAGAGTTTTAAGTACAAGAAATTGCAGAGGTATGAGACTATACGAAGCTTTCGCTATATTTTCCTCTCACTTTTATCTATAGGATATTTGTCATTTTTGGACATTCAATTCTTCAGAACAGTTGATGCTTCACAAAACAAGGAACCTCTTTATTACATTAGCATAACATTTACAAATAATTAATTGGACTGTCAAACATACTCATTAGGAAAAAACGCCATGAAAGTTAACAACTGATTTTTCTTTAATTATTCTACTCAGAACAGAGTCTATAGCACTGAATATATTTCTCTATATATTCAATATACCTTGAATTTTACCTTGGTTTCCAGCTGACATTAAAATGCTTGGACAAGTCTCCAAAGATTGCACCCTTTTGCCTGCTTATGACCATCACAATACACATTGAAACACTGCCTTTGAAACAAACACTTTATGATGATAAACCAAAACATTTGTGAGTTAGAGGGGTTTACTCTCCCCTGCTCTCCTTGCCTATACCAGACTAAGCTTACATTGATATCCAGAGAGACATCTCACAGCAGTTTTTTGCTGATGGATTCTGACAGATTTTTATTTTTTCTTTTCAGGTCTCAGACCAAATTTTGCTATTCATTTCCCACAATTTTGTCATCCCCTTAAAATTCTAGACAAGTTAAAAGCTGTTCATTTTTTAAACAGATAATCCCTTTTCCCAACATTTATCTGCTAAGCCAGAACAAAAATTGAAAGAAAGATAAAAGAATAAATTAATTCAGGATTTCAAAGATTTACAGTGCAATGACAAACATTTTTAATTCTTCCTCTCCTCCAGGACTTGTGTCAGACATCCCATTTTTACAAGTCCTCCTGTTTTAATTTTTTTTCTTTTGAAAGCTATTTTTCCTCGAAAAAAAGCAGATGCATAGTAATGATTTGGCAATCTCTCAAACTTTTTTCGTTTTGTTTAACAGAACCTACTACATTTAGTCAGTGGAGAACAAAAGGAAGCAAGACATGTTGACTTAGAGTCTCAAAGAATATTTCTCAGAGAGTGTGACATTATTTTAAAAGGCATGTGAAGACAACCGACAACCTCTTTTGATAAAACTAGCAGGGAAAAAAAATGCTTGGATTTCAAATTAAAATGCAAAAATCACATGTATTTTATATTTCTTGATATAGTTACATTTTACTACAAATTCAGTTCTGTGGTGGGTTGACCCCAGTTGGACGCTAGGTGCCCACCAAAGCCGCTCTATCACTCCCCTCCTCAGCTGGACAGGTGAAAGAAAAATATAACAAAAGGCTTGTGGGTCAAGATAAGGACAGGGAGATCACTCAGCAATTACCATCACGGTCGAAACAGACTCGACTTGGGGAAATGAGCTTCATTTATTACCAGTCAAATCAGAGCAGGATAGCAAGAAATAACTAAATCTTAACACCTTCCCCCCCACATCTCACTTCTTTACAGGCTTAACTTCACCCCTGAGTTCTCTACCTTCTCCCACCTCAGCAGCACTCTTCCCCTGCTCCAGGGGGAGGTTCTTCCCAAAGACGACAGTTCTCCATGAATTTCTCCAACATGTGTCCTTCCCGTGGGCTGCAGTTCTTCACAAACTTCTCCAGCGTGGGTCCCTCCCACAGGGTGCAGTCCTTCAGGCACAGACTGCTCCAGCGTGGGTCCCCCACGGGGTCACCAGTCCTGCCAGCAAACCTGCTCCAGCGTGGGCTCCTCTCTCCATGGACCCACAAGTCCAGCCAGCAGCCTGCTCCAGCGTGGGCTTCCCACAGGGTCACAGTCTCCTTTAGGTGCCTCCACCTGCTCCAGCGTGGGGTCCTCCTCTGCTCCAGCATTAACCTCCCTGGGTCAGGGCACAGCTGCCTCCCCATGGGCTGCACCACGGGCTGCTGGGGAATCTCTGCTCTGGCGCCTGGAGCACCTCCTCCCCCTCCTTTGCTCACCTTGGTGTCTGCCGAGTTGCTTCTCTCACATATTCTCACTCTTCTCCCCAGCTGCAATTGATGTCATGCAGAAGCTTTTTCATTTTCTTAATTATGTGGCCAGCAGCAGGTCCATTTTGGAGCTGGCTGGCATTGGCTCCATCAGACACAAGAGAAGATTCTAGAAGCTCCTCACAGAATCCACCCCTGTAGCCCCCCATCAACAAACCTTGCCACACAAACCCAATACAAATTCAAACACACAGCTTTTATGTATGACACTACAATACTGCTGTGTCCAGCAACAAACCTTTCATAAAAGCAAACATGCTTCATTGCTGCAGCAATATATTTACAATGTATGTTCTTTAGAGTGTTCAGATATCCTATTGAATTACTAATACAACATTGAGTTAACAGTTGAAATCTTTTAGTCTTTATTTTTAAAAAAGCTAAGCTTACCATAAAAAAAGGAAATATTTTCATGCATCATTTGAATTGTCACCTGGGCTTTTGTCTCAAGAACTGACAGAGAATATGAATGTGTTAATTGAAACAAGCAGTACGTAATCCACAAGACATCTTTAGCATATGTTTCCTTACAAGGGCTGACGAGCTTTCTTGGATTTTTCAGCACTGGAGTCTAACGTTTCCATTTTTAAGCTAAAAATATGAACAAAAATCTTACACGTTTACATAAATATGTATTTTCCCAGCAGTATCTTTCCACAGGAATCAGACAACATTCCGTTTTGAGACCTTGAAAAATAAAATAGGAGTATGGTAGCATTGGCATGAAAGTGTTGAAAACCCCATCTTTAAAGCTGTATTTCTCTTCGTAATTTAAAAGGCCCAGAAAAATAAATCCAATCAGAAACCTAGCTCCATGATGGAACATTCTTACTGATGAAGGAGAATTAGCTCGTGGATGTAACAAGGCAAAGCTCAATACTCAAAGCTATCATAATTTAAAATTAGACATAATTATCCTTAACAAAACCAGGCACTGTGGAAAGGGGCTTTGGAACAGCTGCTCCTCTTCAATTTAAATGCTCATTTGTTTTACATTGACCTAGAAATCAGTATCCTCCTAACCAAAAGCCAATTAGATAATAGTCTGTCTTTCAAGCTTGTAGAATACTAATTTTTTTAATGTCTTTAGTAGTGAAAAGTGAAGAAATAAACTGCAGATGATGCCACAAGTATGTTCTGCTCCGATATGTACAACTAAAACATGAGTGCTCCCTCCCCCTCTTTCTGAAAGGTCAGATTTACAGTCCAGGAAAGACACACATCACTTCCTTGTGCTAACTGTTCAGTGCAGTCTCAGCTTAGGATAACCACAGAACGCTGCAAAGGCAGCACGTGGAAACACTTTCAGTTTGCTGGAGCGGCATCCCACCATCCCACAGTAAAAGTCAGTGCCAAGCTGACAAGGAAGCATTACAAGAAGCATTCCAAAAGCTGTCCTTCCAACCTGGCCCAGACTTAGGTCACTAACATCAATGTTTTTGAAAGCAGAAGGATGTCAAATTCTTTCAGTACTGCAGTATAAACAAGCTGCTACTCAAGCAACAGAATTAAAGACACCCAGTTTCCTACAGACTCAAGTTTGTCTTTTTGTGATCTTGCTCCCTCCCACAGTCCTTACAGAGGCAACTCCAGCTTTCCTATTTTACCTCCACCCAACTGGAGACAGCATCTCCCCCAGCTAATCAAGAGCTGTCATGTCTGAATGTCAACCAGTGCTGCCAAGCCACAATAAACAATGAACTGTCTCTCTCAGGGAATGTGAGGGGTATCTCCTACTTGGTTCCAATTCTTATGAAATTGTAATTATAATTATTTTTGACATTTCTTCTTCTTTTCAAGCCTGATGAAATTGACCAGTGGCTTGGAAATTATAAAGAAAGAAGGAAGAATTGCAGAAACTTCGATTCCCTACCACTGCTCAATGCTTCTGGCAATCATGATAATTTACACCATTACTTTCAATTTTGGTTAAAGTCAATGCCAAAAATACATATTAATCTACAGATCTGTTCCAGCTCTAAAGAGACAAAATGATGATGAGTGCCAGTTTGATTACACTCAAATACAAAGCCATAAGCTCTCTTGGTCTTCTGAGTCTTGGCAGCATCCCTCGAGAAAATTCTTTTCCTGAAAGAAGTAGAGCTTTTTCTAAATGCATCAACAAAAGAAGCTTCTCAGAAAACTGGTATCATACTGAATCTGACATGATCCAGGAAAAAAACTAACACAGGAAACTACATTATAAAACAGAGAATTCAATTCTACCAAAACATAAGGTCTTCATAGAAGAAACAAACACTGGCAGTCACCAGTAGCAATCCACAGTGCTGAAAAAGCCTGCTAATGCAAAAGGTAGATGGTTTAATATTGAAAGGAACCTTCCAAAACTGCCAAACTTGTGAAGTAAACAAGGCTTTATTGACAGAATGATCTCATAGCAGAATGAAAACCTTTACAGTCAAGATGGAATTCAAGACAAGGAGCAGCTCTTTCCAGAATAGGTAATGAAGCTGAAGAAATCCCTGTCTCCTAAGGTTTCCTTCTGAAGTCACTGAAGTAGAAAGCAACTAAAGGAAAGCATGAGCTGTAATGGACAAAACACAAACACAACAGCAGCATGATTCTAAATATACCTCAAAGTCATCAGACATCAGCATTATCAGTTTATTCTAGCAGTTTGGTCTCTGTCCTGTGCGCCTGAATTTCCCACGCTAGCAGCTCCTTTTCCTTCTCAGTACTGCCTTCAAAGCTTCTTTTGCAACTGGAGGCACAAGAAAATTCAAAAAGCCCATTCCTAAGCAGCCAAACAAGAGTCAAGGGGTAAGAAGATAATCCAAGAGTTTTCAGAGCAACTAGATGATGTCAATCCTGGGAAAAATAATTATTTTAATCCTGTAACAACTTTTCCAATTAAAGAAAAACTAGAAGTAACATCAATTGTTGACATTTTTATGGAAAAATAAGGTTACAGATAAATCACTGCAATTTCTGAGTTCTTAGGCACTTTTGGATCGGGGAGGTAGGGGTCAGCATACTTAAATTACTGCCTCTACTGATAAACTGTAGAAAAACAGAATTGTTCAGAGCTTTTAACTTGCCTGCTAACTACATTGCTAAAAAATTAATTTCTAGAAAACAACAAAACTTTCTGGGTTAAGAACCTGCCCATCAGTTGAATTTTTAAAAGTAGCCGTCAGAAGAATTACTACTGAATATGAGCATTCTATGTTAACAGAAGAGTCATGCATATAACATTATTCAGCATTTTAATTGATGACCTAGAAATAAACATAAAATCACTGATGACAAACGTACTGTAATAGCAGAGTATAAACAGTGAGGTCAGCACTGTCAGGGTTATCTGAGTGACTTGGTAAGGCTGTTCTATTCAAATATTGTGTTAATGGAACCAAAGGGTAAATTACACTCACAGGAATTAGGGTTCAGGCAACTATAACATGAAGGGAACATCTGCAGTTCTGCAACTCCACATATCTCTCCTGGATCCCTTTTTTAAAATATTGGTACCACACTTGCCAGTTTCCAGTGCTCAGCTACTACAACTATTTTAAGCAACTGGCTATACAGCACAAATAGTAGTTCACACATTTAATTCTTCACTTATGTTAAAGCTGTGTCATTATTTCCTTCTACTCACTGAATTAACAACCTCTTTTAGTCTGTTTTTAACCACTACACTTTCCTTTTAACCATTCTTATTTCTTATTCAAGGGTGGCAGGAGGGAAACACTGCATTTCTCTGCCTTGAAGAGGTTCTTAACTCAGTTCCATGAAGAATGTAAAGATCTACTAGCTGATTTTCCTTGATTTTCAAAAAGCTTTCTCTTTCTAAATCAGTTAATCTTTTTGAAAATGAAAGCAACTTTAGCAGGTTTTTAACTATTTTTAGCTCTGCTTATACATATATTTCAGTCTTTAGGGTGGCTTTTTGATATACATTTTGAACCAGAACTGAGCACTGCTAAGGATAAGAACAATGTTACCTGTCCTCCCATGGTCTCTTTGCTAGAGCTTGATCTGTTTTATGAAACAGTCACTGAACACGTAAAGTCTACTCTCAGCATGTCCCAGTGTGGCATGTGTCCAGTCTACATATAAGTAACTGAAGTCTCCCAATGACATTTGATTCTACAGCATCCTATCTTCCTCAGCACATGGCAGTCAGCATCACCTATCCTCATCATACAGGCCCCAGATGACTCCTACTTAACTAGATCCAAGTTCCTATGCTTAGGTGGTCTGTGCTACTCACTGATGCATTGTCTGTTTCAAATGGCAGCAGGGAGGAGGGTCTTTAAACATGCAACACCACTCAGCCACAACCCCAACCTCCTTAACCTTTCCCATCTACTTTGAGGACACAGTATTGTGACACAGAACGGCATGTAAATGAGACAGCCAGTCCTCAGCATAGCCATGTCTGAATTTGAGCATTTTATAGGATTAAAGTAATTATCTGTAAAATATAGCAGAAAAATGTAATAATTATACTTATGGGTAGTGAACATTATTATACACTTTCCACTACTCTGAACTAAGGGATTCAACACAGAGCAGAAGCTTATAACAGAAAAGATAAGCTTAATTATGTAGCTTAGGTAAAATGGAGCTAAAACAACTTGATCCATTTTACTTAACACAAAATGGAGTTTAACCAACCTTTCCCTGCTTGCTCCAGAATGTGAAATTGCGATTACCTATTTTTAAACCCCCCAAACTACTGGAGAAGTTTCCTGATGTGCAAGGAAAAATAGAGCTAACAATTACTAACGGTTGCCCGTGGCTATTTTCAGATGGAGATTTCATACAGTGCAGGCAAAGCTTGATGATAAAAGCCTTGTTAATAATGGGACAAAAAAAGAAGTCAGATAGCAGATGGAAGGGCATGCATCATTAATGTACTTTATTGAAGGAGTTAGGCACCACACCTTTCCCTTGAAATTATTGCAATTTATAGTAAGCCAAGGGGAAGAGCAGCAGTTTATCTTTTGCTTATGGAAAAAATAGAGGAATTCAGCAATTAGAACAGTAAGGGATATCTATCACATCATTGTAGAGCCAAGTTTAATGGCCAAGCACCCCTCCAGTTAAACGGGTTTTAATCTATTTCTGACACTTTCCCTGGGAAGTTGGTACCACAGATTTGTCTGACAATAACCCACATGGAACGGGATCCCCCAAGGTTTTCAACACCTCATTTATACAAAGATTTGCTGCCATTTTCTTTTTAAATCTAATCTATATATAAGTGATTTCTAAATAACCTTTAGCACTTAAAAAGAGAGAGAAACATTCCATTCATTTTATTAGAGTGCTCTCTTGGAAACAAGTTGGCACACAAAATCAGCTCTTTTGTTTGTAGATATTACTTGATGTTCATACATGCTCATACCAGTCATAAGAAGGTCTGATTTGCTTTCTGCTCTAAGTCTGGTGTAAGTCTTTCTTAGTCAGCAACATTTTAACACAGTATGTAAATTACATCGAGAAGATAAACATGTCAGCAGGCAAGTAATCATATAGAAAATACAAAGATGCTATTGTCAAATACACCACTTTAAGCAGCTGCCTATTTAATCGGGATTGATGCTGATGCCCGATCAATATAATTTGACAATGTTGACATGGTACTTTTCCTCTCAATTCAGATAGTTCTACTTGCACATGATATTACAAATTGTTCCTCTTTCAAAAACCTCACCAGTTTATCTTCCCAAATTTATCTAATTATTTCATTAGCCTATTTTGTTCTAATAAGATTTAAAATTTATTTTGTAAGAAATGCATGCATTTTAAATTCGTAACACCGTACATCCATCTTTCTTTTGAAATAAATTGTTCGATAAGAGAATTATAAGGCAAAACAACAAAAAGTTAAAACCAAACAAATAGGTATCAATAGATTTAATACCCAAGAACTTAATTTTACATTGCATACTGTCATTTGAGCAGAGTCAAAGATCTTATGGATTGAAAGGCCATGATTCAGAACATTGTTCATTTAGCAAGGAGACACTACAGAATAAAAGTTGTACTAGAACTAGTAACTGTATCATAAGAAAGAGACATACAAATGTTGAGAAACAGCAAAACTGTAATTCAAGATACAACTCTGTAGCTTTCACACTAAGATTCACCAACCGCAGCCCAAAGAATGTGCAGTAGAGAAGGATTAAGGAGGTCACAGTAGAAGTATACTTTTGCACAATGCAGCCCAAATTCACTTTTCTGGCTATCATCAAATAATAACTAATTTTTACTGGGGGAGGGGTTGGTGGGCATCCTGTTTTCTAGCAGTAGGAGAAGCCACAGAGAGAAATAAACACTTCTGGAAGAAGACAGGAGAGAAAGAAGAGCTTATGTACATCTGAGCAGGTGGGATCTTGGAAGTGATCTAGCTCACACTAGAATCAGCACAGTATGCAAAGCTGCAAAGAGGCAACAAGGTTAGCAACACTAATGAAATACAAGCACTAATGAACATTCTGATCTTTGTCTTCAACCCCTGGATTCCTGATACTGTGATAAACACACTATGTATTTTCCTTGGCAACAGCTCATCCATTAAATTAGTTCAATTACCAATAATTAGAAAATTCAAGACACAGATTTGCTAAAAGTACCTCTGCAGGCTTAACTATCTGAAACAAATACATTAAAAAAAGTACCTAACTACAAGTTTTTGTATGACAAATTTAGTACATGCACTGTGACTTTATTTGTGCAAATAAATCACAGAGCAGTATTCTCTATATTAAACGTATGCAAATACTTCTAATTTTAAGCAAAGACAAATACAGAATCCATGCTAGACCTGAAGTTTCATGTTTTATTTAAACTCCAAGGCAAAGAACTTTAATTCCACGTTTCACATAATAATTTGTTTTCATGGACAAATTATGAACTCTGCCATAGCAGTTTGTCATATCACTACTTTTACTGTCACTATACTGTACGGCCACATTAAAATAATGAGGTTTGAACATTCATATCTTCAATTAGAGCTTTGTGGCTTCAAGCACTTAAAGAACAAATGCTGCCATTAACCTAGACCTTACCCCTGAAGTATGCACCAAACATATTAACAATGTTACCGAATCATGAGGTCATTGTGCAAAATCTAAGTCTCAGTGGATTCCATCACAAAGCAAAATCTTGAGGAATTTAAGAGAATATTATTTTAGGTATAAAATTAAAATCTGTCATTAAGTTATCTCAACAACTCATTTAATTTATCAGGCTCAAAAAAATATTTTAAAGGTTATTTTAGGTTAATTACATTTCACATCCTTTTATGACAGATCTGAAACCCTACACATCTTCTGATCCTCTATTATAAACATTTCCCTCTTGACAATAACTTAAAGTTCACATTGACACATGTTTTTACATAATAGCACTATATTCATGAAGTACACAGAATTTTTTTTTTTTAAATGGAAACTTGGCCATTGCAATAAATAACAAAAGTGAGATGCACATCAGTTGTTCCATACTATTTACTAATAAATTATCTTAAGTAAACTCGTTTGTTTTGAATGCATAAGGCACTCCCTCAGCAAATTCTGCCCTACACATACTTAGTTGGCCACAACTGCTTTCAGTGAAAAAAATTCTGATCAATCCAAAATGCCACAATACAAGAATTCTCCTCATCTATTCCTATAATAAACAAAGCTTTGATAAAACAGCCTGGTCGTTATTTATTCTAGCCTCTATTCACAAAGGGAAGAACTACATATATTGACTCTAAACCAAGCTTGCTAGTGTAATGGTTTTTCTGACTTCATGCCTCACGTTCTCACAACACAAGGACTCCACAGTTTCAACCAGCGAAGAGTTTAAAACTCAATTCCTGCAGAAATGCTCAGGTTATCAATAATAAGATAGAAAAGGCAGGTAAGAGATCAAGGTATTTCCTGGCTTTTGAATAACTGACTTTAAGTATCTTTAAAGCAATCAGAAATAAGAGAATGATACAGACACACTATATATAGAGCGACTGCAGCAATAAGTTATTTCATAGATCATCCATTTGAGCTTCAAACATTTTCCAAGCATTAATAAACCGAGCTTTAGAGAAAGCCTGTGAGGTACACTTTACTCCCCGTTTTACTGATGACCAAGTGATTTAACCTCTCTGTATCTTAGTTTATCAAAGTTCAGATATCAGGATTGTTGCATAAGTCTCAGGCTTTAGTACTGTGTTTCACTTATAAGGCTACACTTATCTCTGCCAAGAGATTTCACCTCTCCCCCTCTAGTAATCTCAAAATAATAAGGGCTTTAGATTAACTCAGGAAAGATTCTGAGCTGCAGCTGTTCAGAGGTGAGGCGTATAAACCACTGCATTCCCATTTTCCTCCACATGGTAAAATAAGCAATCACTGTGTCTCTGGAGCTGAAAAGACACACTGTATGGCTTGGATAAACCAGAATGACATTGTATAGGAAAACATACCAAGAGTCAAACGTGGAAGATCATCCTACTAATTTCTGGAGCATTTCCAAAGCTGCTTCTTAGTTGAAGAGTGACAAGGGATTTTTATAAATGTCCTAAAACTCAAAACAGTTCGCATTACTGCAACAAAGTAGTCTGAAACTTAGGCAAACTTCTTCATGTTTAAAGACTGATCCTCCTATTATCACATCCTAGGGAAGAGTTACCAGAAGCATTACCAGACACAGAGGGCAGTCATATTAAAATACTAAATGTGGGCATCTTACACTGCCTTTCCATGATAATATCTGCCAAAAATCACCAAAATAAAACAGCCAATTTTTTACTATTTTAAATTAAACCCCAGAATTTTTATCGTCTACATCAGTATGTTTTCATATAGAGGTCAGTAAGAACCACAGAACAACACTCTTATGGCACAAAGCCTCACTTGGTGACATGTGTTCAAGACAGTCTGAATAATTCTTTATATTTTATCTTAAGATTCCCACAGCTCCCCAAGCAAAAAAGCTAATTTTCCATGCACACTACAGCAGTTTCTCACTTTATACCTACAATAGTGCTGCTGTCAGGAACAGAACTGACTGCATGTGCCAAAAATCAATTCAACATATTCATAGACAAAAAAATAACATGCAGCATCTGAAGATAATGAGAACTGCAATCATTCAAACTGACAATCTAGTGCCTAACAATTATCACAAGGCAAGTTTTATGAATTCATATATCCTATAATGACAAGCCTCAGGTTACACAGAAGGTTGTTCAAATTTTCTTTCAAGTCTGAAAATGTCCTTTGAGCCCACTCCAAAATGGAATTCACTTAACTGAAGTGAGTAAAAAGATGCTGACTGTTTTAAGTAACAGACAGTATATATTAAATATAACTTTAGTACAGAAATTATCACAATTACTTGCTGTTCTTTACACAGATACATATGAATTACTCAGTGAAGTTAACTAGCAAAAAAAAAAAACCTCTCAGGACTATCAGTTTTGAATGCCATTGTGAAGCATGTGTCCCAAACACATCATGAAAATACACAGAATTATAGCATATGCATTTTAGTTTTTCTAGCAGAGATAACTTAGAGCTGTGACAAAGTCTTTGCAAACACTCTAAACACTGCCCAATGCTCAGAATAAATACAAAGAAGCCCCTCCACAGTTTGCTTACAATATCATTTACTTTTTTACAAAGGCCTTTTCTTATTTATACCTTATACAAGGTATATATATCTTATACAAGGCCTTGTTCTTACTTCCAAGTTTTGTCGTTCAGCTCATGCCGATACATACAACCCTCTGTCTAGAACTTGCTCCCTACCTCTTCCTCAAACCCAGTCCCTTCAAACAAATGCAAGCCTGGACACTACTTTAGTTCTTTGACACTAATCTTCTATCTCCTTATAGCCACATCTTCCAAAATTGGTACTCAAACTCTCAAAGATTCACCCATAGACTTTGCAGCATAAGTAAATGCAAGTTTTAAATTACGATGCATAAACTTAGACTTCATATGGTCTTATTTTGGAAATCCTCTTACTACCCATCTCAGGTTATTACAATTACAATGGCTATTTTAAAATACAATTCTGTGACTTCATACAGTAATAAAATCCATTAATTCATACAACCATAGTTCCTGCTATCTTCTGCTTTTCTAACAATACAAAAATACTAAATTCTACTTGTAGAGTCAAGTATTGAAAGTTCTCTACTCCCTAAAACAATTTGTGGTCTTCATCAGCTATATAATTGTCATTCTTAGACAAAAATATTTTCAGCTGTACTCAGCAACATTTCAATAGTCAACATGTTACCACCTAAAATACAAAGTAAAAGTAAGGTTATCTATGACAAAACATTTTGAGAAAAGAGCAGCTGGGTGTTTCAAAATACACAAATGTAAATGAAGATTTCTCATCGGATTCAACTGTCTGCTTCCGTAATAAGTACTGTAATAAGTACCCAGTCAATCAGCACTGTGCACAACTGGCATTAATGATTTGTTCCTCAACTAGTATTGTATTTTTAATAAAAAGACAGAGATTACATCTAATTCTTTTGTGAGAGGAAGAAGCCTAAACTCTATGCACTTACCTCACTGCCAGCATACACATCAAGCAGAAAGGAGGAGAGTGCAGTGGAAGATCAGCTATTGTTCTTTGCAAACTAATGTTTAATTTGCTAGTCAGATACTTGCTAGTCACTACTAACTCTATTCCAAGACCTCAGCACTGTGAGATTAACAATGCTACCCAGATGTCTGCATAAAGTGGAGATCCTAAATAATCAACAGGAAATACATAAAAGCACTAGGGACTAAGAAGAAGACCCAGAGATATAAATTTTTTTTGTAACTAAGAGGGTTTTTGAAGCAGAGTATAAAGAAGCCTGAACTTATAGTTCCACTGCACTTCATCAAGACTTTTGAATTACTAATTTCTATACTGAACTGACAATCAACACAGAATTAAGTTGTCCTTTAGCTACAGTCTACAGGAAAACATCTCCAGCTCTTCTTTAGGTTGGCCCTGTAACAATGGTGTCATTCTGTGTTGAAAACACAATTCACTATACTGAGACCTCCAGTACTCCAGCACCACCTAGCAGGCCACAGACTAAAACACTATTAGGCAACATAGCTTCTGACTAAAAATCGCAAACAACGATTTATATAATTAGCTCCAAATAATAATAATTTTTTTAGGGAAAAAAAAAGCCATGTTATTAGCAATTCGTTACTGTGGAACACAATCCCAGAAATAACATGCCTGTGCTGTAAAATCACTAACCTTTACCAGGATCTCTATTACAAAAATTCACTTGAATCTTGGAGTGAATTTCTGCCAATTGCCAGAGGCCCACCAGCAGATGGCAGACAGCACCACGACTCCTCAGCAGCCTTACTAAAAAACGTAGCAATGGGATTTAGCTTTCACATGAATTCAAACGATAATTACATAAATTGTCCCACCGACAAGCCCAGATCTGTAGCCAACTAGCCACTCTTCCTGGTAGCCAAGAATGATACAGATTTGAAGTACATCCTTTTGCAATGAAGAGCAACCTGCTCAGGGGAAATACACTATTACAGGAAGTTTATATCTTAGGTACAGTTGATTCTATTCCTAATATATCTAAAATGAAATTAAGAAAAACAAAGGAATAAAAATTTAGAAAATAAATAGTAAATATTCTCTCCTACATCTAAAAAGCATACCCCAAGTTGGACATCAAAGACAACATGCCACAGGGTGAAGTCTATGTCAGTTATCAGGTTTCCAACACACGTCATCTCGCAGAGCCACCAAGGACCATTCTCCCCATTCCACTCAGTACTGCCCAACCTGCACAGCTCTGAGGAACTCAATGTTCAGAGTAAATCAGGCTGAATGAGCAGCGTCACTATCTCGGTGTTATTCAACACAGGAAGTTCTCCGGCTCATCAGTTATTTCACATCTTTGTATTTGAGCCTTTTTAATCTTGTTCAAAATGTGAGAAGGGTTTTTTTTAACCACTTTTTATAGAAGACAGCCAGGGAAAGGTGAACTTTCTGGAACTCTCTACAACAGTAGAGAATACACCATTGTCTCATTTTACTTTAACCATTACCTTACAAAGTAAATATAAAACCATAAGTAATATGAAATTATTCTCTGAAGAGGAGATTGACCCTACAAGGAAGTCTTGCAAGTCTGGCATGACAATTAATAGAGCAGCAACTGCTTAGTCAGCAGTTCAGACTTCACCTCTGAAGATGAAGAAATGGCCACATACCATGTGGCAGAGAATATAAGGAAGAAGGTTTATACTAAAGAGAGAACTGCAACCACACGGCTAGAATCCTCAACCTCATTTTCAAAAATTATGTTTAGTTTTTCTGTTCAAGGAGTACAGTGAGTTTCAGTTCAGTATTGGGAGCACTTTAAAAAAGTGAAGTCCGTAAGTATTAGAAAAGATAAATTAAAGGTTCAAAATCTCTTTCACAAAACTATCTAACTTTCCACTGACAGGCTTCTACAAATGTTTTCCCATCACCACAGTTGGCAGAAGGAATATACATGGTTTCTTATTCCTGGAACATCTCAAACTTTTCTGGGCATCAGATAGCAAGCAATGCCTGTAAGATGTAGTCCTAATTAATGGGTAGCACATTGTCAGATATTTTTTTCACAAAACACTGGAGACAGTGCTTAAGATGCTCTGTATGGGGTGTGAGGGAACAGGACACACACAAAAAAACCCACATGCCTCTCCACAAATGTAAATACATATTCACAATTACTGTAGTACTTCTAAACAATAAACATGAGGGGAAAAGTCATCCCTTGCCCACCCATAAATGCTCCAGCCCTGGAATATTATGACCTTATGGCATTACTTCCAGCAATCAATTTAATTTGCATTAAGTTTTGTCAATAGAAGTATTTGCAAGAAACACAGTCCCAACCTTCCTCCTCTACAAAGATGACAACCTTCTCTTCAACAAGCTCTTTTTCTTTTCTAAAATTAATAAACCCTGATGCTCTTCATGCCTTTCTTGATAAGAAAACGCATCCATATGCCTGATCTTCAAAACACAGTCCAAGTTCTAACTCTTTACAACAGGATGCCTGCAGGTCAAGATTTCAAATAAACAAACCCCCAAACTAAATCATAAGAGATTTTCCACATTACTATCCTTCTGTTCCTTATACACAGTGCCCCCAGTTTTTACTATATTTGGGTCTTGAGAGCCAAAAACACCACTGAGATGCCCACAACGATGTTTTATGTCTTTTTTCCCCTGATTACTTCCTTGGTTATTTTAGGGATTTGAAAGGACCCTTCCCACCAGAATACAATCTACTAGGACCAGAGCCATCTGTCTTAAGAGCAGATGACCAGCTGAAGGTCATCCTCTGAAATCCCTACATACATTTAGAAGGCACACAGATCAGATAAACATCTATCACTCCATAATGACAGTACTCAGCATTCAGTCTGCCCTGGCTGCTTTCTCAAGTCAAGGATCTTAGTGGCAAATGACAGACACATTAATCCAGACTACCACACATGTATGAGCTGAAAGATTCTGTCTAACAATAAATTGTGCTTATGTAGTTTAGCATGTTAGAATTCAATGTATTTCCAGTTCTGAAGTTGTTACTGATAAACAGCCTAGCTATCAGTGTTGTTTCAGAAGCGGAAAACTAATGTCTATAGATTTGCCATTGCTAATTTTTTTTTTTTTTGCTTTGCAAATACTTTCAAAGTTCAAAAGAATGCAATTTAAGAACAACAAACAATGTGTAGGATTGGTAGTGGTTAGAAAGTAAAAAAAAACACATTACTGAATGCCAGCAAAGATATTTAGCAAAGGAAAATCCTCTGATACCTACAGTGCCAAAAAGAGGGAGCAGAAACAATGCCCATAGCTTTGAGTATTCTGGCTTTCCCATACCACACTCCCACTTCTCTCTAGCTATCTTCTATTGTATTATAACATATAATAAAAGAATGAAATGCTCTAGCAATCAAGGCTGGTATATTAAAATGACACTGCATTACTGAACCTACTCATCTCTTAATAGAGCTACTCTTCAAAGGAGATTAATTATACTGGCAAGAGACCTTTTGCTATTCTAATTTGTGAAACTTATTTCAATACCACAAGGATATTAAAACAGCTGAAAACATGTAACTTGCTCCAAGATCCCAGGACTCACTTAATTAGGTGTTCATCTTGTGACCAGCTCTTTAGTCATTGCTTTAGAAGTCCACTTCACATAAAAACACTTAATTTCTTGTCTTAATTAACTACAAATGGAATTAACATGCAGCCTGCCATAAAGTATACAGAGATAGGAAAGTGACCATAGGCTTCAGTACCTAACACCATCACAGAGGGACAAATACCAGATATACAGCTGAATTTCTCTGCTTTATTTACAAAGCAGAGAATTTTAGATTATTTTAAAATAAGTTATTGGCATTGTTTCAGATGAGAACATTTGATAGATAGCACAAACTCTGCCATGACAAACTGAAAATACATCATGTTAGTAATATGCAGAACTGTAACATGCGAACACATCTGCAGCTTGCTGAATTGTACACAGATGTTAAGCAACAAAATAGTATTCCAAATTAAATATCTGAGAACTAATTCTTTGTTTTAAAGCACAGTTATTTTCATAAACTCAAGCTATAAAGCTTTAAGGCATTTCCCCGCCTCTAGGGAATAGGCCTGTATTTTAACATTTTACTTTTTTTAATACCCATCAGATAAATGCTTAGATGCTAAGTTCATGTAAGCATTTTCCCTTTCTGTTGATACAGCCAAATTATAACGCCTGCTAAGAATAGAAGTTTAAGGAAACACTGAACAGGCACTAAACTAAGACACAGTGCAATTAAATCAGAATTATTTCAATATAGTAGCATGTCTGAAAATGCTAAGACTACAAATAGTTCATTGTGAAATTAGTGGTAACACAAATGTATGCCTTTTTGAACTTTAAAGATTTAAGCTTCTTTTCATAGCCTGGTGGTACCAAACTCTCTAGGATCCAAAAAAAAATTCTAAGGCTACATCCAAGTTACACCCTTTTACTTAAGGGGTCATTGCTTCTAAACTCTCTTACAATGTAATATAAGTTTACCCAGTTACTTGCTGCTCTATAAAGTAGTACACACCAAAACTTCCTCATTTGAGAGGAACTTGTTATACAGGCAACTCTATGGATGTTCGGCAAAAAAAAAATGTTAGCTTTGCTTTTAGTCTACTATTTACCAAAAATTTCTGTTGCATATACAGCTGCTCACAAATAACTGTCTTTTTCTACTCGTATTTTTCTTCTCCTTGCACTTCAGTGATTTTAATTAATTAGAGGTAATAAGGAACATGTACAAACAATGTATGTTTCTTCTGGTATTAAATTCAGTCTTGACTAGAGCCATCTGAGTTTCCCCCCCCATACAGAATACTCTCTTCTTAGAAAATGCTAATTTGGCAGATGCAACATTCTCCAAAAATACATTCACTTTATCAAAATCTTTTGAGAGAAACCAGGCTGAAGAGCAGATGTCAGCTCCAGCTCTTTAATTCCTTGGACAGTTATCCCTTTCAGCTTCATCCCCCTAACTGTTCTCTAGGAAAACAGGCAGATGTAGCTACTCAGAAGTTTCCTGATTAAATTTGTTTTAAATGGTCCTGTTCCCATGCTCACATCTCCCTAGACACCCACTAGTATTTTCTTTCAGGTATCAGGCAACTTAAGTAGCACTGAGAAGAATCATCTAAAAAAATAAATTATTCTTCACGCACACACTTGATTTTCCTGGCTTTTGTCAAAACTAGAATGAACACATTGTCTTCCTAACTTGCCCTCTACCCTAAAAAGGGCCCACAAGAAAAACTGCTGCATTCACTGATCAGGAGCAGGGAAAGCAAGGTAAAAACTCAAGCACAAGATCACACCACTTTTTATTTATAGCACAAAATCATCATGAGTATTCCCAGATTCACTCACCAAACCAGCAGTAAGTGAAGGAGCAGATTGTCCTAGAGACTGATTTCTCATGCGGACCAAGTTTGAGGTATCTCCAGGTGGCTGCCATACCGTCTGTCCCACCCCACTGTGGACACTATTTGATAAGGGAAGCAGCTGTTTTCCTTTAAAAACAAAACGAAAATACTATCAGCTTGATTTTAAACAAGTTTGCAAGTTCAATATGCAATGCTGAAAAATACTGCATGTAGAGAAAAAGCATTTAATGAAAAAAGCAATTTAAAGGTTTTTGGTAGGTTAGAACTTGTAAGAGCACACTACCTGTGAATTCATTATGTTTGATAACTAAGTATTTCCAAAAAATCCAGTTTACATTATGAGGTAATGGGTAAATCCAAAACCTTGTAGAAACAGACTTGTATCATTTTCTACCTTTCTATATTTCACAAAGCTTAAAAAGGAAATATTTGCTGTCAATTAAACAATTTATTGCCCTACAGAAAGGCAATGTTAACGTTGCAAAAATCTCTTAACTATAATTTTTAAAATTCTTGTGAAAATACATTCATAAACTATTACCGCTTCTAAATAGCTTAGCCATCTAGACATCTCCACTTTCTCCTACAATCGGAATATTCAGCAGTAGCTTTCATGCAGCTGTGATCAGAATATAGGGTATGTTTAAACATTGTTTTGCTTTGAACCATGGATGGATATTTTGTCTTAAAAATATCACTCTTCAGTAGTATCATATTATCTTAAAAGCAACACATTCTGTAGCTTTCCCCAGTCCTCCCTTGCATCTGATTTGTTAAGTGTAGATGCTAATCTTCCATGCTACATACACAGTGAGAAAAGTAGTTCCTATCTCAACAAGTTCACACCATTGTACTTTACTGCAGGAAATACAGTAATCATTTAAAGGGATCTGCTCGATACATTTTTTTTTCTAGTCAATATAACACTCCTTTTTGAAAAATGTCAAGCATTATGTTTCCACAATGAGAAAGAGCCAAAGTCAAAGTAGGTCATATTTTGACTCCATCAAGCTTGACAGTTTCCTTTTATGTACAATGTCATTCACAAAAAAAAAGAAAGATAGTCTTGCAGTTAAAAACACTAAGTGAAAAAGTCTGTAAATCTGGGTTCCATTATTAGCTTCCAGATGACTTCCTCTGTAACTCTGGTCAGTCAACCTCTGTACTTCAGTTTCACCATCTTCAAAATGTGAGTAATAACCATTTTCCTTAAAATTAGGACTGTGAGACTGAATTACATACATATCCTTTCAAGCATGGTGAAGATAGTTAAATTCAACAAATTATTACATGCTCAGATACTACAACAGGAATCACAGGGGACTAAGACATCTGTTGCAATAAGTAGCAGGAAGAAGTCTACATCTTTAATCACATATACTATAGAAAAATGCTTTTTTCTTAGAGGCAGCAAGCTACTTTACAAATTCAACTTCACATTAAAATTAGATGCGATAGATTACATTAATTACATAAAGGCAGGCTACAATATTTGGAAGACTGTCATACAATGTGATTAGCCATGACACCAGGGGGATGAGGAATGAGAGTGGTGTCTTTTTTGTTTGTCCTTTTGTTTGGTTTTTTGTGGGTTTTGGGTTTTTTTTTCAACTGGTTTATATTAATTCTCTGTGAAAGTTACTAGCAATGGGCAGTACACATCAACAGAATGAGTCAAAGCATGTGGGAGAGAAGAAGGCTCAACTTTGGTGAGCAGAGACACAGTGTATTAGTTCCTTTTTCCCAGTCCCACTCAAGCTGCTTACAGCTGTGGACATGATTTTCATGGTTTGCTCATTTTCAAGATTATGTGTGAATATAACAAATGCTCTTGTCCGCAGAGGTCCAGAACTACAGAGATGTACATTGCTGTATTTATCTCAGTAAAGGACTAACAAAGATATCCTATAACAGCAATTCAAATCATATAATTATCTAACAGTTCAAAATGCCAGTGCTTGAGAGCAAGAATACTATTATTTAAATCTCCAATAGATATAGTTATCAATATCTCCTTTCATAGTTCAAAAAAATCTGAACCCAGGAAGACAGAATTCCATCAAGAGACAAATCTAAACCAATCAGTTTGCATACATAATCATCTATACTCTTTAAACTTATTTGCTTCTGTTGCAAAAATAAGGTGGAATTATTTTCAAGGTAGAGCTTTAAGTTAAAAGCCTTTCCCTGCCATGCCTCAAGTCCTACATACATTCCAAGCACCCACTTTTAAAATATGTATATCTAAACAGCTGTATTTTCTTTATTCAGTTGGGTCAAACTGATCTTGCTGGGGCTCTTTTCCCCTTCCTGAATCAGGCCATAGTAGATTGAAAAGTCATTAAGATGAAGAAACAAGTTCTGGAGAACGCTATCATTTCAGAAAATCTACAAGAATGTTATCTCCAAACAGAAAAATAATTTTTTAAAAAGAAACAGAACTTCTCCAGTTTTCCTGCTTCCTCCTATTTACTTTTCTTTGCTTATTTCTAGTCAAGGGAAAAAAAAAACAAAACACCACCACCCTAAAAAAACAAACTACAGTACTACCTTGGGCCATTGTAATCAGCTGACAGATGCTTAGTTAATAACTTCTATTCCCTTCTAGCGATCAAACTTATCTTAGAGAACAAACTTACATGAGTGCAGAACATTAGGAATATTTCCATTTTTCAGAAACAAGCCACTTATTACAAATAAAACATTAAGACAAGGCCAACTCAAAATAAAATGTGCATACTTTACTGCTTACTTAATTCCATTACACCTAGCACGCACCTCAAACTATAAGATGTTTACCCTCCCCTGATAAAAGGCTGAGGGACCAGGACTGGATGTATTTTCAAGTCAAGCCCATGCTGCTGCCAAAATGGGTGGTTTCACCCTCTTCCTCTTCCCTTCCCACCTGAGAGTTTCCAACCCTTCTTGTTCTTACACTAACATGCAAATAAGGGAACAGTCAGCCTAATTAGGGAGGAAATGGGCTGCAAGTTAACCCTACAGAACAGTGGTATTCAGGCAGATCAGCTATTTTATTCCAGACTGATCATGCAACTCTGTATGTTCTAATGCCAGCATCACAGACCGATACCAGCTTTAAACAGTTGTGAAACCATCCCCTAGCCCACATATGAAGTCTTTAAAAAAGAAAATTACTGAGCTTGGTCCTCTTTTTTGGATAATTACTAGACTATGCTCACTCCATGGTTCTACATTTGACAAACTAAATTCTCTGACAAGGCTGAAGATTGTATTCACAAGAAAAAAAAAAAAACACACCAAACTTTATACAAACTGAAAAAACATCTAGTTAGTAAGCAAGATTTTTACTTTGAATCACAAATGCCTACAGTGCTTCTGAAGCCAAAAAGAAACTAAGTAACAGTTTGAACCTGATATAAAAGTCAAGTTCCCAGTAAGAAATAAGGCAAAGCAGGCAAGCTTGCCCTCAATGCTGACCTTATAAGTGGAAGAGGTAAGAATGCATCACTATGTTGTCTAAAGTTCTACCACTCGCCTCTCTTAACTTCGCACATTAAGTCTTAGCTTCTAACTGCTCACTCCGGGCAATATATAGTATTTCACTCCAAATCCAGACTCTTTTTCACTCTTCTACTATTTTGGGGGTTTTGCATCTTTCTCTTACATAATTTTTTTTTATGTCCTCCCAACAAGACATCACCTCTAGTTTTAAAGAAATTATTTTACGGCAACAAGTAATACTGCATCTTTAATACTAATGAATTGTCATATGGTCTTTACAAAATGGCTTACCTGACAAAGAACTTGCCAAACTACCTCTTCGTAGCTTGCAGTCATCTTGACTTAGCTGACGATGGAGCTTGGTTTTCCCAGCAGATGAAAAGATGTCAGGATTGCTGAGCTTCCTGCAGCGTAATGGAGTGGACTCTGTTATCTCCTGTAGAATGAAAAACAAACAGAAGTTTGTAAATGACAGCTAAGTATCTGTTTTCTGAAACACACAATCTCCACAGGATAAATGAGACTGTTTAAGGAAAAAAAACACACACAGACACACAAACACCCACTTAAAATTTTAAATCCCCCTCTTTTGTGCCACATATCTGCATGGAAAGCACATCACAAGATCCCAATCAAATGTGATCCTTGAACACTAGTGCTGTAAGGAATATCATTAATAATAGTCAGAAAAAGGCAATTATGCTACAGCAGTTATTTGCTCTTACATTATGGAGGAAAAGAGGCTACTGAAAAATCAGGCTTAGCTTTGATTCAAGCTATTTACCGCTAAAGAGTATTTACTCCGAATTTCCTGATTATTTACTCTATCCAGTCTATGGCTAATATACCTATAAAAAAACATTTGCAATGTCCAATTGCAACCCAAAACTCCTGTAAGTTACAGTTCTACTACAAGTCCATAGGTATCACTAAACGATAATTAGGATAGAGATCATCTTTTGTGTAATGTTCAATGAAAATAGCAGTAGGTAGAACAGTAGCAAGCACAATCATAGTGCCTTCCTCATGCATTTAATTATCCTGGAGGTGTTGAACACGTTTCACACCCAAAGAATTACAAACATAGATATCATACATGGATTTGAAGATAATGTGACACTTTCTGTTACAGCCCATAACAGATGAAGTCGGTCAAGTTCTCCTTTCTCTGCAGTAGTGCAACACACTCCACATGTCTTAAGGGATTGCTCCATTTTATTTCAAATGCCTCTCATTAGCTGTACAGCACTTCAAGCCATGCTTATCCTCAAAAAACCTCTTAAGAGAAAAAAATAAACACTGCATGATAAATCACCACATGGTTTAACATAGTTTTAAATCAAGTTTACATCAAAAATTAATCTACCAATTGTGGGGTTTAATTAAAATTTGCAGATTCCAGTCAAAATCTATTCTGAAGTCATTAATTCAAATGTATTCAGTCTACAGTGTTATGCCTCAAACTGTCAAATCCAGACCAGGACTACACACTATAAAAACTTCAAGTTTTGTTGGTTTTGTTTGCTTGTTGGGGTTTTGGGTTTGTTTGGGTTTTGGGGTTTTTTTTTGTTGTGGGGTTTTTTTTTCGGGGGGGG
>NW_020799109.1:10589874-10611004 GCF_003259725.1 Athene cunicularia
GGGAAAGGAAGGATGGACATGAATAAAGTGCTTTTACATGAAAAAAAATTGGATTTGAAATAGAATCCCCACTGATCTCCGAGTCACTCATTCTCAACCTTTCTTAGACTCTGTCTCCTTTCAATCATGACATCTTTCGATACCTCATAACAGTAAATAACTTGGTTATTTGTTTGAGGGACAGAAATGCTTTGTTCCACACGTGCTTTGGTGGTGCACCTTTCACAGGGTGAGAGGTACTGTCCTGATACAATTTCTTCCTCTGGTTATGGTTAGACATTCAGTCTCCACACTGTCTAAATCAGATCAAGAGAGACTTAAGTAACTTAAAGTAGGTCAATTCACTTATCCAGTTCATCACACAGCTGCAAACAGTTGTGCTGGTGCAAAAACGGGGAGAGGCATGAAAACAAGTGACCTGGGGTAAAGAAAACTGCTTGAGCTGAAAACTGCTTTAATCTTAAGGTTCCTCATACATATCTTAGAACAAAGAACCTCACATTTTCATTTGCCTCTGACCTTTTCCACAAAGATACTGAATATCTTCATCTCCAGCAGCCTATATTTCTGTTTTTCTGTCATTTGGAGAGGTGAAAAGACATCTACCACGCTTTTGTTTGTACTTAGGAGTAAGCTAAGTATTTTTAAATTGCAACGTTGGCAGTCCCCCAGCACGCCTCTGAAAGCTGCAGATGCCAAGGGCACAAAGTCTTTGCTGTTTCTATTTGGAATGGGAGAACATGGTTACATATGTATACATGTCTATAAGTAGACATATAGAAACATACACACATACTCTTTTAATATGGCCTGTCCTAAATCCCTGTAACATCTAAAATCTCATCTGTTTCCCAACTGTGACAGTCTGAATATTACCATACCTCAAAAAAATACCATGGGTATTCCAGGTTACAAGCAAGTTAGTTAAAAATCTCATGCAGCCTACTCTCTCACACTCCTTATGCTTCAATTCCAACAAGTGTTCCCAGCTCCCTTCAATATCTAGCTCTTTCCTTGAAGCTAGTCCTAACTCTACTGAAAGGCCCTATGCACAAAGTGCTAGTGGTCATCCCTGAGGTCCATGTACTACTGCCTTGCTGACATGAATCCCTACAAAAGCCAGATTTTTTTCCCCTCACTCTCACCCTGCACAGGCCATTGCCATGATTGTCTTCCCTTCACCAGTGCACTTCGGTTCCTTCAGGAAGGGGAAGCACAGTCCTGCTTGTCAGGATGATGCAGCAATAACAGTTGCTCTTCCAACCAATTCAGCTGAGTTGGGGCAGGGGGAGGAAGAGGGCAGGCAGAAGATACACAGAAGCTGGTACCCAAGCCCACCTGGCTGCTGCTCATCATTCCCCAAACACATCTGCACCCAAGATAGAAACAGAGCACACCCCTTATTTAAACTGCAGCTTTGGGACACCCTCTTTACATCCTGCTCCTCCCACCCAACACAAATGCCAGAAAAGAGAAATTGGGGAAAGGGCTGCAGGAAAGAGCATCAGAGAACAGGGATAAGGCTACATGGAATTTTCTCGGCTGCTTCTTTGCTGCTACTTCACTTTCACAAACATCTCGCATGTCTTGACATGGTTTAGTGTGATGACCTTAGCTTGAAAGGTACACCTTATCTCACTAACAAATGTCCAGTAAATCTAGTAATTTTACTCCAAGTCAACAACTAACTTAACATCCAAATCAACAACTGGAATAAAATCAGCACATGCAAGGAAACAGGACTTCCTCTTTGTTTGAGAGAGGAAAAACATGGTATTCTTTTGCCTGCAAAAAATTTCAGAACAACACTGTATGTAGAAAACCAATTTTAAGATTATTGTATTAATAAGAATACCCATGAGCAGTTAAAATTTCATGATTAACATGAAAAGTGTTTTAACTGGAACTTCTTTGTTCAGAGTTTTGGGGTTGTTTATTGGTGGTTTGGGTTTTTGGGGGGGTTATTTGGTTTTTTCCCCCCCTCAGGTGCACATTCACCTCTCCTCAAACCCACACACACTCAGTGAACTGCAGCTAAAAAAAGAATATTCTTTCATTCAGGGCACTGAAGTAAAGAAAGGCAGTAAAGTCAAAAACAAAAGTACTCTGTCATGTTACAAGCAACTTGTGTTTTACATCTCTTTCCACTCATACACATCCGCAGACCCCTACCAACCAATGTGCCCACTTCCCTATCCTTTCCCTTTCTTCTCCATGCAGAGTCTCTTCTCAATTAAAATAATTACAAATTCTTAATATTTCATAAGTACACAAGTTTTTTAGATCTGATAATATCTAAATCAAAAAGTAGCCCAACTGAAGGAGCACATGGAACACCAACACTGAAGAGCACACCTACTTCTACCACAATATCCGCTCAGCTGCGACATCCTGCCTACACACCCCTTTCAGGTCAACTCAGTGGTACATGTTCCTTCTCAAAACGTCACTACGTATGCATTTCTTCAACAGCCATCCCAGCTTAAGCAAATCCTCCCCACCAGGACTTGTACCACAAAGATATGAAAGGAACAGTAGAGAGGTAACAGCTTCCCGCACTCACCAAAGAATCTAGGCTTTCTTCTACAGGAGACAGTCTTAGTACATATTACATATGGAAAATTCTTCATGAGACCTTTTTTTGTTAAGCACATTAAACACTTGGGCAATATTCCGAAGACTAAACAGCTCTTGAATGTTTTTAAGAAAGTGACTCCAATCACACTCTGAAGGTTTATATACTGCTGTACTCACTTTAAAAGTATTTTTTTAAAAAATCTAGTGCAGTTTTGAGACAGCCTACTATGTTTTAAAAAATCCTAAGTACAACATGGTCAGTTTAAAATTTCATTTTCTAAGAACTATGCCTATACTGTGTCAGCAAAACAATGAAGAGGGAAAGTTTTAACTTTACAACAATAGAGTTGTCTTTCATAAGACTGTAACTTATTTCACTCATCCACCAAAACCCAGCTTTAATATTGCACTTCATAGACAAGCTACGTGAAAATAGCAGTGGTTTACGTTACCACTCTTAAGGAAGCAAAAAGAACCTGCAGGAAGAGATCCTTCCTTGTCCTTGCCCTAAAGCAAGATGCAACACAATACAAAGGACAGAAAATTTTTTCACAACATTCCAAATCAATGGATAAAGAAACTCTTTGCAGTGACAGAGCAAAGTTTTGCTTACATGATTTCAAATTACTAAATTAGACTATCAGAGCACGTGGTTGAAGAATAGATTATGCAGCACAGACTAACACAATTTTAAGGACTCCACTTCCACTTTTGAGAAGGAAAAATTCTTGCAGCTTTAGAAGTGAAAGAATTGGGAAGCACATTACAGAAACACTTTGCTCACACAGTGTGAAAGAATTGTGAGCCTCTCCATTAATTTCTTTTCAAAGGTGAAAGGTTTTCTTTCAAAGGTTCTTCATTTACTTTGGCCTTGTGTCTTGCCACAAGCTAAAAATCAGGTTCAAGCAGCCAGCCACATCCTGCAAATCTTAGGGTGAAGATAAAAGCATCACACAATCTTGATTTCCTAGGCAAAGATTATTCCTATCAGTCCCTTCAAAGGTATACAGAAGTTTACTCACATAACTTGAAACAGGAGGATATGAAGAAAATGGCAAAGGCTTTTCTTGAATAGTGAGGGACTCTGCATTTTTCAGCTCTGTCACTTGCCACACTTGCACAGAAAAACAGTTAAAATAATTGTGGCACTGGAAATACAAACAAGTCTGTTTCTCTTGCCTGAAATCTCACATATGGCTTATTAGACTCAGCAAAATGGAGAGGTAGATTGCAACAATAGCTGCAGACAAAAGACAAGAAATCTAATGTACTTCTGAGTATAAGGTTACACTAATATCCCACGTTAAAATCATGATCTGCTAATTTCAGAATATAGCTACAAGGAACTTTCTCAGGCATCTTTTCCATTCCATTACACAGAGAAAGTCTCCCAAGCAATTCAAGCAAAAAATAAAAGGGCAAGCACATATACCACTGCAAAGATTTTCAGCAGCTTTTTTTTAATGTTCATCTAATGGTGCTGCAAGAGAGCAACACAACATAGATCCTTAATCCCCAAATGACAAGTGAATACTGAAAGTGTGGATTCATGTCAAAGTGCTTCCTTGAACTGCCAGATGAAGTACCGTGCAGTTAGACTGATGTATCAGCAACACATAACATAAAAAAACATAAGACTGGTCTTTATGGCCTACATTTAAGATGTAACAGATCATTATATGTAGCCTGTGTTATAACTTAACTCAATATATATTTCCTAGAGGTTTCTACAACAAGCAAAAATACTCGACTGTGACTAACAAATATTCATATCTGCAGGTCCAAACATGTTAAACTATCAGCTGAGTGGGCAGGAGAAAAATCTACAAAAATTTTATATGAACAGGTAATCCATGAACAGGAAAAATGTCCAATGAGCACAACAACCTAAGGTCATCTGGAAATGAATTCTAGCAAACTGTTGGAAGAAAAATACAATAAATAAAATAAATTTGCAAATAATACACTAATATTAGCCTATTTTGTAAGGAAGGTAACCAATAACTAATATAACTCAAGGATAGTTTGACACTTTTTGAAATTTTTTTAAAGCGATAAAAATAGCCAACATTGAAAGCTACATTTTCTATTTTCTAATGCAATCCTGTTTGTCCTTTAAAAGATAAAAGCCTGTTGTGTCAGGATTGTGTGCATATATCTAAGAACCATCCTCTTCCTTCTCAGCCTTTCCTCATCACTTTATATAATGGGTGTACATACCCTTAACAAAAGATTAATCTGATCCTGTCATTAGGTCTGCCCTAACATACTTTAAAACACACTGAAAAAGAAAATTAATAACCTAGAGAAGAGATCACAAACCAAATATCTAAGTAGCAATTAATGCAACAGACTCTTAGTATTTACAGTAGTATTAGCACTGAAATCTGCCTTAACTTTCTAGCCTGAACATGACACGTTGAGCCAAGAGGGCCTGCGGCTTACCAAGAAGGTGAGGTGAGCCCAAATGTGACCAAAATTGTAGGCTGAATAAAAACTTGAAACTAAGATCTTTCTTAACTGTATCTGCTTAACTCATGTACTTGCCAGCAGCATTCTGAAAAATGTCAAAGACAGCAAAATCAAGGAAAATTACATCAACATAACCTCTTAAAGGCTATAGTATGAAGCAGTTGGTTTACTACTTCAACCAGAAAGAAAAGCTTTACAAACTATATTACTTTATATAAAAAGTATTTTAATTATTTAAAGACAGAAATTGTTTCACAATATTGTTCTCTTTCACAGATTTATTTGAAGAAAACCTTCGCAATAAATCCCAACATTCCCACTAAATATACAAAACAATTTAATGTCAATAGTAAGTATTCAAAATGACAGGAAAGGTAAGCATTATTGCCAGTGATGTTTTCACTAGTTATACAGCATAATATGCGCACATTTAACATTCTGAATACCTACAGCTTCCTCTGTACACTCATCTGCAGTGATAACACACATTACTGAAAAGCTACAAACAAATCTAAATTCTTCTGTAAAAAAACACAAAACTACACTGAAAATCCCCCCGTTAAAAACAAACAAACAAGAAAAAACAAACAAACTAAATATGTTTCCTGAAAGACATAGTACCAGAAAACTATACTATGAGATACACCCTTCCTTATCTTGTTCTTCCAGTGGGAAGATTTTTTTGTTAACTTAGGAAAGCAACTCCAATGCATGTTTGATTAGAACTAATGAATTAGAAGCTTAATGTTGTTTCACCAGGGAAGTTCAAGTTGGTAAGTTTTTTGCCAAGTGTTTCCAGCTGCAGGAAGGCATTAAAAGGCTTGTTAAAAGGCAGAAGTAAATATTTACAACTATGTACGTTATTACCCCCTTTCTGAGGATCGTTGAGATGCAGAATAGTTTTATTCCTAATGCAAGCACAGTCTAGAAGGCAAGGTAATTTGTGATTAAATTATATCAGCTTGAATGTTTGGTCCTTATATGAAAATACAAATAACACCACAATGGTTTATACAAGCAAAGTATTTGATCCTATTTCAGGGTCTCCCAACTAAGATCCTGTTTTACTAATTATTAGGCCTAGCACAAAGGATACAGCCAGCATAAAGATGAACCAATAACTAAATTGTATTTGATACAAAAGGGTCAGTACATGGGTGAGTGCTGGGGGTCAAACAAGTCAATCAGATTATATATAATCGACATCAATCCCACTGACCCCAATAACAACACCACATGACCAACAACAGGTGGAATAAATGGTGAAATGCAGTTCCCTATAGAAGGGACAGGAGACAACCAAGTCAACAAGCCAAACACATAAGACCAAGGAAGCCACACACTGAATCTCTACATAGCCCACGTTTACAAAAGCCAGACCTGACTGGAGCCCAGTCCCAGGGAGGCAGGAGACACTTCCCCAACAAGGAACTCTGCACAGGACATCCACCTCACACACAGACACTGCCCCTTCCTGCAAGTGGTCCCAGCTTTTATCCCTCAGTGGGACACCTGACCCTTGGTTACTGAATGCAGACACCTGGGGCTCATTTACCCAATGGCTCTCCCTGCAAGGCCGGCCCCACCGTGGAGGGAAGCCTAAAGACAAACTCACCCCCCCTTTGTGAAGGGCTGTGGGAATCACCTATATGTCAACCTTAATTTGGGGCTTGGCCTTGAAACCCCAGCATTTCAGATCCAAAAGATCCTAAAGATCCAAATGGATCTGAGGCCTAAAGCCAAAAGAATTTCATCTAGGGCAGAAAGGTCAACAGAGCCTCTACTAAAGTCTGTATCAAACTTTACAGAAGTCCAAAGAAACCACAATCAATATATCAAGACTCAAAACCCCACTACATGCTCACTAGTTACACTGAAAACAAAACCAGTCTGAACAAAGACACTGCACATTAAAAGCCACACTGGTATTCTAGCATGAGTATTTCAAACATAAAAAGGTTGTAGAGACCAAGGAATTTAATTCCCAGCCAGATGAAACAACATGAACTTTATAATTCATCATCTGTACATTAGAATCCTGTCTACTGTAAGGATTAAAAGAATTATGACCCAAAAAATGTGATTTGTAATAAAATTTGGTGTTATAAAACATCAATAACACCATCTCTGAAGATTTTCTTCCATTAAACTCAGAAGTTGTGCCAAGCATGTGATACATCACCCGGCATTACTGACTAGTACTACTACAAGTTCTCTTTAGCATCCTATGCATAATCAAATTCTCATTTATCTTCTATATTCTTGACTATTCGATTTTATACAGTCAAATAGATATGTATGTTTAGATTTGCTGAAGACCATAACCCACAGTATCAACAAGGCAAAACTTTTCTTGGTTGCCAGTTTCTTACAGATTTATTCTGATATTTGTTATGCAGAAAACACTGAATTTAACACCTTTTATTAAAATTATGCCATAAGACAGACTAGAATAGGAACTGATTAAGGAACCAGGCAAGCAGCAGAAACACAGCTGTATCTTAAGCTGTGCATGTAAAAAGACCTATGATTTCATATTGGCTATAAAAAGGAGAATTAGAAAAACATTCTGCAGGGTGCCTTAATTCCCTGCAACATTGATGCGCTTTTTTTTCCCCCCAAGTGAGCTTTCAGATCTCCAACTATAATTTTTTTTTTTATATTACAACACTGTCTCATTACCAAGGAAAGAGAAAAACAACATAAAATATCTACTTACACCTGTGAAAATTCTGTTTAATGTCCATAAACAAAGTTACAGTCAAGTCATTTTCATTGGGAATGTAAACTCCCTATTTGTCTATGGAGAGATGAACAAGACCTAGTGATAAGTTAAAAGTTCATTCAATTTACATAAACAATTGCTTCATAGCAACAGGACCTGGAAGAGTCTCACCTAATTTTATACATTATAAAGAAGAACCTATGAGTCACACTCCAAAAAGTGAGAAGTTATCTATATTAGCATTTGATTCCCAACCCAAAACAATATAAAATTTTCTATATCTAAGGTACAAATAAAATATATTTAAAATTCAAATACTAGCCAAAAATAAAAAGTTTGGCAAGTGAACAATAATAGTGTATTAAAATGTGCATGCTGTATAAAAATTACTTATTTACTAACAGTGCAGAGTCCTAATCTTCTGTTGAAAAAAAGTATTTCCCAAAGAAAAATGTTCGGAGTCATTAAGTCTGAAGTATAGTATCAAATAAAAGTCTCTCTTGGTCCAGTATGATATACAGCCCTTAAAAAACTGTTCCAAGGCTAAGGGAGCTATAAGAGAGAAATCCAAGCACAACTGCTGTTCCAAGGCTTGTTTCAAATGAAGCTGCCTACAAAGAAAAGGTAACTCATGAACTTTGGTGAGGAACCACTCCGGTGAGTTAAAGGGGCTTTTCTAATTAGACATTCAATGGCTACTTATGTCTGTGAAAACAGTCTTAATTTATAAAGCTCACTTGAATAGCACATGCTGCACAGAAAGAAAAGAATGAAACAAAAACCACTACAGGAATCCTCTTAACCATGTTACTTTTTTGCCCAGGATGCTTTTACATATTGCAACTATCACTTGAATAGCAGTAGCAATAGTAAAACTACCTGTAGTTAGACAGAGATTAGTGGCAAAATAAAAATCTAACAACACACAATAGTCTGCTAAGAGTTAGAACACTATTTGTTCATACACATGACAAAAAGGCCAAGATACATTTTAATCTGGTATTATCATCACTGAGAAAGGTCATTATCTGCAGCAGGAAAAGAAATTAAATACTTTTTTTTTGTGACAGTGAGCATTCCAATCCTTTGGCATCAATATTTTTGTCTCCATGAACCATCTGGAATCTTCTTGTTTCCTACCACAAATGAGATAAGCACATCAATGCGCAGCAAAAATAAGCAGCACTTATGTCAAGGTTCCCTGAGAACAAGTTTTCCCTCAAACTCAAAAGCAGATCTGCATGTACGGAATGGGAAAAAAATAATTACCATTGGATTATAAGACTGTAAACAAAACTACCAATGGTTTTAGGCCTAAAGGAAATTAAGTTAACCTTTGGAAACACAACAAACCCTTAATCCTTAGCTTTTCTTAACAGAAATCACATTAAATGAGAGACAAAGATGAACTAATTCACAATTCTTATCAATGTCTGCACAAAGAAATGGAGCCTCTATAGTCTGGTACAAAAGTTTCTCCTCACCAAGCAGCATAATACAGTTCCATCCCAAAGAAACAAGAGCCAAAATTTTTTCAAGGACAAGCCATGTATTTCTTCCCTTCTGCCTGAGAACAAAAACAATGCCCAACTGTTAGGTTTATGAACATCAACTGCTCCTCAAGCTCAAACTGAAAGTCTACAGTCAGCAGACACTTTGGTAAAGTGGCTGCTAAACTGGCAAAACAATGCTGTAAACAGATTCTCCTCTGTCCAGAAAACAGGGATCAATGCAAAGGTCAAAGAATGTACAAATAACTAACTGAATGCATAATTTAACTGTCAGGGTCAGGTATTTCTGCCACCTTCACGTTGCACACGGTCAGTTTAAGTCTTTTAATAAAACAGAGAAAGATGTACTAATATGTCACTGCATCCATCTATACCTAAATGTTGAAACATTTAAATGCCTACAGTCACTGCATTAACTATATGGCTCATTTATAAGCCTTCCTCTAAAACAGTGACTCTGAATTATTTATTTGTACTCTCTGATCTTCTGCTGCTGTCCAGGACACTTAACATCAGTCCTCACCACTTGATTTCCTTTTAAAGGTCTTTTCTAAGGCTCCATATTAAAATGTGATTTTTTTTATTATCATAAAGTACTTGTAAATACACTCAAGATTGAATGGTGTGATTTTAGTGACTAATAAACCTGTTTTAATTATTAAGCATTCCGTTTTTTGAAATGACAATTCCTTGCTCTGGGGCCTTACAATGGCTTCTTTAAAATAAAACTGGGGTCTCACTCCATTTCAAATGGCAAAAAACATAATCATAAGCAGACCTGCTGCTAGTCCTCAATGAACAGAGGACATGAAACTACCAGCTTAAGAGAACAAACATCAAAAAACCCAAAGAAAGACATTAAATTATTTCACTATGAGTGCATTTTTTTTTTTCCTAAGTAGCTCCACAAGTCTCTATTACATGCTCTTTTCCAGTTTTGCCTTTCCAAGAGTTAACACTGCTTGCATTAGTGAAGTTGGATTCTTTAGGACTTGTACATGCTTCCTCAGAAAGGTCTCAATGCCACAGCAAGGACAAAGGTATCTATGCAGTTCTGTCACAAGGACAAAGGTATCTATGTAGTTCTGTCAATGTGTGTACTTGCTTTGTAATGACAAACTGTATTTTAAGGCAGAGCGCAGAGAAATGCAATTTGATGATTCTAAGCTGTATTCTCTTTAATGCGAAGAGAAGAAACTCTAAGTTTAATAGCTGGGAGAACCGGAAATCAACATGCACAGGGAGACAGCCCTCCTGGAAACGTGGAACCATGCTCAAACCATTTGTAGAGTATAAATCAAGTGTTTATGCAGTCCTTCTGCATGTGTACAACTCTCAGTGGCATGAAAAACACATGAGAAGCAGTATCAAGTTCTGGTTATTATTCATAGTACCAGGAAGACGTATTAGAAAACTTTTTATTTTTTTAATCATTCTTACTGAGCTCAAAGCATAACAGCTGTGTATTTGAAGAATAAAAAACATGCCTGAGCATCAATTAGTCAATCTGCCAAGTACTACATTTCATAAAAATCTTCAAGCTCCCTGAAATGCCGCTACACTATGTCTTCACAAATTTTCATCCCACAGACAGGACTGAATTCCCCTTGTTATTCAATGGATGTACCTTTTGCACTTAGTTTTTGTTTGTCTGGATTAAGAAAAGGCAACAAAGTGTCTCAAGTTTGGGTCCAACCATACACATATGGTCTTCATTAAAAACTGCTTTCTATATGCTGCAGGTCAGCGTATGTTTACCACTGGAACCATTCTGCATTTTCTCTTCTGTCATGAGAGACTGGTTTGTGAACTCTTCAATCAAATCCAATAGGGAAAAATCAACAGGGATGGCAGGGACCTACAAAACAATTTTGGTTTTTTTTTAAATCATGAAGTGTTAGCAGCATATCAAAGTAGTAAACACACACAGTCTATACTGAGCTAATTTCCATAAGACAGCTCTCAATCACTGCAAGAAGTTAGGGCTAGAAGAATGTAGCCTCACATAAGCAACGAATTTTAGTGTTACTGCAAATCTGTCTTGAATGGATTGCTGGATGTTTGGACACTGTGCTGAGAATGGAAGCACCAGTCCAGAAGTCCACTGAAATTCAGCTCTTTATTATAACCACTGTTTAGTAGTTTTACTATTAGTAGAATAAGATGAGATGCCAAACACCTAGAACAAGAGTTTCAGAAATACTAGCATAACACAGCAAAGGCCAAAAAAAGTTATCCAAGTGTCACTCAATTAAGTAGTTAAATACTTACTTTGGCTTTGTACTGCTGAAAATGTTTATGGTGGATTACTTGTCACACTATGTAGTAAAAAACATTAGAGAAAAATCTTCCTATATAGACAGTTCATGAAGACACGTGTGGACTGAAACTGAATCAGAAACCACATTTCAAAAATTCTTAAACTCCCCATGATCCAACCTTAACAGTGTTATCTGCTTCTGGAAATTTAAACAGGAACATTTTAAAGCACTGTCTTGCTTTTATATTCATGAAAATCCAGACCAACTAAAATGTCTTAGAAAGTATTTTATTGTTAAATTGTTTACTATATGTATAACAAAAAGTGAAAATATTTATGATGCGGTTCTAATAGCAAAGGAAAGAAACAGAGCATCATCCCATTTTCCATGTAAATAATGGACTTCCATTAATGCTAAATAACAAAAAACTGACAAGCTAGACAGATATCTCTATTTTTGCTGAGTTTTTAGTCTTGAACCCTCTTCCCTCACTGCACTGTAATGTGTATTTATAACAGAACATTTGAAAATAATTTCTGACAGATTACTAGTTTTAGGGTTCACGGGACCCAAGATGTAAATTAGATAATACACTACCACAAAAAGCACAGCTTAGAGGAAGAGCAAGTAAAAAAAAAAAAAAAAAAAAAAAAGGTTTTAAAACAGGTTTTAATGAATAGAGCTACTTCATTACAAACCAAGCAAGGCCTCCTAATCCTTCTACTACACTGAGATATCACAGAACATCAACTTCCCACAACCAAGAGTGACTTCTGTGGAGACATCAAAAAATGAGTGCATCTTCCACACCTGAAACAGATTTTTCTACTTCCTTGCAAAAAGGTAGAAGCTTTTTGAATTGCCACAGACTCAGCTTCTTCCTCCAAAGAGCACCATTTTCACCAGGCTTCAAATAGTACCAGATCACTCTAAATGGACACTGACGACAGCACATCATTATTTGATGTGGTAATGAAATTGTTAAGACTCTACATGACCTGTCCATTTAGCTACTGCAGTTCTTGAGGAAGGTCTTGATGGGCGATAAAACTTTCTGGTATAGTCTCAAACAGCTCACTAACCTCGTCATCACTGCTTCTTTAGCTTCGGCTACTCAGGTTCCATGAATAAGAATTAAAGAAGAGTAAAAAAAACTTTTCTTTTAAATAAAAGTCTATCATTGTTACCTATACTAATCCACTGCATTTCTTATAAGCACAAAAACTATGTTGGCTTATGGAGCACAACAGGCAGCTCAGGCAATAAAAATAACTTATCAGATAAAAACAAAGGATCACCTCAAGGCTCTTAAGAACTACCTTGACAGGCAGGACAACACATTCTTTGCGCTGCAAGAAGCACAGGAGCTTGCCTAAGAAGTCAGCTTCTAAACATAAAGTCAGTAACACATAGCGATTCTTCCAACACAGTACACACAGATGTTACTTGGTTTCCTGAAGCATACAGTCATGAATATATCCACAGCCTGAGTGTTTTGCAGATTTGTGTGTTTTGTCCTAGCCTTGGACAGCACGCCACTGTTATCTTCAAGTGCTCTGTAATAAATACTAAGTAGCAGCAGCTTTTGCATTCAAGATAATAACTGATTAAAATTATAAAGTCTCGTAGTCCCACACCAAATCCACCCACTTGATAGATTTCTCTTGGCTCCTTCAGTTCTGTAGTCCTTTCGGAAAAATACAGTGAACTGCTGAACTCGGATGCAAATCACTAACATTAACACCTATACACCTATATATTCATAATCTTGCACTTCCTGCTTATTCTAATATGCAAGATATGAAATTAATGTGGCCAACACACAATATTTGCTCTTACCCTTCACTTATGATAGGAAATTGAAATCTCACATGGGCAAGCTGAATCATCTAAGCTGCTGATGCAGTGCCTACCTACTTACTGACTTAAACAAATCCATTTAAACGAATTAGGTTTGTCCATTAATATCCAACTTTGAGAGAGGTGACGTTTCTATTGTATCAGGCCAGAGAAGTGCCATATGCCCTTTGGCTCTATTTCCCTATTATCTAACAAGCCTATGTCAGAATTGGTCACTTGACTCTACATTCCTTTTGTCTGCTTCTAGATGAATCTTTCGGCTCAATTCTGTTATTATCTAACAAGCACGTTGCAGAATTGATCGCTTAACTTTATTCTCCTTTGCCTGCTTTTAGATGAGTCTTTTCTTCAGTCACTTCCACCCCTACCTATACTTCTAAACATCAGTATGAGCATACAAGGGAAGTCAGGTAAGTTGCCAGCAGCTGCTACTGTTGCCCGATCAAAATACAGAAAGGCAAAACCATGGCTAATAAAGAAATGAAAGAGTAGCTCTGGCATCAGCAAGAATCAGCTTATGGAAGGCAGTGAGACACACCTACAGGACACTGAGAGGTTTGATCTTTCTGGCTTCTTGCCTCCTCAGGAAAAGGACAGAGAAGAAAACAGAGATCGAACTGTACGCGTCACAGGGAACAGCTCCTTCTTCCGCAGCTATGTTCTGCCTTCTTCACTACCTTTATTTTCCCATAGAGAAAGGGGTAATCTTAAGAAATTAAACTCTGAGTATAAGTAAGCATGCCTGCCAGCCAGTCATCCACTCTGGACTGCAGTTCACCATATTAGAAGCTTTACAGGCTAAACTTAGCACTTTCTTATAAAAAAAAAACCAAAACCAAAAAAACACAACCAAACACAACACCCAACACATTTTTTGCTCCCTCCTGGTAATGAGAAAATGAGCTAGAGAGCAACAAAGAAAAGGAGATGGGAAAAGACGTCTGAGGTCTACAAACAGTAACTGAGTTTTTAATTGTAAGTCACATCCACAGCTCATAATTTAGGAGTCTTGACCAATGTCTTCCTTAAGACTCTTTAGCTCCCCTGGTGAAACAGGCACAGGTCAGAATTGCCCTAAAAATCAACCCTAAAGAGCAACGGTATCCCAAAACAGGTAGCTAGAAGTATTTATGGAAACAGATGGTTTCTGATCTTCTAGAAGTCAGCAGCACTCCTACCCTCCTTTGATAAGAAGAGGTAATGATGCTTATGGAACATATTTGGCTATGTTTAATTTATACTTGCTTTTATGGAATCTCTAATGTGAATATTAAAAACTATACTTTATTGCAAATGCAATCTGCATTGCCAGCAATACATCCATTTGATTCTGTTTAGTTGCTTGAATTTTGGAAATAAACTTCCATCTTCTTCTCTGAAGTTTCATCCCAGTTTCCAGTCTTTGATACGAAGTTAGAAGAAACAGCTCTGAGTTCTGTGAGCTGTTAATCACAGGGTCCATGGCTGGGGGGGGCAAAACAGGAGCTGCAACAGAGCTCTGATCAGCAGCCTGAGACAGACAGATGTAGAGAAAGCTCAGAAGCGTGTCAACTGAACTCCAAAGCTTGCTTCTTCACTTATCAAACAAAAGGAAATACTCATGGTAGAAATAACTAGAACACCAAACTGTTATGCAGTCTACATACCTACATACAGGGCTCATCACAATAAAGCTACTGCCTTTAATGGCACTGATGGCATCTAAAGGGAAAAAAATGAAACAAACAAACAAAAAAAACACTTCTATTTGAAGCTCAGAAGTTCTGATTAGGAAAAAAGAAAGATCTCTTCAATTTCCAGGCTTGCCACGAAGCAAGGAAAGCATGGTAACAGCTTCCTTGCAGCTGTGGAGGCAAAACAAATCTGACTAGCACTCTGGGGTTTGGCCAGTTTCTCCCTGCCAGTCACTGACTGCTTTCCAAAAAAATGAACAGGGTGAGAAGTCAGTGGAAAAGATCCTTTGCTATTCCTTAAAAAAAAATATATAATAAATATATATATATATATATATATATATATATAAAAAGACAACATGAAAGGGGGAATAAGCTTTCTAATCTAACGTTTAGAACTAATCTTGGCCCAATTTGCATGATGTCCTGAATAAAGGGAGTAGAAATATCCACATAGGCATAATGTTACAAAACTCTCACTCATACGACACACCCAATTGTGGTAAGGCAAACCCAAAAATCGTAAAAAGACAAGTATCAAACAGTAGTGGACAAGTAACCTTGTCTGTGATCACATCATTCCGGGCTGCTGGCAGAATACTACCTATTTTTGGTGCACACACCCCAAGGACCATCAGGGGAAAGCACGAAGTGCTAGAAGCAAAAGAACTCAGTGTCTTCTGTCTCAGCTGAAGCTAGATTTTACATTTGAAATACTTATACATGGAAAAGATATCAGATAGTAAAGAATTTTTACTGCCTATGCTAGCATAGGCATATTCCACAGCTGAAAGTTGGACATCAGACAAAACAAGCCTTGAAATAAGATGTGGTTTAGTTTCCTAACTGCAGGAATAATTAAACATTGGCAGAGCTTTCCAGAAGAGGTGACAGACACACCATGATCTAAGGCTAAGATAAGATCAATTTCTGAGAGAGATGTTTTAATTTATCTTTGAGGAAAGTTCTACAGGCTGCACAAGTGGGGAAATCACACTGGATAACCACAGTAACCCATTTTGGCTTTGGGACATACAGATCTACAAAGTTTCAAAGACAGTGCAGAGAAAGGAATATTTTTGCTACTCTCTCAAAGTTCGTAGCACTACAGTTCCAAATGCCTATAATAAATTATTTGATTGTCAAGTCAGTTGCCCTGTTCAAAGCTCAGGAAATACTTTCCATCCAGTGCAGAAATGACAAAATGTACTGTTGGGGGAACACGCAAGCTCTCCCACTTCAGGCACATCAAAACCAACAGCTGAAGATAGTCTACTGCGTTGACTGCCCTACAGAAAGGGCTCTCCAACACAGAACTAACCTGGACTAAGGAGGTTTTTCATGTTTCTCGATATTATGTATGCAGCTCATCTGTTGGCATCAGCTGAATATTTCCCATACAATGAACATACCTGCAGCTGGGGAGACTCCAGGTTTAGCAATATTTCAGTCCAACTCTTCATCAGCAATAGCCAAATTAAACTTTATACAAGACAAAGGGTCCATCTAGCCCAAAATCCCACCTCTACAACTTGCAGTCCCTCTACCCAGCCCTTGAACTACTTGTTGAGATTCTGCTACAGTTTTCCCCTTCATTTCTTTATCACAAAATCACAAAGTTAAGGAATCTACTTATAAATCCTCTCCTGGCCCTGGCCAGCCATAGCAAGAGGAGAGGGAAGCTTGAAAAAAGTGAGGGTAAAATGCCAACAAGCACAGGGTCTGTTTCTGCTCCCTCACCCTGTCACATCTCCGAGCAAAGCACCACTGGGCAGCACCCAACAGTTCCCCGGATGCCTTTAGAGCACAGAATGCTGTTCAGCAATACTCTGTGCTCAGTGTCCTCTATTTTTACTCTTTTGACCTTCAACCTCCAACCCCATACATGTGCCCTAATACTTCAGCTTTCCTCATCTCTGTTTATTCTCCACCTGCTTTCAGAGGAAGACAGGATTTAGATTTGTTAGGGACAGGCTAACACCAATTCATCATGGAAAAAATCCTACAAAAACAGCAAAGACATTCCCTACAGACAAATAAAGGGAAGCACCAAGCATTTGCCCTGTTCTAATGTTCTCCTAGATGGCAGATAATTTCAGCTGTTCTCAAGTGGATGAACTCTGCCTATTTAATAATCTTCACAAGATTCCCTCCTCCAGTACTTCCAACTCTGAATGCTTTTTGCATCCACTGGCAAAAAAAAAAATATACTTGTATTACCTTTTGTGTAAAGACTCTTTTTAGGCCTGACTCCTAGCTTAATACTAGAGGAAACAGTCAGCTGCTGTTTGCTATCCAACCTCTACCAGCGATGGTTTTGTACACTTCCATCGTAACCCCTTTAAGTTATATTCTTCTAGACACCATTTGACCTTTGACTTCTACTTGAAGTAGAAAATGCTAATAAAAGCACCTCTGACAAACATTGGTTATGACTCCTGTGAGATCTTTCACAATAAATATCACAATGTCTCTAATTATGTAAGCATGATACGGAAACAATCTAATGCTTATAATATGCTTCTGAATGACAGTGACTGTCACTCCTAAGCAACGTAACTTTCACCTCAACTTTCCAGTTTCCTTCAATGTAGTCAGAAAACATTAAGCTAATATTTTACGGAAATCCAAGTGGGCTGTTTTTGACAAAGATGCCCTCACTCAATAAAATTAAACTGTCGTGGAATAAGAAATGCAATTCAACTATGAATTAATGACTAACAGATAGGAAATAAGTTGGAACAATTGGCTTTTTTCCCCAAAAAAGAAGGATCCCCAGTGGAGTCCTACAAGGACCTGTTCTGGGATCAATACCTTCAACATCTTAAAGCAAAATCTAGCAAAGAAGCTTAACGCTTATGTGACAGAGTTTGCTGACAATGCTTAAAGCTTTTCAAGGTTGAAAAAGTGATGGCCAAAGATCTGAAGACCTTAATGATACTGCGTAAGTGGGCTGTAAAATAGCAGATAAGATTAAATGTAGATAAATGTAAAATGATGCATAGTGTAAAAAAAAAAAAAAAGCCTAAATTATATACACAATGACAAATTCTGAACTAGCTATTACCACTTAAAAGAGTGATTGTGGAGTTATAATAGACAGTTCCACAGAAGTGCCAACACCATGCATAAAAGATCATCAAGATAAAGCAGGTAGAATATTAAAGAATAAAAACTAATATGCTATCTAAGTTTACAGGGTGTCCTATGCTGAAACGCTGTAGCCAGTCCTGGTTATTGTTCCTTAACCCTGTTCCTCTGATCCCTGCATCTCTATCTCCAATCAGGAACAGACCTGCAAAAGGTATAAAGAAAAATGAAAGGACAATGAAAAGGAGTCACTTCTTTCTAAAACACCTCTGGAAAAGTCACAAGCAAGGGATGATAAATAAAATAAAAAGGTATCAGTCTCTAAGCCACACAAGAACAACATGGATTCTCCTTTTCACCGCCTCTTCCAATACAAAAATTAAAAAAACAAGACCTGAAACAAGCACGTAGAAAAAACACTTATTTTGTTTGGTTTTGAACAAGTGTTTTTTCCACACAAAATATGCTTAAGCCTTACAACACTCAGCCACAGGATGTTGTGGATGCTACAAGCATGGCTTCAAATACTGATTGGACAAACTCATAGAAGAAAAAACCCAACGGGGGCACTAAAAACAAATATCACCTCCAGTTCCGGAAACCTGTGAGCCACAAATTACTGGAGGCTGGGAGAGGTATTTCCTCAATATACACTATACTCTCCTCCAAGCATCTGCTTTTGGCAGTGCAGAGAGGCAGGATACTGGGCTAGCGGGATCTTTAATGTGACCAAGCACAGTCATTTTTAAATTCTTATGTAACTCATAAAAAAGTGAAAACATTAATCGTATGTACATCAGAAATATAAGCACAGCACATTGAAGGACCAGATTTTCAAAAGCCTAAAGGTCAGCACAGTGATTAACTACTACAGTCACAGTTTGAGAAGTGCTTTTTCTAACATTAGAGTAGCTTAGTCTCCCCCAACCACAAACTTGTGTAAATGTATGACAAACAAACTGTGAAATCTGAATTTAATTCAGAACGGTTCCCTGCAGCTGTGCACACTGTTGCATTGGTACAGCTGAGGGTGTACTACAGGCTTGGAAACAACAGGGCTACTTAAATCAGAAGAGGCCCCCACAGAAATATTTGTCAAGCTACAAGCTGCATCAGTAGAAACGGAGTATCACACTGCTTTTTGCATCTCAGAAGGCCCTTTCCATCACATCCACACTACCAACTCCTGATTATCTAAAGAAATACTGAATTACTGATATCAAAGACAGAAATGCTGAGAGTAGACTTGTCCTGTTTATTAAATTTGTCCAACACATATATTTATTTCCAGCTGCTTACTGGATTTACAAAACTTCTGCCACTTGAAATGGAAGACAAAAGGGGAGGGGATGAGAGGTTGTCCTTTGAAGTCTGGGGAGCATCTCACATAGGTTGAGTAGAAGCTTTCTTAACTTTAGCTGCAAAACTCCTCAAAGATTCCATCACAGTGAATACTCGCCAGCACGTAAAGATCTGTTACTACAAGTCACATCAGGTCTTAGTCAGAGCACCCAAGATAAAAACAAACTGGCAGACTCCCGTTAAAAAGCCTTGTGCATCTCAAAAACTGGTATTTCTGAATTTGCAGCCTTTCCTGTTTTGCAATGTTAATGTTGTTTTGCTGAAGCTTCCCCAGTGTTCAATAAGTTATATGGTACATAGCGTGTTCTGTATGTATGATTTGCAAAAAGCTTAGTTCACAGCTACCAAGAATAGAAATAATTTCCTCTAATTTTCTTGTCAGTACCATACACAGTATGTCAAAACAATACAACAAACACCTTGCTATTGCATTTGATAGCTCTACCAACCACTATTTTAATGGACAGTCGGCAAGAAACTAAGTCACCTCTTCTGCTTTCAGATTATTTTATTTTCCTGAATAAGGATATTAGTGCTCTTTAATCGTTTCAGGAAGTGTTGAGTATCAAAAGCAGCTGCACCTTTTAACCACCTAGCTAAACGAGGTAGGAGAGAATAAAATTTTAAAACATAGAGCTCTCTTCTTCTAGGGCCCAGTCTGAAAAATCTGTATTGAGATATCCACTAGTCAAAGCCCAAATACAAGTCTCCTGGAATTGAATGCAATGTAATGCAGCTTTTCTAGAAAAAAAACTAAAAAAAGAGTAAGCCTGTGCATCTGCAACAATTATGTCAATTTAAGACACCTTTTTGACGAGAAGTCCAAGAACCTAGTTTTTCACTTTGCTCCTAAAAGTAGCAAACCAGCAATGAATTACTGTATCCTGGGAGTCTTCATACTTGTTGTACATTCTCCTTCTCGTTAAATAAAAAAGGACTACTTGCCATCCACATTTTTAAACTGCTAAGCTTCATCCCTCATTTGTCTCTCTTGTAAAACTAGGAATATCAAAAGACATCAAAACAAAGTTTAAGATCTCTTGGGTCTCTTATGCCTGTAACCCTAAGCAGCAATCAGTAGATCTTTTACTGTGGGGGTGAAAGGCTAAAAGGGGACACACTGAACTTACCCACTCTCACTTTTGACAAACCTATGCATTTTCAAATACCCGCGAAGGTATGTTTCCTAAATAAACCACTTTTCGCGTTAAGAATTAAGACCTAAAAAATGCTGGAAAATACACCACAATGAGGAGTGACCTACAGAAGGTTACTAGCAAGAAGTATCCTGTAATTACTGATACCAGCAAGCATATAACACAAACTAGATTTCCCCGCATCCTCCCTCGCGGTTCCATGGGCAGGCAGGGGCAGGCAGGACTTCTGGCTCCACGGCGACTGCCCCACCGCTCACTCAGCGCCGTGCCCTCGGCACACTGACACACCACCGCTCCGATCCCCAGCACCGAACCCACCCTTGGCTCTTCTGGGGTCATCTGCCCCGCGCGTGTAGCGCCAGGGGATGCCCGGGGGATGCGGTCCCAACCAGCGCCGCCGCCCGCTACCTCCCGCCGGGCCCAGCGCAGCCCCGACCCTCGG